>NC_134645.1:12782043-13479087 GCF_030463565.1 Pelecanus crispus
CAAAGGCTCTCCTGGAGGGCTGCAAAGGCAGAAGGGGCCAAAGGCGCACAAATGGGATGGATCTAGGTGGCATGCTTTGAGAGGGAGCAGCGTTGCGGCTGTGTGACCGGGAAAAGAGAGCAATGCCCAGATCCCACAAAGAAATCCACTGTCCATCTGGTGCCCTGACCCGCCTCCCCAGAATTACCTTAGTCCTGTGAGGCAGACCCTGTGGTCCCACAGAAGCCGCCTGCTTGCTCTTGGCCCCCTACAGACTGAGGAAGAAACGGGCATATGATGGTGCCGGTGAGGAAGAAGCCCTTTCTCCAATTTTCAACTCAGGGCATCTGGAGGGGGGGAAAAAAAAAAGAAAAAAAAAAAAAAAAAAGGATCTCTGTTTAGGGCTCTTCTTGCAGCCTCCTCTGGGGCTCAGTCATTTTCTTGGAGCGGTTTCTACGACAGAGAGAAGACGTAACCAAGACTACAAATAGGAAATTCGATTGGGGTCTTCCCACCACGTCTGCCCCTGCCAGAGCAAGTCCTCGAGGGTCTTTATACCCGCTACGGCTTCCATTTCATAGAGTCAGAGAATCAGAGAATATTTTGGGTTGGAAGGGACCTTAGAGATCATCTAGTTCCATCCCCGCTGCCATGGGGAGGGATATCTTCCACTAGACCAGGTCGCTCAAAGCCTCATCCAACCTGGCCTTGAACACTTCCAGGGACGGGCCATCCACAACTTCTCTGGACAAGCCCTTCCAGTGTCTCACCACCCTCACAGTAAGGAATTTCTTCCTAATTTCTAATCTAAATCTTCCCTCTTTCAGTTTAAAACCGTTACCCCTCGTCCTATCACTACACTCCCTGATAAAGAGTCCCTCCCCATCTTTGCTGTAGGGCCCCTTGCTTGAAGTACTCTTCTCAACATTAGCCAGCTTCAGATAGCAGACAAGTAGCCGTTTACCCCCGGGGCAGCAGCCTAAAGCCCAGCAAGGGAAGATAAGGACTGACGTGGGGTAGTTCACGTTGGACAGCACTGAATGATGCAGGTACTAACTGTCTCCTATGACAGAAAGAGAAACACTCCAGAGGATGAGAAGAAACAAGCAAAGCCAGGAAAAGGAAACATATTCTGAACGGTTTTTTTAATACTTGTTATGACCTGACGTAAAAGAGTAAATAGGCTTGCTGCCCGAGAACTCTGTCGATGCCACAACCATCCACAGCCATGTCGTTCATCTTGTACCACAGTCCGTTGCTGGCCTGCAAAGAAAGGCATCGATACCTGGAGGTGAACTGCATGGTTTCTCCACAAAAACACAGGCAGAAAACTACAGGACCAAGAGTACACCAAAACAAATCCAATCCAGCCCCTGAAGAGACCTTCTCCCCCAAAGCCGTGGCTGCCAGTAACACTGCCGTGAAAGTTTCTCTTCCCCAGCACACATATTTCCCCTGCTAGGAAGGAAGTTGCTCTTTACCTTTGTGTAGCAGAAATAGTGTCCTGCATGGCAGCTGTCACCGCTGTGTACCAGGACAGCATATAAGGCGTAGAGGAGCGGTTCTCCAGCTGTCCGAGACATGTATGGCCGAAGATCCAAGTATTCAGGATACTCCACAACCTACGGAGAGACCCAGAGGGCTCAGAAATGATCCTGAAATAGCCTTCCAAGACTGAAGGCTAGCGGTGTGTAAATACATCTTTTTGGCTCATGAACACTTGTTTTCCCTTAAAGCAACATCCATGGTTTGGGGGGCAGGAAACTGTTCACGGTCCAAACAGCTCTGTCGGAGCAGAGCATGTGCTTGTCTTCCCGCGGGAACTCTCGTCTCCCCAGAAGGGAACACAAAAATCCCAACACGAACAACCGGTGAAAGAGCGTACTGCTTTGGAAATCTCCTGCTCCGGGAAGAGAAAGTTGCGCTCCAGTTGCGTACACACCTTGCTGATCTTCCTGCCAGTGAAATCTTGAAACCTTTTCAGACACACCGTCAGAACCTTGGGCGCGTGATGGACCGTAAAGCTCTTGGAGGCAGCAACCATCTTGTCACACCTTGTAACCAAGCACAGAGATGAGTGCTGAAATGCACCTCTCTTGCCCCAAGAAGGCCAGACAAGCTTTCCCTTCTCACACATCCTTATGCTATTTTAAGGCTATTCAGTACCAGAAGGCCGTATTAAACAAAAGCTGCATCTCATTATTGTGCATCTAACCTACGTGAAAAGATGACTTATGCCGCATGACATGCGGCACCTTCACGCAGCACCTAGTATTAGTATGTCGTTAGTAATCCTCTTACTTGCTACATTTAAAGCAGTTTTCGCCATCCAGCTGCTCGGGTCTCACAAAGTCCTCCAGAGCTGCGGTGACAGATGAGGCCGCCTGGAGGAGCGAGAAAGGATGGCCCTGAGCTCAGGGCATCACCCTCGCCCAGACACTTACTAGGAGTTGACAGGAAGACCCAGGTAGCTGAGGCTGAGGAGACCCACCCTGAAACCCGCAAGCAGTGTCCAGAAGGAGGCACAAAGAGGGTATTATGCTGAACACTTCCCTCAATTCCCAGGGATTCCCGGCGCTATCAGGAGCTACCTCTCTGTGGCACCGCACAGTTCAGCTACCAATGCTGTGCAGGGTCATCAATAATGAAGACACCACAACCCATCAGCCTGGGAGCCAGACGGGTGTTGAGGAGGGCAAAAGGAAGACGGATGAGAGTACGTCAAGGGTGCAGAGAGGATAATTTGTACTTGTCCAGCTTAAAGCCAGCACCTACATGCAGACCGCTGCCACGGCCTCCCCAGAAGGACACAGGCCATTCCATTCCACTGCCCACCCGCCACCAAGCTCTCTTATGTTTGCACTCTACGTTTTTAAGCCAAATGCCTCGATTCTGGAAAGCTACAGGGGTCTTGGGACGTTTGAAGCACAATTACAAACCCTCTTACTTTTATATCCAAAGGGACATCCAGGAAGGCCTCGTAGGAATCGGACACTGCTCTGCAGCTCAAGCACGTGACTGGAAGGCAAATCAAAATGCTCAGCGACAGGGGAAGTTGACTGACTCTGCCCGTTTCCGTCCTTCATGCCTACTACGCCAGTCACACCATCAGCCGTTTATCACGGGCAGACGGGAGGGCACAGACAATTCCAGGGAGAGCAACAGTTGTGGGAAAGTACCTCTGGATCTCAGAAAGCCCCCAAATATTTGATGGACGATGGTAGTTGCTTGAGAAGAGACGTCCAAGCTAGAAAGAAATGGTAAGGCAGAGAGTTATCTCCTCCAAGAGTTTTGCTTTGTCTGAAAGCCCTGGGCGTAGGTTCTCCTCGATGGGAGTACCTCAAGGAGTGCAAAGGGCTCGGGAACACTGAAAAGGTAATCGGCTTGTGCTTACTCGCTGCTTCCACTCAGACAGGCTCTCTGCATGGCATCGACAGTATAGCGTAAGAACTCGTGGGCGTCTTCCTGCATGCCAAGCTGGAAATGTTCTCCTATTCCTACAAAAGAAGAAGTTAGTAGATCTCTCCTACAAGAAGGCAAGAAAACCTGTAGGGGCACCTGAAATGACTTACGTGTGAGGACACTGATGACACCGCTAGGCCGGATGGCACAGACTGAGGAACGCAGGACCTCGTTAACGTGCGCTTCCATTACGCACATCATGCAGAAGCCTTGCTGACGACCTGAAGCGGGAGGAGGGAGGGAAGCAAGCTCCTCGGGTTAGCAAAACGTCCACAGCGATGGGAAACGTAATGGAGATCTTGAAGTTCTAAGAACAGTCTCCACTCCTCCTCTCCCAAGGTGCCAATGTCCCAACAAGCCCCGGACATTATTTTAGTGCCTAGAAAACTTTCTTCAGAGGGATGCTAAACTGACAAAAGTTTTCTGTGCAATAAGCAAAGAGAGCTTAACTTGTCGGAATAGGGACTGAGACCTGGGGCTAGAAAGAGGTGCCTTTCTGAAGATCAACACACCTAGACACGAGGGGCGGCTTCTAGGCTTGAGTGTTCAAAGAACACCACCTCGGGGGGTTGACAAAGAAGGGCTGCTTTTCTGGTAGATCAAATTCCAGATTCTGGGAATCCTTGCAAAGTGTCCCACAGATTTACAAGGAGTTGTTCATAAAAGTTCTCACATGACTGGCTGTGCTCACGAGAGAGCAGGTAGTTGGCCAGAGGGGGTGTGTACGTCAGGCACTGCAGGACGGAGTTGAGGAAGCACGTATTGCCCAGGTTGTAGAGTCCCGCTCCAGCTCTCTGTCTGTGCTGCCAGTCCAGGCAAATCTTCTCCGGAGGAAAGAGGACCCTTTGTGGCGGAGCCATTCCCTCGGCGACGACTGCAGGGCAATGACATTTGCAAAGAGATGACACGACATTGTTGCACAAAAGCATGTCTTGGGCAAGCACCTAGCACAGAAGGTAACCCTACTGATGTCAGGATCTTTCTACGGGCAATGTCGTCTTTCAGAGTCTCGTACATAGTGGCAGAGGAGTGACAAAACGCGTTTTCATGTGTCTAATGGAAAACAGCTGGGTAAGTCTGGCTGCTATCAGGAAACGCCCCAGAATTCACGCTAGGCTGTCAGCACATCAACATTCAGGGATGGAGCACCAGCCACGTCCGTTGCCTTTGGGGAGTCACAAAGTCCAAGCCTGCTGATGAAGCCGTTACTCACAGGAGTCGTTCCCCATTGCGGCCATCGCTCCTCTCAGGAACACAGGGGAAAGCTTCGGATGACAAAGGATCTCAGGACACGCTCCAGAAAGAGATCAGCGCCAATGCCGTCCCCTGATTGCAAAGAAATAATCGCAGCTCAACAAAATGATTAAAAAACCCAAACGCAACCCGCAGAACAGCAGCCGCCATAGAAAGAGTTTCAGTGGTACGTGGAACTGCTGCGGAGCCTGCAGGCCGACGGCCCTGCTGTCCCTGTCACAGGACTCCAATTGACAGCAATTACCAAGGCCCTTTTGAAAGACTGCATTGCGTGTCACCTTCTCTGAAGAGCACCTGCGGCTCACCTGTGGCTAGCGTTAGCAGCAGAGCCCTCTGGCTCTCCAGCCCACACTTGCCCACCTTGTATGCAGGACCGACCGGCTTCCGGCCGCTACTTTAGCGGCTGCCTTTGCCATGCTCCGTTTCTGCCTGCCTTCCTACCGCATCAGTCAGGGTGGGAAAACTGCTTGTCATTCTTGGCTGAGCCCAGTGCCTCAGACTACACTGCCACCCCCCTACTTACCTATCCTAGGGTATGGTAGAGAAATAAGTATCAGCACAAAGGAACTCTACCCGTGGCGCATATCCGGCCAGCCTGTAAAGGTGTAATAGCTCAGCCTAGAGCTCGGAAGGTATAGACCAGCCGATACTTTTGTCCCGTATCTCTACGACCTGTCCTGAAAGCCAAAGTGTAATTACCTTTGCAAGAGGAGGGAAGCTGAGAAGAAGTGGGCGATTTATCCAGACGATAAATGGCTGGAAAAGAGTAGTCGCGCAAGTAGCAATGGAATGAGCCAAGTTATCCCGAAGGCCAGCTCGGCCCAACTAGCTTTCGCTGGCCCGCTTTTCAGGATGGCAAGCCCTGGCCAGGTGAGCTCATAATCACCGGGCGGGTGTCGCATCACTGCCCCTTTGTGACACGGGGCCGCACGGGGACGTGCCCCCTCGAGGCCGTGGAGCCACGCATCCAACACATCCCGGGCGCCTGCCGCAGCCAGCAGCCGCTGGGCTTCCCCACGCGCTGCCAGCGAAGGGCTGTTCGCCTGCCGGCAGAGCTCCTGCCTCTTCCTGGGGCCGCGCCAGCCAGATGAATCAAAATCTGCTCAGGGCTGCAAGCGTGCCTGTTCACAGCTTTGGCTGGCACGTTCGGGCGGCTGAGGGCTTCTTTTCCACTCTTCTCAGGTGCAGGGCTGTGTCCGTGAGACTCGAGTGGAGCAAAGCACCCGGTCTCTTACAGGTTCATTTCCAATGAACTTTATCTGCTCCCCCCAAGACACAGCCACGGGCTGACTCTGAACTAGCACTACCAAAGAAGTTACTTTTGCCCCTGCTCCACTCGGGGAGCCTTTTTTCTTTTTAGATTTCGCTTGAGGCATCTAGTTTCTCTGCTGCCTTGCTCGGGTTCCTGGTTTTCATCATGTCCCTCTCAGGACAGCTCAGTTTCTCCCCTCTCTTGCTTGCGGAGGCTCATTTTGCCCCTTCTCCACACAGGGTGCCTGGATTTACTCCGGCCCTGCTCAGGTGGCTCGTTACACCCCTGCCCAAATCTGGGGTGGCTCGCTTTGCTCATGCCCCGCTTGGGGCATTTAGTTTTGTCCCTGTCCTGCTCAGGGCATCTCATTTTGCCCCTGCCCCAGCCCCGCTCAGAGCAGACATTTTTGTCTGTGCCCAGCTGGGGGTCCCGGTTTGCCCCCGCCTTTCCCTGCTCCACAGTCCCTCTTGCCCTGGCCTCTCTCGTTGCCCTCCAGTCCGGCTTGGGCGTTTCTCCTGACTAGGCTGTGTCCCATCGGGGCAGGGCCCAAGGAGCTTGCACCGTGCTCCCCTCCCAGTCGCAACCCCATACCTGGCTTCTGTCTGTGGTGGCATCAGGGCTGTGGGGCTGGGGGCGATGGGTCGAACAGCCGCCTGGCCCTGGGGGCTCCTTGTCCTTCAGTTCATTCCCCGTTGAAAGGCAGCCCCTCCGCCAGCAGACAACTGCAGGCGGCTCTCTGCGCTTTCCGCAGGCACTGCTGACTGGGTCCTTGCAGGGCTATATGTGCAAAGTCACCTCACAGCCAAGCTCGCTTCAGGGTCAGGCCTCGGGAGCCAGCAGTGCCCGTTGCCTCCCAGGGAAGCAGAGGATCCTGCCAGCTGGATGTTGAGCAGGGTGTGCCTCTGCTGCCCGCTCCTCACTCACGCACACATCGCCTCCCGCTCCAGAGGCTTATTGCCTGGCGGCTCCTGTGGCGGCTCCCGCGTGGACTCGGGACCGGAGCTCGGGACGTGGCGGTGGCACCATGGCTGGTGGCAAAGCAGGAAAGCACAGTGGGAAGGCCAAGGCAAAGGCAGTGTCGCGCTCACAGAGAGCTGGGCTGCACTTCCCTGTGGGCAGGATCCACAGACACTTGAACACTCGCACCGCCAGCCTACGGGCAAGTGGGTGCCACCGCTGCCGTCTACAGCGCTGCCATCCTTGAGGACCTCACCGCCCAAGTGCTGGAGCTGGCAGGCAACACGTCAGAGGATCTCAAAGTCAAGCGGATCGCTCCTCGTCACTTGCAGCTGGCAATCCGCAGCAATGAAGAGTTGGATTCCCTGATCAAAGCCACCATCGCCGGTGGAGGTGCCATCCCCCACATCCACAAGTCTCCCATTGGAATGAAGGGACAATAAAAAACGGCATGGAGAGGGGGAAAAAAAAGCAGCCCCCTCCCTGCCATCATCGTACTCTACCTAGCACAGAAGAAATCTTGGGGATATGTGGCATTTTTTTTTTTTTAAGGAATAGTTCAAAGGAAGAGCACAGACAATTGACTGTAGAGAGGAGGAAACATCGGTAGGGGCTTTAGATTCAAAGTTTGGCACAAAGCTGTACCTCGTCGGGCGGCACCCCTTGGTGTGGTGGTCGAGGGGCTCAGCTGCTCCCCTGGGTTTTATACAAAAATGGAACTGACCTCCTCCCAGCGCTGCCATGCTACCTGCACTCTGGAAAGGGCAGGGGAGATACCCTATGAATATCTGGGGGCAGCAGGGCAGTGCAGGATGGGGAGGAAGAGCCCAAGCAGTAGTTGAAGCTCCACCATGTTTCAAGGGAGATGGACAGAAGGATGGCGATTAATTGATTGATTGCTGGCTGGCAGGCACGCGCATCTTGAGCTCTGAAGGTGTTTTGAAAGAGCTGCTCCACACCTAGGCTATATGGCGCCACATCAGTCTGCGTGGCCTGTTCCACCACCACGTTGCTGCTCATTTTCCCACCCCCCCGCTCCTCCTCCTCCTCCTCCTCCTCCTCCTCCTGGGAAGTAGTTACTTTTTCATCCAGAACATTTTCAAGCGTCTCTCGATTCACTGCAGAACTGGAGGGAGCTGGATCGCTCACCTCAGAGCTTGTGGCGGTCAAACTCTCTTCAAATGCATCAGTCTCGTTAGCCGTGCCCTCGTTAAGAAGCAGCCCACTACCTGCCACCTCCTCCAGAGCTTGGTCCTCCGTGATGAGGCTGCCTGGCACCGTGGCACACAACGCTAACGCCTTCCCCTCCGAGTCATACGTGTACTCCGGGCACTGCTCATCTCTCACAGAGCTGTTCTGAGCCATCTCCACGCTCTGCAGCAGAGACTCCAGTTTCTTGTTTTCAACGCTTATGTCTAGGAAGTATTTCTGATTTTTTTTTTTGTCGTTCTCAGACAAGCTGTTCAATAGCCTGCTTCAGTTCTTCAATTTCCCTCCTTGCTTCCAAGAAGGCCAGCTCCACCTCCACACCATTACACTCTTCTACAATCCACTCTTCCTTCACGTGTCCCAGATGAGCTTTCAGCCCTTCTACTTCTGTTTCCCTGCAGCAAAATAAAAATATTGCGACACTGTTTCGTTACAGAGTCAACGTAAGGCTCCACCGCACTGGGATGGCTATGCTGCAGAGATGCTCCAAGAAGGAAGCACATTCCTCCGTGCACCATTTCCTGCCGCCTCCGGGAGAGCTGGCGGAGACGTAAGCTGGCTGCCAAGACACGCCGGCTGACTGCTGACTGGAGTCACCGACCTCGCCACACAGCCAGCAGCCTCCGGGGCTGTGCTGTGATCCTGGACATTTTGAGGTGCAAGCGGGGGCCTCTAGGTTAGGGCCAGCCAGTACAGCGCTTAACGTCTCACCGACTGCCCGGCCCTGGAGGAGACGAGAAGCAGCTGCCTGCACGCATCCCCCGTGCTTGCCAGCAGCTCCTCACATACAGCCAGAGCCAACGCTGGCCTCAGACAGCAGGATGGCTCGGGGCTGCAGGCCCCTGGCTTGCTTTGCACCCACCCAGCCCAGCACGGAGCCAGAGGCTGCTGCCTTGACTTGCAAGCACGTGGGGAGAGGGGGCCCCTGCAAGACATCCAGCCCTCGCAGATGCAGAGGTCGGGCTATCCCGAGCTGGACCAAGGGCTCCCTGGGACTCTGCCTTGGGGCTCCTTACAAACACCCCTCTGGGCCTGCTTGGGTGGCGTCTGCTGGAGAGCCAGCTCTCAGAGAGCGGCTTTAGCAAGAGAGACGACACCTGCTGCTGTGTAATGCATGTTGTCGCTTCTTTGCTTAGCGTACCTACAAAGGGCTACTGTGAACAATTCAACACCTAAGCGACAAAAACACAAGCAGGCACCCTGGTTTGTGTAAGAGCTTTTCTTTCATTAGGGGAGAAGGATGACACTTGCAGTCATATTTCAGTGAGTGAGGTACAACAGGGGACTAAGGTCTTGCAGGTAGAAACTGGCTTATGTACAAAAGGTCTCAATGCTCAATCACACTGGGAAAATATTACCCTTTAAAAATATTCTATTGGGAAAGTTCAAAACAGGGGAAAGAGGCAGCCATATTCATAACTAAACTGCACGGTACGTATTCACTGAGCACGCCGTGAAACCTGAAGTACCTGAGAACAACCTGATCCGCCTGATCGTCTTTCAAATTTCTTAATGAAACCTTGATGCGGTCAAGAAATGAGTCAAAATGTTCTGGATTCCCACCCCTAAATGCTCCTGAATACATCTTTCCAACTCTGATTTCTCAAGTGAAATAGACCTTTCTTTACCTTTCCTTACCTCTCCTCTCAGATTCCTTCAGCTTTGTTTCCAAATGCTGTACTGGAACTTCCTTCTGCTGCAGAGCAGTCAAATACGGCTTGGCATTTTCTGGCTTAATGCTGCGATTCACCACAAGAAACGTATCTCCCCGATCGCCTGAAAAGGAAAAAAAAAAAAAACCAACAAAACAAACCCTCACTTAACATCACTCCTGCAGTTCTTCAGTCCTGGCAAAAAGAAAAACATCCCACAGACTGATACAAAGCTTGACGCCTTTGGGGCTCCTCAGTGTCTGCACAAGTGACTCCCTCTGGCAAATCAAAGTACTTGAGGAAACGCCTCATTTGTGGCTATCGCACAAAATTTACTATTTATGGTACTTGTCTTCAGTGCCATTACATCAAATGAGACATTTCACTTCAAACCCCGAGCCACCCCCTCACCCAAAACACGTGGTGTGCCCACGAGCAGGCAGCCGGGCCGCTGGCAAGGGCGCCCAGCTGCAGGACGGCCAGGTGAGGTAGCGTACGGACCGAGTTCAGCTCCACACGTGAGTTAGGAAGCTGAGCACCCTGAAACCTAGATTCATCCTAGCTAGCTTTAGGTGTGCACCTGACATGCTTGGCTGTTGAGTTGCCCGAGAGAGACAGAGAGGGAGGCAGGGAAACAGCAGCAGCGTGGTGGCAATTTCTTCTCCGCAACATGTGTTGTGTGCGCTGGCAGGCATCTCTTTTCTTCCCTGTACAGGAAACTGCACAGGGAGGTGCCTAAGGCTGGGCAGGCTGAATTTTCACCCCAGTGTATAATAGTTGCTATACTACCCCACCCAGCTCTCTCCAAAGCAAAAGCACCCTTACACGAAAGAACCAGTGAATGCACAGGAGAACTGATGGCATGAAACCACAGGAAGGAGCCTGCCTCGGAGGGAAAAGCAGCTACAAAGGGCGTTGACTAAAAGCAACCTTGACTTTTACAGTGCTGAAACAACATGGATGAATGAATACCATATGAAACAATAGGGATGGAGCACCCCGTTGACTGTCGAGCCACCAACATGAGGAGTCACACTGACGCCGAGGAGCAAGATGACCTGCTTGGCAACCCAGACAGCTGATGCCACGTTACAGTGCAGAGGAGGTCAGTCAGTGCCACTGAACACCGGGATGCTGAAATACACACTCGCCTCATCACTGGGCCGCTGTTGCTTCCTTTGCAGGAGCCCGAGTTGCTGCTGCTGGCTGAAGAAGCCCCGTAATGCTGGCGGATGTCAGCAGGAACTCCGCTGGGTTTTGCACAGTCTTGACTAGGGGTCCTTTTCACGGGAAGCCCGTGGGCTGGCTCTGCGCTTGCAGGATAAGGATCCATTATTCCGACCACAAGGGCCTCGGCTGGAGGGAACCAACATGGTTAAAGCACATTGGATTAGCCTCATCACGCAACACATTGTGTGCCTTATTTTACACACAAAGCTGTCTAAACACTAAACCAGATAGGTAGCTGTGAGTGGCCGGGAAGACAGACAGTCCTGAAGTCATCAGCCACTGCACGTTCTTCAGGGATCTTCAGGGATCTCCTTTTATTTTGTTTTTTGTTTGTTTCTCCTTTGTAAGGAAGGAGATAAGTACCTAAGTGCAGAAGATTTGTGCCCGAGACCCTGAACCGCAGGTGGCCTGTGCCGCCAGCCCGGAGCTCAGCAGATCATTACTTAGGACAGATGGGATTCAGGCTTTTGCCTTCTACTTGCCCATGCCTCCTTTCTAACTTGCTGACTCCTTTCTTGGATCCTGCGTTTGCGCTGTGACCTCTGGGTGCTTGCTGCAGCCTGAGAGCCTTGTGAACAAAAGGAGATACCTGTCTTGAGAGGCCACAGCCCAACCACTAATTGCCTACGTCTCTACTAAGCCACATCGACAATAACTGTTCAGAAGGGCGTGGATCATAACATTTCTGACACAGAACTAAAAGGTCCCTTTTCTAGGCCACTTTAATTTAACGGGAACTTGTGGATTGGGGTTCAAAATTAGGAATGCTAATCAGTTTTACATAACTTGTTAAGCCTCTTTTGCTCAAAATATTTACGTTCGGATTATATTCCAATATTATCTCTCGGAAGTTGTAGAGCACTTCTTTCTCTTCAGTGCCATTTAGTTAGCTTATGTCCTAAAAATACTTCACTCCTGCTGACTAACTAAATTCACGGTGCAACATGAGATACAGAATCGCCCTGTGCGACGCTAGGGCGCCTTGGGCAGCGGTCCTCAGAAAAAGGACAAACAGAGGGTGCCTAAGCTTATCAGGGATGAACGGAAGAGGAAAAGGCATCTAATGAGACCCACTTGACGATCCAAGCGCCATCTTCAAACACAAACTTTCTTCCACAACTGAGTGGCTAAGACTGACTTCCCTTTCTGTTAAAACTACAAAACAAAAAACCAAACGAGGCAATAAAAGAGACGGAGACTGTACTTGGCTTCAATAAGGGCTAACAGCAGAGTGGTCAGAGACCTGATGAGGAACGCAGGAGACTGGGCTAGGATTCATCTCAAGAGCTCAAGAACACCACCTTGCTGCTCGCTCTCTGCCTCTACAGAGGCTAAACTAGCTGCCCAATGGCTCAGGCAACCTCCATTTTCAACAGAATCCGAGTCCAGCAGTTTGTAAGCGTGCCAGATCCTGAGACATCGCCTGTATGGATCCTTCCCCTGGCCTACAGGCCCATGCTGGCCGCTCCCGTGGTTAGGACCGGAGCTCAAGCGCTCTGGAAGGTGCGCACACACAGGCCACTGGAAAGCTTTGCTCAGCACTACCAGACGATGCCTAGTTGAATTCAGCGGCAGAAAGACAAACAGGGGAGAGGCTACGGTTCTGCGCGCAAAGGGAGCGGAGGACAAAACAAAAGAGATCGGGGGCAATTCCGGAAGCAGCGACAGGCCATCTGGCAGACAAGCACCGCTACCTCTAGATCGGGGTCCCGCAGACCAGCCCGCCACCCACACTGCTCCATGAGCGCTATGCCAACGGCTCTTCCGATCTCCTGCAAGGGGGAAGAACAGTCACGGGCAGCACAAAGAACAGAATTGACAAAACTACAGATCACAGCCTTCACGGCACAGTCCTGGGAAAAGAAAGAGTCTCTCTCTATCCCTAGGACAACAACTCATACAAAGACCAGAAGACGTACAGCAGGGCACAGCGAGCGAGCGAGCGAGCGGCACAGCAGACACACCGCGGGACAAAATGACTATCGCTCAACCGGCGCGCGGGAGGCGAAAGTTCAAGCCCCGCCCAAGGTACAACAAAAGTTGTCATCGTTTCAGAATTGTATACCACACGCACAAAATATTTCCGATGGCTGTAAGCTAGATTACCTAAGAGAAAACCTGCGAGCGCACAACTACAACTCACAGTTTTAATGCTTTTATGGCATCTAGAAAGCTCTGTCTACCTTCAGAGTATGAGAGTTCAAAGACACAGCACAAATTTAAGCTAACATTCATGGCGGCAGGCTCACGTGCCCCACCTTCCCAAGGTACTAGCTTTAGCAGGGAAGCAAAAATCTAGTTAAACTACTGTTATCTTCAAGTAAGAGAAATCTACACAAACTGCAGCTACACGGGGTTTGGTGTTTTGGGTTTTTTTTTTTTTTATTTTCCTCACAGTAGAAAGACACTATAGAGGAGAAGAGTGCTGGACGGAAAGGGCCCCTGGAGGTCTCTACGCCACCACTCTCTCCCAAGCACCAAGAGCCACCCCCCAGGACACATCCCAGGCCTGCACCACCCTCCTGGGGAACAAGTTCTCCCCAGTGCCCAACCAGAGCCCACCCAAGCTGCAAGTTCTGGCTTTTGCCCCTTCTTCTACGCTGTCTGCCGCAACTGAGAGGAGGCTGGCTCCACTGTCCTTGCAATGGCCCTTTAAGTAGCTGTAAACTACTGTCAGATCACTCCTCTGACTCCACGTGCCCAGCTACCTCAACCTCTTACCTTTGCCTATCCTCAGTGAAGGGCACTGATTTGAAAACTATTCAGGGTAACAGCGCCCAGAAATTAACAGCAGCCCTTCAAACTTGTTTGAGGGGAATGCAGCTTCAGGCCTTTTTTTTGAGAAAAGACACAAAAAGCTTACATCGGTTTGTTATTCTAAAACATGCAACACACAACTGAAGCGACAAATAAACTACCCATCGCCCTTCACCTTTGCTAAATTCTTTTCAAACAGACATACTTTAGCATACCTGTGAAGGAAGTAGTTTGGCAATCGCTCCACCACAACGACAACAAACTCTCAAACTCAAGCTAAGCTGCTCATTCGCAACAGGCTTCTCTCCACTGCTTTTGGAAGGCTCTCCCAAGGAAGTCTTGCTTTCAGTCCGGCAGTCCGGATCACTCTTTCCCTCTGGTACCGCACACCTCTCTCCAGCTGCCGCTTGGCATTCCTCAGGCGCAGTCTCTCGCACTTGTTCTGTTTTCCGCCTTTTAGTTGCAATATTTGTCTCTCCTTCTCATCTTCTCTTGAGAGGCAATGGGTTTTCTTGAGAGACATCGGCTTTTTTCTTCCCCTCACACCCAAGAAGGTTTCTCCAAATAGAGGTAACATCCAGCCAGTACTTTGGCTCCTCAGTGACAAAGGCTTTTAATCTCATGCAGCATTCTCCCTGGAAGAAAAAGCAGTTTCAGGCCAAGTAGTTTGGTCTCAGCACTCTGTTCTCCTACGTACGGACTGAGAACAGCTGTTAACAGAGACTGTGCTCAGATTGCATCAATGCGCAAATCCAGGAACCACAGCGCCAGCAGACACCACAGGCACAGCTGAGCTCTCAACACCCACACGCCCCACCAGCAAAGACCCAGGCAGCCCTCTGATTACAAGCTCTGCAGAACCAAGATTAAATCCTGCGAGGGCTGAATTCTGCAGAACAATTCAGCAGCTCTAGACAACCAGACCACCTCCGAGAGCCATTCCCAGGGACGGAGGACCCGCCTACCATGCCATCCTCCCCAGAAAGCAGGACTAAGAGATGTGGGACGCTTTCCAGGATTGAAAGACAGACGCAAACATTAATTCAGCTCACAATAAAAGCCACGAGTTTATTCTTTTAGAAGGGAAATCTCTCCTTGCTAGTCATCAACCTGCCTTCAATCCTGCAAAGTTTCCAACGCACGCCCAAACTTACGCCCATGGGTAGTCCACTTGACTTGGCTACGACAAGAGAGGCACGAGGAATAGACACGCCAGTTCCCTTAAAAACCTTGAAGCTGGTCAAGGTGGGGGGCGGAAGGGGGAAGGTATTTCTAGTTCTCATTTAGAATCATGGTGAAATTTGAGCCTCAAAGCCTGAAGGCTATTTGTGGTCTCCCAAATAAAATCCCACCGGCACACAGATATCAACCCATCTGACTTGAAATTCTTACTCCAGCACTGACAGAGAACGGGACCTCAGTAGCTGAGATTTACAAGAAATCTGTGCACTGAACGTGTGAAGTGACGCAAGATGGACGTCTGGATCCACTTTGCCTAGAAGAAAATGACTCATCGTTAAAATGCACAAAGACGGATCCAGAACTGGACTGCGGTTCCAGGATGGGGTGGGGCTTGGGTTTGGGTTTTTTTTTTTGGGGGGAGGGGGGTGGGGGGAAGGGGGTCGTGGGGCTGGCGTTACACATACACATCTATGTACAGTGCCAGCAGAACACAAGCGGGTAAGCTACCTTCAGCACAACAGAAAGAACTGAAAACATATCTGGGTGAAGGCTACTTCAGAATCGATTGCTGTCAATTACAACTATGGCTGACAGTAACTAAATAAATCAAACATTACCTTTATAAAGAGGACTTGAACTGGGGCTTCACGTTTCTGAGCACCCACCCTGTGAGCAAAGCGGAGGGGACGACCCGAGGGAAGGAGTCAGCGCCGTACCTTTCTCTCTAGAAACTGCAAGCGGGGGGTGTTTCTTAAGCAGCACAAACAGTTGCTCTCCAGACTGCACTTTCCTCAGCTCGCCCGGCTCCGCCTCCGTGCTGAAGAGGACCTCTCCCGAGGCGCAGCCCACCTCCGGGGAAAACCAGAAACCAAGCCAAACCGGGAAGGGGTTTTGCCTGAGCACTGGCAGCAGCCCAGCAGCCCCTCGCACCCGCTCGCCCCTTCGCAGGGAGGAGGGCGGCGCAGACCTCCGCTCAGCCCGGGTGGCGAGGGGACACAGCCTGACCCAGCGGCAGGTGTCCCTGCCCACGGCAGGGGCGGCACCAGACGCTCCTTAGAGGTCCCTTCCGACCAAGACTAAGACCAAGACCAGACCCCGGGGGCCCCACGCAGCTGGCGGCACGGCCCACGCCGCGGCCGCCCGGCTCTGGGGCGCGAAGCGAACGAGCCCGCGTCCCCCGCCGATCCGATCCGATCCGATCCGGACCGGACCGGACCGGACCGCCCCGACTGGGCACCGGCGCCGGTTCCCCCCTCACCTCCGTAGGTCCGAGCTGCGCCCGCACCCCCCGCACGAGGAAGGGATCCAGCCCGCCGTGCACAAGTACCGCCCGCCCCCCGCCGCCATCTTGGCCCGCCCCGCCGCCATCTTGGCCCGCCCCGCCGCCATCTTGGCCCGCCCCGCCGCCCTCAGGTGCTGCCGGCGTCGGGACCGGGGAATTCGTTAAAAGCGCCCACTCTGTGGCGCCGAAGCGGTGTCTGCATCCACACGGGTTGCGAGGAAAGACTGTACCCACCCACAGCCCCCCCCCCCCCCCCCACGCCCCGTGAGTGATTCAGCACCCACGGCCCAGGGGGAAGCGCCAGGAGGGCAGCTGGGAGCCAGCACCTTCCCGCCCGCCCCACACACACAGAGGTGACCTTCTCTGCTGCAGGGCCGGTGGCCCCGCAGCCACCCCCGGCTCTGCAGCGCTGGGGCTGCTTAGTCTGAGGAAGGTGAAGGGCAAGGATGGTGACAGTCTGCAGGCAAGGAAGAGGCTGGCAGGAACGTGTTCTCCACCTCCCGTGGGGAAGGTGGAAGTCACGGCCGTGGAGCGCAGCCGTGGAGGTTCAGGTGGAAAAGCCTTCCAGAAAGCCCAAACCCCTCCTCCAGCATGAGCACAAGGAGCATCCTGGTGTGGGGCTGCCCAGAGCCCAGGCTTGCCGCTTGAGAAACAAAGACCGGGACCGGAAGCTGCGCCCGGGATCATAGCTACTCCTTTATCATGCCGATACGTTGTTCCTCCTCAGAGTTAGTATGTTAAACACTTTCCATTTTATATCTATGTAAATAAGAAGGTGGAAACACCTCCTCCCCTCACCCAAATGTCAGAACAGAGCATGGCACCAGGAAGCAAGACAAATGAGGGCCAGCTCGACCCCTAAACGGGATTTGCTGAGCACCAGAGAAGCTGTGATCGGCCGATGAGCAGCTGAAAATACAGCTGGTAGAGTAACACAGGAGGGCTGGCAGGGCAGAGAGGTTTGCTCTGGGGAGAGAGGGCTGTCCGCCTCCCTGCACCGTAACGGCTGACCCCCACGGGGAACAGAACATGGCGTTGGACAAGATTTCCCGTCTTCGTGATGCAGAAAGACCTGAAAATAACATTAGTAACAATAATGGTAACAAAAAGCACATGCTTTGTAGCTTTGAAATTCAGGTCTCCTCTGCAGGCTGTGGTGGACCATGGAGAAGACTTGCGTCGGCCCAGATTTGGCCAGGAGGTGGCCTGGAGGAATGTCAAGCCTGCTCCTTTCCCATCACTGGAGGTCTCCTGGGTGCAGAGGAGCAGGTGGCACTGGGACCGGCACCCCGAGGCCACAGCGGCCTGCGGCAAGGGCAAGGCTGCCTTTGGAGGCAAAGCACCTTTCAGAGGCTAAGCACCTCTGGAAGTAAAGCACATTTGGAGGCAAAGCAGCCGCAGAGGCCGTGGCATTTGCTGGGGGAGGGGGGGGCCCTGCCCGGGATCAGGCAGACTGGTCCTGAGTCCTGGCTCGGCAGTGGAGACACTGTGACCAAGACAGTTCTTGTCCTGCATCCTCCCTTGCTTTGCTTCCTGCAGCCTGGCACATCCTTGACGCCCGTTAAGCGACTGCGGGCCCGAGCACACCTCGGCCCTCAGCTCAGCTCGTGCTTTGAGGTGTTTCTGGAATAAGAAATGATCATAATAGTTGCAAGGGCTTTAAGGAGAAACAGGGGGGCACCCAAGTCAAATTAGGTTGTTAAGAGACTTTGAATAACCCCTTCTGCCAGTTAAACTGGTGTCACTGTTAAGCTCTGCTCACTGAGTGACCGGCTCTCTGTCCCCTGCTGCATGTCCCAAGGTGACAGGATGCAAACCAAGAGAGCAAAATTGCTACACCAACCCCAGTCCCCACAGTAGCCCATCTTCATCCATCGCCCAGCAGGCAGCTCAAAGAAGGGAGCCCGTTGTGCTGAGAGGGTCTCACCCCACCCAAGACTCTATTGACATGGGCCCAGCTCCTCGGCCCATACGTGGTCAAGTATGCTGCGGGCGGGAAGCCAACGCCTTAGCGCAGCCGGCCTGCGCGTGCCTCCCAGCCAGCAATCAATCAATCAATCGCCATCCATCTGTCCTCCCTTGAAACATGGTGGAGCTTCACCTGCTGCTTGGGCTCTTCCTCCCCATCCTGCACTGCCCTGCTGCCCCCAGATATTCATAGGGTATCTCCCCTGCCCTTTCCAGAGTGCAGGTAGCATGGCAGCGCTGGGAGGAGGTCAGTTCCATATTTGTATAAAACCCAGGGGAGCAGCTGAGCCCCTCGACCACCACACCAAGGGGTGCTGCCCGACGAGGTACAACTTTGTGCCAAACTTTGAATCTAAAGCCCCTACCGATGTTTCCTCCTCTCTACAGTCAATTGTCTATGCTCTTCCTTTGAACTATTCCTTAAAAAAAAAAAAATTCCACATATCCCCAAGATTTCTTCTGTGCTAGGTAGCGTACGATGATGATGGCAGGGAGGGGGCTGCTTTTTTTTTCCCCTCTCCATGCCGTTTTTTATTGTCCCTTCATTCCAATGGGGGACTTGTGGATGTGGGGGATGGCACCTCCACCGGCGATGGTGGCTTTGATCAGGGAATCCAACTCTTCATTGCTGCGGATTGCCAGCTGCAAGTGACGAGGAGCGATCCGCTTGACTTTGAGATCCTCTGACGTGTTGCCTGCCAGCTCCAGCACTTGGGCGGTGAGGTCCTCAAGGATGGCAGCGCTGTAGACGGCAGCGGTGGCACCCACTTGCCCGTAGGCTGGCGGTGCGAGTGTTCAAGTGTCTGTGGATCCTGCCCACAGGGAAGTGCAGCCCAGCTCTCTGTGAGCGCGACACTGCCTTTGCCTTGGCCTTCCCACTGTGCTTTCCTGCTTTGCCACCAGCCATGGTGCCACCGCCACGTCCCGAGCTCCGGTCCCGAGTCCACGCGGGAGCCGCCACAGGAGCTGCCAGACAATAAGCGTCTGGAGCGAGCACGAGGCTGCTGGCTGTGTGGCGAGGTCGGTGACTCCAGTTAGCAAGCAGCTAAACTGGTGTTTTTTGCAGTACTGCTGCCTACAGAAATTGTCCTCCTGCTCCCAGGCAGCGCGTCCCTCCCCTGTGCTGGTGTCTTTCTGGTGCCAGCACAGCTGCCCAGCGAACGTGACCAGGGAAATCAAGGAGAATCAGAGCTAGCGCTCTTTTGTGTGTGCTGGCTGAATTGGCGTGAAGCTCAATCAGTTTCCCTGGCTGGTCCACTGCGCAAATGTACAAGTGCTTTGCACTGGCTCAAGGGTAGCCGGAGATGTGCATGGGAACAAACGGCCAGAGAAAGGTGGGGTACTTCTTTAGGCAGCACTAACCTACAGCATCTGTGAAACTACAGTGTTAATTGAGTGACACGGAGACTCGTTCCCCCCTCGGGTATGACATGTGTGCTCCAGAAGGCGTGCTAGCGCTTTCCATTTGTTGTCCAGAGAGTCAGTTTGATTTAGAGGTAAACCCCATATTCCGCAGGCAGCTTCCAGCACATGGTTCGTGCCTGTCTCATGCAGTGCTCTTCTCAACCGTACAAGTGCGCTGCAGCATTTCATGGGTCTTGAGCGTATGCGGGGACCGTAAGCACAAATGTACATTGTTGGGAGTGTTGAAACGTGTTACGATGATAAGTATAGGCGTGGGTACACTTTGAATATTAATGTTGTTTTAAAGTCTTAATGTGTCGGAACCTGATAGTGATTCAAGCCCTTTGGAACATTACGTACAATAGTACTGTGCTTTAACTTAGTGTTTATTTAATTGCTTTGTTGTAAATTCCCTTTCCAGTCACAAGTTCAGTAAAGCCTGTTAGGAGCGTTAAACGCGTGTGAGAGTTTTATTGTGGCAAAGCTGTAAAAAATACCCCATCTCAGCTGAGCCACCCGCTCTGCCGCACCCACGCTGCATTTGCAGGTGCAAGTGACCTAATCTTCAACCCGATGCAATCTTCCAGAAGCTTGTAACGTCTCGTTTCTGCACTGCCGGGGGAGCGTCCGTCTTCCTGGCATGTAAGAGAAGTCCGGAAGGGCTTGCTTAACCCGGCCGAGAGTCGTGCAGTCTCGGTGTGCCCACGGAGATGCCACTGTGCCCACCAAACCACGCTTTCCCCGTGTCCAAACCTTGAGATCTGTGCATAGATCAGAGGAGGGCAACACCAGCCAACAGATGAAAGAGTGGGGTTTGTCTGGCTCCACCCGACCTTTCAACACCACCTCTGGCCATTTAAACCTCACTGGCCTCCTCTTTTCCCCTCCAGCAAAGCAAGTGCACTGTTTCCCTGTGCAACCTAGAGCAGAAGAGGTCTAGTGAAGCCAGACGATGCCCTGCACTGCTCTGCAGCTTCTGGGAAGAAGGGAGTTCTTAGCAAGCCACAAGGGAGGAGGATTAATTGGCCAGCGTGCGGGGAGCATTGGCAACGCTCAAGAGGGTGATAGGCACCGATGCTTACAGGGGCGACTCAGAGACCTTTGGCATCCCTGTGATGCCCGGGTTCTGAATTGCTTGTGTTTGCAACAGAGATTCAGGAGGGTTCGTTAAGCGTTACAATTAAGGAAGAGAACTGACAAGCTGACGTAACAGAGTCCCCAGGAGTCCACAAAGACGGCCGTGACAGCATCTTGCTCCTTGGAACACCTTACAGAAAATGCCTTATTCCTACTTGGGAGTCTGTCTGTTCAAGGCCAAGAGAGCAATATTTTATATGCAGTGTTACCAACTGTAATACAGTTTTGGATTTCTCTTGAAATACTTGGACACAGACACATCCCTTCTGAAACAAGTCCAATCGGACACTTTTTAGTGGGGCCAGGGAGGAATTTGATGAAAATTAAGCACTTAGAATCATAGAATCGTTTAGGTTGGGAAAGACCTTTAAGATCATCCAGTCCAACCATTAACTTACACTACCAAGTCCACACTAAACCAATCAAGGGTACACTAGACTAAACCATGTCCCGAAGTGCCACATCTACCCGTTTTTTGAACGCTTCCAGTGATGGTGACTCCACCACCTCTCTGGGCAGCCTGTTCCAATGCTTGACTACCCTCTCCGTGAATAAATTTCTCCTAATATCCAACCTAAACCTCCCCTGGCGCAGCTTGAGCCCATTTCCTCTCGTCCTATCGCTAACTACGTGGGAGAAGAGACCAACACCCACCTCACTACAACCTCCTTTCAGGTAGCTGTAGAGAGCGATAAGGTCTCCCCTCAGCCTCCTCTTCTCTAGGCTAAACAATCCCAGTTCCCTCAGCCGCTCCTCATAAGGCCTGTGCTCCAGACCCTTCACCAGCTTTGTTGCCCTTCTCTGAATGCGCTCCAGCACCTCAGTGTCTTTCCTGTATTGAGGGGCCCAAAACTGGACACAGTGTTCCAGGCGCGGCCTCACCAGCGCCGAGTACAGGGGGACAATCACCTCCCTGCTCCTGCTGGCCACACTATTCCTGATACAAGCCAGGATGCTCTTGGCCTTCTTGGGCACCTGGGCACACTGCTGGCTCATGTTCAGCCGGCTGTCGACCAACACCCCCAGGTCCTTTTCAGCCAGGCAGCTTTCCAGCCACTCTTCCCCGAGCCTGTAGCGTTGCATGGGGTTGTTGTGACCCAAGTGCAGGACCCGGCACTTGGCCTTGTTAAACCTCATACAGCTGGCCTCGGCCCATCGGTCCAGCCTGTCCAGGTCCCTCTGCAGGGCCATCCTACCCTCCAGCAGATCGACACTCCCACCCAACTTGGTGCCACCTGCAAACTTACTGAGGCTGCACTCAATCCCCTCATCCAGATCATCGATAAAGATATTAAACAAGGCTGGCCCCAAAACAGAGCCCTGGGGAACACCGCTCGTGACCGGCCGCCAACTGGACTTAACTCCATTCACCACTACTCTCTGGGCTCGGCCGCCCAGCCAGTTTTTTTACCCAGCCAAGACTACACCCGTCCAAGCCATGAGCTGCCAGCTTCCCAAGGAGAATATTATGGGAGACTGTGTCAAAGGCTTTGCTAAAGTCCAGGTAAATGACATCCACAGCCTTTCCATCATCTACCAGGCGGCTCACCAGATCATAAAAGGAGATCAGCTTGGTCAAGCAGGACCTGCCTTTCATGAACCCATGCTGACTGGGCCTGATCCCCTGGTTGACCGGCACTTGCCTGTTGAGTTCACTCAAGATGAACCTCTCCATAATCTTTCCCGGCACCGAGGTCAGGCGGACAGGCCTGTAGTTCCCCAGGTCCTCCTTCCGGCCCTTCTTGTAGGTGGGTGTCACGTTGGCAAGCCTCCAGTCCTCAGGGACCTCCCCTGTTAACCAGGACTGCTGACAGATGATGGAAAGTGGCTTGGTGAGCTCCTCTGCCAGCTCCCTCAGTACTCTCGGGTGGATCCCACCTGGCCCCATAGACTTGTGAGCGTCCAGGTGGCGTAGCAGGTCGTTAACTGCTTCCTCCTGGACTATGAGGGCTCCATTCTGGTCCCCGTCCCTATCTTCTAGCTCAGGGGCCTGAGTACCCTGGGGATGACTGGTCTGGCTGTTAAACACAGAGGCAAAGGCGGCGTTAAGTACCTCAGCCCTTTCCTTGTCCTCGGTGACAATGTTCCCCCCCACATCCAGCAAAGGCTGGAGATCCTCCTTGGCTCTCCTTTTATTGCTGATGTACTTATAAAAGCATTTCTTATGATCTTTTACAACACTGGCCAGATTAACTTCTTGCTGGGCTTTTGCTTTTCTAACTTGAGCTGAAGCCTTTCACTAGTAAAGATGCTAGGCTGCAATCCTCAGAACAGCGTCAACCAAGTAAGGTGACACTTGGAACAACGGAGATTCCGGGAAAACCTCACTGCTATCCCCACGTCACAGGTCTCTCTCTTACTAAGTATGGTGGAGCATGAACCTGACGACTGGCAGACAAAATACCTTTGACCATCCTGGGAATGTCCACTACACAAATTTTGCGCTCCAGAAATAGGGTGCCATATGCACACACCAGATTATTGTTAGTAGCTAATTTGGACGAGACAAGCCCCTGCTTCAGAAAGCATACGTCAAGAAAGACATGTAGACTTTAGGCGGGCAGAGGGCCATTCAGTGTTGTGATGAGGTAGGAGCCTAAGTGCTACCTATTGAGAGCCTGATGGTGTGCATGTGAATACGCTCCACCTCTGTCTTTCCATGTGTACTGCTCATTTTAGACTTTTATATTTCATCCTGCTGCTTTGCCTCCGGTCCCTTGCGTTGCCCGGTTGTTCCAGAATGATGTTGTGACTCTCCCGTTAGCAACGATTTCTGACTGGGCAGTGAGCCCTTACACCTCACTGGTTCAGCTGCCCAAGTCAGAACGGTGCTTGTGCTTGTGCTAGTCAAGGGAGAGAGAGGCGAGATCCTCCAGACAGCGACTGAGAGTAGCGGGGTAACGAGGAAGCCGAAATTGGGTTGTCGTTCTGACTCATCCTCCAGAGGAGCCTCTTGCTCTCCGTTTAAGACAGGAAGAGCCTTAGCAAGTGGAAGCTAGGCGACGTATTCCCTTTGGTGTCTGTCAACAACTTTCAGTAATGCATAAAACACCCCTCCATTACAAAACCAGTCCCACACAGAAGACCAAAGCAACACTTAGGGGGTCAAAAAATGTGGGGGAGACAAGCGGAACAGGACCTGTGTTAGTTCACGCTCTGGCTCTGTCCCCCGTAAAGAAGTGGGAAGGGAGGATGAGAACCTTGCCCCATACAACAGAGTAGTCTGGAGAATAAAACTTCCTGCACACAAGCGCTTGGGTAACAAGGTATTGAATTGCTGTGATAAACCTCTGGTAAAGTTCAGGTGGAGCCGGGGCATGGGGACGGGAGCTAAATTTGTGTATTAAAGACATGGGAGGAGGAGTGAAGCAGCATACACCTTCACACCCAACTTTCCTATTGGCCGAGGGGACCGAACTTGTCCCTTGTGAAGCTCTGACGCAGTAGCGTTGTCTCACAAAGGGAGTTTGTTACCCGGTGTGCGATAAACCAATTGAGTCGAGCAGTCGAGAATCCAATCCACCGAGTCGAGATATCCAGTTTATTTCATTTCTGTGCAGAGATGGGTGCTAGGTGGCAATTCCACAAAGCTAGCACACCCTTACAGTAATAGTTTAACATATGTATACTTATGTTGCTACATATCACTCCTTTCTATTTGCTTATCGTACCATCGTGGGTTCTTAGTCTCTTCTCCTTGACTGAAAGACACAATGTTGCATAAGGGTCTTCACGTGGAGGCAAGAATATTTTGGCACAGAGGTGTGTTTTTTCCATGCAAATGAGCGTAGTTCATTTAAAGTTCATATACTCTTTCAGTTTGCGTCCAATTCCATGCTCTGCTGCCCAGGTATTTCTTTGTGAGTGATAACTTTCTGCTTTATCTAACATTTTGTCCTTGGGTAAATATCATTCGCTACTAGCTGACCGCGACATTATGTTGCTTGAGACATCAGTTCCCCACTTTGAGACTACGAGGCTTTCTAAGAGCTTCCTAAGTCTCCCTATGTACCCGTGCTAACATAATGGACTGTCCTCTAGTTAATTGTAACAGCATTCTCTTTAAACAATTCACAGCAATACAAATAATGAGCAGTGTTCTTATTACAACAGTTAAGAGTGTGAAATGAGCTCTCTAACCATCCGGTTAATGAGTATCCCAGTCCGTTCAGGATTTTGTTTAACCAGCCTCCTTCTAACCCTGCTCTTAGTTCCCTGCTTGCTTTGGCTACTCCTTTGATATCATCTAGTTGATGGTCCAAATCTTTAGTTACTTTTGGAATGTGGACACCACACCTACCGTTTAAAAGATTCAGGTATCCACCACACTCCATGTTCGTGCAATAATAATAAATCCAGAGGCAAACGGTTCTGCAGTGTCATTTTAGAGGTGGCTTGTAACTGGAGGTTTAAATCTGACAGACCAGTCCGAGTTGCATTCGCTAATGCTTCCATCTGCAAGGTTAAATTCTGAATGGCTAATCTATTCTGAAACCTGAGGAGTCAATACAGGTCCAAATATCCACGCTACCTTGGTTCCAGTACTTGGGTGTTGCCAATTGTCCTCGACTGATCTTTTGATTCTCCCCCAAATTCCTCAGCTTAATGGAGATTTTCTCCATAAGGGACAAAGTTAGCAGTCCTACGGTCCAGTATTTATTCTCATCTGAAAGGGGGAGATGAGTTACCCACTCCCCATCACTGCTTATCCATACCGTATATCCTAAGGCCGGGACTGTCATCTGGGTACGATCTAGGCCGCTCCAAGGGTCATTATTAGTCAGATGCGACCAGGTATCATTTAATGGAGTTACATAATTCCTGCATATGCATCCTAACCTTAGGGCCATAGCAACCGGATACACTCGCTGCACTTGTGGTTCTGAGCTATTACAGTTAAAGATTCTAGTACAATTCCAGTTTGACTTTGTTTTTCCAGAGGCAGTTCTTGACCTATCGAGATTGGGATAAGTTAACTGCACTTGCAAGGGTTCATCAGGAATACCTTCATTTCCTTCCCAAACAAAACACCAATCTGTCGGTTGGTTATATTCCCGGCACTTCCCAAAGCTGGGGTATCTGACAGCCCCACGGCCTATTACTACACTGATCTCCTGACGGTCTATATATTACTTCTTTAGCCCACGGAGTTTCAGCTTTGCTGATATTACAGTTTTCCACCGTACCACCTTTCGGAGTCCATTTGAGGGCATTATTTTCCTTCCTTATTGTACCATGTGGTGGACCCGTTAAGTTCCCTTCTCCACATGTCTTCCCCTGTTTTAGTTAGGTTTGTCGTTAGTACCCCCCCCATGAAATGGGATTCTCTGCGGACTTAGGAGTAGGTAAACACGCAGTCACTGAAGTCCAGTTTTGAAGTTTACCAAAGTCTCGGACCAACTTCAGAATAAGATTTGTGTTACTGCAATTAATGTAGGAGTACATGATGAAAACTTTCACCACACACATTCTGCTTTCCACTTGGCAAAGGATCGAAGGCTCTACGTGAATATATATATATTTTTTTTTTTTTTTTTACAATCAAGTTCAAAATCCCTTTGGGACGCAAAAACAGTTTATGTGTTCTTGAAAATTCTTATCTTAGTTTCTCCTGTCTTCTCAGAGCTCCATTGTTCCGTCGGCGCTTTTTGGCTTTTTTAACCCAGGTACGATGAACCCAGGAGTCAATGCCTCTTTCTTTGATAGCCGTGTGGGTAATTAGCAAAACCAGGTAAAGTCCCTTCTATCGTTCCTTTAAAGGTTCATCCTTCCACGTTTGGATATGGACTTTGTCTCTGAGCATAAGGCAACAAGCTGGAGTGTCTAAGGGTATTGGCGCCCTTTCAGTTAAATACCCGTGAAGGGAAGACAAAGCCTGTTCCAAAGATAACAGGTAACGGGATAACAATTGGTTTCCCGTAATACGCGTTTGATCACCTTTCCCAGTTAAACTATTTATGGGATACTGTTTCCCATACAGAACCTCAAAAGGACTAACTCCTTCGCTAGCTCGGGGAGTGACTCGAATTCTTAGCAATGCTATTGGTAGCACATCTGTCCACGTCGTTTGAGTTTCCTGACAAAGTTTTGAAAACTGTCTTTTCAGAGTCTTATTCATTCATTGGACCTTGCCACTTGATTGTGGTCTCCAAGGAGCATGTAGGTCCCATGTCATTTGTAAAAACTTTGCACCTTCCTGAGCTATTTGAGCTGTAAAGTGTGGCCCATTTTCAGCGGACATTCCTTCAGGTACCCCAAATCTAGGAATTATCTCCTTTAACAATATCCTTACTACTTCTCTAGCCTTATTGGTACAACACGGGAAAGCTTCAGGCCATCCTGAAAGGGTGTCTGGTAACACCAACAGCTAGCTATACTGATTGCTTTTTGGCAGTTCAGAAAAAACAATTTGCCAGTATTCCCCAGGCATGTGGCCCTTCCTGACCTCTCCAGGAGGAGATCTTTTCTGTAGTTTGGGGTTATTCTTACAACAACATAGTTATCGGGCACTGCTTCACAACAAAGTTTGCAAAAGTTTGCATCTTCGGTCCTACAGCGTATCTTTTGATACTTGTGACCAGAGCATCCGCTCCCATATGGGATTCACTATGGGTCTTCTTCAGTATTTCTCCTACCACTGGGGTAGTAACCAATACTTGCCCATCTTTGGTTATCCACCATCCTTCCTTGACTTGGTACACTCTAAATACTTGGCAAGCTGATCCTCCTCCTTAGAATAGTTTGGAGGTTCCCACTGAACTTTTCTTGATGGGACCAATGCTTCAATTAGCGATGCCCTTTCCGCAACTCTTTTGGCTATTTCCTCTGCTTTTCCATTTCCTTTAATGATTCCCATTTGTCCTTTCTGATGAGCTTTGCCACACATGATTGCAACTTCTCTCGGTCCCAGAACAACTTGCAACAATTCTAAAATTTCCGGTCCATATTCAATAGGGGTTCCTTGAGAAGATAGCAACCCACGTTGTTTCCAAATAGCCCCATGCGTGTGGACCACTCCAAATGCGTATTTGGAGTCTGTATTTACTTACTTACTGTAAGTAGGTACTTACTGAAAGTAAGTACTGTACTTACAGTACTTATTTGCCTACTGTATTTATTTACTCTTCTATCTTTAGAGGTTTGGTTAAATCCAGCAAACCCAAAGCAGGAGCCCTCATCAATTCAGTTTTGATGGAGTCAAATCCTTTTCGGCACTCTGGTGTCCATTCTAAAATTTCTCCGGGTCCCTTCATAGATTCACATACCAGCCTGGCAATCAGACTAAAATTTGGTAACCGGAGTCTGCACCATCCAGCCATCCCCCAAAATCCTCGCAGCTCTTTCTTAGATTTGGGGGGGGCTACTAAAACACGACTGGAACCCGTACTGACCCCTGGGTGACAGCGCTAGTTACTGGTCTCTGACTAGACTGGCTGCCACTGAGCAGCGCCCTCGGGGCCCGGCCGCTCAGCCCGTTTCAGTCCCGCTCACTGTCGGCTCATCCAGCCCACTCCCGTTCCAGTGACCAGAACTCCGTATTTAAAAAGAGGTTGCAAGATGGGCATATGCAAGCACACTGCTTTCAAAATCCCAAGACATAAACCTCCCACACTGGCTCTGTCCACCTATTGCCCCAAAACCTACAGAGAAGGAAACACCCCGTAAATTACATATGCAAGGCCAACAGCTGTTTTTACTTCTGGCTTTGGCTGTTCTGCCTGTTGGTTCCAAATGAGTATTATTTTTGCAGGGCCATCCCAAAAGCTGAACATGGATTAAAGTTCTTCCTTGAGGCACCTGTGGGCAGGTGGGCCAGCCGGTGGAGCTGTCTGAGTGTCTAGAAGGTCTCTCTGAGCACTTCCTGGCCAGAGGCAGCACTGGGAGGAGGGACAGGGTGGGCCGCTGGTGCCCTTTGTGCAGCTTGATCCCTGCTGGGGGCACTGCTTCCTGGATTCTCCTCCTCTCCTCTCCTCTCGCTGGCATTGCAGAAGTCAGATGCTGTGCTCCTCCTTCATCCAGGGTCGCAATGTGCCCCCGTCACCACCACAGCGCCCCGAGTGTTTGTCCAACGTGCATCTCTGGGGCGCTGAAACCCTCCTCCTCCTCCTCCTCCTCCTCCTCCTCCCTGCTGAGGGGTCACAGTCTGATGTCCGCAAACTGACTGTGGCGATCGCAGCCCCGCCGTGGCGATCTGCTCCGCTCTCTCTGCCTCAGCTGAGTTTGCTCCCGAGCAGCCCTGGCTGCGGGAGCCCACTTGGAGCTGGTGGTGGAGGGCCCTCCAGCTGCATCACCCCTTGGGGCTCGGTCACGACGGGGAGACCTTGCTCTCCTCCTCCTCCCCCTGCACCTTGCTGAGCAGCTGTAGTCCGTGATCTCCACAAACCGGCTGCGGAGATCATAGGCACGCCGCAGGGATCTGCTCTGTTCTCTCTGCATCGGCAGGGTTTGCTCCCAAGCAGCATTGCATGTGGGAGCCGACTGGGAGATGCCGCTGGAGCGCCCTGGAGCTGCGTTCACCCTGGGAGCGCAGTCACGACTTGCCAGGCTAGTTCTCCTCCTCCTTCTCCCTGCTGAGGGGTCATAGTCCGTGGTGTCCACAAACCAGCTGCGGAGATCTTTTCCCCACTGCGGGGATCTGCTCCGGACCCTCTCCCGGGCACCCTTCCTCTGGCGGCGGGAGGAAGGGCTGAATCCCTGCTCCTCTTTGGTGGTGTCGTCGTCTTCTTGCACGCTGTGCGGCACACGGTCAACTGGCTGACAGCAGACCGGGCACGCATCTTTCCTTCCAGACACCAGCCTTCTACAGCCGCAGAAGAAGCGATGCAAGCAGAAGCCCACGCAGGAGGCGATGTTGAGCCTGCCTGTCCAGATGGAGCACGGCCAGCCTGCAGATGCCTGCCGTGCACCTGCCGAGGTTAGCTGGCTCGTGCTGGCTGTTGCGGAGGAGCTGCTGTCCTCTGGAGAGTCCTCCATGCCCACCGCCATGCCCTGCAAAGAGAGCTGTGCCAAGGTCCTGCCCTTTCCTCCTGAAAGGACCAGAACAGTGAGGAAACCCCAGAAGCTCTGTGAGGGGACAGCTAAGGGCCGCCCAAAGGCTCTCCTGGAGGGCTGCAAAGGCAGAAGGGGCCAAAGGCGCACAAATGGGATGGATCTAGGTGGCATGCTTTGAGAGGGAGCAGCGTTGCGGCTGTGTGACCGGGAAAAGAGAGCAATGCCCAGATCCCACAAAGAAATCCACTGTCCATCTGGTGCCCTGACCCGCCTCCCCAGAATTACCTTAGTCCTGTGAGGCAGACCCTGTGGTCCCACAGAAGCCGCCTGCTTGCTCTTGGCCCCCCACAGACTGAGGAAGAAACGGGCATATGATGGTGCCGGTGAGGAAGAAGCCCTTTCTCCAATTTTCAACTCAGGGCATCTGGAGGGGAAAAAAAAAAAAAAGGATCTCTGTTTAGGGCTCTTCTTGCAGCCTCCTCTGGGGCTCAGTCATTTTCTTGGAGCGGTTTCTACGACAGAGAGAAGACGTAACCAAGACTACAAATAGGAAATTCGATTGGGGTCTTCCCACCACGTCTGCCCCTGCCAGAGCAAGTCCTCGAGGGTCTTTATACCCGCTACGGCTTCCATTTCATAGAGTCAGAGAATCAGAGAATATTTTGGGTTGGAAGGGACCTTAGAGATCATCTAGTTCCATCCCCGCTGCCATGGGGAGGGATATCTTCCACTAGACCAGGTCGCTCAAAGCCTCATCCAACCTGGCCTTGAACACTTCCAGGGACGGGCCATCCACAACTTCTCTGGACAAGCCCTTCCAGTGTCTCACCACCCTCACAGTAAGGAATTTCTTCCTAATTTCTAATCTAAATCTTCCCTCTTTCAGTTTAAAACCGTTACCCCTCGTCCTATCACTACACTCCCTGATAAAGAGTCCCTCCCCATCTTTGCTGTAGGGCCCCTTGCTTGAAGTACTCTTCTCAACATTAGCCAGCTTCAGATAGCAGACAAGTAGCCGTTTACCCCCGGGGCAGCAGCCTAAAGCCCAGCAAGGGAAGATAAGGACTGACGTGGGGTAGTTCACGTTGGACAGCACTGAATGATGCAGGTACTAACTGTCTCCTATGACAGAAAGAGAAACACTCCAGAGGATGAGAAGAAACAAGCAAAGCCAGGAAAAGGAAACATATTCTGAACGGTTTTTTTAATACTTGTTATGACCTGACGTAAAAGAGTAAATAGGCTTGCTGCCCGAGAACTCTGTCGATGCCACAACCATCCACAGCCATGTCGTTCATCTTGTACCACAGTCCGTTGCTGGCCTGCAAAGAAAGGCATCGATACCTGGAGGTGAACTGCATGGTTTCTCCACAAAAACACAGGCAGAAAACTACAGGACCAAGAGTACACCAAAACAAATCCAATCCAGCCCCTGAAGAGACCTTCTCCCCCAAAGCCGTGGCTGCCAGTAACACTGCCGTGAAAGTTTCTCTTCCCCAGCACACATATTTCCCCTGCTAGGAAGGAAGTTGCTCTTTACCTTTGTGTAGCAGAAATAGTGTCCTGCATGGCAGCTGTCACCGCTGTGTACCAGGACAGCATATAAGGCGTAGAGGAGCGGTTCTCCAGCTGTCCGAGACATGTATGGCCGAAGATCCAAGTATTCAGGATACTCCACAACCTACGGAGAGACCCAGAGGGCTCAGAAATGATCCTGAAATAGCCTTCCAAGACTGAAGGCTAGCGGTGTGTAAATACATCTTTTTGGCTCATGAACACTTGTTTTCCCTTAAAGCAACATCCATGGTTTGGGGGGCAGGAAACTGTTCGCGGTCCAAACAGCTCTGTCGGAGCAGAGCATGTGCTTGTCTTCCCGCGGGAACTCTCGTCTCCCCAGAAGGGAACACAAAAATCCCAACACGAACAACCGGTGAAAGAGCGTACTGCTTTGGAAATCTCCTGCTCCGGGAAGAGAAAGTTGCGCTCCAGTTGCGTACACACCTTGCTGATCTTCCTGCCAGTGAAATCTTGAAACCTTTTCAGACACACCGTCAGAACCTTGGGCGCGTGATGGACCGTAAAGCTCTTGGAGGCAGCAACCATCTTGTCACACCTTGTAACCAAGCACAGAGATGAGTGCTGAAATGCACCTCTCTTGCCCCAAGAAGGCCAGACAAGCTTTCCCTTCTCACACATCCTTATGCTATTTTAAGGCTATTCAGTACCAGAAGGCCGTATTAAACAAAAGCTGCATCTCATTATTGTGCATCTAACCTACGTGAAAAGATGACTTATGCCGCATGACATGCGGCACCTTCACGCAGCACCTAGTATTAGTATGTCGTTAGTAATCCTCTTACTTGCTACATTTAAAGCAGTTTTCGCCATCCAGCTGCTCGGGTCTCACAAAGTCCTCCAGAGCTGCGGTGACAGATGAGGCCGCCTGGAGGAGCGAGAAAGGATAGCCCTGAGCTCAGGGCATCACCCTCGCCCAGACACTTACTAGGAGTTGACAGGAAGACCCAGGTAGCTGAGGCTGAGGAGACCCACCCTGAAACCCGCAAGCAGTGTCCAGAAGGAGGCACAAAGAGGGTATTATGCTGAACACTTCCCTCAATTCCCAGGGATTCCCGGCGCTATCAGGAGCTACCTCTCTGTGGCACCGCACAGTTCAGCTACCAATGCTGTGCAGGGTCATCAATAATGAAGACACCACAACCCATCAGCCTGGGAGCCAGACGGGTGTTGAGGAGGGCAAAAGGAAGACGGATGAGAGTACGTCAAGGGTGCAGAGAGGATAATTTGTACTTGTCCAGCTTAAAGCCAGCACCTACATGCAGACCGCTGCCACGGCCTCCCCAGAAGGACACAGGCCATTCCATTCCACTGCCCACCCGCCACCAAGCTCTCTTATGTTTGCACTCTACGTTTTTAAGCCAAATGCCTCGATTCTGGAAAGCTACAGGGGTCTTGGGACGTTTGAAGCACAATTACAAACCCTCTTACTTTTATATCCAAAGGGACATCCAGGAAGGCCTCGTAGGAATCGGACACTGCTCTGCAGCTCAAGCACGTGACTGGAAGGCAAATCAAAATGCTCAGCGACAGGGGAAGTTGACTGACTCTGCCCGTTTCTGTCCTTCAGGCCTACTACGCCAGTCACACCATCAGCCGTTTATCACGGGCAGACGGGAGGGCACAGACAATTCCAGGGAGAGCAACAGTTGTGGGAAAGTACCTCTGGATCTCAGAAAGCCCCCAAATATTTGATGGACGATGGTAGTTGCTTGAGAAGAGACGTCCAAGCTAGAAAGAAATGGTAAGGCAGAGAGTTATCTCCTCCAAGAGTTTTGCTTTGTCTGAAAGCCCTGGGCGTAGGTTCTCCTCGATGGGAGTACCTCAAGGAGTGCAAAGGGCTCGGGAACACTGAAAAGGTAATCGGCTTGTGCTTACTCGCTGCTTCCACTCAGACAGGCTCTCTGCATGGCATCGACAGTATAGCGTAAGAACTCGTGGGCGTCTTCCTGCATGCCAAGCTGGAAATGTTCTCCTATTCCTACAAAAGAAGAAGTTAGTAGATCTCTCCTACAAGAAGGCAAGAAAACCTGTAGGGGCACCTGAAATGACTTACGTGTGAGGACACTGATGACACCGCTAGGCCGGATGGCACAGACTGAGGAACGCAGGACCTCGTTAACGTGCGCTTCCATTACGCACATCATGCAGAAGCCTTGCTGACGACCTGAAGCGGGAGGAGGGAGGGAAGCAAGCTCCTCGGGTTAGCAAAATATCCACAGCGATGGGAAACGTAATGGAGATCTTGAAGTTCTAAGAACAGTCTCCACTCCTCCTCTCCCAAGGTGCCAATGTCCCAACAAGCCCCGGACATTATTTTAGTGCCTAGAAAACTTTCTTCAGAGGGATGCTAAACTGACAAAAGTTTTCTGTGCAATAAGCAAAGAGAGCTTAACTTGTCGGAATAGGGACTGAGACCTGGGGCTAGAAAGAGGTGCCTTTCTGAAGATCAACACACCTAGACACGAGGGGCGGCTTCTAGGCTTGAGTGTTCAAAGAACACCACCTCGGGGGGTTGACAAAGAAGGGCTGCTTTTCTGGTAGATCAAATTCCAGATTCTGGGAATCCTTGCAAAGTGTCCCACAGATTTACAAGGAGTTGTTCATAAAAGTTCTCACATGACTGGCTGTGCTCACGAGAGAGCAGGTAGTTGGCCAGAGGGGGTGTGTACGTCAGGCACTGCAGGACGGAGTTGAGGAAGCACGTATTGCCCAGGTTGTAGAGTCCCGCTCCAGCTCTCTGTCTGTGCTGCCAGTCCAGGCAAATCTTCTCCGGAGGAAAGAGGACCCTTTGTGGCGGAGCCATTCCCTCGGCGACGACTGCAGGGCAATGACATTTGCAAAGAGATGACACGACATTGTTGCACAAAAGCATGTCTTGGGCAAGCACCTAGCACAGAAGGTAACCCTACTGATGTCAGGATCTTTCTACGGGCAATGTCGTCTTTCAGAGTCTCGTACATAGTGGCAGAGGAGTGACAAAACGCGTTTTCATGTGTCTAATGGAAAACAGCTGGGTAAGTCTGGCTGCTATCAGGAAACGCCCCAGAATTCACGCTAGGCTGTCAGCACATCAACATTCAGGGATGGAGCACCAGCCACGTCCGTTGCCTTTGGGGAGTCACAAAGTCCAAGCCTGCTGATGAAGCCGTTACTCACAGGAGTCGTTCCCCATTGCGGCCATCGCTCCTCTCAGGAACACAGGGGAAAGCTTCGGATGACAAAGGATCTCAGGACACGCTCCAGAAAGAGATCAGCGCCAATGCCGTCCCCTGATTGCAAAGAAATAATCGCAGCTCAACAAAATGATTAAAAAACCCAAACCCAAACCCAAACGCAGCCCGCAGAACAGCAGCCGCCATCGAAAGAGTTTCAGTGGTACGTGGAACTGCTGCGGAGCCTGCAGGCCGACGGCCCTGCTGTCCCTGTCACAGGACTCCAATTGACAGCAATTACCAAGGCCCTTTTGAAAGACTGCATTGCGTGTCACCTTCTCTGAAGAGCACCTGCGGCTTACCTGTGGCTAGCGTTAGCAGCAGAGCCCTCTGGCTCTCCAGCCCACACTTGCCCACCTTGTATGCAGGACCGACCGGCTTCCGGCCGCTACTTTAGCGGCTGCCTTTGCCATGCTCCGTTTCTGCCTGCCTTCCTACCGCATCAGTCAGGGTGGGAAAACTGCTTGTCATTCTTGGCTGAGCCCAGTGCCTCAGACTACACTGCCACCCCCCTACTTACCTATCCTAGGGTATGGTAGAGAAATAAGTATCAGCACAAAGGAACTCTACCCGTAGCGCATATCCGGCCAGCCTGTAAAGGTGTAATAGCTCAGCCTAGAGCTCGGAAGGTATAGACCAGCCGATACTTTTGTCCCGTATCTCTACGACCTGTCCTGAAAGCCAAAGTGTAATTACCTTTGCAAGAGGAGGGAAGCTGAGAAGAAGTGGGCGATTTATCCAGACGATAAATGGCTGGAAAAGAGTAGTCGCGCAAGTAGCAATGGAATGAGCCAAGTTATCCCGAAGGCCAGCTCGGCCCAACTAGCTTTCCCTGGCCCGCTTTTCAGGATGGCAAGCCCTGGCCAGGTGAGCTCATAATCACCGGGCGGGTGTCGCATCACTGCCCCTTTGTGACACGGGGCCGCACGGGGACGTGCCCCCTCGAGGCCGTGGAGCCACGCATCCAACACATCCCGGGCGCCTGCCGCAGCCAGCAGCCGCTGGGCTTCCCCACGCGCTGCCAGCGAAGGGCTGTTTGCCTGCCGGCAGAGCTCCTGCCTCTTCCTGGGGCCGCGCCAGCCAGATGAATCAAAATCTGCTCAGGGCTGCAAGCGTGCCTGTTCACAGCTTTGGCTGGCACGTTCGGGCGGCTGAGGGCTTCTTTTCCACTCTTCTCAGGTGCAGGGCTGTGTCCGTGAGACTCGAGTGGAGCAAAGCACCCGGTCTCTTACAGGTTCATTTCCAATGAACTTTATCTGCTCCCCCCAAGACACAGCCACGGGCTGACTCTGAACTAGCACTACCAAAGAAGTTACTTTTGCCCCTGCTCCACTCGGGGAGCCTTTTTTCTTTTTAGATTTCGCTTGAGGCATCTAGTTTCTCTGCTGCCTTGCTCGGGTTCCTGGTTTTCATCATGTCCCTCTCGGGACAGCTCAGTTTCTCCCCTCTCTTGCTTGCGGAGGCTCATTTTGCCCCTTCTCCACACAGGGTGCCTGGATTTACTCCGGCCCTGCTCAGGTGGCTCGTTACACCCCTGCCCAAATCTGGGGTGGCTAGCTTTGCTCATGCCCCGCTTGGGGCATTTAGTTTTGTCCCTGTCCTGCTCAGGGCATCTCATTTTGCCCCTGCCCCAGCCCCGCTCAGAGCAGACATTTTTGTCTGTGCCCAGCTGGGGGTCCCGGTTTGCCCCCGCCTTTCCCTGCTCCACAGTCCCTCTTGCCCTGGCCTCTCTCGTTGCCCTCCAGTCCGGCTTGGGCGTTTCTCCTGACTAGGCTGTGTCCCATCGGGGCAGGGCCCAAGGAGCTTGCACCGTGCTCCCCTCCCAGTCGCAACCCCATACCTGGCTTCTGTCTGTGGTGGCATCAGGGCTGTGGGGCTGGGGGCGATGGGTCGAACAGCCGCCTGGCCCTGGGGGCTCCTTGTCCTTCAGTTCATTCCCCGTTGAAAGGCAGCCCCTCCGCCAGCAGACAACTGCAGGCGGCTCTCTGCGCTTTCCGCAGGCACTGCTGACTGGGTCCTTGCAGGGCTATATGTGCAAAGTCACCTCACAGCCAAGCTCGCTTCAGGGTCAGGCCTCGGGAGCCAGCAGTGCCCGTTGCCTCCCAGGGAAGCAGAGGATCCTGCCAGCTGGATGTTGAGCAGGGTGTGCCTCTGCTGCCCGCTCCTCACTCACGCACACATCGCCTCCCGCTCCAGAGGCTTATTGCCTGGCGGCTCCTGTGGCGGCTCCCGCGTGGACTCGGGACCGGAGCTCGGGACGTGGCGGTGGCACCATGGCTGGTGGCAAAGCAGGAAAGCACAGTGGGAAGGCCAAGGCAAAGGCAGTGTCGCGCTCACAGAGAGCTGGGCTGCACTTCCCTGTGGGCAGGATCCACAGACACTTGAACACTCGCACCGCCAGCCTACGGGCAAGTGGGTGCCACCGCTGCCGTCTACAGCACTGCCATCCTTGAGGACCTCACCGCCCAAGTGCTGGAGCTGGCAGGCAACACGTCAGAGGATCTCAAAGTCAAGCGGATCGCTCCTCGTCACTTGCAGCTGGCAATCCGCAGCAATGAAGAGTTGGATTCCCTGATCAAAGCCACCATCGCCGGTGGAGGTGCCATCCCCCACATCCACAAGTCCCCCATTGGAATGAAGGGACAATAAAAAACAGCATGGAGAGGGGAAAAAAAAAGCAGCCCCCTCCCTGCCATCATCGTACTCTACCTAGCACAGAAGAAATCTTGGGGATATGTGGAATTTTTTTTTTTTTAAGGAATAGTTCAAAGGAAGAGCACACACAATTGACTGTAGAGAGGAGGAAACATCGGTAGGGGCTTTAGATTCAAAGTTTGGCACAAAGTTGTACCTCGTCGGGCGGCACCCCTTGGTGTGGTGGTTGAGGGGCTCAGCTGCTCCCCTGGGTTTTATACAAAAATGGAACCGACCTCCTCCCAGCGCTGCCATGCTACCTGCACTCTGGAAAGGGCAGGGGAGATACCCTATGAATATCTGGGGGCAGCAGGGCAGTGCAGGATGGGGAGGAAGAGCCCAAGCAGTAGTTGAAGCTCCACCATGTTTCAAGGGAGATGGACAGAAGGATGGCGATTAATTGATTGATTGCTGGCTGGCAGGCACGCGCATCTTGAGCTCTGAAGGTGTTTTGAAAGAGCTGCTCCACACCTAGGCTATATGGCGCCACATCAGTCTGCGTGGCCTGTTCCACCACCACGTTGCTCATTCTCCCACCCCCCCGCTCCTCCTCCTCCTCCTCCTCCTCCTGGGAAGTAGTTACTTTTTCATCCAGAACATTTTCAAGCGTCTCTCGATTCACTGCAGAACTGGAGGGAGCTGGATCGCTCACCTCAGAGCTTGTGGCGGTCAAACTCTCTTCAAATGCATCAGTCTCGTTAGCCGTGCCCTCGTTAAGAAGCAGCCCACTACCTGCCACCTCCTCCAGAGCTTGGTCCTCCGTGATGAGGCTGCCTGGCACCGTGGCACACAACGCTAACGCCTTCCCCTCCGAGTCATACGTGTACTCCGGGCACTGCTCATCTCTCACAGAGCTGTTCTGAGCCATCTCCACGCTCTGCAGCAGAGACTCCAGTTTCTTGTTTTCAACGCTTATGTCTAGGAAGTATTTCTGATTTTTTTTTTTGTCGTTCTCAGACAAGCTGTTCAATAGCCTGCTTCAGTTCTTCAATTTCCCTCCTTGCTTCCAAGAAGGCCAGCTCCACCTCCACACCATTACACTCTTCTACAATCCACTCTTCCTTCACGTGTCCCAGATGAGCTTTCAGCCCTTCTACTTCTGTTTCCCTGCAGCAAAATAAAAATATTGCGACACTGTTTCGTTACAGAGTCAACGTGAGGCTCCACCGCACTGGGATGGCTATGCTGCAGAGATGCTCCAAGAAGGAAGCACATTCCTCCGTGCACCATTTCCTGCCGCCTCCGGGACAGCTGGCGGAGACGTAAGCCGGCTGCCAAGACACGCCGGCTGACTGCTGACTGGAGTCACCGACCTCGCCACACAGCCAGCAGCCTCCGGGGCTGTGCTGTGATCCTGGACATTTTGAGGTGCAAGCGGGGGCCTCTAGGTTAGGGCCAGCCAGTACAGCGCTTAACGTCTCACCGACTGCCCGGCCCTGGAGGAGACGAGAAGCAGCTGCCTGCACGCATCCCCCGTGCTTGCCAGCAGCTCCTCACATACAGCCAGAGCCAACGCTGGCCTCAGACAGCAGGATGGCTCGGGGCTGCAGGCCCCTGGCTTGCTTTGCACCCACCCAGCCCAGCACGGAGCCAGAGGCTGCTGCCTTGACTTGCAAGCACGTGGGGAGAGGGGGCCCCTGCAAGACATCCAGCCCTCGCAGATGCAGAGGTCGGGCTATCCCGAGCTGGACCAAGGGCTCCCTGGGACTCTGCCTTGGGGCTCCTTACAAACACCCCTCTGGGCCTGCTTGGGTGGCGTCTGCTGGAGAGCCAGCTCTCAGAGAGCGGCTTTAGCAAGAGAGACGACACCTGCTGCTGTGTAATGCATGTTGTCGCTTCTTTGCTTAGCGTACCTACAAAGGGCTACTGTGAACAATTCAACACCTAAGCGACAAAAACACAAGCAGGCACCCTGGTTTGTGTAAGAGCTTTTCTTTCATTAGGGGAGAAGGATGACACTTGCAGTCATATTTCAGTGAGTGAGGTACAACAGGGGACTAAGGTCTTGCAGGTAGAAACTGGCTTATGTACAAAAGGTCTCAATGCTCAATCACACTGGGAAAATATTACCCTTTAAATATATTCTATTGGGAAAGTTCAAAACAGGGGAAAGAGGCAGCCATATTCATAACTAAACTGCACGGTACGTATTCACTGAGCACGCCGTGAAACCTGAAGTACCTGAGAACAACCTGATCCGCCTGATCGTCTTTCAAATTTCTTAATGAAACCTTGATGCGGTCAAGAAATGAGTCAAAATGTTCTGGATTCCCACCCCTAAATGCTCCTGAATACATCTTTCCAACTCTGATTTCTCAAGTGAAATAGACCTTTCTTTACCTTTCCTTACCTCTCCTCTCAGATTCCTTCAGCTTTGTTTCCAAATGCTGTACTGGAACTTCCTTCTGCTGCAGAGCAGTCAAATACGGCTTGGCATTTTCTGGCTTAGTGCTGCGATTCACCACAAGAAACGTATCTCCCCGATCGCCTGAAAAGGAAAAAAAAAAAAAACCAACAAAACAAACCCTCACTTAACATCACTCCTGCAGTTCTTCAGTCCTGGCAAAAAGAAAAACATCCCACAGACTGATACAAAGCTTGACGCCTTTGGGGCTCCTCAGTGTCTGCACAAGTGACTCCCTCTGGCAAATCAAAGTACTTGAGGAAACACCTCATTTGTGGCTATCGCACAAAATTTACTATTTATGGTACTTGTCTTCAGTGCCATTACATCAAATGAGACATTTCACTTCAAACCCCGAGCCACCCCCTCACCCAAAACACGTGGTGTGCCCACGAGCAGGCAGCCGGGCCGCTGGCAAGGGCGCCCAGCTGCAGGACGGCCAGGTGAGGTAGCGTACGGACCGAGTTCAGCTCCACACGTGAGTTAGGAAGCTGAGCACCCTGAAACCTAGATTCATCCTAGCTAGCTTTAGGTGTGCACCTGACATGCTTGGCTGTTGAGTTGCCCGAGAGAGACAGAGAGGGAGGCAGGGAAACAGCAGCAGCGTGGTGGCAATTTCTTCTCCGCAACATGTGTTGTGTGCGCTGGCAGGCATCTCTTTTCTTCCCTGTACAGGAAACTGCACAGGGAGGTGCCTAAGGCTGGGCAGGCTGAATTTTCACCCCAGTGTATAATAGTTGCTATACTACCCCACCCAGCTCTCTCCAAAGCAAAAGCACCCTTACACGAAAGAACCAGTGAATGCACAGGAGAACTGATGGCATGAAACCACAGGAAGGAGCCTGCCTCGGAGGGAAAAGCAGCTACAAAGGGCGTTGACTAAAAGCAACCTTGACTTTTACAGTGCTGAAACAACATGGATGAATGAATACCATATGAAACAATAGGGATGGAGCACCCCGTTGACTGTCGAGCCACCAACATGAGGAGTCACACTGACGCCGAGGAGCAAGATGACCTGCTTGGCAACCCAGACAGCTGATGCCACGTTACAGTGCAGAGGAGGTCAGTCAGTGCCACTGAACACCGGGATGCTGAAATACACACTCGCCTCATCACTGGGCCGCTGTTGCTTCCTTTGCAGGAGCCCGAGTTGCTGCTGCTGGCTGAAGAAGCCCCATAATGCTGGCGGATGTCAGCAGGAACTCCGCTGGGTTTTGCACAGTCTTGACTAGGGGTCCTTTTCACGGGAAGCCCGTGGGCTGGCTCTGCGCTTGCAGGATAAGGATCCATTATTCCGACCACAAGGGCCTCGGCTGGAGGGAACCAACATGGTTAAAGCACATTGGATTAGCCTCATCACGCAACACATTGTGTGCCTTATTTTACACACAAAGCTGTCTAAACACTAAACCAGATAGGTAGCTGTGAGTGGCCGGGAAGACAGACAGTCCTGAAGTCATCAGCCACTGCACGTTCTTCAGGGATCTTCAGGGATCTCCTTTTATTTTGTTTTTTGTTTGTTTCTCCTTTGTAAGGAAGGAGATAAGTACCTAAGTGCAGAAGATTTGTGCCCGAGACCCTGAACCGCAGGTGGCCTGTGCCGCCAGCCCGGAGCTCAGCAGATCATTACTTAGGACAGATGGGATTCAGGCTTTTGCCTTCTACTTGCCCATGCCTCCTTTCTAACTTGCTGACTCCTTTCTTGGATCCTGCGTTTGCGCTGTGACCTCTGGGTGCTTGCTGCAGCCTGAGAGCCTTGTGAACAAAAGGAGATACCTGTCTTGAGAGGCCACAGCCCAACCACTAATTGCCTACGTCTCTACTAAGCCACATCGACAATAACTGTTCAGAAGGGCGTGGATCATAACATTTCTGACACAGAACTAAAAGGTCCCTTTTCTAGGCCACTTTAATTTAACGGGAACTTGTGGATTGGGGTTCAAAATTAGGAATGCTAATCAGTTTTACCTAACTTGTTAAGCCTCTTTTGCTCAAAATATTTACGTTCGGATTATATTCCAATATTATCTCTCGGAAGTTGTAGAGCACTTCTTTCTCTTCAGTGCCATTTAGTTAGCTTATGTCCTAAAAATACTTCACTCCTGCTGACTAACTAAATTCACGGTGCAACATGAGATACAGAATCGCCCTGTGCGACGCTAGGGCGCCTTGGGCAGCGGTCCTCAGAAAAAGGACAAACAGAGGGTGCCTAAGCTTATCAGGGATGAACGGAAGAGGAAAAGGCATCTAATGAGACCCACTTGACGATCCAAGCGCCATCTTCAAACACAAACTTTCTTCCACAACTGAGTGGCTAAGACTGACTTCCCTTTCTGTTAAAACTACAAAACAAAAAACCAAACGAGGCAATAAAAGAGACGGAGACTGTACTTGGCTTCAATAAGGGCTAACAGCAGAGTGGTCAGAGACCTGATGAGGAACGCAGGAGACTGGGCTAGGATTCATCTCAAGAGCTCAAGAACACCACCTTGCTGCTCGCTCTCTGCCTCTACAGAGGCTAAACTAGCTGCCCAATGGCTCAGGCAACCTCCATTTTCAACAGAATCCGAGTCCAGCAGTTTGTAAGCGTGCCAGATCCTGAGACATCGCCTGTATGGATCCTTCCCCTGGCCTACAGGCCCATGCTGGCCGCTCCCGTGGTTAGGACCGGAGCTCAAGCGCTCTGGAAGGTGCGCACACACAGGCCACTGGAAAGCTTTGCTCAGCACTACCAGACGATGCCTAGTTGAATTCAGCGGCAGAAAGACAAACAGGGGAGAGGCTACGGTTCTGCGCGCAAAGGGAGCGGAGGACAAAACAAAAGAGATCGGGGGCAATTCCAGAAGCAGCGACAGGCCATCTGGCAGACAAGCACCGCTACCTCTAGATCGGGGTCCCGCAGACCAGCCCGCCACCCACACTGCTCCATGAGCGCTATGCCAACGGCTCTTCCGATCTCCTGCAAGGGGGAAGAACAGTCACGGGCAGCACAAAGAACAGAATTGACAAAACTACAGATCACAGCCTTCACGGCACAGTCCTGGGAAAAGAAAGAGTCTCTCTCTATCCCTAGGACAACAACTCATACAAAGACCAGAAGACGTACAGCAGGGCACAGCGAGCGAGCGAGCGAGCGGCACAGCAGACACACCGCGGGACAAAATGACTATCGCTCAACCGGCGCGCGGGAGGCGAAAGTTCAAGCCCCGCCCAAGGTACAACAAAAGTTGTCATCGTTTCAGAATTGTATACCACACGCACAAAATATTTCCGATGGCTGTAAGCTAGATTACCTAAGAGAAAACCTGCGAGCGCACAACTACAACTCACAGTTTTAATGCTTTTATGGCATCTAGAAAGCTCTGTCTACCTTCAGAGTATGAGAGTTCAAAGACACAGCACAAATTTAAGCTAACATTCATGGCGGCAGGCTCACGTGCCCCACCTTCCCAAGGTACTAGCTTTAGCAGGGAAGCAAAAATCTAGTTAAACTACTGTTATCTTCAAGTAAGAGAAATCTACACAAACTGCAGCTACACGGGGTTTGGTGTTTTGGGTTTTTTTTTTTTTTATTTTCCTCACAGTAGAAAGACACTATAGAGGAGAAGAGTGCTGGACGGAAAGGGCCCCTGGAGGTCTCTACGCCACCACTCTCTCCCAAGCACCAAGAGCCACCCCCCAGGACACATCCCAGGCCTGCACCACCCTCCTGGGGAACAAGTTCTCCCCAGTGCCCAACCAGAGCCCACCCAAGCTGCAAGTTCTGGCTTTTGCCCCTTCTTCTACGCTGTCTGCCGCAACTGAGAGGAGGCTGGCTCCACTGTCCTTGCAATGGCCCTTTAAGTAGCTGTAAACTACTGTCAGATCACTCCTCTGACTCCACGTGCCCAGCTACCTCAACCTCTTACCTTTGCCTATCCTCAGTGAAGGGCACTGATTTGAAAACTATTCAGGGTAACAGCGCCCAGAAATTAACAGCAGCCCTTCAAACTTGTTTGAGGGGAATGCAGCTTCAGGCCTTTTTTTTGAGAAAAGACACAAAAAGCTTACATCGGTTTGTTATTCTAAAACATGCAACACACAACTGAAGCGACAAATAAACTACCCATCGCCCTTCACCTTTGCTAAATTCTTTTCAAACAGACATACTTTAGCATACCTGTGAAGGAAGTAGTTTGGCAATCGCTCCACCACAACGACAACAAACTCTCAAACTCAAGCTAAGCTGCTCATTCGCAACAGGCTTCTCTCCACTGCTTTTGGAAGGCTCTCCCAAGGAAGTCTTGCTTTCAGTCCGGCAGTCCGGATCACTCTTTCCCTCTGGTACCGCACACCTCTCTCCAGCTGCCGCTTGGCATTCCTCAGGCGCAGTCTCTCGCACTTGTTCTGTTTTCCGCCTTTTAGTTGCAATATTTGTCTCTCCTTCTCATCTTCTCTTGAGAGGCAATGGGTTTTCTTGAGAGACATCGGCTTTTTTCTTCCCCTCACACCCAAGAAGGTTTCTCCAAATAGAGGTAACATCCAGCCAGTACTTTGGCTCCTCAGTGACAAAGGCTTTTAATCTCATGCAGCATTCTCCCTGGAAGAAAAAGCAGTTTCAGGCCAAGTAGTTCGGTCTCAGCACTCTGTTCTCCTACGTACGGACTGAGAACAGCTGTTAACAGAGACTGTGCTCAGATTGCATCAATGCGCAAATCCAGGAACCACAGCGCCAGCAGACACCACAGGCACAGCTGAGCTCTCAACACCCACACGCCCCACCAGCAAAGACCCAGGCAGCCCTCTGATTACAAGCTCTGCAGAACCAAGATTAAATCCTGCGAGGGCTGAATTCTGCAGAACAATTCAGCAGCTCTAGACAACCAGACCACCTCCGAGAGCCATTCCCAGGGACGGAGGACCCGCCTACCATGCCATCCTCCCCAGAAAGCAGGACTAAGAGATGTGGGACGCTTTCCAGGATTGAAAGACAGACGCAAACATTAATTCAGCTCACAATAAAAGCCACGAGTTTATTCTTTTAGAAGGGAAATCTCTCCTTGCTAGTCATCAACCTGCCTTCAATCCTGCAAAGTTTCCAACGCACGCCCAAACTTACGCCCATGGGTAGTCCACTTGACTTGGCTACGACAAGAGAGGCACGAGGAATAGACACGCCAGTTCCCTTAAAAACCTTGAAGCTGGTCAAGGTGGGGGGCGGAAGGGGGAAGGTATTTCTAGTTCTCATTTAGAATCATGGTGAAATTTGAGCCTCAAAGCCTGAAGGCTATTTGTGGTCTCCCAAATAAAATCCCACCGGCACACAGATATCAACCCATCTGACTTGAAATTCTTACTCCAGCACTGACAGAGAACGGGACCTCAGTAGCTGAGATTTACAAGAAATCTGTGCACTGAACGTGTGAAGTGACGCAAGATGGACGTCTGGATCCACTTTGCCTAGAAGAAAATGACTCATCGTTAAAATGCACACAACGGATCCAGAACTGGACTGCGGTTCCAGGATGGGGTGGGGCTTGGGTTTGGGTTTTTTTTTTGGAGGGTGGGGGGAAGGGGGTCGTGGGGCTGGCGTTACACATACACATCTATGTACAGTGCCAGCAGAACACAAGCGGGTAAGCTACCTTCAGCACAACAGAAAGAACTGAAAACATATCTGGGTGAAGGCTACTTCAGAACCGATTGCTGTCAATTACAACTATGGCTGACAGTAACTAAATAAATCAAACATTACCTTTATAAAGAGGACTTGAACTGGGGCTTCACGTTTCTGAGCACCCACCCTGTGAGCAAAGCGGAGGGGACGACCCGAGGGAAGGAGTCAGCGCCGTACCTTTCTCTCTAGAAACTGCAAGCGGGGGGTGTTTCTTAAGCAGCACAAACAGTTGCTCTCCAGACTGCACTTTCCTCAGCTCGCCCGGCTCCGCCTCCGTGCTGAAGAGGACCTCTCCCGAGGCGCAGCCCACCTCCGGGGAAAACCAGAAACCAAGCCAAACCGGGAAGGGGTTTTGCCTGAGCACTGGCAGCAGCCCAGCAGCCCCTCGCACCCGCTCGCCCCTTCGCAGGGAGGAGGGCGGCGCAGACCTCCGCTCAGCCCGGGTGGCGAGGGGACACAGCCTGACCCAGCGGCAGGTGTCCCTGCCCACGGCAGGGGCGGCACCAGACGCTCCTTAGAGGTCCCTTCCGACCAAGACTAAGACCAAGACCAGACCCCGGGGGCCCCACGCAGCTGGCGGCACGGCCCACGCCGCGGCCGCCCGGCTCTGGGGCGCGAAGCGAACGAGCCCGCGTCCCCCGCCGATCCGATCCGATCCGATCCGATCCGATCCGGACCGGACCGGACCGCCCCGACTGGGCACCGGCGCCGGTTCCCCCCTCACCTCCGTAGGTCCGAGCTGCGCCCGCACCCCCCGCACGAGGAAGGGATCCAGCCCGCCGTGCACAAGTACCGCCCGCCCCCCGCCGCCATCTTGGCCCGCCCCGCCGCCATCTTGGCCCGCCCCGCCGCCATCTTGGCCCGCCCCGCCGCCCTCAGGTGCTGCCGGCGTCGGGACCGGGGAATTCGTTAAAAGCGCCCACTCTGTGGCGCCGAAGCGGTGTCTGCATCCACACGGGTTGCGAGGAAAGACTGTACCCACCCACACCCCCCCCCCCCACGCCCCGTGAGTGATTCAGCACCCACGGCCCAGGGGGAAGCGCCAGGAGGGCAGCTGGGAGCCAGCACCTTCCCGCCCGCCCCACACACACAGAGGTGACCTTCTCTGCTGCAGGGCCGGTGGCCCCGCAGCCACCCCCGGCTCTGCAGCGCTGGGGCTGCTTAGTCTGAGGAAGGTGAAGGGCAAGGATGGTGACAGTCTGCAGGCAAGGAAGAGGCTGGCAGGAACGTGTTCTCCACCTCCCGTGGGGAAGGTGGAAGTCACGGCCGTGGAGCGCAGCCGTGGAGGTTCAGGTGGAAAAGCCTTCCAGAAAGCCCAAACCCCTCCTCCAGCATGAGCACAAGGAGCATCCTGGTGTGGGGCTGCCCAGAGCCCAGGCTTGCCGCTTGAGAAACAAAGACCGGGACCGGAAGCTGCGCCCGGGATCATAGCTACTCCTTTATCATGCCGATACGTTGTTCCTCCTCAGAGTTAGTATGTTAAACACTTTCCATTTTATATCTATGTAAATAAGAAGGTGGAAACACCTCCTCCCCTCACCCAAATGTCAGAACAGAGCATGGCACCAGGAAGCAAGACAAATGAGGGCCAGCTCGACCCCTAAACGGGATTTGCTGAGCACCAGAGAAGCTGTGATCGGCCGATGAGCGGCTGAAAATACAGCTGGTAGAGTAACACAGGAGGGCTGGCAGGGCAGAGAGGTTTGCTCTGGGGAGAGAGGGCTGTCCGCCTCCCTGCACCGTAACGGCTGACCCCCAAGGGGAACAGAACATGGCGTTGGACAAGATTTCCCGTCTTCGTGATGCAGAAAGACCTGAAAATAACATTAGTAACAATAATGGTAACAAAAAGCACATGCTTTGTAGCTTTGAAATTCAGGTCTCCTCTGCAGGCTGTGGTGGACCATGGAGAAGACTTGCGTCGGCCCAGATTTGGCCAGGAGGTGGCCTGGAGGAATGTCAAGCCTGCTCCTTTCCCATCACTGGAGGTCTCCTGGGTGCAGAGGAGCAGGTGGCACTGGGACCGGCACCCCGAGGCCACAGCGGCCTGCGGCAAGGGCAAGGCTGCCTTTGGAGGCAAAGCACCTTTCAGAGGCTAAGCACCTCTGGAAGTAAAGCACATTTGGAGGCAAAGCAGCCGCAGAGGCCGTGGCATTTGCTGGGTGGGGGGGGGCCCTGCCGGGATCAGGCAGACTGGTCCTGAGTCCTGGCTCGGCAGTGGAGACACTGTGACCAAGACAGTTCTTGTCCTGCATCCTCCCTTGCTTTGCTTCCTGCAGCCTGGCACATCCTTGACGCCCGTTAAGCGACTGCAGGCCCGAGCACGCCTCGGCCCTCAGCTCAGCTCGTGCTTTGAGGTGTTTCTGGAATAAGAAATGATCATAATAGTTGCAAGGGCTTTAAGGAGAAACAGGGGGGCACCCAAGTCAAATTAGGTTGTTAAGAGACTTTGAATAACCCCTTCTGCCAGTTAAACTGGTGTCACTGTTAAGCTCTGCTCACTGAGTGACCGGCTCTCTGTCCCCTGCTGCATGTCCCAAGGTGACAGGATGCAAACCAAGAGAGCAAAATTGCTACACCAACCCCAGTCCTCACAGTAGCCCATCTTCATCCATCGCCCAGCAGGCAGCTCAAAGAAGGGAGCCCGTTGTGCTGAGAGGGTCTGGCCCCACCCAAGACTCTATTGACATGGGCCCAGCTCCTTGGCCCATACGTGGTCAAGTATGCTGCGGGCGGGAAGCCAACGCCTTAGCGCAGCCGGCCTGCGCGTGCCTCCCAGCCAGCAATCAATCAATCAATCGCCATCCATCTGTCCTCCCTTGAAACATGGTGGAGCTTCACCTGCTGCTTGGGCTCTTCCTCCCCATCCTGCACTGCCCTGCTGCCCCCAGATATTCATAGGGTATCTCTCCTGCCCTTTCCAGAGTGCAGGTAGCATGGCAGCGCTGGGAGGAGGTCGGTTCCATATTTGTATAAAACCCAGGGGAGCAGCTGAGCCCCTCGACCACCACACCAAGGGGTGCTGCCCGACGAGGTACAACTTTGTGCCAAACTTTGAATCTAAAGCCCCTACCGATGTTTCCTCCTCTCTACAGTCAATTGTCTATGCTCTTCCTTTGAACTATTCCTTAAAAAAAAAAAAATTCCACATATCCCCAAGATTTCTTCTGTGCTAGGTAGCGTACGATGATGATGGCAGGGAGGGGGCTGCTTTTTTTTTCCCCTCTCCATGCCGTTTTTTATTGTCCCTTCATTCCAATGGGGGACTTGTGGATGTGGGGGATGGCACCTCCACCGGCGATGGTGGCTTTGATCAGGGAATCCAACTCTTCATTGCTGCGGATTGCCAGCTGCAAGTGACGAGGAGCGATCCGCTTGACTTTGAGATCCTCTGACGTGTTGCCTGCCAGCTCCAGCACTTGGGCGGTGAGGTCCTCAAGGATGGCAGCGCTGTAGACGGCAGCGGTGGCACCCACTTGCCCGTAGGCTGGCGGTGCGAGTGTTCAAGTGTCTGTGGATCCTGCCCACAGGGAAGTGCAGCCCAGCTCTCTGTGAGCGCGACACTGCCTTTGCCTTGGCCTTCCCACTGTGCTTTCCTGCTTTGCCACCAGCCATGGTGCCACCGCCACGTCCCGAGCTCCGGTCCCGAGTCCACGCGGGAGCCGCCACAGGAGCCGCCAGGCAATAAGCGTCTGGAGCGAGCACGAGGCTGCTGGCTGTGTGGCGAGGTCGGTGACTCCAGTTAGCAAGCAGCTAAACTGGTGTTTTTTGCAGTACTGCTGCCTACAGAAATTGTCCTCCTGCTCCCAGGCAGCGCGTCCCTCCCCTGTGCTGGTGTCTTTCTGGTGCCAGCACAGCTGCCCAGCGAACGTGACCAGGGAAATCAAGGAGAATCAGAGCTAGCGCTCTTTTGTGTGTGCTGGCTGAATTGGCGTGAAGCTCAATCAGTTTCCCTGGCTGGTCCACTGCGCAAATGTACAAGTGCTTTGCACTGGCTCAAGGGTAGCCGGAGATGTGCATGGGAACAAACGGCCAGAGAAAGGTGGGGTACTTCTTTAGGCAGCACTAACCTACAGCATCTGTGAAACTACAGTGTTAATTGAGTGACACGGAGACTCGTTCCCCCCTCGGGTATGACACGTGTGCTCCAGAAGGCGTGCTAGCGCTTTCCATTTGTTGTCCAGAGAGTCAGTTTGATTTAGAGGTAAACCCCATATTCCGCAGGCAGCTTCCAGCACATGGTTCGTGCCTGTCTCATGCAGTGCTCTTCTCAACCGTACAAGTGCGCTGCAGCATTTCATGGGTCTTGAGCGTATGCGGGGACCGTAAGCACAAATGTACATTGTTGGGAGTGTTGAAACGTGTTACGATGATAAGTATAGGCGTGGGTACACTTTGAATATTAATGTTGTTTTAAAGTCTTAATGTGTCGGAACCTGATAGTGATTCAAGCCCTTTGGAACATTACGTACAATAGTACTGTGCTTTAACTTAGTGTTTATTTAATTGCTTTGTTGTAAATTCCCTTTCCAGTCACAAGTTCAGTAAAGCCTGTTAGGAGCGTTAAACGCGTGTGAGAGTTTTATTGTGGCAAAGCTGTAAAAAATACCCCATCTCAGCTGAGCCACCCGCTCTGCCGCACCCACGCTGCATTTGCAGGTGCAAGTGACCTAATCTTCAACCCGATGCAATCTTCCAGAAGCTTGTAACGTCTCGTTTCTGCACTGCCGGGGGAGCGTCCGTCTTCCTGGCATGTAAGAGAAGTCCGGAAGGGCTTGCTTAACCCGGCCGAGAGTCGTGCAGTCTCGGTGTGCCCACGGAGATGCCACTGTGCCCACCAAACCACGCTTTCCCCGTGTCCAAACCTTGAGATCTGTGCATAGATCAGAGGAGGGCAACACCAGCCAACAGATGAAAGAGTGGGGTTTGTCTGGCTCCACCCGACCTTTCAACACCACCTCTGGCCATTTAAACCTCACTGGCCTCCTCTTTTCCCCTCCAGCAAAGCAAGTGCACTGTTTCCCTGTGCAACCTAGAGCAGAAGAGGTCTAGTGAAGCCAGACGATGCCCTGCACTGCTCTGCAGCTTCTGGGAAGAAGGGAGTTCTTAGCAAGCCACAAGGGAGGAGGATTAATTGGCCAGCGTGCGGGGAGCATTGGCAACGCTCAAGAGGGTGATAGGCACCGATGCTTACAGGGGCGACTCAGAGACCTTTGGCATCCCTGTGATGCCCGGGTTCTGAATTGCTTGTGTTTGCAACAGAGATTCAGGAGGGTTCGTTAAGCGTTACAATTAAGGAAGAGAACTGACAAGCTGACGTAACAGAGTCCCCAGGAGTCCACAAAGACGGCCGTGACAGCATCTTGCTCCTTGGAACACCTTACAGAAAATGCCTTATTCCTACTTGGGAGTCTGTCTGTTCAAGGCCAAGAGAGCAATATTTTATACACAGTGTTACCAACTGTAATACAGTTTTGGATTTCTCTTGAAATACTTGGACACAGACACATCCCTTCTGAAACAAGTCCAATCGGACACTTTTTAGTGGGGCCAGGGAGGAATTTGATGAAAATTAAGCACTTAGAATCATAGAATCGTTTAGGTTGGGAAAGACCTTTAAGATCATCCAGTCCAACCATTAACTTACACTACCAAGTCCACACTAAACCAATCAAGGGTAGACTAGACTAAACCATGTCCCAAAGTGCCACATCTACCCGTTTTTTGAACGCTTCCAGTGATGGTGACTCCACCACCTCTCTGGGCAGCCTGTTCCAATGCTTGACTACCCTCTCCGTGAATAAATTTCTCCTAATATCCAACCTAAACCTCCCCTGGCGCAGCTTGAGCCCATTTCCTCTCGTCCTATCGCTAACTACGTGGGAGAAGAGACCAACACCCACCTCACTACAACCTCCTTTCAGGTAGCTGTAGAGAGCGATAAGGTCTCCCCTCAGCCTCCTCTTCTCTAGGCTAAACAATCCCAGTTCCCTCAGCCGCTCCTCATAAGGCCTGTGCTCCAGACCCTTCACCAGCTTTGTTGCCCTTCTCTGAATGCGCTCCAGCACCTCAGTGTCTTTCCTGTATTGAGGGGCCCAAAACTGGACACAGTGTTCCAGGCGCGGCCTCACCAGCGCCGAGTACAGGGGGACAATCACCTCCCTGCTCCTGCTGGCCACACTATTCCTGATACAAGCCAGGATGCTCTTGGCCTTCTTGGGCACCTGGGCACACTGCTGGCTCATGTTCAGCCGGCTGTCGACCAACACCCCCAGGTCCTTTTCAGCCAGGCAGCTTTCCAGCCACTCTTCCCCGAGCCTGTAGCGTTGCATGGGGTTGTTGTAACCCAAGTGCAGGACCCGGCACTTGGCCTTGTTAAACCTCATACAGCTGGCCTCGGCCCATCGGTCCAGCCTGTCCAGGTCCCTCTGCAGGGCCATCCTACCCTCCAGCAGATCGACACTCCCACCCAACTTGGTGCCACCTGCAAACTTACTGAGGCTGCACTCAATCCCCTCATCCAGATCATCGATAAAGATATTAAACAAGGCTGGCCCCAAAACAGAGCCCTGGGGAACACCGCTCGTGACCGGCCGCCAACTGGACTTAACTCCATTCACCACTACTCTCTGGGCTCGGCCGCCCAGCCAGTTTTTTTACCCAGCCAAGACTACACCCGTCTAAGCCATGAGCTGCCAGCTTCCCAAGGAGAATATTATGGGAGACTGTGTCAAAGGCTTTGCTAAAGTCCAGGTAAATGACATCCACAGCCTTTCCATCATCTACCAGGCGGCTCACCAGATCATAAAAGGAGATCAGCTTGGTCAAGCAGGACCTGCCTTTCATGAACCCATGCTGACTGGGCCTGATCCCCTGGTTGACCGGCACTTGCCTGTTGAGTTCACTCAAGATGAACCTCTCCATAATCTTTCCCGGCACCGAGGTCAGGCGGACAGGCCTGTAGTTCCCCAGGTCCTCCTTCCGGCCCTTCTTGTAGGTGGGTGTCACGTTGGCAAGCCTCCAGTCCTCAGGGACCTCCCCTGTTAACCAGGACTGCTGACAGATGATGGAAAGTGGCTTGGTGAGCTCCTCTGCCAGCTCCCTCAGTACTCTCGGGTGGATCCCACCTGGCCCCATAGACTTGTGAGCGTCCAGGTGGCATAGCAGGTCGTTAACTGCTTCCTCCTGGACTATGAGGGCTCCATTCTGGTCCCCGTCCCTATCTTCTAGCTCAGGGGCCTGAGTACCCTGGGGATGACTGGTCTGGCTGTTAAACACAGAGGCAAAGGCGGCGTTAAGTACCTCAGCCCTTTCCTTGTCCTCGGTGACAATGTTCCCCCCCACATCCAGCAAAGGCTGGAGATCCTCCTTGGCTCTCCTTTTATTGCTGATGTACTTATAAAAGCATTTCTTATGATCTTTTACAACACTGGCCAGATTAACTTCTTGCTGGGCTTTTGCTTTTCTAACTTGAGCTGAAGCCTTTCACTAGTAAAGATGCTAGGCTGCAATCCTCAGAACAGCGTCAACCAAGTAAGGTGACACTTGGAACAACGGAGATTCCGGGAAAACCTCACTGCTATCCCCACGTCACAGGTCTCTCTCTTACTAAGTATGGTGGAGCATGAACCTGACGACTGGCAGACAAAATACCTTTGACCATCCTGGGAATGTCCACTACACAAATTTTGCGCTCCAGAAATAGGGTGCCATATGCACACACCAGATTATTGTTAGTAGCTAATTTGGACGAGACAAGCCCCTGCTTCAGAAAGCATACGTCAAGAAAGACATGTAGACTTTAGGCGGGCAGAGGGCCATTCAGTGTTGTGATGAGGTAGGAGCCTAAGTGCTACCTATTGAGAGCCTGATGGTGTGCATGTGAATACGCTCCACCTCTGTCTTTCCATGTGTACTGCTCATTTTAGACTTTTATATTTCATCCTGCTGCTTTGCCTCCGGTCCCTTGCGTTGCCCGGTTGTTCCAGAATGATGTTGTGACTCTCCCGTTAGCAACGATTTCTGACTGGGCAGTGAGCCCTTACACCTCACTGGTTCAGCTGCCCAAGTCAGAACGGTGCTTGTGCTTGTGCTAGTCAAGGGAGAGAGAGGCGAGATCCTCCAGACAGCGACTGAGAGTAGCGGGGTAACGAGGAAGCCGAAATTGGGTTGTCGTTCTGACTCATCCTCCAGAGGAGCCTCTTGCTCTCCGTTTAAGACAGGAAGAGCCTTAGCAAGTGGAAGCTAGGCGACGTATTCCCTTTGGTGTCTGTCAACAACTTTCAGTAATGCATAAAACACCCCTCCATTACAAAACCAGTCCCACACAGAAGACCAAAGCAACACTTAGGGGGTCAAAAAATGTGGGGGAGACAAGCGGAACAGGACCTGTGTTAGTTCACGCTCTGGCTCTGTCCCCCGTAAAGAAGTGGGAAGGGAGGATGAGAACCTTGCCCCATACAACAGAGTAGTCTGGAGAATAAAACTTCCTGCACACAAGCGCTTGGGTAACAAGGTATTGAATTGCTGTGATAAACCTCTGGTAAAGTTCAGGTGGAGCCGGGGCATGGGGACGGGAGCTAAATTTGTGTATTAAAGACATGGGAGGAGGAGTGAAGCAGCATACACCTTCACACCCAACTTTCCTATTGGCCGAGGGGACCGAACTTGTCCCTTGTGAAGCTCTGACGCAGTAGCGTTGTCTCACAAAGGGAGTTTGTTACCCGGTGTGCGATAAACCAATTGAGTCGAGCAGTCGAGAATCCAATCCACCGAGTCGAGATATCCAGTTTATTTCATTTCTGTGCAGAGATGGGTGCTAGGTGGCAATTCCACAAAGCTAGCACACCCTTACAGTAATAGTTTAACATATGTATACTTATGTTGCTACATATCACTCCTTTCTATTTGCTTATTGTACCATCGTGGGTTCTTAGTCTCTTCTCCTTGACTGAAAGACACAATGTTGCATAAGGGTCTTCACGTGGAGGCAAGAATATTTTGGCACAGAGGTGTGTTTTTTTCCATGCAAATGAGCGTAGTTCATTTAAAGTTCATATACTCTTTCAGTTTGCGTCCAATTCCATGCTCTGCTGCCCAGGTATTTCTTTGTGAGTGATAACTTTCTGCTTTATCTAACATTTTGTCCTTGGGTAAATATCATTCGCTACTAGCTGACCGCGACATTATGTTGCTTGAGACATCAGTTCCCCACTTTGAGACTACGAGGCTTTCTAAGAGCTTCCTAAGTCTCCCTATGTACCCGTGCTAACATAATGGACTGTCCTCTAGTTAATTGTAACAGCATTCTCTTTAAACAATTCACAGCAATACAAATAATGAGCAGTGTTCTTATTACAACAGTTAAGAGTGTGAAATGAGCTCTCTAACCATCCGGTTAATGAGTATCCCAGTCCGTTCAGGATTTTGTTTAACCAGCCTCCTTCTAACCCTGCTCTTAGTTCCCTGCTTGCTTTGGCTACTCCTTTGATATCATCTAGTTGATGGTCCAAATCTTTAGTTACTTTTGGAATGTGGACACCACACCTACCGTTTAAAAGATTCAGGTATCCACCACACTCCATGTTCGTGCAATAATAATAAATCCAGAGGCAAACGGTTCTGCAGTGTCATTTTAGAGGTGGCTTGTAACTGGAGGTTTAAATCTGACAGACCAGTCCGAGTTGCATTCGCTAATGCTTCCATCTGCAAGGTTAAATTCTGAATGGCTAATCTATTCTGAAACCTGAGGAGTCAATACAGGTCCAAATATCCACGCTACCTTGGTTCCAGTACTTGGGTGTTGCCAATTGTCCTCGACTGATCTTTTGATTCTCCCCCAAATTCCGCAGCTTAATGGAGATTTTCTCCATAAGGGACAAAGTTAGCAGTCCTACGGTCCAGTATTTATTCTCATCTGAAAGGGGGAGATGAGTTACCCACTCCCCATCACTGCTTATCCATACCGTATATCCTAAGGCCGGGACTGTCATCTGGGTACGATCTAGGCCGCTCCAAGGGTCATTATTAGTCAGATGCGACCAGGTATCATTTAATGGAGTTACATAATTCCTGCATATGCATCCTAACCTTAGGGCCATAGCAACCGGATACACTCGCTGCACTTGTGGTTCTGAGCTATTACAGTTAAAGATTCTAGTACAATTCCAGTTTGACTTTGTTTTTCCAGAGGCAGTTCTTGACCTATCGAGATTGGGATAAGTTAACTGCACTTGCAAGGGTTCATCAGGAATACCTTCATTTCCTTCCCAAACAAAACACCAATCTGTCGGTTGGTTATATTCCCGGCACTTCCCAAAGCTGGGGTATCTGACAGCCCCACGGCCTATTACTACACTGATCTCCTGACGGTCTATATATTACTTCTTTAGCCCACGGAGTTTCAGCTTTGCTGATATTACAGTTTTCCACCGTACCACCTTTCGGAGTCCATTTGAGGGCATTATTTTCCTTCCTTATTGTACCATGTGGTGGACCCGTTAAGTTCCCTTCTCCACATGTCTTCCCCTGTTTTAGTTAGGTTTGTCGTTAGTACCCCCCCCATGAAATGGGATTCTCTGCGGACTTAGGAGTAGGTAAACACGCAGTCACTGAAGTCCAGTTTTGAAGTTTACCAAAGTCTCGGACCAACTTCAGAATAAGATTTGTGTTACTGCAATTAATGTAGGAGTACATGATGAAAACTTTCACCACACACATTCTGCTTTCCACTTGGCAAAGGATCGAAGGCTCTACGTGAATATATATATATATTTTTTTTTTTTTTTTACAATCAAGTTCAAAATCCCTTTGGGACGCAAAAACAGTTTATGTGTTCTTGAAAATTCTTATCTTAGTTTCTCCTGTCTTCTCAGAGCTCCATTGTTCCGTCGGCGCTTTTTGGCTTTTTTAACCCAGGTACGATGAACCCAGGAGTCAATGCCTCTTTCTTTGATAGCCGTGTGGGTAATTAGCAAAACCAGGTAAAGTCCCTTCTATCGTTCCTTTAAAGGTTCATCCTTCCACGTTTGGATATGGACTTTGTCTCTGAGCATAAGGCAACAAGCTGGAGTGTCTAAGGGTATTGGCGCCCTTTCAGTTAAATACCCGTGAAGGGAAGACAAAGCCTGTTCCAAAGATAACAGGTAACGGGATAACAATTGGTTTCCCGTAATACGCGTTTGATCACCTTTCCCAGTTAAACTATTTATGGGATACTGTTTCCCATACAGAACCTCAAAAGGACTAACTCCTTCGCTAGCTCGGGGAGTGACTCGAATTCTTAGCAATGCTATTGGTAGCACATCTGTCCACGTCGTTTGAGTTTCCTGACAAAGTTTTGAAAACTGTCTTTTCAGAGTCTTATTCATTCATTGGACCTTGCCACTTGATTGTGGTCTCCAAGGAGCATGTAGGTCCCATGTCATTTGTAAAAACTTTGCACCTTCCTGAGCTATTTGAGCTGTAAAGTGTGGCCCATTTTCAGCGGACATTCCTTCAGGTACCCCAAATCTAGGAATTATCTCCTTTAACAATATCCTTACTACTTCTCTAGCCTTATTGGTACAACACGGGAAAGCTTCAGGCCATCCTGAAAGGGTGTCTGGTAACACCAACAGCTAGCTATACTGATTGCTTTTTGGCAGTTCAGAAAAAACAATTTGCCAGTATTCCCCAGGCATGTGGCCCTTCCTGACCTCTCCAGGAGGAGATCTTTTCTGTAGTTTGGGGTTATTCTTACAACAACATAGTTATCGGGCACTGCTTCACAACAAAGTTTGCAAAAGTTTGCATCTTCGGTCCTACAGCGTATCTTTTGATACTTGTGACCAGAGCATCCGCTCCCATATGGGATTCACTATGGGTCTTCTTCAGTATTTCTCCTACCACTGGGGTAGTAACCAATACTTGCCCATCTTTGGTTATCCACCATCCTTCCTTGACTTGGTACACTCTAAATACTTGGCAAGCTGATCCTCCTCCTTAGAATAGTTTGGAGGTTCCCACTGAACTTTTCTTGATGGGACCAATGCTTCAATTAGCGATGCCCTTTCCGCAACTCTTTTGGCTATTTCCTCTGCTTTTCCATTTCCTTTAATGATTCCCATTTGTCCTTTCTGATGAGCTTTGCCACACATGATTGCAACTTCTCTCGGTCCCAGAACAACTTGCAACAATTCTAAAATTTCCGGTCCATATTCAATAGGGGTTCCTTGAGAAGATAGCAACCCACGTTGTTTCCAAATAGCCCCATGCGTGTGGACCACTCCAAATGCGTATTTGGAGTCTGTATTTACTTACTTACTGTAAGTAGGTACTTACTGAAAGTAAGTACTGTACTTACAGTACTTATTTGCCTACTGTATTTATTTACTCTTCTATCTTTAGAGGTTTGGTTAAATCCAGCAAACCCAAAGCAGGAGCCCTCATCAATTCAGTTTTGATGGAGTCAAATCCTTTTCGGCACTCTGGTGTCCATTCTAAAATTTCTCCGGGTCCCTTCATAGATTCACATACCAGCCTGGCAATCAGACTAAAATTTGGTAACCGGAGTCTGCACCATCCAGCCATCCCCCAAAATCCTCGCAGCTCTTTCTTAGATTTGGGGGGGGCTACTAAAACACGACTGGAACCCGTACTGACCCCTGGGTGACAGCGCTAGTTACTGGTCTCTGACTAGACTGGCTGCCACTGAGCAGCGCCCTCGGGGCCCGGCCGCTCAGCCCGTTTCAGTCCCGCTCACTGTCGGCTCATCCAGCCCACTCCCGTTCCAGTGACCAGAACTCCGTATTTAAAAAGAGGTTGCAAGATGGGCATATGCAAGCACACTGCTTTCAAAATCCCAAGACATAAACCTCCCACACTGGCTCTGTCCACCTATTGCCCCAAAACCTACAGAGAAGGAAACACCCCGTAAATTACATATGCAAGGCCAACAGCTGTTTTTACTTCTGGCTTTGGCTGTTCTGCCTGTTGGTTCCAAATGAGTATTATTTTTGCAGGGCCATCCCAAAAGCTGAACATGGATTAAAGTTCTTCCTTGAGGCACCTGTGGGCAGGTGGGCCAGCCGGTGGAGCTGTCTGAGTGTCTAGAAGGTCTCTCTGAGCACTTCCTGGCCAGAGGCAGCACTGGGAGGAGGGACAGGGTGGGCCGCTGGTGCCCTTTGTGCAGCTTGATCCCTGCTGGGGGCAGTGCTTCCTGGATTCTCCTCCTCTCCTCTCCTCTCGCTGGCATTGCAGAAGTCAGATGCTGTGCTCCTCCTTCATCCAGGGTCGCAATGTGCCCCCGTCACCACCACAGCGCCCCGAGTGTTTGTCCAACGTGCATCTCTGGGGCGCTGAAACCCTCCTCCTCCTCCTCCTCCTCCTCCTCCTCCCTGCTGAGGGGTCACAGTCTGATGTCCGCAAACTGACTGTGGCGATCGCAGCCCCGCCGTGGCGATCTGCTCCGCTCTCTCTGCCTCAGCTGAGTTTGCTCCCGAGCAGCCCTGGCTGCGGGAGCCCACTTGGAGCTAGTGGTGGAGGGCCCTCCAGCTGCATCACCCCTTGGGGCTCGGTCACGACGGGGAGACCTTGCTCTCCTCCTCCTCCCCCTGCACCTTGCTGAGCAGCTGTAGTCCGTGATCTCCACAAACCGGCTGCGGAGATCATAGGCACGCCGCAGGGATCTGCTCTGTTCTCTCTGCATCGGCAGGGTTTGCTCCCAAGCAGCATTGCATGTGGGAGCCGACTGGGAGATGCCGCTGGAGCGCCCTGGAGCTGCGTTCACCCTGGGAGCGCAGTCACGACTTGCCAGGCTAGTTCTCCTCCTCCTTCTCCCTGCTGAGGGGTCATAGTCCGTGGTGTCCACAAACCAGCTGCGGAGATCTTTTCCCCACTGCGGGGATCTGCTCCGGACCCTCTCCCGGGCACCCTTCCTCTGGCGGCGGGAGGAAGGGCTGAATCCCTGCTCCTCTTTGGTGGTGTCGTCGTCTTCTTGCACGCTGTGCGGCACACGGTCAACTGGCTGACAGCAGACCGGGCACGCATCTTTCCTTCCAGACACCAGCCTTCTACAGCCGCAGAAGAAGCGATGCAAGCAGAAGCCCACGCAGGAGGCGATGTTGAGCCTGCCTGTCCAGATGGAGCACGGCCAGCCTGCAGATGCCTGCCGTGCACCTGCCGAGGTTAGCTGGCTCGTGCTGGCTGTTGCGGAGGAGCTGCTGTCCTCTGGAGAGTCCTCCATGCCCACCGCCATGCCCTGCAAAGAGAGCTGTGCCAAGGTCCTGCCCTTTCCTCCTGAAAGGACCAGAACAGTGAGGAAACCCCAGAAGCTCTGTGAGGGGACAGCTAAGGGCCGCCCAAAGGCTCTCCTGGAGGGCTGCAAAGGCAGAAGGGGCCAAAGGCGCACAAATGGGATGGATCTAGGTGGCATGCTTTGAGAGGGAGCAGCGTTGCGGCTGTGTGACCGGGAAAAGAGAGCAATGCCCAGATCCCACAAAGAAATCCACTGTCCATCTGGTGCCCTGACCCGCCTCCCCAGAATTACCTTAGTCCTGTGAGGCAGACCCTGTGGTCCCACAGAAGCCGCCTGCTTGCTCTTGGCCCCCCACAGACTGAGGAAGAAACGGGCATATGATGGTGCCGGTGAGGAAGAAGCCCTTTCTCCAATTTTCAACTCAGGGCATCTGGAGGGGAAAAAAAAAAAAAAGGATCTCTGTTTAGGGCTCTTCTTGCAGCCTCCTCTGGGGCTCAGTCATTTTCTTGGAGCGGTTTCTACGACAGAGAGAAGACGTAACCAAGACTACAAATAGGAAATTCGATTGGGGTCTTCCCACCACGTCTGCCCCTGCCAGAGCAAGTCCTCGAGGGTCTTTATACCCGCTACGGCTTCCATTTCATAGAGTCAGAGAATCAGAGAATATTTTGGGTTGGAAGGGACCTTAGAGATCATCTAGTTCCATCCCCGCTGCCATGGGGAGGGATATCTTCCACTAGACCAGGTCGCTCAAAGCCTCATCCAACCTGGCCTTGAACACTTCCAGGGACGGGCCATCCACAACTTCTCTGGACAAGCCCTTCCAGTGTCTCACCACCCTCACAGTAAGGAATTTCTTCCTAATTTCTAATCTAAATCTTCCCTCTTTCAGTTTAAAACCGTTACCCCTCGTCCTATCACTACACTCCCTGATAAAGAGTCCCTCCCCATCTTTGCTGTAGGGCCCCTTGCTTGAAGTACTCTTCTCAACATTAGCCAGCTTCAGATAGCAGACAAGTAGCCGTTTACCCCCGGGGCAGCAGCCTAAAGCCCAGCAAGGGAAGATAAGGACTGACGTGGGGTAGTTCACGTTGGACAGCACTGAATGATGCAGGTACTAACTGTCTCCTATGACAGAAAGAGAAACACTCCAGAGGATGAGAAGAAACAAGCAAAGCCAGGAAAAGGAAACATATTCTGAACAGTTTTTTTAATACTTGTTATGACCTGACGTAAAAGAGTAAATAGGCTTGCTGCCCGAGAACTCTGTCGATGCCACAACCATCCACAGCCATGTCGTTCATCTTGTACCACAGTCCGTTGCTGGCCTGCAAAGAAAGGCATCGATACCTGGAGGTGAACTGCATGGTTTCTCCACAAAAACACAGGCAGAAAACTACAGGACCAAGAGTACACCAAAACAAATCCAATCCAGCCCCTGAAGAGACCTTCTCCCCCAAAGCCGTGGCTGCCAGTAACACTGCCGTGAAAGTTTCTCTTCCCCAGCACACATATTTCCCCTGCTAGGAAGGAAGTTGCTCTTTACCTTTGTGTAGCAGAAATAGTGTCCTGCATGGCAGCTGTCACCGCTGTGTACCAGGACAGCATATAAGGCGTAGAGGAGCGGTTCTCCAGCTGTCCGAGACATGTATGGCCGAAGATCCAAGTATTCAGGATACTCCACAACCTACGGAGAGACCCAGAGGGCTCAGAAATGATCCTGAAATAGCCTTCCAAGACTGAAGGCTAGCGGTGTGTAAATACATCTTTTTGGCTCATGAACACTTGTTTTCCCTTAAAGCAACATCCATGGTTTGGGGGGCAGGAAACTGTTCGCGGTCCAAACAGCTCTGTCGGAGCAGAGCATGTGCTTGTCTTCCCGCGGGAACTCTCGTCTCCCCAGAAGGGAACACAAAAATCCCAACACGAACAACCGGTGAAAGAGCGTACTGCTTTGGAAATCTCCTGCTCCGGGAAGAGAAAGTTGCGCTCCAGTTGCGTACACACCTTGCTGATCTTCCTGCCAGTGAAATCTTGAAACCTTTTCAGACACACCGTCAGAACCTTGGGCGCGTGATGGACCGTAAAGCTCTTGGAGGCAGCAACCATCTTGTCACACCTTGTAACCAAGCACAGAGATGAGTGCTGAAATGCACCTCTCTTGCCCCAAGAAGGCCAGACAAGCTTTCCCTTCTCACACATCCTTATGCTATTTTAAGGCTATTCAGTACCAGAAGGCCGTATTAAACAAAAGCTGCATCTCATTATTGTGCATCTAACCTACGTGAAAAGATGACTTATGCCGCATGACATGCGGCACCTTCACGCAGCACCTAGTATTAGTATGTCGTTAGTAATCCTCTTACTTGCTACATTTAAAGCAGTTTTCGCCATCCAGCTGCTCGGGTCTCACAAAGTCCTCCAGAGCTGCGGTGACAGATGAGGCCGCCTGGAGGAGCGAGAAAGGATAGCCCTGAGCTCAGGGCATCACCCTCGCCCAGACACTTACTAGGAGTTGACAGGAAGACCCAGGTAGCTGAGGCTGAGGAGACCCACCCTGAAACCCGCAAGCAGTGTCCAGAAGGAGGCACAAAGAGGGTATTATGCTGAACACTTCCCTCAATTCCCAGGGATTCCCGGCGCTATCAGGAGCTACCTCTCTGTGGCACCGCACAGTTCAGCTACCAATGCTGTGCAGGGTCATCAATAATGAAGACACCACAACCCATCAGCCTGGGAGCCAGACGGGTGTTGAGGAGGGCAAAAGGAAGACGGATGAGAGTACGTCAAGGGTGCAGAGAGGATAATTTGTACTTGTCCAGCTTAAAGCCAGCACCTACATGCAGACCGCTGCCACGGCCTCCCCAGAAGGACACAGGCCATTCCATTCCACTGCCCACCCGCCACCAAGCTCTCTTATGTTTGCACTCTACGTTTTTAAGCCAAATGCCTCGATTCTGGAAAGCTACAGGGGTCTTGGGACGTTTGAAGCACAATTACAAACCCTCTTACTTTTATATCCAAAGGGACATCCAGGAAGGCCTCGTAGGAATCGGACACTGCTCTGCAGCTCAAGCACGTGACTGGAAGGCAAATCAAAATGCTCAGCGACAGGGGAAGTTGACTGACTCTGCCCGTTTCTGTCCTTCAGGCCTACTACGCCAGTCACACCATCAGCCGTTTATCACGGGCAGACGGGAGGGCACAGACAATTCCAGGGAGAGCAACAGTTGTGGGAAAGTACCTCTGGATCTCAGAAAGCCCCCAAATATTTGATGGACGATGGTAGTTGCTTGAGAAGAGACGTCCAAGCTAGAAAGAAATGGTAAGGCAGAGAGTTATCTCCTCCAAGAGTTTTGCTTTGTCTGAAAGCCCTGGGCGTAGGTTCTCCTCGATGGGAGTACCTCAAGGAGTGCAAAGGGCTCGGGAACACTGAAAAGGTAATCGGCTTGTGCTTACTCGCTGCTTCCACTCAGACAGGCTCTCTGCATGGCATCGACAGTATAGCGTAAGAACTCGTGGGCGTCTTCCTGCATGCCAAGCTGGAAATGTTCTCCTATTCCTACAAAAGAAGAAGTTAGTAGATCTCTCCTACAAGAAGGCAAGAAAACCTGTAGGGGCACCTGAAATGACTTACGTGTGAGGACACTGATGACACCGCTAGGCCGGATGGCACAGACTGAGGAACGCAGGACCTCGTTAACGTGCGCTTCCATTACGCACATCATGCAGAAGCCTTGCTGACGACCTGAAGCGGGAGGAGGGAGGGAAGCAAGCTCCTCGGGTTAGCAAAATATCCACAGCGATGGGAAACGTAATGGAGATCTTGAAGTTCTAAGAACAGTCTCCACTCCTCCTCTCCCAAGGTGCCAATGTCCCAACAAGCCCCGGACATTATTTTAGTGCCTAGAAAACTTTCTTCAGAGGGATGCTAAACTGACAAAAGTTTTCTGTGCAATAAGCAAAGAGAGCTTAACTTGTCGGAATAGGGACTGAGACCTGGGGCTAGAAAGAGGTGCCTTTCTGAAGATCAACACACCTAGACACGAGGGGCGGCTTCTAGGCTTGAGTGTTCAAAGAACACCACCTCGGGGGGTTGACAAAGAAGGGCTGCTTTTCTGGTAGATCAAATTCCAGATTCTGGGAATCCTTGCAAAGTGTCCCACAGATTTACAAGGAGTTGTTCATAAAAGTTCTCACATGACTGGCTGTGCTCACGAGAGAGCAGGTAGTTGGCCAGAGGGGGTGTGTACGTCAGGCACTGCAGGACGGAGTTGAGGAAGCACGTATTGCCCAGGTTGTAGAGTCCCGCTCCAGCTCTCTGTCTGTGCTGCCAGTCCAGGCAAATCTTCTCCGGAGGAAAGAGGACCCTTTGTGGCGGAGCCATTCCCTCGGCGACGACTGCAGGGCAATGACATTTGCAAAGAGATGACACGACATTGTTGCACAAAAGCATGTCTTGGGCAAGCACCTAGCACAGAAGGTAACCCTACTGATGTCAGGATCTTTCTACGGGCAATGTCGTCTTTCAGAGTCTCGTACATAGTGGCAGAGGAGTGACAAAACGCGTTTTCATGTGTCTAATGGAAAACAGCTGGGTAAGTCTGGCTGCTATCAGGAAACGCCCCAGAATTCACGCTAGGCTGTCAGCACATCAACATTCAGGGATGGAGCACCAGCCACGTCCGTTGCCTTTGGGGAGTCACAAAGTCCAAGCCTGCTGATGAAGCCGTTACTCACAGGAGTCGTTCCCCATTGCGGCCATCGCTCCTCTCAGGAACACAGGGGAAAGCTTCGGATGACAAAGGATCTCAGGACACGCTCCAGAAAGAGATCAGCGCCAATGCCGTCCCCTGATTGCAAAGAAATAATCGCAGCTCAACAAAATGATTAAAAAACCCAAACCCAAACCCAAACGCAGCCCGCAGAACAGCAGCCGCCATCGAAAGAGTTTCAGTGGTACGTGGAACTGCTGCGGAGCCTGCAGGCCGACGGCCCTGCTGTCCCTGTCACAGGACTCCAATTGACAGCAATTACCAAGGCCCTTTTGAAAGACTGCATTGCGTGTCACCTTCTCTGAAGAGCACCTGCGGCTTACCTGTGGCTAGCGTTAGCAGCAGAGCCCTCTGGCTCTCCAGCCCACACTTGCCCACCTTGTATGCAGGACCGACCGGCTTCCGGCCGCTACTTTAGCGGCTGCCTTTGCCATGCTCCGTTTCTGCCTGCCTTCCTACCGCATCAGTCAGGGTGGGAAAACTGCTTGTCATTCTTGGCTGAGCCCAGTGCCTCAGACTACACTGCCACCCCCCTACTTACCTATCCTAGGGTATGGTAGAGAAATAAGTATCAGCACAAAGGAACTCTACCCGTAGCGCATATCCGGCCAGCCTGTAAAGGTGTAATAGCTCAGCCTAGAGCTCGGAAGGTATAGACCAGCCGATACTTTTGTCCCGTATCTCTACGACCTGTCCTGAAAGCCAAAGTGTAATTACCTTTGCAAGAGGAGGGAAGCTGAGAAGAAGTGGGCGATTTATCCAGACGATAAATGGCTGGAAAAGAGTAGTCGCGCAAGTAGCAATGGAATGAGCCAAGTTATCCCGAAGGCCAGCTCGGCCCAACTAGCTTTCCCTGGCCCGCTTTTCAGGATGGCAAGCCCTGGCCAGGTGAGCTCATAATCACCGGGCGGGTGTCGCATCACTGCCCCTTTGTGACACGGGGCCGCACGGGGACGTGCCCCCTCGAGGCCGTGGAGCCACGCATCCAACACATCCCGGGCGCCTGCCGCAGCCAGCAGCCGCTGGGCTTCCCCACGCGCTGCCAGCGAAGGGCTGTTTGCCTGCCGGCAGAGCTCCTGCCTCTTCCTGGGGCCGCGCCAGCCAGATGAATCAAAATCTGCTCAGGGCTGCAAGCGTGCCTGTTCACAGCTTTGGCTGGCACGTTCGGGCGGCTGAGGGCTTCTTTTCCACTCTTCTCAGGTGCAGGGCTGTGTCCGTGAGACTCGAGTGGAGCAAAGCACCCGGTCTCTTACAGGTTCATTTCCAATGAACTTTATCTGCTCCCCCCAAGACACAGCCACGGGCTGACTCTGAACTAGCACTACCAAAGAAGTTACTTTTGCCCCTGCTCCACTCGGGGAGCCTTTTTTCTTTTTAGATTTCGCTTGAGGCATCTAGTTTCTCTGCTGCCTTGCTCGGGTTCCTGGTTTTCATCATGTCCCTCTCGGGACAGCTCAGTTTCTCCCCTCTCTTGCTTGCGGAGGCTCATTTTGCCCCTTCTCCACACAGGGTGCCTGGATTTACTCCGGCCCTGCTCAGGTGGCTCGTTACACCCCTGCCCAAATCTGGGGTGGCTCGCTTTGCTCATGCCCCGCTTGGGGCATTTAGTTTTGTCCCTGTCCTGCTCAGGGCATCTCATTTTGCCCCTGCCCCAGCCCCGCTCAGAGCAGACATTTTTGTCTGTGCCCAGCTGGGGGTCCCGGTTTGCCCCCGCCTTTCCCTGCTCCACAGTCCCTCTTGCCCTGGCCTCTCTCGTTGCCCTCCAGTCCGGCTTGGGCGTTTCTCCTGACTAGGCTGTGTCCCATCGGGGCAGGGCCCAAGGAGCTTGCACCGTGCTCCCCTCCCAGTCGCAACCCCATACCTGGCTTCTGTCTGTGGTGGCATCAGGGCTGTGGGGCTGGGGGCGATGGGTCGAACAGCCGCCTGGCCCTGGGGGCTCCTTGTCCTTCAGTTCATTCCCCGTTGAAAGGCAGCCCCTCCGCCAGCAGACAACTGCAGGCGGCTCTCTGCGCTTTCCGCAGGCACTGCTGACTGGGTCCTTGCAGGGCTATATGTGCAAAGTCACCTCACAGCCAAGCTCGCTTCAGGGTCAGGCCTCGGGAGCCAGCAGTGCCCGTTGCCTCCCAGGGAAGCAGAGGATCCTGCCAGCTGGATGTTGAGCAGGGTGTGCCTCTGCTGCCCGCTCCTCACTCACGCACACATCGCCTCCCGCTCCAGAGGCTTATTGCCTGGCGGCTCCTGTGGCGGCTCCCGCGTGGACTCGGGACCGGAGCTCGGGACGTGGCGGTGGCACCATGGCTGGTGGCAAAGCAGGAAAGCACAGTGGGAAGGCCAAGGCAAAGGCAGTGTCGCGCTCACAGAGAGCTGGGCTGCACTTCCCTGTGGGCAGGATCCACAGACACTTGAACACTCGCACCGCCAGCCTACGGGCAAGTGGGTGCCACCGCTGCCGTCTACAGCGCTGCCATCCTTGAGGACCTCACCGCCCAAGTGCTGGAGCTGGCAGGCAACACGTCAGAGGATCTCAAAGTCAAGCGGATCGCTCCTCGTCACTTGCAGCTGGCAATCCGCAGCAATGAAGAGTTGGATTCCCTGATCAAAGCCACCATCGCCGGTGGAGGTGCCATCCCCCACATCCACAAGTCCCCCATTGGAATGAAGGGACAATAAAAAACAGCATGGAGAGGGGAAAAAAAAAGCAGCCCCCTCCCTGCCATCATCGTACTCTACCTAGCACAGAAGAAATCTTGGGGATATGTGGAATTTTTTTTTTTTTAAGGAATAGTTCAAAGGAAGAGCACACACAATTGACTGTAGAGAGGAGGAAACATCGGTAGGGGCTTTAGATTCAAAGTTTGGCACAAAGTTGTACCTCGTCGGGCGGCACCCCTTGGTGTGGTGGTTGAGGGGCTCAGCTGCTCCCCTGGGTTTTATACAAAAATGGAACCGACCTCCTCCCAGCGCTGCCATGCTACCTGCACTCTGGAAAGGGCAGGGGAGATACCCTATGAATATCTGGGGGCAGCAGGGCAGTGCAGGATGGGGAGGAAGAGCCCAAGCAGTAGTTGAAGCTCCACCATGTTTCAAGGGAGATGGGCAGAAGGATGGCGATTAATTGATTGATTGCTGGCTGGCAGGCACGCGTATCTTGAGCTCTGAAGGTGTTTTGAAAGAGCTGCTCCACACCTAGGCTATATGGCGCCACATCAGTCTGCGTGGCCTGTTCCACCACCACGTTGCTCATTCTCCCACCTCCCCGCTCCTCCTCCTCCTCCTCCTCCTCCTCCTGGGAAGTAGTTACTTTTTCATCCAGAACATTTTCAAGCGTCTCTCGATTCACTGCAGAACTGGAGGGAGCTGGATCGCTCACCTCAGAGCTTGTGGCGGTCAAACTCTCTTCAAATGCATCAGTCTCGTTAGCCGTGCCCTCGTTAAGAAGCAGCCCACTACCTGCCACCTCCTCCAGAGCTTGGTCCTCCGTGATGAGGCTGCCTGGCACCGTGGCACACAACGCTAACGCCTTCCCCTCCGAGTCATACGTGTACTCCGGGCACTGCTCATCTCTCACAGAGCTGTTCTGAGCCATCTCCACGCTCTGCAGCAGAGACTCCAGTTTCTTGTTTTCAACGCTTATGTCTAGGAAGTATTTCTGATTTTTTTTTTTGTCGTTCTCAGACAAGCTGTTCAATAGCCTGCTTCAGTTCTTCAATTTCCCTCCTTGCTTCCAAGAAGGCCAGCTCCACCTCCACACCATTACACTCTTCTACAATCCACTCTTCCTTCACGTGTCCCAGATGAGCTTTCAGCCCTTCTACTTCTGTTTCCCTGCAGCAAAATAAAAATATTGCGACACTGTTTCGTTACAGAGTCAACGTGAGGCTCCACCGCACTGGGATGGCTATGCTGCAGAGATGCTCCAAGAAGGAAGCACATTCCTCCGTGCACCATTTCCTGCCGCCTCCGGGACAGCTGGCGGAGACGTAAGCCGGCTGCCAAGACACGCCGGCTGACTGCTGACTGGAGTCACCGACCTCGCCACACAGCCAGCAGCCTCCGGGGCTGTGCTGTGATCCTGGACATTTTGAGGTGCAAGCGGGGGCCTCTAGGTTAGGGCCAGCCAGTACAGTGCTTAACGTCTCACCGACTGCCCGGCCCTGGAGGAGACGAGAAGCAGCTGCCTGCACGCATCCCCCGTGCTTGCCAGCAGCTCCTCACATACAGCCAGAGCCAACGCTGGCCTCAGACAGCAGGATGGCTCGGGGCTGCAGGCCCCTGGCTTGCTTTGCACCCACCCAGCCCAGCACGGAGCCAGAGGCTGCTGCCTTGACTTGCAAGCACGTGGGGAGAGGGGGCCCCTGCAAGACATCCAGCCCTCGCAGATGCAGAGGTCGGGCTATCCCAAGCTGGACCAAGGGCTCCCTGGGACTCTGCCTTGGGGCTCCTTACAAACACCCCTCTGGGCCTGCTTGGGTGGCGTCTGCTGGAGAGCCAGCTCTCAGAGAGCGGCTTTAGCAAGAGAGACGACACCTGCTGCTGTGTAATGCATGTTGTCGCTTCTTTGCTTAGCGTACCTACAAAGGGCTACTGTGAACAATTCAACACCTAAGCGACAAAAACACAAGCAGGCACCCTGGTTTGTGTAAGAGCTTTTCTTTCATTAGGGGAGAAGGATGACACTTGCAGTCATATTTCAGTGAGTGAGGTACAACAGGGGACTAAGGTCTTGCAGGTAGAAACTGGCTTATGTACAAAAGGTCTCAATGCTCAATCACACTGGGAAAATATTACCCTTTAAAAATATTCTATTGGGAAAGTTCAAAACAGGGGAAAGAGGCAGCCATATTCATAACTAAACTGCACGGTACGTATTCACTGAGCACGCCGTGAAACCTGAAGTACCTGAGAACAACCTGATCCGCCTGATCGTCTTTCAAATTTCTTAATGAAACCTTGATGCGGTCAAGAAATGAGTCAAAATGTTCTGGATTCCCACCCCTAAATGCTCCTGAATACATCTTTCCAACTCTGATTTCTCAAGTGAAATAGACCTTTCTTTACCTTTCCTTACCTCTCCTCTCAGATTCCTTCAGCTTTGTTTCCAAATGCTGTACTGGAACTTCCTTCTGCTGCAGAGCAGTCAAATACGGCTTGGCATTTTCTGGCTTAGTGCTGCGATTCACCACAAGAAACGTATCTCCCCGATCGCCTGAAAAGGAAAAAAAAAAAAACCAACAAAACAAACCCTCACTTAACATCACTCCTGCAGTTCTTCAGTCCTGGCAAAAAGAAAAACATCCCACAGACTGATACAAAGCTTGACGCCTTTGGGGCTCCTCAGTGTCTGCACAAGTGACTCCCTCTGGCAAATCAAAGTACTTGAGGAAACGCCTCATTTGTGGCTATCGCACAAAATTTACTATTTATGGTACTTGTCTTCAGTGCCATTACATCAAATGAGACATTTCACTTCAAACCCCGAGCCACCCCCTCACCCAAAACACGTGGTGTGCCCACGAGCAGGCAGCCGGGCCGCTGGCAAGGGCGCCCAGCTGCAGGACGGCCAGGTGAGGTAGCGTACGGACCGAGTTCAGCTCCACACGTGAGTTAGGAAGCTGAGCACCCTGAAACCTAGATTCATCCTAGCTAGCTTTAGGTGTGCACCTGACATGCTTGGCTGTTGAATTGCCCGAGAGAGACAGAGAGGGAGGGAGGGAAACAGCAGCAGCGTGGTGGCAATTTCTTCTCCGCAACATGTGTTGTGTGCGCTGGCAGGCATCTCTTTTCTTCCCTGTACAGGAAACTGCACAGGGAGGTGCCTAAGGCTGGGCAGGCTGAATTTTCACCCCAGTGTATTATAGTTGCTATACCACCCCACCCAGCTCTCTCCAAAGCAAAAGCACCCTTACACGAAAGAACCAGTGAATGCACAGGAGAACTGATGGCATGAAACCACAGGAAGGAGCCTGCCTCGGAGGGAAATGCAGCTACAAAGGGCGTTGACTAAAAGCAACCTTGACTTTTACAGTGCTGAAACAACATGGATGAATGAATACCATATGAAACAATAGGGATGGAGCACCCCGTTGACTGTCGAGCCACCAACATGAGGAGTCACACTGACGCCGAGGAGCAAGATGACCTGCTTGGCAACCCAGACAGCTGATGCCACGTTACAGTGCAGAGGAGGTCAGTCAGTGCCACTGAACACTGGGATGCTGAAATACACACTCGCCTCATCACTGGGCCGCTGTTGCTTCCTTTGCAGGAGCCCGAGTTGCTGCTGCTGGCTGAAGAAGCCCCGTAATGCTGGCGGATGTCAGCAGGAACTCCGCTGGGTTTTGCACAGTCTTGACTAGGGGTCCTTTTCACGGGAAGCCCGTGGGCTGGCTCTGCACTTGCAGGATAAGGATCCATTATTCCGACCACAAGGGCCTCGGCTGGAGGGAACCAACATGGTTAAAGCACATTGGATTAGCCTCATCACGCAACACATTGTGTGCCTTATTTTACACACAAAGCTGTCTAAACACTAAACCAGATAGGTAGCTGTGAGTGGCCGGGAAGACAGACAGTCCTGAAGTCATCAGCCACTGCACGTTCTTCAGGGATCTTCAGGGATCTCCTTTTATTTTGTTTTTTGTTTGTTTCTCCTTTGTAAGGAAGGAGATAAGTACCTAAGTGCAGAAGATTTGTGCCCGAGACCCTGAACCGCAGGTGGCCTGTGCCGCCAGCCCGGAGCTCAGCAGATCATTACTTAGGACAGATGGGATTCAGGCTTTTGCCTTCTACTTGCCCATGCCTCCTTTCTAACTTGCTGACTCCTTTCTTGGATCCTGCGTTTGCGCTGTGACCTCTGGGTGCTTGCTGCAGCCTGAGAGCCTTGTGAACAAAAGGAGATACCTGTCTTGAGAGGCCACAGCCCAACCACTAATTGCCTACGTCTCTACTAAGCCACATCGACAATAACTGTTCAGAAGGGCGTGGATCATAACATTTCTGACACAGAACTAAAAGGTCCCTTTTCTAGGCCACTTTAATTTAACGGGAACTTGTGGATTGGGGTTCAAAATTAGGAATGCTAATCAGTTTTACCTAACTTGTTAAGCCTCTTTTGCTCAAAATATTTACGTTCGGATTATATTCCAATATTATCTCTCGGAAGTTGTAGAGCACTTCTTTCTCTTCAGTGCCATTTAGTTAGCTTATGTCCTAAAAATACTTCACTCCTGCTGACTAACTAAATTCACGGTGCAACATGAGATACAGAATCGCCCTGTGCGACGCTAGGGCGCCTTGGGCAGCGGTCCTCAGAAAAAGGACAAACAGAGGGTGCCTAAGCTTATCAGGGATGAACGGAAGAGGAAAAGGCATCTAATGAGACCGACTTGACGATCCAAGCGCCATCTTCAAACACAAACTTTCTTCCACAACTGAGTGGCTAAGACTGACTTCCCTTTCTGTTAAAACTACAAAACAAAAAACCAAACGAGGCAATAAAAGAGACGGAGACTGTACTTGGCTTCAATAAGGGCTAACAGCAGAGTGGTCAGAGACCTGATGAGGAACGCAGGAGACCGGGCTAGGATTCATCTCAAGAGCTCAAGAACACCACCTTGCTGCTCGCTCTCTGCCTCTACAGAGGCTAAACTAGCTGCCCAATGGCTCAGGCAACCTCCATTTTCAACAGAATCCGAGTCCAGCAGTTTGTAAGCGTGCCAGATCCTGAGACATCGCCTGTATGGATCCTTCCCCTGGCCTACAGGCCCATGCTGGCCGCTCCCGTGGTTAGGACCGGAGCTCAAGCGCTCTGGAAGGTGCGCACACACAGGCCACTGGAAAGCTTTGCTCAGCACTACCAGACGATGCCTAGTTGAATTCAGCAGCAGAAAGACAAACAGGGGAGAGGCTACGGTTCTGCGCGCAAAGGGAGCGGAGGACAAAACAAAAGAGATCGGGGGCAATTCCGGAAGCAGCGACAGGCCATCTGGCAGACAAGCACCGCTACCTCTAGATCGGGGTCCCGCAGACCAGCCCGCCACCCACACTGCTCCATGAGCGCTATGCCGACGGCTCTTCCGATCTCCTGCAAGGGGGAAGAACAGTCACGGGCAGCACAAAGAACAGAATTGACAAAACTACAGATCACAGCCTTCACGGCACAGTCCTGGGAAAAGAAAGAGTCTCTCTCTATCCCTAGGACAACAACTCATACAAAGACCAGAAGACGTACAGCAGGGCACAGCGAGCGAGCGAGCGAGCGGCACAGCAGACACACCGCGGGACAAAATGACTATCGCTCAACCGGCGCGCGGGAGGCGAAAGTTCAAGCCCCGCCCAAGGTACAACAAAAGTTGTCATCGTTTCAGAATTGTATACCACACGCACAAAATATTTCCGATGGCTGTAAGCTAGATTACCTAAGAGAAAACCTGCGAGCGCACAACTACAACTCACAGTTTTAATGCTTTTATGGCATCTAGAAAGCTCTGTCTACCTTCAGAGTATGAGAGTTCAAAGACACAGCACAAATTTAAGCTAACATTCATGGCGGCAGGCTCACGTGCCCCACCTTCCCAAGGTACTAGCTTTAGCAGGGAAGCAAAAATCTAGTTAAACTACTGTTATCTTCAAGTAAGAGAAATCTACACAAACTGCAGCTACACGGGGTTTGGTGTTTTGGGTTTTTTTTTTTTTTATTTTCCTCACAGTAGAAAGACACTATAGAGGAGAAGAGTGCTGGACGGAAAGGGCCCCTGGAGGTCTCTACGCCACCACTCTCTCCCAAGCACCAAGAGCCACCCCCCAGGACACATCCCAGGCCTGCACCACCCTCCTGGGGAACAAGTTCTCCCCAGTGCCCAACCAGAGCCCACCCAAGCTGCAAGTTCTGGCTTTTGCCCCTTCTTCTACGCTGTCTGCCGCAACTGAGAGGAGGCTGGCTCCACTGTCCTTGCAATGGCCCTTTAAGTAGCTGTAAACTACTGTCAGATCACTCCTCTGACTCCACGTGCCCAGCTACCTCAACCTCTTACCTTTGCCTATCCTCAGTGAAGGGCACTGATTTGAAAACTATTCAGGGTAACAGCGCCCAGAAATTAACAGCAGCCCTTCAAACTTGTTTGAGGGGAATGCAGCTTCAGGCCTTTTTTTTGAGAAAAGACACAAAAAGCTTACATCGGTTTGTTATTCTAAAACATGCAACACACAACTGAAGCGACAAATAAACTACCCATCGCCCTTCACCTTTGCTAAATTCTTTTCAAACAGACATACTTTAGCATACCTGTGAAGGAAGTAGTTTGGCAATCGCTCCACCACAACGACAACAAACTCTCAAACTCAAGCTAAGCTGCTCATTCGCAACAGGCTTCTCTCCACTGCTTTTGGAAGGCTCTCCCAAGGAAGTCTTGCTTTCAGTCCGGCAGTCCGGATCACTCTTTCCCTCTGGTACCGCACACCTCTCTCCAGCTGCCGCTTGGCATTCCTCAGGCGCAGTCTCTCGCACTTGTTCTGTTTTCCGCCTTTTAGTTGCAATATTTGTCTCTCCTTCTCATCTTCTCTTGAGAGGCAATGGGTTTTCTTGAGAGACATCGGCTTTTTTCTTCCCCTCACACCCAAGAAGGTTTCTCCAAATAGAGGTAACATCCAGCCAGTACTTTGGCTCCTCAGTGACAAAGGCTTTTAATCTCATGCAGCATTCTCCCTGGAAGAAAAAGCAGTTTCAGGCCAAGTAGTTTGGTCTCAGCACTCTGTTCTCCTACGTACGGACTGAGAACAGCTGTTAACAGAGACTGTGCTCAGATTGCATCAATGCGCAAATCCAGGAACCACAGCGCCAGCAGACACCACAGGCACAGCTGAGCTCTCAACACCCACACGCCCCACCAGCAAAGACCCAGGCAGCCCTCTGATTACAAGCTCTGCAGAACCAAGATTAAATCCTGCGAGGGCTGAATTCTGCAGAACAATTCAGCAGCTCTAGACAACCAGACCACCTCCGAGAGCCATTCCCAGGGACGGAGGACCCGCCTACCATGCCATCCTCCCCAGAAAGCAGGACTAAGAGATGTGGGACGCTTTCCAGGATTGAAAGACAGACGCAAACATTAATTCAGCTCACAATAAAAGCCACGAGTTTATTCTTTTAGAAGGGAAATCTCTCCTTGCTAGTCATCAACCTGCCTTCAATCCTGCAAAGTTTCCAACGCACGCCCAAACTTACGCCCATGGGTAGTCCACTTGACTTGGCTACGACAAGAGAGGCACGAGGAATAGACACGCCAGTTCCCTTAAAAACCTTGAAGCTGGTCAAGGTGGGGGGCGGAAGGGGGAAGGTATTTCTAGTTCTCATTTAGAATCATGGTGAAATTTGAGCCTCAAAGCCTGAAGGCTATTTGTGGTCTCCCAAATAAAATCCCACCGGCACACAGATATCAACCCATCTGACTTGAAATTCTTACTCCAGCACTGACAGAGAACGGGACCTCAGTAGCTGAGATTTACAAGAAATCTGTGCACTGAACGTGTGAAGTGACGCAAGATGGACGTCTGGATCCACTTTGCCTAGAAGAAAATGACTCATCGTTAAAATGCACACAACGGATCCAGAACTGGACTGCAGTTCCAGGATGGGGTGGGGCTTGGGTTTGGGTTTTTTTTTTTGGGGGGGGGGTGGGTGGGGGGAGGGGGGTCGTGGGGCTGGCGTTACACATACACATCTATGTACAGTGCCAGCAGAACACAAGCGGGTAAGCTACCTTCAGCACAACAGAAAGAACTGAAAACATATCTGGGTGAAGGCTACTTCAGAACCGATTGCTGTCAATTACAACTATGGCTGACAGTAACTAAATAAATCAAACATTACCTTTATAAAGAGGACTTGAACTGGGGCTTCACGTTTCTGAGCACCCACCCTGTGAGCAAAGCGGAGGGGACGACCCGAGGGAAGGAGTCAGCGCCGTACCTTTCTCTCTAGAAACTGCAAGCGGGGGGTGTTTCTTAAGCAGCACAAACAGTTGCTCTCCAGACTGCACTTTCCTCAGCTCGCCCGGCTCCGCCTCCGTGCTGAAGAGGACCTCTCCCGAGGCGCAGCCCACCTCCGGGGAAAACCAGAAACCAAGCCAAACCGGGAAGGGGTTTTGCCTGAGCACTGGCAGCAGCCCAGCAGCCCCTCGCACCCGCTCGCCCCTTTGCAGGGAGGAGGGCGGCGCAGACCTCCGCTCAGCCCGGGTGGCGAGGGGACACAGCCTGACCCAGCGGCAGGTGTCCCTGCCCACGGCAGGGGCGGCACCAGACGCTCCTTAGAGGTCCCTTCCGACCAAGACTAAGACCAAGACCAGACCCCGGGGGCCCCACGCAGCTGGCGGCACGGCCCACGCCGCGGCCGCCCGGCTCTGGGGCGCGAAGCGAACGAGCCCGCGTCCCCCGCCGATCCGATCCGATCCGATCCGATCCGATCCGGACCGGACCGGACCGGACCGCCCCGACTGGGCACCGGCGCCGGTTCCCCCCTCACCTCCGTAGGTCCGAGCTGCGCCCGCACCCCCCGCACGAGGAAGGGATCCAGCCCGCCGTGCACAAGTACCGCCCGCCCCCCGCCGCCATCTTGGCCCGCCCCGCCGCCATCTTGGCCCGCCCCGCCGCCATCTTGGCCCGCCCCGCCGCCCTCAGGTGCTGCCGGCGTCGGGACCGGGGAATTTGTTAAAAGCGCCCACTCTGTGGCGCCGAAGCGGTGTCTGCATCCACACGGGTTTCGAGGAAAGACTGTACCCACCCACACCCCCCCCCCCCCCCACGCCCCGTGAGTGATTCAGCACCCACGGCCCAGGGGGAAGCGCCAGGAGGGCAGCTGGGAGCCAGCACCTTCCCGCCCGCCCCACACACACAGAGGTGACCTTCTCTGCTGCAGGGCCGGTGGCCCCGCAGCCACCCCCGGCTCTGCAGCGCTGGGGCTGCTTAGTCTGAGGAAGGTGAAGGGCAAGGATGGTGACAGTCTGCAGGCAAGGAAGAGGCTGGCAGGAACGTGTTCTCCACCTCCCGTGGGGAAGGTGGAAGTCACGGCCGTGGAGCGCAGCCGTGGAGGTTCAGGTGGAAAAGCCTTCCAGAAAGCCCAAACCCCTCCTCCAGCATGAGCACAAGGAGCATCCTGGTGTGGGGCTGCCCAGAGCCCAGGCTTGCCGCTTGAGAAACAAAGACCGGGACCGGAAGCTGCGCCCGGGATCATAGCTACTCCTTTATCATGCCGATACGTTGTTCCTCCTCAGAGTTAGTATGTTAAACACTTTCCATTTTATATCTATGTAAATAAGAAGGTGGAAACACCTCCTCCCCTCACCCAAATGTCAGAACAGAGCATGGCACCAGGAAGCAAGACAAATGAGGGCCAGCTCGACCCCTAAACGGGATTTGCTGAGCACCAGAGAAGCTGTGATCGGCCGATGAGCGGCTGAAAATACAGCTGGTAGAGTAACACAGGAGGGCTGGCAGGGCAGAGAGGTTTGCTCTGGGGAGAGAGGGCTGTCCGCCTCCCTGCACCGTAACGGCTGACCCCCACGGGGAACAGAACATGGCGTTGGACAAGATTTCCCGTCTTCGTGATGCAGAAAGACCTGAAAATAACATTAGTAACAATAATGGTAACAAAAAGCACATGCTTTGTAGCTTTGAAATTCAGGTCTCCTCTGCAGGCTGTGGTGGACCATGGAGAAGACTTGCGTCGGCCCAGATTTGGCCAGGAGGTGGCCTGGAGGAATGTCAAGCCTGCTCCTTTCCCATCACTGGAGGTCTCCTGGGTGCAGAGGAGCAGGTGGCACTGGGACCGGCACCCCGAGGCCACAGCGGCCTGCGGCAAGGGCAAGGCTGCCTTTGGAGGCAAAGCACCTTTCAGAGGCTAAGCACCTCTGGAAGTAAAGCACATTTGGAGGCAAAGCAGCCGCAGAGGCCGTGGCATTTGCTGGGTGGGGGGGGGCCCTGCCGGGATCAGGCAGACTGGTCCTGAGTCCTGGCTCGGCAGTGGAGACACTGTGACCAAGACAGTTCTTGTCCTGCATCCTCCCTTGCTTTGCTTCCTGCAGCCTGGCACATCCTTGACGCCCGTTAAGCGACTGCGGGCCCGAGCACACCTCGGCCCTCAGCTCAGCTCGTGCTTTGAGGTGTTTCTGGAATAAGAAATGATCATAATAGTTGCAAGGGCTTTAAGGAGAAACAGGGGGGCACCCAAGTCAAATTAGGTTGTTAAGAGACTTTGAATAACCCCTTCTGCCAGTTAAACTGGTGTCACTGTTAAGCTCTGCTCACTGAGTGACCGGCTCTCTGTCCCCTGCTGCATGTCCCAAGGTGACAGGATGCAAACCAAGAGAGCAAAATTGCTACACCAACCCCAGTCCCCACAGTAGCCCATCTTCATCCATCGCCCAGCAGGCAGCTCAAAGAAGGGAGCCCGTTGTGCTGAGAGGGTCTGGCCCCACCCAAGACTCTATTGACATGGGCCCAGCTCCTCGGCCCATACGTGGTCAAGTATGCTGCGGGCGGGAAGCCAACGCCTTAGCGCAGCCGGCCTGCGCGTGCCTCCCAGCCAGCAATCAATCAATCAATCGCCATCCATCTGTCCTCCCTTGAAACATGGTGGAGCTTCACCTGCTGCTTGGGCTCTTCCTCCCCATCCTGCACTGCCCTGCTGCCCCCAGATATTCATAGGGTATCTCCCCTGCCCTTTCCAGAGTGCAGGTAGCATGGCAGCGCTGGGAGGAGGTCAGTTCCATATTTGTATAAAACCCAGGGGAGCAGCTGAGCCCCTCGACCACCACACCAAGGGGTGCTGCCCGACGAGGTACAACTTTGTGCCAAACTTTGAATCTAAAGCCCCTACCGATGTTTCCTCCTCTCTACAGTCAATTGTCTATGCTCTTCCTTTGAACTATTCCTTAAAAAAAAAAAAATTCCACATATCCCCAAGATTTCTTCTGTGCTAGGTAGCGTACGATGATGATGGCAGGGAGGGGGCTGCTTTTTTTTTTCCCCTCTCCATGCCGTTTTTTATTGTCCCTTCATTCCAATGGGGGACTTGTGGATGTGGGGGATGGCACCTCCACCGGCGATGGTGGCTTTGATCAGGGAATCCAACTCTTCATTGCTGCGGATTGCCAGCTGCAAGTGACGAGGAGCGATCCGCTTGACTTTGAGATCCTCTGACGTGTTGCCTGCCAGCTCCAGCACTTGGGCGGTGAGGTCCTCAAGGATGGCAGCGCTGTAGACGGCAGCGGTGGCACCCACTTGCCCGTAGGCTGGCGGTGCGAGTGTTCAAGTGTCTGTGGATCCTGCCCACAGGGAAGTGCAGCCCAGCTCTCTGTGAGCGCGACACTGCCTTTGCCTTGGCCTTCCCACTGTGCTTTCCTGCTTTGCCACCAGCCATGGTGCCACCGCCACGTCCCGAGCTCCGGTCCCGAGTCCACGCGGGAGCCGCCACAGGAGCCGCCAGGCAATAAGCGTCTGGAGCGAGCACGAGGCTGCTGGCTGTGTGGCGAGGTCGGTGACTCCAGTTAGCAAGCAGCTAAACTGGTGTTTTTTGCAGTACTGCTGCCTACAGAAATTGTCCTCCTGCTCCCAGGCAGCGCGTCCCTCCCCTGTGCTGGTGTCTTTCTGGTGCCAGCACAGCTGCCCAGCGAACGTGACCAGGGAAATCAAGGAGAATCAGAGCTAGCGCTCTTTTGTGTGTGCTGGCTGAATTGGCGTGAAGCTCAATCAGTTTCCCTGGCTGGTCCACTGCGCAAATGTACAAGTGCTTTGCACTGGCTCAAGGGTAGCCGGAGATGTGCATGGGAACAAACGGCCAGAGAAAGGTGGGGTACTTCTTTAGGCAGCACTAACCTTCAGCATCTGTGAAACTACAGTGTTAATTGAGTGACACGGAGACTCGTTCCCCCCTCGGGTATGACACGTGTGCTCCAGAAGGCGTGCTAGCGCTTTCCATTTGTTGTCCAGAGAGTCAGTTTGATTTAGAGGTAAACCCCATATTCCGCAGGCAGCTTCCAGCACATGGTTCGTGCCTGTCTCATGCAGTGCTCTTCTCAACCGTACAAGTGCGCTGCAGCATTTCATGGGTCTTGAGCGTATGCGGGGACCGTAAGCACAAATGTACATTGTTGGGAGTGTTGAAACGTGTTACGATGATAAGTATAGGCGTGGGTACACTTTGAATATTAATGTTGTTTTAAAGTCTTAATGTGTCGGAACCTGATAGTGACTCAAGCCCTTTGGAACATTACGTACAATAGTACTGTGCTTTAACTTAGTGTTTATTTAATTGCTTTGTTGTAAATTCCCTTTCCAGTCACAAGTTCAGTAAAGCCTGTTAGGAGCGTTAAACGCGTGTGAGAGTTTTATTGTGGCAAAGCTGTAAAAAATACCCCATCTCAGCTGAGCCACCCGCTCTGCCGCACCCACGCTGCATTTGCAGGTGCAAGTGACCTAATCTTCAACCCGATGCAATCTTCCAGAAGCTTGTAACGTCTCGTTTCTGCACTGCCGGGGGAGCGTCCGTCTTCCTGGCATGTAAGAGAAGTCCGGAAGGGCTTGCTTAACCCGGCCGAGAGTCGTGCAGTCTCGGTGTGCCCACGGAGATGCCACTGTGCCCACCAAACCACGCTTTCCCCGTGTCCAAACCTTGAGATCTGTGCATAGATCAGAGGAGGGCAACACCAGCCAACAGATGAAAGAGTGGGGTTTGTCTGGCTCCACCCGACCTTTCAACACCACCTCTGGCCATTTAAACCTCACTGGCCTCCTCTTTTCCCCTCCAGCAAAGCAAGTGCACTGTTTCCGTGTGCAACCTAGAGCAGAAGAGGTCTAGTGAAGCCAGACGATGCCCTGCACTGCTCTGCAGCTTCTGGGAAGAAGGGAGTTCTTAGCAAGCCACAAGGGAGGAGGATTAATTGGCCAGCGTGCGGGGAGCATTGGCAACGCTCAAGAGGGTGATAGGCACCGATGCTTACAGGGGCGACTCAGAGACCTTTGGCATCCCTGTGATGCCCGGGTTCTGAATTGCTTGTGTTTGCAACAGAGATTCAGGAGGGTTCGTTAAGCGTTACAATTAAGGAAGAGAACTGACAAGCTGACGTAACAGAGTCCCCAGGAGTCCACAAAGACGGCCGTGACAGCATCTTGCTCCTTGGAACACCTTACAGAAAATGCCTTATTCCTACTTGGGAGTCTGTCTGTTCAAGGCCAAGAGAGCAATATTTTATACGCAGTGTTACCAACTGTAATACAGTTTTGGATTTCTCTTGAAATACTTGGACACAGACACATCCCTTCTGAAACAAGTCCAATCGGACACTTTTTAGTGGGGCCAGGGAGGAATTTGATGAAAATTAAGCACTTAGAATCATAGAATCGTTTAGGTTGGGAAAGACCTTTAAGATCATCCAGTCCAACCATTAACTTACACTACCAAGTCCACACTAAACCAATCAAGGGTAGACTAGACTAAACCATGTCCCAAAGTGCCACATCTACCCGTTTTTTGAACGCTTCCAGTGATGGTGACTCCACCACCTCTCTGGGCAGCCTGTTCCAATGCTTGACTACCCTCTCCGTGAATAAATTTCTCCTAATATCCAACCTAAACCTCCCCTGGCGCAGCTTGAGCCCATTTCCTCTCGTCCTATCGCTAACTACGTGGGAGAAGAGACCAACACCCACCTCACTACAACCTCCTTTCAGGTAGCTGTAGAGAGCGATAAGGTCTCCCCTCAGCCTCCTCTTCTCTAGGCTAAACAATCCCAGTTCCCTCAGCCGCTCCTCATAAGGCCTGTGCTCCAGACCCTTCACCAGCTTTGTTGCCCTTCTCTGAATGCGCTCCAGCACCTCAGTGTCTTTCCTGTATTGAGGGGCCCAAAACTGGACACAGTGTTCCAGGCGCGGCCTCACCAGCGCCGAGTACAGGGGGACAATCACCTCCCTGCTCCTGCTGGCCACACTATTCCTGATACAAGCCAGGATGCTCTTGGCCTTCTTGGGCACCTGGGCACACTGCTGGCTCATGTTCAGCCGGCTGTCGACCAACACCCCCAGGTCCTTTTCAGCCAGGCAGCTTTCCAGCCACTCTTCCCCGAGCCTGTAGCGTTGCATGGGGTTGTTGTAACCCAAGTGCAGGACCCGGCACTTGGCCTTGTTAAACCTCATACAGCTGGCCTCGGCCCATCGGTCCAGCCTGTCCAGGTCCCTCTGCAGGGCCATCCTACCCTCCCGCAGATCGACACTCCCACCCAACTTGGTGCTACCTGCAAACTTACTGAGGCTGCACTCAATCCCCTCATCCAGATCATCGATAAAGATATTAAACAAGGCTGGCCCCAAAACAGAGCCCTGGGGAACACCGCTCGTGACCGGCCGCCAACTGGACTTAACTCCATTCACCACTACTCTCTGGGCTCGGCCGCCCAGCCAGTTTTTTTACCCAGCCAAGACTACACCCGTCCAAGCCATGAGCTGCCAGCTTCCCAAGGAGAATATTATGGGAGACTGTGTCAAAGGCTTTGCTAAAGTCCAGGTAAATGACATCCACAGCCTTTCCATCATCTACCAGGCGGCTCACCAGATCATAAAAGGAGATCAGCTTGGTCAAGCAGGACCTGCCTTTCATGAACCCATGCTGACTGGGCCTGATCCCCTGGTTGACCGGCACTTGCCTGTTGAGTTCACTCAAGATGAACCTCCATAATCTTTCCCGGCACCGAGGTCAGGCGGACAGGCCTGTAGTTCCCCAGGTCCTCCTTCCGGCCCTTCTTGTAGGTGGGTGTCACGTTGGCAAGCCTCCAGTCCTCAGGGACCTCCCCTGTTAACCAGGACTGCTGACAGATGATGGAAAGTGGCTTGGTGAGCTCCTCTGCCAGCTCCCTCAGTACTCTCGGGTGGATCCCACCTGGCCCCATAGACTTGTGAGCGTCCAGGTGGCGTAGCAGGTCGTTAACTGCTTCCTCCTGGACTATGAGGGCTCCATTCTGGTCCCCGTCCCTATCTTCTAGCTCAGGGGCCTGAGTACCCTGGGGATGACTGGTCTGGCTGTTAAACACAGAGGCAAAGGCGGCGTTAAGTACCTCAGCCCTTTCCTTGTCCTCGGTGACAATGTTCCCCCCCACATCCAGCAAAGGCTGGAGATCCTCCTTGGCTCTCCTTTTATTGCTGATGTACTTATAAAAGCATTTCTTATGATCTTTTACAACACTGGCCAGATTAACTTCTTGCTGGGCTTTTGCTTTTCTAACTTGAGCTGAAGCCTTTCACTAGTAAAGATGCTAGGCTGCAATCCTCAGAACAGCGTCAACCAAGTAAGGTGACACTTGGAACAACGGAGATTCCGGGAAAACCTCACTGCTATCCCCACGTCACAGGTCTCTCTCTTACTAAGTATGGTGGAGCATGAACCTGACGACTGGCAGACAAAATACCTTTGACCATCCTGGGAATGTCCACTACACAAATTTTGCGCTCCAGAAATAGGGTGCCATATGCACACACCAGATTATTGTTAGTAGCTAATTTGGACGAGACAAGCCCCTGCTTCAGAAAGCATACGTCAAGAAAGACATGTAGACTTTAGGCGGGCAGAGGGCCATTCAGTGTTGTGATGAGGTAGGAGCCTAAGTGCTACCTATTGAGAGCCTGATGGTGTGCATGTGAATACGCTCCACCTCTGTCTTTCCATGTGTACTGCTCATTTTAGACTTTTATATTTCATCCTGCTGCTTTGCCTCCGGTCCCTTGCGTTGCCCGGTTGTTCCAGAATGATGTTGTGACTCTCCCGTTAGCAACGATTTCTGACTGGGCAGTGAGCCCTTACACCTCACTGGTTCAGCTGCCCAAGTCAGAACGGTGCTTGTGCTTGTGCTAGTCAAGGGAGAGAGAGGCGAGATCCTCCAGACAGCGACTGAGAGTAGCGGGGTAACGAGGAAGCCGAAATTGGGTTGTCGTTCTGACTCATCCTCCAGAGGAGCCTCTTGCTCTCCGTTTAAGACAGGAAGAGCCTTAGCAAGTGGAAGCTAGGCGACGTATTCCCTTTGGTGTCTGTCAACAACTTTCAGTAATGCATAAAACACCCCTCCATTACAAAACCAGTCCCACACAGAAGACCAAAGCAACACTTAGGGGGTCAAAAAATGTGGGGGAGACAAGCGGAACAGGACCTGTGTTAGTTCACGCTCTGGCTCTGTCCCCCGTAAAGAAGTGGGAAGGGAGGATGAGAACCTTGCCCCATACAACAGAGTAGTCTGGAGAATAAAACTTCCTGCACACAAGCGCTTGGGTAACAAGGTATTGAATTGCTGTGATAAACCTCTGGTAAAGTTCAGGTGGAGCCGGGGCATGGGGACGGGAGCTAAATTTGTGTATTAAAGACATGGGAGGAGGAGTGAAGCAGCATACACCTTCACACCCAACTTTCCTATTGGCCGAGGGGACCGAACTTGTCCCTTGTGAAGCTCTGACGCAGTAGCGTTGTCTCACAAAGGGAGTTTGTTACCCGGTGTGCGATAAACCAATTGAGTCGAGCAGTCGAGAATCCAATCCACCGAGTCGAGATATCCAGTTTATTTCATTTCTGTGCAGAGATGGGTGCTAGGTGGCAATTCCACAAAGCTAGCACACCCTTACAGTAATAGTTTAACATATGTATACTTATGTTGCTACATATCACTCCTTTCTATTTGCTTATCGTACCATCGTGGGTTCTTAGTCTCTTCTCCTTGACTGAAAGACACAATGTTGCATAAGGGTCTTCACGTGGAGGCAAGAATATTTTGGCACAGAGGTGTGTTTTTTTCCATGCAAATGAGCGTAGTTCATTTAAAGTTCATATACTCTTTCAGTTTGCGTCCAATTCCATGCTCTGCTGCCCAGGTATTTCTTTGTGAGTGATAACTTTCTGCTTTATCTAACATTTTGTCCTTGGGTAAATATCATTCGCTACTAGCTGACCGCGACATTATGTTGCTTGAGACATCAGTTCCCCACTTTGAGACTACGAGGCTTTCTAAGAGCTTCCTAAGTCTCCCTATGTACCCGTGCTAACATAATGGACTGTCCTCTAGTTAATTGTAACAGCATTCTCTTTAAACAATTCACAGCAATACAAATAATGAGCAGTGTTCTTATTACAACAGTTAAGAGTGTGAAATGAGCTCTCTAACCATCCGGTTAATGAGTATCCCAGTCCGTTCAGGATTTTGTTTAACCAGCCTCCTTCTAACCCTGCTCTTAGTTCCCTGCTTGCTTTGGCTACTCCTTTGATATCATCTAGTTGATGGTCCAAATCTTTAGTTACATTTGGAATGTGGACACCACACCTACCGTTTAAAAGATTCAGGTATCCACCACACTCCATGTTCGTGCAATAATAATAAATCCAGAGGCAAACGGTTCTGCAGTGTCATTTTAGAGGTGGCTTGTAACTGGAGGTTTAAATCTGACAGACCAGTCCGAGTTGCATTCGCTAATGCTTCCATCTGCAAGGTTAAATTCTGAATGGCTAATCTATTCTGAAACCTGAGGAGTCAATACAGGTCCAAATATCCACGCTACCTTGGTTCCAGTACTTGGGTGTTGCCAATTGTCCTCGACTGATCTTTTGATTCTCCCCCAAATTCCTCAGCTTAATGGAGATTTTCTCCATAAGGGACAAAGTTAGCAGTCCTACGGTCCAGTATTTATTCTCATCTGAAAGGGGGAGATGAGTTACCCACTCCCCATCACTGCTTATCCATACCGTATATCCTAAGGCCGGGACTGTCATCTGGGTACGATCTAGGCCGCTCCAAGGGTCATTATTAGTCAGATGCGACCAGGTATCATTTAATGGAGTTACATAATTCCTGCATATGCATCCTAACCTTAGGGCCATAGCAACCGGATACACTCGCTGCACTTGTGGTTCTGAGCTATTACAGTTAAAGATTCTAGTACAATTCCAGTTTGACTTTGTTTTTCCAGAGGCAGTTCTTGACCTATCGAGATTGGGATAAGTTAACTGCACTTGCAAGGGTTCATCAGGAATACCTTCATTTCCTTCCCAAACAAAACACCAATCTGTCGGTTGGTTATATTCCCGGCACTTCCCAAAGCTGGGGTATCTGACAGCCCCACGGCCTATTACTACACTGATCTCCTGACGGTCTATATATTACTTCTTTAGCCCACGGAGTTTCAGCTTTGCTGATATTACAGTTTTCCACCGTACCACCTTTCGGAGTCCATTTGAGGGCATTATTTTCCTTCCTTATTGTACCATGTGGTGGACCCATTAAGTTCCCTTCTCCACATGTCTTCCCCTGTTTTAGTTAGGTTTGTCGTTAGTACCCCCCCCATGAAATGGGATTCTCTGCGGACTTAGGAGTAGGTAAACACGCAGTCACTGAAGTCCAGTTTTGAAGTTTACCAAAGTCTCGGACCAACTTCAGAATAAGATTTGTGTTACTGCAATTAATGTAGGAGTACATGATGAAAACTTTCACCACACACATTCTGCTTTCCACTTGGCAAAGGATCGAAGGCTCTACGTGAATATATATATATATTTTTTTTTTTTTTTACAATCAAGTTCAAAATCCCTTTGGGACGCAAAAACAGTTTATGTGTTCTTGAAAATTCTTATCTTAGTTTCTCCTGTCTTCTCAGAGCTCCATTGTTCCGTCGGCGCTTTTTGGCTTTTTTAACCCAGGTACGATGAACCCAGGAGTCAATGCCTCTTTCTTTGATAGCCGTGTGGGTAATTAGCAAAACCAGGTAAAGTCCCTTCTATCGTTCCTTTAAAGGTTCATCCTTCCACGTTTGGATATGGACTTTGTCTCTGAGCATAAGGCAACAAGCTGGAGTGTCTAAGGGTATTGGCGCCCTTTCAGTTAAATACCCGTGAAGGGAAGACAAAGCCTGTTCCAAAGATAACAGGTAACGGGATAACAATTGGTTTCCCGTAATACGCGTTTGATCACCTTTCCCAGTTAAACTATTTATGGGATACTGTTTCCCATACAGAACCTCAAAAGGACTAACTCCTTCGCTAGCTCGGGGAGTGACTCGAATTCTTAGCAATGCTATTGGTAGCACATCTGTCCACGTCGTTTGAGTTTCCTGACAAAGTTTTGAAAACTGTCTTTTCAGAGTCTTATTCATTCATTGGACCTTGCCACTTGATTGTGGTCTCCAAGGAGCATGTAGGTCCCATGTCATTTGTAAAAACTTTGCACCTTCCTGAGCTATTTGAGCTGTAAAGTGTGGCCCATTTTCAGCGGACATTCCTTCAGGTACCCCAAATCTAGGAATTATCTCCTTTAACAATATCCTTACTACTTCTCTAGCCTTATTGGTACAACACGGGAAAGCTTCAGGCCATCCTGAAAGGGTGTCTGGTAACACCAACAGCTAGCTATACTGATTGCTTTTTGGCAGTTCAGAAAAAACAATTTGCCAGTATTCCCCAGGCATGTGGCCCTTCCTGACCTCTCCAGGAGGAGATCTTTTCTGTAGTTTGGGGTTATTCTTACAACAACATAGTTATCGGGCACTGCTTCACAACAAAGTTTGCAAAAGTTTGCATCTTCGGTCCTACAGCGTATCTTTTGATACTTGTGACCAGAGCATCCGCTCCCATATGGGATTCACTATGGGTCTTCTTCAGTATTTCTCCTACCACTGGGGTAGTAACCAATACTTGCCCATCTTTGGTTATCCACCATCCTTCCTTGACTTGGTACACTCTAAATACTTGGCAAGCTGATCCTCCTCCTTAGAATAGTTTGGAGGTTCCCACTGAACTTTTCTTGATGGGACCAATGCTTCAATTAGCGATGCCCTTTCCGCAACTCTTTTGGCTATTTCCTCTGCTTTTCCATTTCCTTTAATGATTCCCATTTGTCCTTTCTGATGAGCTTTGCCACACATGATTGCAACTTCTCTCGGTCCCAGAACAACTTGCAACAATTCTAAAATTTCCGGTCCATATTCAATAGGGGTTCCTTGAGAAGATAGCAACCCACGTTGTTTCCAAATAGCCCCATGCGTGTGGACCACTCCAAATGCGTATTTGGAGTCTGTATTTACTTACTTACTGTAAGTAGGTACTTACTGAAAGTAAGTACTGTACTTACAGTACTTATTTGCCTACTGTATTTATTTACTCTTCTATCTTTAGAGGTTTGGTTAAATCCAGCAAACCCAAAGCAGGAGCCCTCATCAATTCAGTTTTGATGGAGTCAAATCCTTTTCGGCACTCTGGTGTCCATTCTAAAATTTCTCCGGGTCCCTTCATAGATTCACATACCAGCCTGGCAATCAGACTAAAATTTGGTAACCGGAGTCTGCACCATCCAGCCATCCCCCAAAATCCTCGCAGCTCTTTCTTAGATTTGGGGGGGGCTACTAAAACACGACTGGAACCCGTACTGACCCCTGGGTGACAGCGCTAGTTACTGGTCTCTGACTAGACTGGCTGCCACTGAGCAGCGCCCTCGGGGCCCGGCCGCTCAGCCCGTTTCAGTCCCGCTCACTGTCGGCTCATCCAGCCCACTCCCGTTCCAGTGACCAGAACTCCGTATTTAAAAAGAGGTTGCAAGATGGGCATATGCAAGCACACTGCTTTCAAAATCCCAAGACATAAACCTCCCACACTGGCTCTGTCCACCTATTGCCCCAAAACCTACAGAGAAGGAAACACCCCGTAAATTACATATGCAAGGCCAACAGCTGTTTTTACTTCTGGCTTTGGCTGTTCTGCCTGTTGGTTCCAAATGAGTATTATTTTTGCAGGGCCATCCCAAAAGCTGAACATGGATTAAAGTTCTTCCTTGAGGCACCTGTGGGCAGGTGGGCCAGCCGGTGGAGCTGTCTGAGTGTCTAGAAGGTCTCTCTGAGCACTTCCTGGCCAGAGGCAGCACTGGGAGGAGGGACAGGGTGGGCCGCTGGTGCCCTTTGTGCAGCTTGATCCCTGCTGGGGGCAGTGCTTCCTGGATTCTCCTCCTCTCCTCTCCTCTCGCTGGCATTGCAGAAGTCAGATGCTGTGCTCCTCCTTCATCCAGGGTCGCAATGTGCCCCCGTCACCACCACAGCGCCCCGAGTGTTTGTCCAACGTGCATCTCTGGGGCGCTGAAACCCTCCTCCTCCTCCTCCTCCTCCTCCTCCTCCCTGCTGAGGGGTCACAGTCTGATGTCCGCAAACTGACTGTGGCGATCGCAGCCCCGCCGTGGCGATCTGCTCCGCTCTCTCTGCCTCAGCTGAGTTTGCTCCCGAGCAGCCCTGGCTGCGGGAGCCCACTTGGAGCTAGTGGTGGAGGGCCCTCCAGCTGCATCACCCCTTGGGGCTCGGTCACGACGGGGAGACCTTGCTCTCCTCCTCCTCCCCCTGCACCTTGCTGAGCAGCTGTAGTCCGTGATCTCCACAAACCGGCTGCGGAGATCATAGGCACGCCGCAGGGATCTGCTCTGTTCTCTCTGCATCGGCAGGGTTTGCTCCCAAGCAGCATTGCATGTGGGAGCCGACTGGGAGATGCCGCTGGAGCGCCCTGGAGCTGCGTTCACCCTGGGAGCGCAGTCACGACTTGCCAGGCTAGTTCTCCTCCTCCTTCTCCCTGCTGAGGGGTCATAGTCCGTGGTGTCCACAAACCAGCTGCGGAGATCTTTTCCCCACTGCGGGGATCTGCTCCGGACCCTCTCCCGGGCACCCTTCCTCTGGCGGCGGGAGGAAGGGCTGAATCCCTGCTCCTCTTTGGTGGTGTCGTCGTCTTCTTGCACGCTGTGCGGCACACGGTCAACTGGCTGACAGCAGACCGGGCACGCATCTTTCCTTCCAGACACCAGCCTTCTACAGCCGCAGAAGAAGCGATGCAAGCAGAAGCCCACGCAGGAGGCGATGTTGAGCCTGCCTGTCCAGATGGAGCACGGCCAGCCTGCAGATGCCTGCCGTGCACCTGCCGAGGTTAGCTGGCTCGTGCTGGCTGTTGCGGAGGAGCTGCTGTCCTCTGGAGAGTCCTCCATGCCCACCGCCATGCCCTGCAAAGAGAGCTGTGCCAAGGTCCTGCCCTTTCCTCCTGAAAGGACCAGAACAGTGAGGAAACCCCAGAAGCTCTGTGAGGGGACAGCTAAGGGCCGCCCAAAGGCTCTCCTGGAGGGCTGCAAAGGCAGAAGGGGCCAAAGGCGCACAAATGGGATGGATCTAGGTGGCATGCTTTGAGAGGGAGCAGCGTTGCGGCTGTGTGACCGGGAAAAGAGAGCAATGCCCAGATCCCACAAAGAAATCCACTGTCCATCTGGTGCCCTGACCCGCCTCCCCAGAATTACCTTAGTCCTGTGAGGCAGACCCTGTGGTCCCACAGAAGCCGCCTGCTTGCTCTTGGCCCCCCACAGACTGAGGAAGAAACGGGCATATGATGGTGCCGGTGAGGAAGAAGCCCTTTCTCCAATTTTCAACTCAGGGCATCTGGAGGGGAAAAAAAAAAAAAAAGGATCTCTGTTTAGGGCTCTTCTTGCAGCCTCCTCTGGGGCTCAGTCATTTTCTTGGAGCGGTTTCTACGACAGAGAGAAGACGTAACCAAGACTACAAATAGGAAATTCGATTGGGGTCTTCCCACCACGTCTGCCCCTGCCAGAGCAAGTCCTCGAGGGTCTTTATACCCGCTACGGCTTCCATTTCATAGAGTCAGAGAATCAGAGAATATTTTGGGTTGGAAGGGACCTTAGAGATCATCTAGTTCCATCCCCGCTGCCATGGGGAGGGATATCTTCCACTAGACCAGGTCGCTCAAAGCCTCATCCAACCTGGCCTTGAACACTTCCAGGGACGGGCCATCCACAACTTCTCTGGACAAGCCCTTCCAGTGTCTCACCACCCTCACAGTAAGGAATTTCTTCCTAATTTCTAATCTAAATCTTCCCTCTTTCAGTTTAAAACCGTTACCCCTCGTCCTATCACTACACTCCCTGATAAAGAGTCCCTCCCCATCTTTGCTGTAGGGCCCCTTGCTTGAAGTACTCTTCTCAACATTAGCCAGCTTCAGATAGCAGACAAGTAGCCGTTTACCCCCGGGGCAGCAGCCTAAAGCCCAGCAAGGGAAGATAAGGACTGACGTGGGGTAGTTCACGTTGGACAGCACTGAATGATGCAGGTACTAACTGTCTCCTATGACAGAAAGAGAAACACTCCAGAGGATAAGAAACAAGCAAAGCCAGGAAAAGGAAACATATTCTGAACGGTTTTTTTAATACTTGTTATGACCTGACGTAAAAGAGTAAATAGGCTTGCTGCCCGAGAACTCTGTCGATGCCACAACCATCCACAGCCATGTCGTTCATCTTGTACCACAGTCCGTTGCTGGCCTGCAAAGAAAGGCATCGATACCTGGAGGTGAACTGCATGGTTTCTCCACAAAAACACAGGCAGAAAACTACAGGACCAAGAGTACACCAAAACAAATCCAATCCAGCCCCTGAAGAGACCTTCTCCCCCAAAGCCGTGGCTGCCAGTAACACTGCCGTGAAAGTTTCTCTTCCCCAGCACACATATTTCCCCTGCTAGGAAGGAAGTTGCTCTTTACCTTTGTGTAGCAGAAATAGTGTCCTGCATGGCAGCTGTCACCGCTGTGTACCAGGACAGCATATAAGGCATAGAGGAGCGGTTCTCCAGCTGTCCGAGACATGTATGGCCGAAGATCCAAGTATTCAGGATACTCCACAACCTACGGAGAGACCCAGAGGGCTCAGAAATGATCCTGAAATAGCCTTCCAAGACTGAAGGCTAGCGGTGTGTAAATACATCTTTTTGGCTCATGAACACTTGTTTTCCCTTAAAGCAACATCCATGGTTTGGGGGGCAGGAAACTGTTCGCGGTCCAAACAGCTCTGTCGGAGCAGAGCATGTGCTTGTCTTCCCGCGGGAACTCTCGTCTCCCCAGAAGGGAACACAAAAATCCCAACACGAACAACCGGTGAAAGAGCGTACTGCTTTGGAAATCTCCTGCTCCGGGAAGAGAAAGTTGCGCTCCAGTTGCGTACACACCTTGCTGATCTTCCTGCCAGTGAAATCTTGAAACCTTTTCAGACACACCGTCAGAACCTTGGGCGCGTGATGGACCGTAAAGCTCTTGGAGGCAGCAACCATCTTGTCACACCTTGTAACCAAGCACAGAGATGAGTGCTGAAATGCACCTCTCTTGCCCCAAGAAGGCCAGACAAGCTTTCCCTTCTCACACATCCTTATGCTATTTTAAGGCTATTCAGTACCAGAAGGCCGTATTAAACAAAAGCTGCATCTCATTATTGTGCATCTAACCTACGTGAAAAGATGACTTATGCCGCATGACATGCGGCACCTTCACGCAGCACCTAGTATTAGTATGTCGTTAGTAATCCTCTTACTTGCTACATTTAAAGCAGTTTTCGCCATCCAGCTGCTCGGGTCTCACAAAGTCCTCCAGAGCTGCGGTGACAGATGAGGCCGCCTGGAGGAGCGAGAAAGGATAGCCCTGAGCTCAGGGCATCACCCTCGCCCAGACACTTACTAGGAGTTGACAGGAAGACCCAGGTAGCTGAGGCTGAGGAGACCCACCCTGAAACCCGCAAGCAGTGTCCAGAAGGAGGCACAAAGAGGGTATTATGCTGAACACTTCCCTCAATTCCCAGGGATTCCCGGCGCTATCAGGAGCTACCTCTCTGTGGCACCGCACAGTTCAGCTACCAATGCTGTGCAGGGTCATCAATAATGAAGACACCACAACCCATCAGCCTGGGAGCCAGATGGGTGTTGAGGAGGGCAAAAGGAAGACGGATGAGAGTACGTCAAGGGTGCAGAGAGGATAATTTGTACTTGTCCAGCTTAAAGCCAGCACCTACATGCAGACCGCTGCCACGGCCTCCCCAGAAGGACACAGGCCATTCCATTCCACTGCCCACCCACCACCAAGCTCTCTTATGTTTGCACTCTACGTTTTTAAGCCAAATGCCTCGATTCTGGAAAGCTACAGGGGTCTTGGGACGTTTGAAGCACAATTACAAACCCTCTTACTTTTATATCCAAAGGGACATCCAGGAAGGCCTCGTAGGAATCGGACACTGCTCTGCAGCTCAAGCACGTGACTGGAAGGCAAATCAAAATGCTCAGCGACAGGGGAAGTTGACTGACTCTGCCCGTTTCTGTCCTTCAGGCCTACTACGCCAGTCACACCATCAGCCGTTTATCACGGGCAGACGGGAGGGCACAGACAATTCCAGGGAGAGCAACAGTTGTGGGAAAGTACCTCTGGATCTCAGAAAGCCCCCAAATATTTGATGGACGATGGTAGTTGCTTGAGAAGAGACGTCCAAGCTAGAAAGAAATGGTAAGGCAGAGAGTTATCTCCTCCAAGAGTTTTGCTTTGTCTGAAAGCCCTGGGCGTAGGTTCTCCTCGATGGGAGTACCTCAAGGAGTGCAAAGGGCTCGGGAACACTGAAAAGGTAATCGGCTTGTGCTTACTCGCTGCTTCCACTCAGACAGGCTCTCTGCATGGCATCGACAGTATAGCGTAAGAACTCGTGGGCGTCTTCCTGCATGCCAAGCTGGAAATGTTCTCCTATTCCTACAAAAGAAGAAGTTAGTAGATCTCTCCTACAAGAAGGCAAGAAAACCTGTAGGGGCACCTGAAATGACTTACGTGTGAGGACACTGATGACACCGCTAGGCCGGATGGCACAGACTGAGGAACGCAGGACCTCGTTAACGTGCGCTTCCATTACGCACATCATGCAGAAGCCTTGCTGACGACCTGAAGCGGGAGGAGGGAGGGAAGCAAGCTCCTCGGGTTAGCAAAATATCCACAGCGATGGGAAACGTAATGGAGATCTTGAAGTTCTAAGAACAGTCTCCACTCCTCCTCTCCCAAGGTGCCAATGTCCCAACAAGCCCCGGACATTATTTTAGTGCCTAGAAAACTTTCTTCAGAGGGATGCTAAACTGACAAAAGTTTTCTGTGCAATAAGCAAAGAGAGCTTAACTTGTCGGAATAGGGACTGAGACCTGGGGCTAGAAAGAGGTGCCTTTCTGAAGATCAACACACCTAGACACGAGGGGCGGCTTCTAGGCTTGAGTGTTCAAAGAACACCACCTCGGGGGGTTGACAAAGAAGGGCTGCTTTTCTGGTAGATCAAATTCCAGATTCTGGGAATCCTTGCAAAGTGTCCCACAGATTTACAAGGAGTTGTTCATAAAAGTTCTCACATGACTGGCTGTGCTCACGAGAGAGCAGGTAGTTGGCCAGAGGGGGTGTGTACGTCAGGCACTGCAGGACGGAGTTGAGGAAGCACGTATTGCCCAGGTTGTAGAGTCCCGCTCCAGCTCTCTGTCTGTGCTGCCAGTCCAGGCAAATCTTCTCCGGAGGAAAGAGGACCCTTTGTGGCGGAGCCATTCCCTCGGCGACGACTGCAGGGCAATGACATTTGCAAAGAGATGACACGACATTGTTGCACAAAAGCATGTCTTGGGCAAGCACCTAGCACAGAAGGTAACCCTACTGATGTCAGGATCTTTCTACGGGCAATGTCGTCTTTCAGAGTCTCGTACATAGTGGCAGAGGAGTGACAAAACGCGTTTTCATGTGTCTAATGGAAAACAGCTGGGTAAGTCTGGCTGCTATCAGGAAACGCCCCAGAATTCACGCTAGGCTGTCAGCACATCAACATTCAGGGATGGAGCACCAGCCACGTCCGTTGCCTTTGGGGAGTCACAAAGTCCAAGCCTGCTGATGAAGCCGTTACTCACAGGAGTCGTTCCCCATTGCGGCCATCGCTCCTCTCAGGAACACAGGGGAAAGCTTCGGATGACAAAGGATCTCAGGACACGCTCCAGAAAGAGATCAGCGCCAATGCCGTCCCCTGATTGCAAAGAAATAATCGCAGCTCAACAAAATGATTAAAAAACCCAAACCCAAACCCAAACGCAGCCCGCAGAACAGCAGCCGCCATCGAAAGAGTTTCAGTGGTACGTGGAACTGCTGCGGAGCCTGCAGGCCGACGGCCCTGCTGTCCCTGTCACAGGACTCCAATTGACAGCAATTACCAAGGCCCTTTTGAAAGACTGCATTGCGTGTCACCTTCTCTGAAGAGCACCTGCGGCTTACCTGTGGCTAGCGTTAGCAGCAGAGCCCTCTGGCTCTCCAGCCCACACTTGCCCACCTTGTATGCAGGACCGACCGGCTTCCGGCCGCTACTTTAGCGGCTGCCTTTGCCATGCTCCGTTTCTGCCTGCCTTCCTACCGCATCAGTCAGGGTGGGAAAACTGCTTGTCATTCTTGGCTGAGCCCAGTGCCTCAGACTACACTGCCACCCCCCTACTTACCTATCCTAGGGTATGGTAGAGAAATAAGTATCAGCACAAAGGAACTCTACCCGTAGCGCATATCCGGCCAGCCTGTAAAGGTGTAATAGCTCAGCCTAGAGCTCGGAAGGTATAGACCAGCCGATACTTTTGTCCCGTATCTCTACGACCTGTCCTGAAAGCCAAAGTGTAATTACCTTTGCAAGAGGAGGGAAGCTGAGAAGAAGTGGGCGATTTATCCAGACGATAAATGGCTGGAAAAGAGTAGTCGCGCAAGTAGCAATGGAATGAGCCAAGTTATCCCGAAGGCCAGCTCGGCCCAACTAGCTTTCCCTGGCCCGCTTTTCAGGATGGCAAGCCCTGGCCAGGTGAGCTCATAATCACCGGGCGGGTGTCGCATCACTGCCCCTTTGTGACACGGGGCCGCACGGGGACGTGCCCCCTCGAGGCCGTGGAGCCACGCATCCAACACATCCCGGGCGCCTGCCGCAGCCAGCAGCCGCTGGGCTTCCCCACGCGCTGCCAGCGAAGGGCTGTTTGCCTGCCGGCAGAGCTCCTGCCTCTTCCTGGGGCCGCGCCAGCCAGATGAATCAAAATCTGCTCAGGGCTGCAAGCGTGCCTGTTCACAGCTTTGGCTGGCACGTTCGGGCGGCTGAGGGCTTCTTTTCCACTCTTCTCAGGTGCAGGGCTGTGTCCGTGAGACTCGAGTGGAGCAAAGCACCCGGTCTCTTACAGGTTCATTTCCAATGAACTTTATCTGCTCCCCCCAAGACACAGCCACGGGCTGACTCTGAACTAGCACTACCAAAGAAGTTACTTTTGCCCCTGCTCCACTCGGGGAGCCTTTTTTCTTTTTAGATTTCGCTTGAGGCATCTAGTTTCTCTGCTGCCTTGCTCGGGTTCCTGGTTTTCATCATGTCCCTCTCGGGACAGCTCAGTTTCTCCCCTCTCTTGCTTGCGGAGGCTCATTTTGCCCCTTCTCCACACAGGGTGCCTGGATTTACTCCGGCCCTGCTCAGGTGGCTCGTTACACCCCTGCCCAAATCTGGGGTGGCTAGCTTTGCTCATGCCCCGCTTGGGGCATTTAGTTTTGTCCCTGTCCTGCTCAGGGCATCTCATTTTGCCCCTGCCCCAGCCCCGCTCAGAGCAGACATTTTTGTCTGTGCCCAGCTGGGGGTCCCGGTTTGCCCCCGCCTTTCCCTGCTCCACAGTCCCTCTTGCCCTGGCCTCTCTCGTTGCCCTCCAGTCCGGCTTGGGCGTTTCTCCTGACTAGGCTGTGTCCCATCGGGGCAGGGCCCAAGGAGCTTGCACCGTGCTCCCCTCCCAGTCGCAACCCCATACCTGGCTTCTGTCTGTGGTGGCATCAGGGCTGTGGGGCTGGGGGCGATGGGTCGAACAGCCGCCTGGCCCTGGGGGCTCCTTGTCCTTCAGTTCATTCCCCGTTGAAAGGCAGCCCCTCCGCCAGCAGACAACTGCAGGCGGCTCTCTGCGCTTTCCGCAGGCACTGCTGACTGGGTCCTTGCAGGGCTATATGTGCAAAGTCACCTCACAGCCAAGCTCGCTTCAGGGTCAGGCCTCGGGAGCCAGCAGTGCCCGTTGCCTCCCAGGGAAGCAGAGGATCCTGCCAGCTGGATGTTGAGCAGGGTGTGCCTCTGCTGCCCGCTCCTCACTCACGCACACATCGCCTCCCGCTCCAGAGGCTTATTGCCTGGCGGCTCCTGTGGCGGCTCCCGCGTGGACTCGGGACCGGAGCTCGGGACGTGGCGGTGGCACCATGGCTGGTGGCAAAGCAGGAAAGCACAGTGGGAAGGCCAAGGCAAAGGCAGTGTCGCGCTCACAGAGAGCTGGGCTGCACTTCCCTGTGGGCAGGATCCACAGACACTTGAACACTCGCACCGCCAGCCTACGGGCAAGTGGGTGCCACCGCTGCCGTCTACAGCGCTGCCATCCTTGAGGACCTCACCGCCCAAGTGCTGGAGCTGGCAGGCAACACGTCAGAGGATCTCAAAGTCAAGCGGATCGCTCCTCGTCACTTGCAGCTGGCAATCCGCAGCAATGAAGAGTTGGATTCCCTGATCAAAGCCACCATCGCCGGTGGAGGTGCCATCCCCCACATCCACAAGTCCCCCATTGGAATGAAGGGACAATAAAAAACAGCATGGAGAGGGGAAAAAAAAAGCAGCCCCCTCCCTGCCATCATCGTACTCTACCTAGCACAGAAGAAATCTTGGGGATATGTGGAATTTTTTTTTTTTTAAGGAATAGTTCAAAGGAAGAGCACACACAATTGACTGTAGAGAGGAGGAAACATCGGTAGGGGCTTTAGATTCAAAGTTTGGCACAAAGTTGTACCTCGTCGGGCGGCACCCCTTGGTGTGGTGGTTGAGGGGCTCAGCTGCTCCCCTGGGTTTTATACAAAAATGGAACCGACCTCCTCCCAGCGCTGCCATGCTACCTGCACTCTGGAAAGGGCAGGGGAGATACCCTATGAATATCTGGGGGCAGCAGGGCAGTGCAGGATGGGGAGGAAGAGCCCAAGCAGTAGTTGAAGCTCCACCATGTTTCAAGGGAGATGGGCAGAAGGATGGCGATTAATTGATTGATTGCTGGCTGGCAGGCACGCGTATCTTGAGCTCTGAAGGTGTTTTGAAAGAGCTGCTCCACACCTAGGCTATATGGCGCCACATCAGTCTGCGTGGCCTGTTCCACCACCACGTTGCTCATTCTCCCACCTCCCCGCTCCTCCTCCTCCTCCTCCTCCTCCTCCTGGGAAGTAGTTACTTTTTCATCCAGAACATTTTCAAGCGTCTCTCGATTCACTGCAGAACTGGAGGGAGCTGGATCGCTCACCTCAGAGCTTGTGGCGGTCAAACTCTCTTCAAATGCATCAGTCTCGTTAGCCGTGCCCTCGTTAAGAAGCAGCCCACTACCTGCCACCTCCTCCAGAGCTTGGTCCTCCGTGATGAGGCTGCCTGGCACCGTGGCACACAACGCTAACGCCTTCCCCTCCGAGTCATACGTGTACTCCGGGCACTGCTCATCTCTCACAGAGCTGTTCTGAGCCATCTCCACGCTCTGCAGCAGAGACTCCAGTTTCTTGTTTTCAACGCTTATGTCTAGGAAGTATTTCTGATTTTTTTTTTTGTCGTTCTCAGACAAGCTGTTCAATAGCCTGCTTCAGTTCTTCAATTTCCCTCCTTGCTTCCAAGAAGGCCAGCTCCACCTCCACACCATTACACTCTTCTACAATCCACTCTTCCTTCACGTGTCCCAGATAAGCTTTCAGCCCTTCTACTTCTGTTTCCCTGCAGCAAAATAAAAATATTGCGACACTGTTTCGTTACAGAGTCAACGTGAGGCTCCACCGCACTGGGATGGCTATGCTGCAGAGATGCTCCAAGAAGGAAGCACATTCCTCCGTGCACCATTTCCTGCCGCCTCCGGGAGAGCTGGCGGAGACGTAAGCCGGCTGCCAAGACACGCCGGCTGACTGCTGACTGGAGTCACCGACCTCGCCACACAGCCAGCAGCCTCCGGGGCTGTGCTGTGATCCTGGACATTTTGAGGTGCAAGCGGGGGCCTCTAGGTTAGGGCCAGCCAGTACAGTGCTTAACGTCTCACCGACTGCCCGGCCCTGGAGGAGACGAGAAGCAGCTGCCTGCACGCATCCCCCGTGCTTGCCAGCAGCTCCTCACATACAGCCAGAGCCAACGCTGGCCTCAGACAGCAGGATGGCTCGGGGCTGCAGGCCCCTGGCTTGCTTTGCACCCACCCAGCCCAGCACGGAGCCAGAGGCTGCTGCCTTGACTTGCAAGCACGTGGGGAGAGGGGGCCCCTGCAAGACATCCAGCCCTCGCAGATGCAGAGGTCGGGCTATCCCAAGCTGGACCAAGGGCTCCCTGGGACTCTGCCTTGGGGCTCCTTACAAACACCCCTCTGGGCCTGCTTGGGTGGCGTCTGCTGGAGAGCCAGCTCTCAGAGAGCGGCTTTAGCAAGAGAGACGACACCTGCTGCTGTGTAATGCATGTTGTCGCTTCTTTGCTTAGCGTACCTACAAAGGGCTACTGTGAACAATTCAACACCTAAGCGACAAAAACACAAGCAGGCACCCTGGTTTGTGTAAGAGCTTTTCTTTCATTAGGGGAGAAGGATGACACTTGCAGTCATATTTCAGTGAGTGAGGTACAACAGGGGACTAAGGTCTTGCAGGTAGAAACTGGCTTATGTACAAAAGGTCTCAATGCTCAATCACACTGGGAAAATATTACCCTTTAAAAATATTCTATTGGGAAAGTTCAAAACAGGGGAAAGAGGCAGCCATATTCATAACTAAACTGCACGGTACGTATTCACTGAGCACGCCGTGAAACCTGAAGTACCTGAGAACAACCTGATCCGCCTGATCGTCTTTCAAATTTCTTAATGAAACCTTGATGCGGTCAAGAAATGAGTCAAAATGTTCTGGATTCCCACCCCTAAATGCTCCTGAATACATCTTTCCAACTCTGATTTCTCAAGTGAAATAGACCTTTCTTTACCTTTCCTTACCTCTCCTCTCAGATTCCTTCAGCTTTGTTTCCAAATGCTGTACTGGAACTTCCTTCTGCTGCAGAGCAGTCAAATACGGCTTGGCATTTTCTGGCTTAGTGCTGCGATTCACCACAAGAAACGTATCTCCCCGATCGCCTGAAAAGGAAAAAAAAAAAAACCAACAAAACAAACCCTCACTTAACATCACTCCTGCAGTTCTTCAGTCCTGGCAAAAAGAAAAACATCCCACAGACTGATACAAAGCTTGACGCCTTTGGGGCTCCTCAGTGTCTGCACAAGTGACTCCCTCTGGCAAATCAAAGTACTTGAGGAAACGCCTCATTTGTGGCTATCGCACAAAATTTACTATTTATGGTACTTGTCTTCAGTGCCATTACATCAAATGAGACATTTCACTTCAAACCCCGAGCCACCCCCTCACCCAAAACACGTGGTGTGCCCACGAGCAGGCAGCCGGGCCGCTGGCAAGGGCGCCCAGCTGCAGGACGGCCAGGTGAGGTAGCGTACGGACCGAGTTCAGCTCCACACGTGAGTTAGGAAGCTGAGCACCCTGAAACCTAGATTCATCCTAGCTAGCTTTAGGTGTGCACCTGACATGCTTGGCTGTTGAATTGCCCGAGAGAGACAGAGAGGGAGGGAGGGAAACAGCAGCAGCGTGGTGGCAATTTCTTCTCTGCAACATGTGTTGTGTGCGCTGGCAGGCATCTCTTTTCTTCCCTGTACAGGAAACTGCACAGGGAGGTGCCTAAGGCTGGGCAGGCTGAATTTTCACCCCAGTGTATTATAGTTGCTATACCACCCCACCCAGCTCTCTCCAAAGCAAAAGCACCCTTACACGAAAGAACCAGTGAATGCACAGGAGAACTGATGGCATGAAACCACAGGAAGGAGCCTGCCTCGGAGGGAAATGCAGCTACAAAGGGCGTTGACTAAAAGCAACCTTGACTTTTACAGTGCTGAAACAACATGGATGAATGAATACCATATGAAACAATAGGGATGGAGCACCCCGTTGACTGTCGAGCCACCAACATGAGGAGTCACACTGACGCCGAGGAGCAAGATGACCTGCTTGGCAACCCAGACAGCTGATGCCACGTTACAGTGCAGAGGAGGTCAGTCAGTGCCACTGAACACCGGGATGCTGAAATACACACTCGCCTCATCACTGGGCCGCTGTTGCTTCCTTTGCAGGAGCCCGAGTTGCTGCTGCTGGCTGAAGAAGCCCCATAATGCTGGCGGATGTCAGCAGGAACTCCGCTGGGTTTTGCACAGTCTTGACTAGGGGTCCTTTTCACGGGAAGCCCGTGGGCTGGCTCTGCGCTTGCAGGATAAGGATCCATTATTCCGACCACAAGGGCCTCGGCTGGAGGGAACCAACATGGTTAAAGCACATTGGATTAGCCTCATCACGCAACACATTGTGTGCCTTATTTTACACACAAAGCTGTCTAAACACTAAACCAGATAGGTAGCTGTGAGTGGCCGGGAAGACAGACAGTCCTGAAGTCATCAGCCACTGCACGTTCTTCAGGGATCTTCAGGGATCTCCTTTTATTTTGTTTTTTGTTTGTTTCTCCTTTGTAAGGAAGGAGATAAGTACCTAAGTGCAGAAGATTTGTGCCCGAGACCCTGAACCGCAGGTGGCCTGTGCCGCCAGCCCGGAGCTCAGCAGATCATTACTTAGGACAGATGGGATTCAGGCTTTTGCCTTCTACTTGCCCATGCCTCCTTTCTAACTTGCTGACTCCTTTCTTGGATCCTGCGTTTGCGCTGTGACCTCTGGGTGCTTGCTGCAGCCTGAGAGCCTTGTGAACAAAAGGAGATACCTGTCTTGAGAGGCCACAGCCCAACCACTAATTGCCTACGTCTCTACTAAGCCACATCGACAATAACTGTTCAGAAGGGCGTGGATCATAACATTTCTGACACAGAACTAAAAGGTCCCTTTTCTAGGCCACTTTAATTTAACGGGAACTTGTGGATTGGGGTTCAAAATTAGGAATGCTAATCAGTTTTACCTAACTTGTTAAGCCTCTTTTGCTCAAAATATTTACGTTCGGATTATATTCCAATATTATCTCTCGGAAGTTGTAGAGCACTTCTTTCTCTTCAGTGCCATTTAGTTAGCTTATGTCCTAAAAATACTTCACTCCTGCTGACTAACTAAATTCACGGTGCAACATGAGATACAGAATCGCCCTGTGCGACGCTAGGGCGCCTTGGGCAGCGGTCCTCAGAAAAAGGACAAACAGAGGGTGCCTAAGCTTATCAGGGATGAACGGAAGAGGAAAAGGCATCTAATGAGACCCACTTGACGATCCAAGCGCCATCTTCAAACACAAACTTTCTTCCACAACTGAGTGGCTAAGACTGACTTCCCTTTCTGTTAAAACTACAAAACAAAAAACCAAACGAGGCAATAAAAGAGACGGAGACTGTACTTGGCTTCAATAAGGGCTAACAGCAGAGTGGTCAGAGACCTGATGAGGAACGCAGGAGACCGGGCTAGGATTCATCTCAAGAGCTCAAGAACACCACCTTGCTGCTCGCTCTCTGCCTCTACAGAGGCTAAACTAGCTGCCCAATGGCTCAGGCGACCTCCATTTTCAACAGAATCCGAGTCCAGCAGTTTGTAAGCGTGCCAGATCCTGAGACATCGCCTGTATGGATCCTTCCCCTGGCCTACAGGCCCATGCTGGCCGCTCCCGTGGTTAGGACCGGAGCTCAAGCGCTCTGGAAGGTGCGCACACACAGGCCACTGGAAAGCTTTGCTCAGCACTACCAGACGATGCCTAGTTGAATTCAGCAGCAGAAAGACAAACAGGGGAGAGGCTACGGTTCTGCGCGCAAAGGGAGCGGAGGACAAAACAAAAGAGATCGGGGGCAATTCCGGAAGCAGCGACAGGCCATCTGGCAGACAAGCACCGCTACCTCTAGATCGGGGTCCCGCAGACCAGCCCGCCACCCACACTGCTCCATGAGCGCTATGCCGACGGCTCTTCCGATCTCCTGCAAGGGGGAAGAACAGTCACGGGCAGCACAAAGAACAGAATTAACAAAACTACAGATCACAGCCTTCACGGCACAGTCCTGGGAAAAGAAAGAGTCTCTCTCTATCCCTAGGACAACAACTCATACAAAGACCAGAAGACGTACAGCAGGGCACAGCGAGCGAGCGAGCGAGCGGCACAGCAGACACACCGCGGGACAAAATGACTATCGCTCAACCGGCGCGCGGGAGGCGAAAGTTCAAGCCCCGCCCAAGGTACAACAAAAGTTGTCATCGTTTCAGAATTGTATACCACACGCACAAAATATTTCCGATGGCTGTAAGCTAGATTACCTAAGAGAAAACCTGCGAGCGCACAACTACAACTCACAGTTTTAATGCTTTTATGGCATCTAGAAAGCTCTGTCTACCTTCAGAGTATGAGAGTTCAAAGACACAGCACAAATTTAAGCTAACATTCATGGCGGCAGGCTCACGTGCCCCACCTTCCCAAGGTACTAGCTTTAGCAGGGAAGCAAAAATCTAGTTAAACTACTGTTATCTTCAAGTAAGAGAAATCTACACAAACTGCAGCTACACGGGGTTTGGTGTTTTGGGTTTTTTTTTTTTTTTATTTTCCTCACAGTAGAAAGACACTATAGAGGAGAAGAGTGCTGGACGGAAAGGGCCCCTGGAGGTCTCTACGCCACCACTCTCTCCCAAGCACCAAGAGCCACCCCCCAGGACACATCCCAGGCCTGCACCACCCTCCTGGGGAACAAGTTCTCCCCAGTGCCCAACCAGAGCCCACCCAAGCTGCAAGTTCTGGCTTTTGCCCCTTCTTCTACGCTGTCTGCCGCAACTGAGAGGAGGCTGGCTCCACTGTCCTTGCAATGGCCCTTTAAGTAGCTGTAAACTACTGTCAGATCACTCCTCTGACTCCACGTGCCCAGCTACCTCAACCTCTTACCTTTGCCTATCCTCAGTGAAGGGCACTGATTTGAAAACTATTCAGGGTAACAGCGCCCAGAAATTAACAGCAGCCCTTCAAACTTGTTTGAGGGGAATGCAGCTTCAGGCCTTTTTTTTGAGAAAAGACACAAAAAGCTTACATCGGTTTGTTATTCTAAAACATGCAACACACAACTGAAGCGACAAATAAACTACCCATCGCCCTTCACCTTTGCTAAATTCTTTTCAAACAGACATACTTTAGCATACCTGTGAAGGAAGTAGTTTGGCAATCGCTCCACCACAACGACAACAAACTCTCAAACTCAAGCTAAGCTGCTCATTCGCAACAGGCTTCTCTCCACTGCTTTTGGAAGGCTCTCCCAAGGAAGTCTTGCTTTCAGTCCGGCAGTCCGGATCACTCTTTCGCTCTGGTACCGCACACCTCTCTCCAGCTGCCGCTTGGCATTCCTCAGGCGCAGTCTCTCGCACTTGTTCTGTTTTCCGCCTTTTAGTTGCAATATTTGTCTCTCCTTCTCATCTTCTCTTGAGAGGCAATGGGTTTTCTTGAGAGACATCGGCTTTTTTCTTCCCCTCACACCCAAGAAGGTTTCTCCAAATAGAGGTAACATCCAGCCAGTACTTTGGCTCCTCAGTGACAAAGGCTTTTAATCTCATGCAGCATTCTCCCTGGAAGAAAAAGCAGTTTCAGGCCAAGTAGTTTGGTCTCAGCACTCTGTTCTCCTACGTACGGACTGAGAACAGCTGTTAACAGAGACTGTGCTCAGATTGCATCAATGCGCAAATCCAGGAACCACAGCGCCAGCAGACACCACAGGCACAGCTGAGCTCTCAACACCCACACGCCCCACCAGCAAAGACCCAGGCAGCCCTCTGATTACAAGCTCTGCAGAACCAAGATTAAATCCTGCGAGGGCTGAATTCTGCAGAACAATTCAGCAGCTCTAGACAACCAGACCACCTCCGAGAGCCATTCCCAGGGACGGAGGACCCGCCTACCATGCCATCCTCCCCAGAAAGCAGGACTAAGAGATGTGGGACGCTTTCCAGGATTGAAAGACAGACGCAAACATTAATTCAGCTCACAATAAAAGCCACGAGTTTATTCTTTTAGAAGGGAAATCTCTCCTTGCTAGTCATCAACCTGCCTTCAATCCTGCAAAGTTTCCAACGCACGCCCAAACTTACGCCCATGGGTAGTCCACTTGACTTGGCTACGACAAGAGAGGCACGAGGAATAGACACGCCAGTTCCCTTAAAAACCTTGAAGCTGGTCAAGGTGGGGGGCGGAAGGGGGAAGGTATTTCTAGTTCTCATTTAGAACCATGGTGAAATTTGAGCCTCAAAGCCTGAAGGCTATTTGTGGTCTCCCAAATAAAATCCCACCGGCACACAGATATCAACCCATCTGACTTGAAATTCTTACTCCAGCACTGACAGAGAACGGGACCTCAGTAGCTGAGATTTACAAGAAATCTGTGCACTGAACGTGTGAAGTGACGCAAGATGGACGTCTGGATCCACTTTGCCTAGAAGAAAATGACTCATCGTTAAAATGCACACAACGGATCCAGAACTGGACTGCGGTTCCAGGATGGGGTGGGGCTTGGGTTTGGGTTTTTTTTTTTTGGGGGGGGGTGGGTGGGGGGAGGGGGGTCGTGGGGCTGGCGTTACACATACACATCTATGTACAGTGCCAGCAGAACACAAGCGGGTAAGCTACCTTCAGCACAACAGAAAGAACTGAAAACATATCTGGGTGAAGGCTACTTCAGAATCGATTGCTGTCAATTACAACTATGGCTGACAGTAACTAAATAAATCAAACATTACCTTTATAAAGAGGACTTGAACTGGGGCTTCACGTTTCTGAGCACCCACCCTGTGAGCAAAGCGGAGGGGACGACCCGAGGGAAGGAGTCAGCGCCGTACCTTTCTCTCTAGAAACTGCAAGCGGGGGGTGTTTCTTAAGCAGCACAAACAGTTGCTCTCCAGACTGCACTTTCCTCAGCTCGCCCGGCTCCGCCTCCGTGCTGAAGAGGACCTCTCCCGAGGCGCAGCCCACCTCCGGGGAAAACCAGAAACCAAGCCAAACCGGGAAGGGGTTTTGCCTGAGCACTGGCAGCAGCCCAGCAGCCCCTCGCACCCGCTCGCCCCTTCGCAGGGAGGAGGGCGGCGCAGACCTCCGCTCAGCCCGGGTGGCGAGGGGACACAGCCTGACCCAGCGGCAGGTGTCCCTGCCCACGGCAGGGGCGGCACCAGACGCTCCTTAGAGGTCCCTTCCGACCAAGACTAAGACCAAGACCAGACCCCGGGGGCCCCACGCAGCTGGCGGCACGGCCCACGCCGCGGCCGCCCGGCTCTGGGGCGCGAAGCGAACGAGCCCGCGTCCCCCGCCGATCCGATCCGATCCGATCCGATCCGATCCGATCCGATCCGGACCGGACCGGACCGGACCGGACCGCCCCGACTGGGCACCGGCGCCGGTTCCCCCCTCACCTCCGTAGGTCCGAGCTGCGCCCGCACCCCCCGCACGAGGAAGGGATCCAGCCCGCCGTGCACAAGTACCGCCCGCCCCCCGCCGCCATCTTGGCCCGCCCCGCCGCCATCTTGGCCCGCCCCGCCGCCATCTTGGCCCGCCCCGCCGCCCTCAGGTGCTGCCGGCGTCGGGACCGGGGAATTTGTTAAAAGCGCCCACTCTGTGGCGCCGAAGCGGTGTCTGCATCCACACGGGTTGCGAGGAAAGACTGTACCCACCCACACCCCCCCCCCCCCCCCCACGCCCCGTGAGTGATTCAGCACCCACGGCCCAGGGGGAAGCGCCAGGAGGGCAGCTGGGAGCCAGCACCTTCCCGCCCGCCCCACACACGCAGAGGTGACCTTCTCTGCTGCAGGGCCGGTGGCCCCGCAGCCACCCCCGGCTCTGCAGCGCTGGGGCTGCTTAGTCTGAGGAAGGTGAAGGGCAAGGATGGTGACAGTCTGCAGGCGAGGAAGAGGCTGGCAGGAACGTGTTCTCCACCTCCCGTGGGGAAGGTGGAAGTCACGGCCGTGGAGCGCAGCCGTGGAGGTTCAGGTGGAAAAGCCTTCCAGAAAGCCCAAACCCCTCCTCCAGCATGAGCACAAGGAGCATCCTGGTGTGGGGCTGCCCAGAGCCCAGGCTTGCCGCTTGAGAAACAAAGACCGGGACCGGAAGCTGCGCCCGGGATCATAGCTACTCCTTTATCATGCCGATACGTTGTTCCTCCTCAGAGTTAGTATGTTAAACACTTTCCATTTTATATCTATGTAAATAAGAAGGTGGAAACACCTCCTCCCCTCACCCAAATGTCAGAACAGAGCATGGCACCAGGAAGCAAGACAAATGAGGGCCAGCTCGACCCCTAAACGGGATTTGCTGAGCACCAGAGAAGCTGTGATCGGCCGATGAGCGGCTGAAAATACAGCTGGTAGAGTAACACAGGAGGGCTGGCAGGGCAGAGAGGTTTGCTCTGGGGAGAGAGGGCTGTCCGCCTCCCTGCACCGTAACGGCTGACCCCCACGGGGAACAGAACATGGCGTTGGACAAGATTTCCCGTCTTCGTGATGCAGAAAGACCTGAAAATAACATTAGTAACAATAATGGTAACAAAAAGCACATGCTTTGTAGCTTTGAAATTCAGGTCTCCTCTGCAGGCTGTGGTGGACCATGGAGAAGACTTGCGTCGGCCCAGATTTGGCCAGGAGGTGGCCTGGAGGAATGTCAAGCCTGCTCCTTTCCCATCACTGGAGGTCTCCTGGGTGCAGAGGAGCAGGTGGCACTGGGACCGGCACCCCGAGGCCACAGCGGCCTGCGGCAAGGGCAAGGCTGCCTTTGGAGGCAAAGCACCTTTCAGAGGCTAAGCACCTCTGGAAGTAAAGCACATTTGGAGGCAAAGCAGCCGCAGAGGCCGTGGCATTTGCTGGGGGGGGGGGGGGGGCCCTGCCCGGGATCAGGCAGACTGGTCCTGAGTCCTGGCTCGGCAGTGGAGACACTGTGACCAAGACAGTTCTTGTCCTGCATCCTCCCTTGCTTTGCTTCCTGCAGCCTGGCACATCCTTGACGCCCGTTAAGCGACTGCGGGCCCGAGCACACCTCGGCCCTCAGCTCAGCTCGTGCTTTGAGGTGTTTCTGGAATAAGAAATGATCATAATAGTTGCAAGGGCTTTAAGGAGAAACAGGGGGGCACCCAAGTCAAATTAGGTTGTTAAGAGACTTTGAATAACCCCTTCTGCCAGTTAAACTGGTGTCACTGTTAAGCTCTGCTCACTGAGTGACCGGCTCTCTGTCCCCTGCTGCATGTCCCAAGGTGACAGGATGCAAACCAAGAGAGCAAAATTGCTACACCAACCCCAGTCCCCACAGTAGCCCATCTTCATCCATCGCCCAGCAGGCAGCTCAAAGAAGGGAGCCCGTTGTGCTGAGAGGGTCTCGCCCCACCCAAGACTCTATTGACATGGGCCCAGCTCCTCGGCCCATACGTGGTCAAGTATGCTGCGGGCGGGAAGCCAACGCCTTAGCGCAGCCGGCCTGCGCGTGCCTCCCAGCCAGCAATCAATCAATCAATCGCCATCCATCTGTCCTCCCTTGAAACATGGTGGAGCTTCACCTGCTGCTTGGGCTCTTCCTCCCCATCCTGCACTGCCCTGCTGCCCCCAGATATTCATAGGGTATCTCCCCTGCCCTTTCCAGAGTGCAGGTAGCATGGCAGCGCTGGGAGGAGGTCAGTTCCATATTTGTGTAAAACCCAGGGGAGCAGCTGAGCCCCTCGACCACCACACCAAGGGGTGCTGCCCAACGAGGTACAACTTTGTGCCAAACTTTGAATCTAAAGCCCCTACCGATGTTTCCTCCTCTCTACAGTCAATTGTCTATGCTCTTCCTTTGAACTATTCCTTAAAAAAAAAAAAATTCCACATATCCCCAAGATTTCTTCTGTGCTAGGTAGAGTACGATGATGATGGCAGGGAGGGGGCTGCTTTTTTTTTCCCCTCTCCATGCCGTTTTTTATTGTCCCTTCATTCCAATGGGGGACTTGTGGATGTGGGGGATGGCACCTCCACCGGCGATGGTGGCTTTGATCAGGGAATCCAACTCTTCATTGCTGCGGATTGCCAGCTGCAAGTGACGAGGAGCGATCCGCTTGACTTTGAGATCCTCTGACGTGTTGCCTGCCAGCTCCAGCACTTGGGCGGTGAGGTCCTCAAGGATGGCAGCGCTGTAGACGGCAGCGGTGGCACCCACTTGCCCGTAGGCTGGCGGTGCGAGTGTTCAAGTGTCTGTGGATCCTGCCCACAGGGAAGTGCAGCCCAGCTCTCTGTGAGCGCGACACTGCCTTTGCCTTGGCCTTCCCACTGTGCTTTCCTGCTTTGCCACCAGCCATGGTGCCACCGCCACCTCCCGAGCTCCGGTCCCGAGTCCACGCGGGAGCCGCCACAGGAGCCGCCAGACAATAAGCGTCTGGAGCGAGCACGAGGCTGCTGGCTGTGTGGCGAGGTCGGTGACTCCAGTTAGCAAGCAGCTAAACTGGTGTTTTTTGCAGTACTGCTGCCTACAGAAATTGTCCTCCTGCTCCCAGGCAGCGCGTCCCTCCCCTGTGCTGGTGTCTTTCTGGTGCCAGCACAGCTGCCCAGCGAACGTGACCAGGGAAATCAAGGAGAATCAGAGCTAGCGCTCTTTTGTGTGTGCTGGCTGAATTGGCGTGAAGCTCAATCAGTTTCCCTGGCTGGTCCACTGCGCAAATGTACAAGTGCTTTGCACTGGCTCAAGGGTAGCCGGAGATGTGCATGGGAACAAACGGCCAGAGAAAGGTGGGGTACTTCTTTAGGCAGCACTAACCTACAGCATCTGTGAAACTACAGTGTTAATTGAGTGACACGGAGACTCGTTCCCCCCTCGGGTATGACACGTGTGCTCCAGAAGGCGTGCTAGCGCTTTCCATTTGTTGTCCAGAGAGTCAGTTTGATTTAGAGGTAAACCCCATATTCCGCAGGCAGCTTCCAGCACATGGTTCGTGCCTGTCTCATGCAGTGCTCTTCTCAACCGTACAAGTGCGCTGCAGCATTTCATGGGTCTTGAGCGTATGCGGGGACCGTAAGCACAAATGTACATTGTTGGGAGTGTTGAAACGTGTTACGATGATAAGTATAGGCGTGGGTACACTTTGAATATTAATGTTGTTTTAAAGTCTTAATGTGTCGGAACCTGATAGTGACTCAAGCCCTTTGGAACATTACGTACAATAGTACTGTGCTTTAACTTAGTGTTTATTTAATTGCTTTGTCGTAAATTCCCTTTCCAGTCACAAGTTCAGTAAAGCCTGTTAGGAGCGTTAAATGCGTGTGAGAGTTTTATTGTGGCAAAGCTGTAAAAAATACCCCATCTCAGCTGAGCCACCCGCTCTGCCGCACCCACGCTGCATTTGCAGGTGCAAGTGACCTAATCTTCAACCCGATGCAATCTTCCAGAAGCTTGTAACGTCTCGTTTCTGCACTGCCGGGGGAGCGTCCGTCTTCCTGGCATGTAAGAGAAGTCTGGAAGGGCTTGCTTAACCCGGCCGAGAGTCGTGCAGTCTCGGTGTGCCCACGGAGATGCCACTGTGCCCACCAAACCACGCTTTCCCCGTGTCCAAACCTTGAGATCTGTGCATAGATCAGAGGAGGGCAACACCAGCCAACAGATGAAAGAGTGGGGTTTGTCTGGCTCCACCCGACCTTTCAACACCACCTCTGGCCATTTAAACCTCACTGGCCTCCTCTTTTCCCCTCCAGCAAAGCAAGTGTACTGTTTCCGTGTGCAACCTAGAGCAGAAGAGGTCTAGTGAAGCCAGACGATGCCCTGCACTGCTCTGCAGCTTCTGGGAAGAAGGGAGTTCTTAGCAAGCCACAAGGGAGGAGGATTAATTGGCCAGCGTGCGGGGAGCATTGGCAACGCTCAAGAGGGTGATAGGCACCGATGCTTACAGGGGCGACTCAGAGACCTTTGGCATCCCTGTGATGCCCGGGTTCTGAATTGCTTGTGTTTGCAACAGAGATTCAGGAGGGTTCGTTAAGCGTTACAATTAAGGAAGAGAACTGACAAGCTGACGTAACAGAGTCCCCAGGAGTCCACAAAGACGGCCGTGACAGCATCTTGCTCCTTGGAACACCTTACAGAAAATGCCTTATTCCTACTTGGGAGTCTGTCTGTTCAAGGCCAAGAGAGCAATATTTTATACGCAGTGTTACCAACTGTAATACAGTTTTGGATTTCTCTTGAAATACTTGGACACAGACACATCCCTTCTGAAACAAGTCCAATCGGACACTTTTTAGTGGGGCCAGGGAGGAATTTGATGAAAATTAAGCACTTAGAATCATAGAATCGTTTAGGTTGGGAAAGACCTTTAAGATCATCCAGTCCAACCATTAACTTACACTACCAAGTCCACACTAAACCAATCAAGGGTAGACTAGACTAAACCATGTCCCAAAGTGCCACATCTACCCGTTTTTTGAACGCTTCCAGTGATGGTGACTCCACCACCTCTCTGGGCAGCCTGTTCCAATGCTTGACTACCCTCTCCGTGAATAAATTTCTCCTAATATCCAACCTAAACCTCCCCTGGCGCAGCTTGAGCCCATTTCCTCTCGTCCTATCGCTAACTACGTGGGAGAAGAGACCAACACCCACCTCACTACAACCTCCTTTCAGGTAGCTGTAGAGAGCGATAAGGTCTCCCCTCAGCCTCCTCTTCTCTAGGCTAAACAATCCCAGTTCCCTCAGCCGCTCCTCATAAGGCCTGTGCTCCAGACCCTTCACCAGCTTTGTTGCCCTTCTCTGAATGCGCTCCAGCACCTCAGTGTCTTTCCTGTATTGAGGGGCCCAAAACTGGACACAGTGTTCCAGGCGCGGCCTCACCAGCGCCGAGTACAGGGGGACAATCACCTCCCTGCTCCTGCTGGCCACACTATTCCTGATACAAGCCAGGATGCTCTTGGCCTTCTTGGGCACCTGGGCACACTGCTGGCTCATGTTCAGCCGGCTGTCGACCAACACCCCCAGGTCCTTTTCAGCCAGGCAGCTTTCCAGCCACTCTTCCCCGAGCCTGTAGCGTTGCATGGGGTTGTTGTGACCCAAGTGCAGGACCCGGCACTTGGCCTTGTTAAACCTCATACAGCTGGCCTCGGCCCATCGGTCCAGCCTGTCCAGGTCCCTCTGCAGGGCCATCCTACCCTCCAGCAGATCGACACTCCCACCCAACTTGGTGCCACCTGCAAACTTACTGAGGCTGCACTCAATCCCCTCATCCAGATCATCGATAAAGATATTAAACAAGGCTGGCCCCAAAACAGAGCCCTGGGGAACACCGCTCGTGACCGGCCGCCAACTGGACTTAACTCCATTCACCACTACTCTCTGGGCTCGGCCGCCCAGCCAGTTTTTTTACCCAGCCAAGACTACACCCGTCCAAGCCATGAGCTGCCAGCTTCCCAAGGAGAATATTATGGGAGACTGTGTCAAAGGCTTTGCTAAAGTCCAGGTAAATGACATCCACAGCCTTTCCATCATCTACCAGGCGGCTCACCAGATCATAAAAGGAGATCAGCTTGGTCAAGCAGGACCTGCCTTTCATGAACCCATGCTGACTGGGCCTGATCCCCTGGTTGACCGGCACTTGCCTGTTGAGTTCACTCAAGATGAACCTCCATAATCTTTCCCGGCACCGAGGTCAGGCGGACAGGCCTGTAGTTCCCCAGGTCCTCCTTCCGGCCCTTCTTGTAGGTGGGTGTCACGTTGGCAAGCCTCCAGTCCTCAGGGACCTCCCCTGTTAACCAGGACTGCTGACAGATGATGGAAAGTGGCTTGGTGAGCTCCTCTGCCAGCTCCCTCAGTACTCTTGGGTGGATCCCACCTGGCCCCATAGACTTGTGAGCGTCCAGGTGGCGTAGCAGGTCGTTAACTGCTTCCTCCTGGACTATGAGGGCTCCATTCTGGTCCCCGTCCCTATCTTCTAGCTCAGGGGCCTGAGTACCCTGGGGATGACTGGTCTGGCTGTTAAACACAGAGGCAAAGGCGGCGTTAAGTACCTCAGCCCTTTCCTTGTCCTCGGTGACAATGTTCCCCCCCACATCCAGCAAAGGCTGGAGATCCTCCTTGGCTCTCCTTTTATTGCTGATGTACTTATAAAAGCATTTCTTATGATCTTTTACAACACTGGCCAGATTAACTTCTTGCTGGGCTTTTGCTTTTCTAACTTGAGCTGAAGCCTTTCACTAGTAAAGATGCTAGGCTGCAATCCTCAGAACAGCGTCAACCAAGTAAGGTGACACTTGGAACAACGGAGATTCCGGGAAAACCTCACTGCTATCCCCACGTCACAGGTCTCTCTCTTACTAAGTATGGTGGAGCATGAACCTGACGACTGGCAGACAAAATACCTTTGACCATCCTGGGAATGTCCACTACACAAATTTTGCGCTCCAGAAATAGGGTGCCATATGCACACACCAGATTATTGTTAGTAGCTAATTTGGACGAGACAAGCCCCTGCTTCAGAAAGCATACGTCAAGAAAGACATGTAGACTTTAGGCGGGCAGAGGGCCATTCAGTGTTGTGATGAGGTAGGAGCCTAAGTGCTACCTATTGAGAGCCTGATGGTGTGCATGTGAATACGCTCCACCTCTGTCTTTCCATGTGTACTGCTCATTTTAGACTTTTATATTTCATCCTGCTGCTTTGCCTCCGGTCCCTTGCGTTGCCCGGTTGTTCCAGAATGATGTTGTGACTCTCCCGTTAGCAACGATTTCTGACTGGGCAGTGAGCCCTTACACCTCACTGGTTCAGCTGCCCAAGTCAGAACGGTGCTTGTGCTTGTGCTAGTCAAGGGAGAGAGAGGCGAGATCCTCCAGACAGCGACTGAGAGTAGCGGGGTAACGAGGAAGCCGAAATTGGGTTGTCGTTCTGACTCATCCTCCAGAGGAGCCTCTTGCTCTCCGTTTAAGACAGGAAGAGCCTTAGCAAGTGGAAGCTAGGCGACGTATTCCCTTTGGTGTCTGTCAACAACTTTCAGTAATGCATAAAACACCCCTCCATTACAAAACCAGTCCCACACAGAAGACCAAAGCAACACTTAGGGGGTCAAAAAATGTGGGGGAGACAAGCGGAACAGGACCTGTGTTAGTTCACGCTCTGGCTCTGTCCCCCGTAAAGAAGTGGGAAGGGAGGATGAGAACCTTGCCCCATACAACAGAGTAGTCTGGAGAATAAAACTTCCTGCACACAAGCGCTTGGGTAACAAGGTATTGAATTGCTGTGATAAACCTCTGGTAAAGTTCAGGTGGAGCCGGGGCATGGGGACGGGAGCTAAATTTGTGTATTAAAGACATGGGAGGAGGAGTGAAGCAGCATACACCTTCACACCCAACTTTCCTATTGGCCGAGGGGACCGAACTTGTCCCTTGTGAAGCTCTGACGCAGTAGCGTTGTCTCACAAAGGGAGTTTGTTACCCGGTGTGCGATAAACCAATTGAGTCGAGCAGTCGAGAATCCAATCCACCGAGTCGAGATATCCAGTTTATTTCATTTCTGTGCAGAGATGGGTGCTAGGTGGCAATTCCACAAAGCTAGCACACCCTTACAGTAATAGTTTAACATATGTATACTTATGTTGCTACATATCACTCCTTTCTATTTGCTTATCGTACCATCGTGGGTTCTTAGTCTCTTCTCCTTGACTGAAAGACACAATGTTGCATAAGGGTCTTCACGTGGAGGCAAGAATATTTTGGCACAGAGGTGTGTTTTTTTCCATGCAAATGAGCGTAGTTCATTTAAAGTTCATATACTCTTTCAGTTTGCGTCCAATTCCATGCTCTGCTGCCCAGGTATTTCTTTGTGAGTGATAACTTTCTGCTTTATCTAACATTTTGTCCTTGGGTAAATATCATTCGCTACTAGCTGACCGCGACATTATGTTGCTTGAGACATCAGTTCCCCACTTTGAGACTACGAGGCTTTCTAAGAGCTTCCTAAGTCTCCCTATGTACCCGTGCTAACATAATGGACTGTCCTCTAGTTAATTGTAACAGCATTCTCTTTAAACAATTCACAGCAATACAAATAATGAGCAGTGTTCTTATTACAACAGTTAAGAGTGTGAAATGAGCTCTCTAACCATCCGGTTAATGAGTATCCCAGTCCGTTCAGGATTTTGTTTAACCAGCCTCCTTCTAACCCTGCTCTTAGTTCCCTGCTTGCTTTGGCTACTCCTTTGATATCATCTAGTTGATGGTCCAAATCTTTAGTTACATTTGGAATGTGGACACCACACCTACCGTTTAAAAGATTCAGGTATCCACCACACTCCATGTTCGTGCAATAATAATAAATCCAGAGGCAAACGGTTCTGCAGTGTCATTTTAGAGGTGGCTTGTAACTGGAGGTTTAAATCTGACAGACCAGTCCGAGTTGCATTCGCTAATGCTTCCATCTGCAAGGTTAAATTCTGAATGGCTAATCTATTCTGAAACCTGAGGAGTCAATACAGGTCCAAATATCCACGCTACCTTGGTTCCAGTACTTGGGTGTTGCCAATTGTCCTCGACTGATCTTTTGATTCTCCCCCAAATTCCTCAGCTTAATGGAGATTTTCTCCATAAGGGACAAAGTTAGCAGTCCTACGGTCCAGTATTTATTCTCATCTGAAAGGGGGAGATGAGTTACCCACTCCCCATCACTGCTTATCCATACCGTATATCCTAAGGCCGGGACTGTCATCTGGGTACGATCTAGGCCGCTCCAAGGGTCATTATTAGTCAGATGCGACCAGGTATCATTTAATGGAGTTACATAATTCCTGCATATGCATCCTAACCTTAGGGCCATAGCAACCGGATACACTCGCTGCACTTGTGGTTCTGAGCTATTACAGTTAAAGATTCTAGTACAATTCCAGTTTGACTTTGTTTTTCCAGAGGCAGTTCTTGACCTATCGAGATTGGGATAAGTTAACTGCACTTGCAAGGGTTCATCAGGAATACCTTCATTTCCTTCCCAAACAAAACACCAATCTGTCGGTTGGTTATATTCCCGGCACTTCCCAAAGCTGGGGTATCTGACAGCCCCACGGCCTATTACTACACTGATCTCCTGACGGTCTATATATTACTTCTTTAGCCCACGGAGTTTCAGCTTTGCTGATATTACAGTTTTCCACCGTACCACCTTTCGGAGTCCATTTGAGGGCATTATTTTCCTTCCTTATTGTACCATGTGGTGGACCCATTAAGTTCCCTTCTCCACATGTCTTCCCCTGTTTTAGTTAGGTTTGTCGTTAGTACCCCCCCCATGAAATGGGATTCTCTGCGGACTTAGGAGTAGGTAAACACGCAGTCACTGAAGTCCAGTTTTGAAGTTTACCAAAGTCTCGGACCAACTTCAGAATAAGATTTGTGTTACTGCAATTAATGTAGGAGTACATGATGAAAACTTTCACCACACACATTCTGCTTTCCACTTGGCAAAGGATCGAAGGCTCTACGTGAATATATATATATATTTTTTTTTTTTTTTACAATCAAGTTCAAAATCCCTTTGGGACGCAAAAACAGTTTATGTGTTCTTGAAAATTCTTATCTTAGTTTCTCCTGTCTTCTCAGAGCTCCATTGTTCCGTCGGCGCTTTTTGGCTTTTTTAACCCAGGTACGATGAACCCAGGAGTCAATGCCTCTTTCTTTGATAGCCGTGTGGGTAATTAGCAAAACCAGGTAAAGTCCCTTCTATCGTTCCTTTAAAGGTTCATCCTTCCACGTTTGGATATGGACTTTGTCTCTGAGCATAAGGCAACAAGCTGGAGTGTCTAAGGGTATTGGCGCCCTTTCAGTTAAATACCCGTGAAGGGAAGACAAAGCCTGTTCCAAAGATAACAGGTAACGGGATAACAATTGGTTTCCCGTAATACGCGTTTGATCACCTTTCCCAGTTAAACTATTTATGGGATACTGTTTCCCATACAGAACCTCAAAAGGACTAACTCCTTCGCTAGCTCGGGGAGTGACTCGAATTCTTAGCAATGCTATTGGTAGCACATCTGTCCACGTCGTTTGAGTTTCCTGACAAAGTTTTGAAAACTGTCTTTTCAGAGTCTTATTCATTCATTGGACCTTGCCACTTGATTGTGGTCTCCAAGGAGCATGTAGGTCCCATGTCATTTGTAAAAACTTTGCACCTTCCTGAGCTATTTGAGCTGTAAAGTGTGGCCCATTTTCAGCGGACATTCCTTCAGGTACCCCAAATCTAGGAATTATCTCCTTTAACAATATCCTTACTACTTCTCTAGCCTTATTGGTACAACACGGGAAAGCTTCAGGCCATCCTGAAAGGGTGTCTGGTAACACCAACAGCTAGCTATACTGATTGCTTTTTGGCAGTTCAGAAAAAACAATTTGCCAGTATTCCCCAGGCATGTGGCCCTTCCTGACCTCTCCAGGAGGAGATCTTTTCTGTAGTTTGGGGTTATTCTTACAACAACATAGTTATCGGGCACTGCTTCACAACAAAGTTTGCAAAAGTTTGCATCTTCGGTCCTACAGCGTATCTTTTGATACTTGTGACCAGAGCATCCGCTCCCATATGGGATTCACTATGGGTCTTCTTCAGTATTTCTCCTACCACTGGGGTAGTAACCAATACTTGCCCATCTTTGGTTATCCACCATCCTTCCTTGACTTGGTACACTCTAAATACTTGGCAAGCTGATCCTCCTCCTTAGAATAGTTTGGAGGTTCCCACTGAACTTTTCTTGATGGGACCAATGCTTCAATTAGCGATGCCCTTTCCGCAACTCTTTTGGCTATTTCCTCTGCTTTTCCATTTCCTTTAATGATTCCCATTTGTCCTTTCTGATGAGCTTTGCCACACATGATTGCAACTTCTCTCGGTCCCAGAACAACTTGCAACAATTCTAAAATTTCCGGTCCATATTCAATAGGGGTTCCTTGAGAAGATAGCAACCCACGTTGTTTCCAAATAGCCCCATGCGTGTGGACCACTCCAAATGCGTATTTGGAGTCTGTATTTACTTACTTACTGTAAGTAGGTACTTACTGAAAGTAAGTACTGTACTTACAGTACTTATTTGCCTACTGTATTTATTTACTCTTCTATCTTTAGAGGTTTGGTTAAATCCAGCAAACCCAAAGCAGGAGCCCTCATCAATTCAGTTTTGATGGAGTCAAATCCTTTTCGGCACTCTGGTGTCCATTCTAAAATTTCTCCGGGTCCCTTCATAGATTCACATACCAGCCTGGCAATCAGACTAAAATTTGGTAACCGGAGTCTGCACCATCCAGCCATCCCCCAAAATCCTCGCAGCTCTTTCTTAGATTTGGGGGGGGCTACTAAAACACGACTGGAACCCGTACTGACCCCTGGGTGACAGCGCTAGTTACTGGTCTCTGACTAGACTGGCTGCCACTGAGCAGCGCCCTCGGGGCCCGGCCACTCAGCCCGTTTCAGTCCCGCTCACTGTCGGCTCATCCAGCCCACTCCCGTTCCAGTGACCAGAACTCCGTATTTAAAAAGGGGTTGCAAGATGGGCATATGCAAGCACACTGCTTTCAAAATCCCAAGACATAAACCTCCCACACTGGCTCTGTCCACCTATTGCCCCAAAACCTACAGAGAAGGAAACACCCCGTAAATTACATATGCAAGGCCAACAGCTGTTTTTACTTCTGGCTTTGGCTGTTCTGCCTGTTGGTTCCAAATGAGTATTATTTTTGCAGGGCCATCCCAAAAGCTGAACATGGATTAAAGTTCTTCCTTGAGGCACCTGTGGGCAGGTGGGCCAGCCGGTGGAGCTGTCTGAGTGTCTAGAAGGTCTCTCTGAGCACTTCCTGGCCAGAGGCAGCACTGGGAGGAGGGACAGGGTGGGCCGCTGGTGCCCTTTGTGCAGCTTGATCCCTGCTGGGGGCACTGCTTCCTGGATTCTCCTCCTCTCCTCTCCTCTCGCTGGCATTGCAGAAGTCAGATGCTGTGCTCCTCCTTCATCCAGGGTCGCAATGTGCCCCCGTCACCACCACAGCGCCCCGAGTGTTTGTCCAACGTGCATCTCTGGGGCGCTGAAACCCTCCTCCTCCTCCTCCCTGCTGAGGGGTCACAGTCTGATGTCCGCAAACTGACTGTGGCGATCGCAGCCCCGCCGTGGCGATCTGCTCCGCTCTCTCTGCCTCAGCTGAGTTTGCTCCCGAGCAGCCCTGGCTGCGGGAGCCCACTTGGAGCTGGTGGTGGAGGGCCCTGCAGCTGCATCACCCCTTGGGGCTCGGTCACGACGGGGAGACCTTGCTCTCCTCCTCCTCCCCCTGCACCTTGCTGAGCAGCTGTAGTCCGTGATCTCCACAAACCGGCTGCGGAGATCATAGGCACGCCGCAGGGATCTGCTCTGTTCTCTCTGCATCGGCAGGGTTTGCTCCCAAGCAGCATTGCATGTGGGAGCCGACTGGGAGATGCCGCTGGAGCGCCCTGGAGCTGCGTTCACCCTGGGAGCGCAGTCACGACTTGCCAGGCTAGTTCTCCTCCTCCTTCTCCCTGCTGAGGGGTCATAGTCCGTGGTGTCCACAAACCAGCTGCGGAGATCTTTTCCCCACTGCGGGGATCTGCTCCGGACCCTCTCCCGGGCACCCTTCCTCTGGCGGCGGGAGGAAGGGCTGAATCCCTGCTCCTCTTTGGTGGTGTCGTCGTCTTCTTGCACGCTGTGTGGCACACGGTCAACTGGCTGACAGCAGACCGGGCACGCATCTTTCCTTCCAGACACCAGCCTTCTACAGCCGCAGAAGAAGCGATGCAAGCAGAAGCCCACGCAGGAGGCGATGTTGAGCCTGCCTGTCCAGATGGAGCACGGCCAGCCTGCAGATGCCTGCCGTGCACCTGCCGAGGTTAGCTGGCTCGTGCTGGCTGTTGCAGAGGAGCTGCTGTCCTCTGGAGAGTCCTCCATGCCCACCGCCATGCCCTGCAAAGAGAGCTGTGCCAAGGTCCTGCCCTTTCCTCCTGAAAGGACCAGAACAGTGAGGAAACCCCAGAAGCTCTGTGAGGGGACAGCTAAGGGCCGCCCAAAGGCTCTCCTGGAGGGCTGCAAAGGCAGAAGGGGCCAAAGGCGCACAAATGGGATGGATCTAGGTGGCATGCTTTGAGAGGGAGCAGCGTTGCGGCTGTGTGACCGGGAAAAGAGAGCAATGCCCAGATCCCACAAAGAAATCCACTGTCCATCTGGTGCCCTGACCCGCCTCCCCAGAATTACCTTAGTCCTGTGAGGCAGACCCTGTGGTCCCACAGAAGCCGCCTGCTTGCTCTTGGCCCCCCACAGACTGAGGAAGAAACGGGCATATGATGGTGCCGGTGAGGAAGAAGCCCTTTCTCCAATTTTCAACTCAGGGCATCTGGAGGGGAAAAAAAAAAAAAAGGATCTCTGTTTAGGGCTCTTCTTGCAGCCTCCTCTGGGGCTCAGTCATTTTCTTGGAGCGGTTTCTACGACAGAGAGAAGACGTAACCAAGACTACAAATAGGAAATTCGATTGGGGTCTTCCCACCACGTCTGCCCCTGCCAGAGCAAGTCCTCGAGGGTCTTTATACCCGCTACGGCTTCCATTTCATAGAGTCAGAGAATCAGAGAATATTTTGGGTTGGAAGGGACCTTAGAGATCATCTAGTTCCATCCCCGCTGCCATGGGGAGGGATATCTTCCACTAGACCAGGTCGCTCAAAGCCTCATCCAACCTGGCCTTGAACACTTCCAGGGACGGGCCATCCACAACTTCTCTGGACAAGCCCTTCCAGTGTCTCACCACCCTCACAGTAAGGAATTTCTTCCTAATTTCTAATCTAAATCTTCCCTCTTTCAGTTTAAAACCGTTACCCCTCGTCCTATCACTACACTCCCTGATAAAGAGTCCCTCCCCATCTTTGCTGTAGGGCCCCTTGCTTGAAGTACTCTTCTCAACATTAGCCAGCTTCAGATAGCAGACAAGTAGCCGTTTACCCCCGGGGCAGCAGCCTAAAGCCCAGCAAGGGAAGATAAGGACTGACGTGGGGTAGTTCACGTTGGACAGCACTGAATGATGCAGGTACTAACTGTCTCCTATGACAGAAAGAGAAACACTCCAGAGGATGAGAAGAAACAAGCAAAGCCAGGAAAAGGAAACATATTCTGAACAGTTTTTTTAATACTTGTTATGACCTGACGTAAAAGAGTAAATAGGCTTGCTGCCCGAGAACTCTGTCGATGCCACAACCATCCACAGCCATGTCGTTCATCTTGTACCACAGTCCGTTGCTGGCCTGCAAAGAAAGGCATCGATACCTGGAGGTGAACTGCATGGTTTCTCCACAAAAACACAGGCAGAAAACTACAGGACCAAGAGTACACCAAAACAAATCCAATCCAGCCCCTGAAGAGACCTTCTCCCCCAAAGCCGTGGCTGCCAGTAACACTGCCGTGAAAGTTTCTCTTCCCCAGCACACATATTTCCCCTGCTAGGAAGGAAGTTGCTCTTTACCTTTGTGTAGCAGAAATAGTGTCCTGCATGGCAGCTGTCACCGCTGTGTACCAGGACAGCATATAAGGCGTAGAGGAGCGGTTCTCCAGCTGTCCGAGACATGTATGGCCGAAGATCCAAGTATTCAGGATACTCCACAACCTACGGAGAGACCCAGAGGGCTCAGAAATGATCCTGAAATAGCCTTCCAAGACTGAAGGCTAGCGGTGTGTAAATACATCTTTTTGGCTCATGAACACTTGTTTTCCCTTAAAGCAACATCCATGGTTTGGGGGGCAGGAAACTGTTCGCGGTCCAAACAGCTCTGTCGGAGCAGAGCATGTGCTTGTCTTCCCGCGGGAACTCTCGTCTCCCCAGAAGGGAACACAAAAATCCCAACACGAACAACCGGTGAAAGAGCGTACTGCTTTGGAAATCTCCTGCTCCGGGAAGAGAAAGTTGCGCTCCAGTTGCGTACACACCTTGCTGATCTTCCTGCCAGTGAAATCTTGAAACCTTTTCAGACACACCGTCAGAACCTTGGGCGCGTGATGGACCGTAAAGCTCTTGGAGGCAGCAACCATCTTGTCACACCTTGTAACCAAGCACAGAGATGAGTGCTGAAATGCACCTCTCTTGCCCCAAGAAGGCCAGACAAGCTTTCCCTTCTCACACATCCTTATGCTATTTTAAGTCTATTCAGTACCAGAAGGCCGTATTAAACAAAAGCTGCATCTCATTATTGTGCATCTAACCTACGTGAAAAGATGACTTATGCCGCATGACATGCGGCACCTTCACGCAGCACCTAGTATTAGTATGTCGTTAGTAATCCTCTTACTTGCTACATTTAAAGCAGTTTTCGCCATCCAGCTGCTCGGGTCTCACAAAGTCCTCCAGAGCTGCGGTGACAGATGAGGCCGCCTGGATGAGCGAGAAAGGATAGCCCTGAGCTCAGGGCATCACCCTCGCCCAGACACTTACTAGGAGTTGACAGGAAGACCCAGGTAGCTGAGGCTGAGGAGACCCACCCTGAAACCCGCAAGCAGTGTCCAGAAGGAGGCACAAAGAGGGTATTATGCTGAACACTTCCCTCAATTCCCAGGGATTCCCGGCGCTATCAGGAGCTACCTCTCTGTGGCACCGCACAGTTCAGCTACCAATGCTGTGCAGGGTCATCAATAATGAAGACACCACAACCCATCAGCCTGGGAGCCAGACGGGTGTTGAGGAGGGCAAAAGGAAGACGGATGAGAGTACGTCAAGGGTGCAGAGAGGATAATTTGTACTTGTCCAGCTTAAAGCCAGCACCTACATGCAGACCGCTGCCACGGCCTCCCCAGAAGGACACAGGCCATTCCATTCCACTGCCCACCCGCCACCAAGCTCTCTTATGTTTGCACTCTACGTTTTTAAGCCAAATGCCTCGATTCTGGAAAGCTACAGGGGTCTTGGGACGTTTGAAGCACAATTACAAACCCTCTTACTTTTATATCCAAAGGGACATCCAGGAAGGCCTCATAGGAATCGGACACTGCTCTGCAGCTCAAGCACGTGACTGGAAGGCAAATCAAAATGCTCAGCGACAGGGGAAGTTGACTGACTCTGCCCGTTTCTGTCCTTCAGGCCTACTACGCCAGTCACACCATCAGCCGTTTATCACGGGCAGACGGGAGGGCACAGACAATTCCAGGGAGAGCAACAGTTGTGGGAAAGTACCTCTGGATCTCAGAAAGCCCCCAAATATTTGATGGACGATGGTAGTTGCTTGAGAAGAGACGTCCAAGCTAGAAAGAAATGGTAAGGCAGAGAGTTATCTCCTCCAAGAGTTTTGCTTTGTCTGAAAGCCCTGGGCGTAGGTTCTCCTCGATGGGAGTACCTCAAGGAGTGCAAAGGGCTCGGGAACACTGAAAAGGTAATCGGCTTGTGCTTACTCGCTGCTTCCACTCAGACAGGCTCTCTGCATGGCATCGACAGTATAGCGTAAGAACTCGTGGGCGTCTTCCTGCATGCCAAGCTGGAAATGTTCTCCTATTCCTACAAAAGAAGAAGTTAGTAGATCTCTCCTACAAGAAGGCAAGAAAACCTGTAGGGGCACCTGAAATGACTTACGTGTGAGGACACTGATGACACCGCTAGGCCGGATGGCACAGACTGAGGAACGCAGGACCTCGTTAACGTGCGCTTCCATTACGCACATCATGCAGAAGCCTTGCTGATGACCTGAAGCGGGAGGAGGGAGGGAAGCAAGCTCCTCGGGTTAGCAAAATATCCACAGCGATGGGAAACGTAATGGAGATCTTGAAGTTCTAAGAACAGTCTCCACTCCTCCTCTCCCAAGGTGCCAATGTCCCAACAAGCCCCGGACATTATTTTAGTGCCTAGAAAACTTTCTTCAGAGGGATGCTAAACTGACAAAAGTTTTCTGTGCAATAAGCAAAGAGAGCTTAACTTGTCGGAATAGGGACTGAGACCTGGGGCTAGAAAGAGGTGCCTTTCTGAAGATCAACACACCTAGACACGAGGGGCGGCTTCTAGGCTTGAGTGTTCAAAGAACACCACCTCGGGGGGTTGACAAAGAAGGGCTGCTTTTCTGGTAGATCAAATTCCAGATTCTGGGAATCCTTGCAAAGTGTCCCACAGATTTACAAGGAGTTGTTCATAAAAGTTCTCACATGACTGGCTGTGCTCACGAGAGAGCAGGTAGTTGGCCAGAGGGGGTGTGTACGTCAGGCACTGCAGGACGGAGTTGAGGAAGCACGTATTGCCCAGGTTGTAGAGTCCCGCTCCAGCTCTCTGTCTGTGCTGCCAGTCCAGGCAAATCTTCTCCGGAGGAAAGAGGACCCTTTGTGGCGGAGCCATTCCCTCGGCGACGACTGCAGGGCAATGACATTTGCAAAGAGATGACACGACATTGTTGCACAAAAGCATGTCTTGGGCAAGCACCTAGCACAGAAGGTAACCCTACTGATGTCAGGATCTTTCTACGGGCAATGTCGTCTTTCAGAGTCTCGTACATAGTGGCAGAGGAGTGACAAAACGCGTTTTCATGTGTCTAATGGAAAACAGCTGGGTAAGTCTGGCTGCTATCAGGAAACGCCCCAGAATTCACGCTAGGCTGTCAGCACATCAACATTCAGGGATGGAGCACCAGCCACGTCCGTTGCCTTTGGGGAGTCACAAAGTCCAAGCCTGCTGATGAAGCCGTTACTCACAGGAGTCGTTCCCCATTGCGGCCATCGCTCCTCTCAGGAACACAGGGGAAAGCTTCGGATGACAAAGGATCTCAGGACACGCTCCAGAAAGAGATCAGCGCCAATGCCGTCCCCTGATTGCAAAGAAATAATCGCAGCTCAACAAAATGATTAAAAAACCCAAACCCAAACCCAAACGCAGCCCGCAGAACAGCAGCCGCCATCGAAAGAGTTTCAGTGGTACGTGGAACTGCTGCGGAGCCTGCAGGCCGACGGCCCTGCTGTCCCTGTCACAGGACTCCAATTGACAGCAATTACCAAGGCCCTTTTGAAAGACTGCATTGCGTGTCACCTTCTCTGAAGAGCACCTGCGGCTCACCTGTGGCTAGCGTTAGCAGCAGAGCCCTCTGGCTCTCCAGCCCACACTTGCCCACCTTGTATGCAGGACCGACCGGCTTCCGGCCGCTACTTTAGCGGCTGCCTTTGCCATGCTCCGTTTCTGCCTGCCTTCCTACCGCATCAGTCAGGGTGGGAAAACTGCTTGTCATTCTTGGCTGAGCCCAGTGCCTCAGACTACACTGCCACCCCCCTACTTACCTATCCTAGGGTATGGTAGAGAAATAAGTATCAGCACAAAGGAACTCTACCCGCAGCGCATATCCGGCCAGCCTGTAAAGGTGTAATAGCTCAGCCTAGAGCTCGGAAGGTATAGACCAGCCGATACTTTTGTCCCGTATCTCTACGACCTGTCCTGAAAGCCAAAGTGTAATTACCTTTGCAAGAGGAGGGAAGCTGAGAAGAAGTGGGCGATTTATCCAGACGATAAATGGCTGGAAAAGAGTAGTCACGCAAGTAGCAATGGAATGAGCCAAGTTATCCCGAAGGCCAGCTCGGCCCAACTAGCTTTCCCTGGCCCGCTTTTCAGGATGGCAAGCCCTGGCCAGGTGAGCTCATAATCACCGGGCGGGTGTCGCATCACTGCCCCTTTGTGACACGGGGCCGCACGGGGACGTGCCCCCTCGAGGCCGTGGAGCCACGCATCCAACACATCCCGGGCGCCTGCCGCAGCCAGCAGCCGCTGGGCTTCCCCACGCGCTGCCAGCGAAGGGCTGTTTGCCTGCCGGCAGAGCTCCTGCCTCTTCCTGGGGCCGCGCCAGCCAGATGAATCAAAATCTGCTCAGGGCTGCAAGCGTGCCTGTTCACAGCTTTGGCTGGCACGTTCGGGCGGCTGAGGGCTTCTTTTCCACTCTTCTCAGGTGCAGGGCTGTGTCCGTGAGACTCGAGTGGAGCAAAGCACCCGGTCTCTTACAGGTTCATTTCCAATGAACTTTATCTGCTCCCCCCAAGACACAGCCACGGGCTGACTCTGAACTAGCACTACCAAAGAAGTTACTTTTGCCCCTGCTCCACTCGGGGAGCCTTTTTTCTTTTTAGATTTCGCTTGAGGCATCTAGTTTCTCTGCTGCCTTGCTCGGGTTCCTGGTTTTCATCATGTCCCTCTCGGGACAGCTCAGTTTCTCCCCTCTCTTGCTTGCGGAGGCTCATTTTGCCCCTTCTCCACACAGGGTGCCTGGATTTACTCCGGCCCTGCTCAGGTGGCTCGTTACACCCCTGCCCAAATCTGGGGTGGCTCGCTTTGCTCATGCCCCGCTTGGGGCATTTAGTTTTGTCCCTGTCCTGCTCAGGGCATCTCATTTTGCCCCTGCCCCAGCCCCGCTCAGAGCAGACATTTTTGTCTGTGCCCAGCTGGGGGTCCCGGTTTGCCCCCGCCTTTCCCTGCTCCACAGTCCCTCTTGCCCTGGCCTCTCTCGTTGCCCTCCAGTCCGGCTTGGGCGTTTCTCCTGACTAGGCTGTGTCCCATCGGGGCAGGGCCCAAGGAGCTTGCACCGTGCTCCCCTCCCAGTCGCAACCCCATACCTGGCTTCTGTCTGTGGTGGCATCAGGGCTGTGGGGCTGGGGGCGATGGGTCGAACAGCCGCCTGGCCCTGGGGGCTCCTTGTCCTTCAGTTCATTCCCCGTTGAAAGGCAGCCCCTCCGCCAGCAGACAACTGCAGGCGGCTCTCTGCGCTTTCCGCAGGCACTGCTGACTGGGTCCTTGCAGGGCTATATGTGCAAAGTCACCTCACAGCCAAGCTCGCTTCAGGGTCAGGCCTCGGGAGCCAGCAGTGCCCGTTGCCTCCCAGGGAAGCAGAGGATCCTGCCAGCTGGATGTTGAGCAGGGTGTGCCTCTGCTGCCCGCTCCTCACTCACGCACACATCGCCTCCCGCTCCAGAGGCTTATTGCCTGGCGGCTCCTGTGGCGGCTCCCGCGTGGACTCGGGACCGGAGCTCGGGACGTGGCGGTGGCACCATGGCTGGTGGCAAAGCAGGAAAGCACAGTGGGAAGGCCAAGGCAAAGGCAGTGTCGCGCTCACAGAGAGCTGGGCTGCACTTCCCTGTGGGCAGGATCCACAGACACTTGAACACTCGCACCGCCAGCCTACGGGCAAGTGGGTGCCACCGCTGCCGTCTACAGCGCTGCCATCCTTGAGGACCTCACCGCCCAAGTGCTGGAGCTGGCAGGCAACACGTCAGAGGATCTCAAAGTCAAGCGGATCGCTCCTCGTCACTTGCAGCTGGCAATCCGCAGCAATGAAGAGTTGGATTCCCTGATCAAAGCCACCATCGCCGGTGGAGGTGCCATCCCCCACATCCACAAGTCCCCCATTGGAATGAAGGGACAATAAAAAACAGCATGGAGAGGGGAAAAAAAAAGCAGCCCCCTCCCTGCCATCATCGTACTCTACCTAGCACAGAAGAAATCTTGGGGATATGTGGAATTTTTTTTTTTTTAAGGAATAGTTCAAAGGAAGAGCACACACAATTGACTGTAGAGAGGAGGAAACATCGGTAGGGGCTTTAGATTCAAAGTTTGGCACAAAGTTGTACCTCGTCGGGCGGCACCCCTTGGTGTGGTGGTTGAGGGGCTCAGCTGCTCCCCTGGGTTTTATACAAAAATGGAACCGACCTCCTCCCAGCGCTGCCATGCTACCTGCACTCTGGAAAGGGCAGGGGAGATACCCTATGAATATCTGGGGGCAGCAGGGCAGTGCAGGATGGGGAGGAAGAGCCCAAGCAGTAGTTGAAGCTCCACCATGTTTCAAGGGAGATGGACAGAAGGATGGCGATTAATTGATTGATTGCTGGCTGGCAGGCACGCGTATCTTGAGCTCTGAAGGTGTTTTGAAAGAGCTGCTCCACACCTAGGCTATATGGCGCCACATCAGTCTGCGTGGCCTGTTCCACCACCACGTTGCTCATTCTCCCACCTCCCCGCTCCTCCTCCTCCTCCTCCTCCTCCTCCTGGGAAGTAGTTACTTTTTCATCCAGAACATTTTCAAGCGTCTCTCGATTCACTGCAGAACTGGAGGGAGCTGGATCGCTCACCTCAGAGCTTGTGGCGGTCAAACTCTCTTCAAATGCATCAGTCTCGTTAGCCGTGCCCTCGTTAAGAAGCAGCCCACTACCTGCCACCTCCTCCAGAGCTTGGTCCTCCGTGATGAGGCTGCCTGGCACCGTGGCACACAACGCTAACGCCTTCCCCTCCGAGTCATACGTGTACTCCGGGCACTGCTCATCTCTCACAGAGCTGTTCTGAGCCATCTCCACGCTCTGCAGCAGAGACTCCAGTTTCTTGTTTTCAACGCTTATGTCTAGGAAGTATTTCTGATTTTTTTTTTTGTCGTTCTCAGACAAGCTGTTCAATAGCCTGCTTCAGTTCTTGAATTTCCCTTCTTGCTTCCAAGAAGGCCAGCTCCACCTCCACACCATTACACTCTTCTACAATCCACTCTTCCTTCACGTGTCCCAGATGAGCTTTCAGCCCTTCTACTTCTGTTTCCCTGCAGCAAAATAAAAATATTGCGACACTGTTTCGTTACAGAGTCAACGTGAGGCTCCACCGCACTGGGATGGCTATGCTGCAGAGATGCTCCAAGAAGGAAGCACATTCCTCCGTGCACCATTTCCTGCCGCCTCCGGGACAGCTGGCGGAGACGTAAGCCGGCTGCCAAGACACGCCGGCTGACTGCTGACTGGAGTCACCGACCTCGCCACACAGCCAGCAGCCTCCGGGGCTGTGCTGTGATCCTGGACATTTTGAGGTGCAAGCGGGGGCCTCTAGGTTAGGGCCAGCCAGTACAGTGCTTAACGTCTCACCGACTGCCCGGCCCTGGAGGAGACGAGAAGCAGCTGCCTGCACGCATCCCCCGTGCTTGCCAGCAGCTCCTCACATACAGCCAGAGCCAACGCTGGCCTCAGACAGCAGGATGGCTCGGGGCTGCAGGCCCCTGGCTTGCTTTGCACCCACCCAGCCCAGCACGGAGCCAGAGGCTGCTGCCTTGACTTGCAAGCACGTGGGGAGAGGGGGCCCCTGCAAGACATCCAGCCCTCGCAGACGCAGAGGTCGGGCTATCCCAAGCTGGACCAAGGGCTCCCTGGGACTCTGCCTTGGGGCTCCTTACAAACACCCCTCTGGGCCTGCTTGGGTGGCGTCTGCTGGAGAGCCAGCTCTCAGAGAGCGGCTTTAGCAAGAGAGACGACACCTGCTGCTGTGTAATGCATGTTGTCGCTTCTTTGCTTAGCGTACCTACAAAGGGCTACTGTGAACAATTCAACACCTAAGCGACAAAAACACAAGCAGGCACCCTGGTTTGTGTAAGAGCTTTTCTTTCATTAGGGGAGAAGGATGACACTTGCAGTCATATTTCAGTGAGTGAGGTACAACAGGGGACTAAGGTCTTGCAGGTAGAAACTGGCTTATGTACAAAAGGTCTCAATGCTGAATCACACTGGGAAAATATTACCCTTTAAAAATATTCTATTGGGAAAGTTCAAAACAGGGGAAAGAGGCAGCCATATTCATAACTAAACTGCACGGTACGTATTCACTGAGCACGCCGTGAAACCTGAAGTACCTGAGAACAACCTGATCCGCCTGATCGTCTTTCAAATTTCTTAATGAAACCTTGATGCGGTCAAGAAATGAGTCAAAATGTTCTGGATTCCCACCCCTAAATGCTCCTGAATACATCTTTCCAACTCTGATTTCTCAAGTGAAATAGACCTTTCTTTACCTTTCCTTACCTCTCCTCTCAGATTCCTTCAGCTTTGTTTCCAAATGCTGTACTGGAACTTCCTTCTGCTGCAGAGCAGTCAAATACGGCTTGGCATTTTCTGGCTTAATGCTGCGATTCACCACAAGAAATGTATCTCCCCAATTGCCTGAAAAGGAAAAAAAAAAAAAACCAACAAAACAAACCCTCACTTAACATCACTCCTGCAGTTCTTCAGTCCTGGCAAAAAGAAAAACATCCCACAGACTGATACAAAGCTTGACGCCTTTGGGGCTCCTCAGTGTCTGCACAAGTGACTCCCTCTGGCAAATCAAAGTACTTGAGGAAACGCCTCATTTGTGGCTATCGCACAAAATTTACTATTTATGGTACTTGTCTTCAGTGCCATTACATCAAATGAGACATTTCACTTCAAACCCCGAGCCACCCCCTCACCCAAAACACGTGGTGTGCCCACGAGCAGGCAGCCGGGCCGCTGGCAAGGGCGCCCAGCTGCAGGACGGCCAGGTGAGGTAGCGTACGGACCGAGTTCAGCTCCACACGTGAGTTAGGAAGCTGAGCACCCTGAAACCTAGATTCATCCTAGCTAGCTTTAGGTGTGCACCTGACATGCTTGGCTGTTGAATTGCCCGAGAGAGACAGAGAGGGAGGGAGGGAAACAGCAGCAGCGTGGTGGCAATTTCTTCTCTGCAACATGTGTTGTGTGCGCTGGCAGGCATCTCTTTTCTTCCCTGTACAGGAAACTGCACAGGGAGGTGCCTAAGGCTGGGCAGGCTGAATTTTCACCCCAGTGTATTATAGTTGCTATACCACCCCACCCAGCTCTCTCCAAAGCAAAAGCACCCTTACACGAAAGAACCAGTGAATGCACAGGAGAACTGATGGCATGAAACCACAGGAAGGAGCCTGCCTCGGAGGGAAATGCAGCTACAAAGGGCGTTGACTAAAAGCAACCTTGACTTTTACAGTGCTGAAACAACATGGATGAATGAATACCATATGAAACAATAGGGATGGAGCACCCCGTTGACTGTCGAGCCACCAACATGAGGAGTCACACTGACGCCGAGGAGCAAGATGACCTGCTTGGCAACCCAGACAGCTGATGCCACGTTACAGTGCAGAGGAGGTCAGTCAGTGCCACTGAACACCGGGATGCTGAAATACACACTCGCCTCATCACTGGGCCGCTGTTGCTTCCTTTGCAGGAGCCCGAGTTGCTGCTGCTGGCTGAAGAAGCCCCATAATGCTGGCGGATGTCAGCAGGAACTCCGCTGGGTTTTGCACAGTCTTGACTAGGGGTCCTTTTCACGGGAAGCCCGTGGGCTGGCTCTGCGCTTGCAGGATAAGGATCCATTATTCCGACCACAAGGGCCTCGGCTGGAGGGAACCAACATGGTTAAAGCACATTGGATTAGCCTCATCACGCAACACATTGTGTGCCTTATTTTACACACAAAGCTGTCTAAACACTAAACCAGATAGGTAGCTGTGAGTGGCCGGGAAGACAGACAGTCCTGAAGTCATCAGCCACTGCACGTTCTTCAGGGATCTTCAGGGATCTCCTTTTATTTTGTTTTTTGTTTGTTTCTCCTTTGTAAGGAAGGAGATAAGTACCTAAGTGCAGAAGATTTGTGCCCGAGACCCTGAACCGCAGGTGGCCTGTGCCGCCAGCCCGGAGCTCAGCAGATCATTACTTAGGACAGATGGGATTCAGGCTTTTGCCTTCTACTTGCCCATGCCTCCTTTCTAACTTGCTGACTCCTTTCTTGGATCCTGCGTTTGCGCTGTGACCTCTGGGTGCTTGCTGCAGCCTGAGAGCCTTGTGAACAAAAGGAGATACCTGTCTTGAGAGGCCACAGCCCAACCACTAATTGCCTACGTCTCTACTAAGCCACATCGACAATAACTGTTCAGAAGGGCGTGGATCATAACATTTCTGACACAGAACTAAAAGGTCCCTTTTCTAGGCCACTTTAATTTAACGGGAACTTGTGGATTGGGGTTCAAAATTAGGAATGCTAATCAGTTTTACCTAACTTGTTAAGCCTCTTTTGCTCAAAATATTTACGTTCGGATTATATTCCAATATTATCTCTCGGAAGTTGTAGAGCACTTCTTTCTCTTCAGTGCCATTTAGTTAGCTTATGTCCTAAAAATACTTCACTCCTGCTGACTAACTAAATTCACGGTGCAACATGAGATACAGAATCGCCCTGTGCGACGCTAGGGCGCCTTGGGCAGCGGTCCTCAGAAAAAGGACAAACAGAGGGTGCCTAAGCTTATCAGGGATGAACGGAAGAGGAAAAGGCATCTAATGAGACCCACTTGACGATCCAAGCGCCATCTTCAAACACAAACTTTCTTCCACAACTGAGTGGCTAAGACTGACTTCCCTTTCTGTTAAAACTACAAAACAAAAAACCAAACGAGGCAATAAAAGAGACGGAGACTGTACTTGGCTTCAATAAGGGCTAACAGCAGAGTGGTCAGAGACCTGATGAGGAACGCAGGAGACCGGGCTAGGATTCATCTCAAGAGCTCAAGAACACCACCTTGCTGCTCGCTCTCTGCCTCTACAGAGGCTAAACTAGCTGCCCAATGGCTCAGGCGACCTCCATTTTCAACAGAATCCGAGTCCAGCAGTTTGTAAGCGTGCCAGATCCTGAGACATCGCCTGTATGGATCCTTCCCCTGGCCTACAGGCCCATGCTGGCCGCTCCCGTGGTTAGGACCGGAGCTCAAGCGCTCTGGAAGGTGCGCACACACAGGCCACTGGAAAGCTTTGCTCAGCACTACCAGACGATGCCTAGTTGAATTCAGCGGCAGAAAGACAAACAGGGGAGAGGCTACGGTTCTGCGCGCAAAGGGAGCGGAGGACAAAACAAAAGAGATCGGGGGCAATTCCGGAAGCAGCGACAGGCCATCTGGCAGACAAGCACCGCTACCTCTAGATCGGGGTCCCGCAGACCAGCCCGCCACCCACACTGCTCCATGAGCGCTATGCCAACGGCTCTTCCGATCTCCTGCAAGGGGGAAGAACAGTCACGGGCAGCACAAAGAACAGAATTGACAAAACTACAGATCACAGCCTTCACGGCACAGTCCTGGGAAAAGAAAGAGTCTCTCTCTATCCCTAGGACAACAACTCATACAAAGACCAGAAGACGTACAGCAGGGCACAGCGAGCGAGCGAGCGAGCGGCACAGCAGACACACCGCGGGACAAAATGACTATCGCTCAACCGGCGCGCGGGAGGCGAAAGTTCAAGCCCCGCCCAAGGTACAACAAAAGGTGTCATCGTTTCAGAATTGTATACCACACGCACAAAATATTTCCGATGGCTGTAAGCTAGATTACCTAAGAGAAAACCTGCGAGCGCACAACTACAACTCACAGTTTTAATGCTTTTATGGCATCTAGAAAGCTCTGTCTACCTTCAGAGTATGAGAGTTCAAAGACACAGCACAAATTTAAGCTAACATTCATGGCGGCAGGCTCACGTGCCCCACCTTCCCAAGGTACTAGCTTTAGCAGGGAAGCAAAAATCTAGTTAAACTACTGTTATCTTCAAGTAAGAGAAATCTACACAAACTGCAGCTACACGGGGTTTGGTGTTTTGGGTTTTTTTTTTTTTATTTTCCTCACAGTAGAAAGACACTATAGAGGAGAAGAGTGCTGGACGGAAAGGGCCCCTGGAGGTCTCTACGCCACCACTCTCTCCCAAGCACCAAGAGCCACCCCCCAGGACACATCCCAGGCCTGCACCACCCTCCTGGGGAACAAGTTCTCCCCAGTGCCCAACCAGAGCCCACCCAAGCTGCAAGTTCTGGCTTTTGCCCCTTCTTCTACGCTGTCTGCCGCAACTGAGAGGAGGCTGGCTCCACTGTCCTTGCAATGGCCCTTTAAGTAGCTGTAAACTACTGTCAGATCACTCCTCTGACTCCACGTGCCCAGCTACCTCAACCTCTTACCTTTGCCTATCCTCAGTGAAGGGCACTGATTTGAAAACTATTCAGGGTAACAGCGCCCAGAAATTAACAGCAGCCCTTCAAACTTGTTTGAGGGGAATGCAGCTTCAGGCCTTTTTTTTGAGAAAAGACACAAAAAGCTTACATCGGTTTGTTATTCTAAAACATGCAACACACAACTGAAGCGACAAATAAACTACCCATCGCCCTTCACCTTTGCTAAATTCTTTTCAAACAGACATACTTTAGCATACCTGTGAAGGAAGTAGTTTGGCAATCGCTCCACCACAACGACAACAAACTCTCAAACTCAAGCTAAGCTGCTCATTCGCAACAGGCTTCTCTCCACTGCTTTTGGAAGGCTCTCCCAAGGAAGTCTTGCTTTCAGTCCGGCAGTCCGGATCACTCTTTCCCTCTGGTACCGCACACCTCTCTCCAGCTGCCGCTTGGCATTCCTCAGGCGCAGTCTCTCGCACTTGTTCTGTTTTCCGCCTTTTAGTTGCAATATTTGTCTCTCCTTCTCATCTTCTCTTGAGAGGCAATGGGTTTTCTTGAGAGACATCGGCTTTTTTCTTCCCCTCACACCCAAGAAGGTTTCTCCAAATAGAGGTAACATCCAGCCAGTACTTTGGCTCCTCAGTGACAAAGGCTTTTAATCTCATGCAGCATTCTCCCTGGAAGAAAAAGCAGTTTCAGGCCAAGTAGTTCGGTCTCAGCACTCTGTTCTCCTACGTACGGACTGAGAACAGCTGTTAACAGAGACTGTGCTCAGATTGCATCAATGCGCAAATCCAGGAACCACAGCGCCAGCAGACACCACAGGCACAGCTGAGCTCTCAACACCCACACGCCCCACCAGCAAAGACCCAGGCAGCCCTCTGATTACAAGCTCTGCAGAACCAAGATTAAATCCTGCGAGGGCTGAATTCTGCAGAACAATTCAGCAGCTCTAGACAACCAGACCACCTCCGAGAGCCATTCCCAGGGACGGAGGACCCGCCTACCATGCCATCCTCCCCAGAAAGCAGGACTAAGAGATGTGGGACGCTTTCCAGGATTGAAAGACAGACGCAAACATTAATTCAGCTCACAATAAAAGCCACGAGTTTATTCTTTTAGAAGGGAAATCTCTCCTTGCTAGTCATCAACCTGCCTTCAATCCTGCAAAGTTTCCAACGCACGCCCAAACTTACGCCCATGGGTAGTCCACTTGACTTGGCTACGACAAGAGAGGCACGAGGAATAGACACGCCAGTTCCCTTAAAAACCTTGAAGCTGGTCAAGGTGGGGGGCGGAAGGGGGAAGGTATTTCTAGTTCTCATTTAGAATCATGGTGAAATTTGAGCCTCAAAGCCTGAAGGCTATTTGTGGTCTCCCAAATAAAATCCCACCGGCACACAGATATCAACCCATCTGACTTGAAATTCTTACTCCAGCACTGACAGAGAACGGGACCTCAGTAGCTGAGATTTACAAGAAATCTGTGCACTGAACGTGTGAAGTGACGCAAGATGGACGTCTGGATCCACTTTGCCTAGAAGAAAATGACTCATCGTTAAAATGCACACAACGGATCCAGAACTGGACTGCGGTTCCAGGATGGGGTGGGGCTTGGGTTTGGGTTTTTTTTTTTGGGGGGGGGGGGGGTGGGTGGGGGGAGGGGGGTCGTGGGGCTGGCGTTACACATACACATCTATGTACAGTGCCAGCAGAACACAAGCGGGTAAGCTACCTTCAGCACAACAGAAAGAACTGAAAACATATCTGGGTGAAGGCTACTTCAGAACCGATTGCTGTCAATTACAACTATGGCTGACAGTAACTAAATAAATCAAACATTACCTTTATAAAGAGGACTTGAACTGGGGCTTCACGTTTCTGAGCACCCACCCTGTGAGCAAAGCGGAGGGGACGACCCGAGGGAAGGAGTCAGCGCCGTACCTTTCTCTCTAGAAACTGCAAGCGGGGGGTGTTTCTTAAGCAGCACAAACAGTTGCTCTCCAGACTGCACTTTCCTCAGCTCGCCCGGCTCCGCCTCCGTGCTGAAGAGGACCTCTCCCGAGGCGCAGCCCACCTCCGGGGAAAACCAGAAACCAAGCCAAACCGGGAAGGTGTTTTGCCTGACCACTGGCAGCAGCCCCTCGCACCCGCTCGCCCCTTCGCAGGGAGGAGGGCGGCGCAGACCTCCGCTCAGCCCGGGTGGCGAGGGGACACAGCCTGACCCAGCGGCAGGTGTCCCTGCCCACGGCAGGGGCGGCACCAGACGCTCCTTAGAGGTCCCTTCCGACCAAGACTAAGACCAAGACCAGACCCCGGGGGCCCCACGCAGCTGGCGGCACGGCCCACGCCGCGGCCGCCCGGCTCTGGGGCGCGAAGCGAACGAGCCCGCGTCCCCCGCCGATCCGATCCGATCCGATCCGATCCGGACCGGACCGGACCGCCCCGACTGGGCACCGGCGCCGGTTCCCCCCTCACCTCCGTAGGTCCGAGCTGCGCCCGCACCCCCCGCACGAGGAAGGGATCCAGCCCGCCGTGCACAAGTACCGCCCGCCCCCCGCCGCCATCTTGGCCCGCCCCGCCGCCATCTTGGCCCGCCCCGCCGCCCTCAGGTGCTGCCGGCGTCGGGACCGGGGAATTTGTTAAAAGCGCCCACTCTGTGGCGCCGAAGCGGTGTCTGCATCCACACGGGTTGCGAGGAAAGACTGTACCCACCCACACCCCCCCCCCCCCACGCCCCGTGAGTGATTCAGCACCCACGGCCCAGGGGGAAGCGCCAGGAGGGCAGCTGGGAGCCAGCACCTTCCCGCCCGCCCCACACACACAGAGGTGACCTTCTCTGCTGCAGGGCCGGTGGCCCCGCAGCCACCCCCGGCTCTGCAGCGCTGGGGCTGCTTAGTCTGAGGAAGGTGAAGGGCAAGGATGGTGACAGTCTGCAGGCAAGGAAGAGGCTGGCAGGAACGTGCTCTCCACCTCCCGTGGGGAAGGTGGAAGTCACGGCCGTGGAGCGCAGCCGTGGAGGTTCAGGTGGAAAAGCCTTCCAGAAAGCCCAAACCCCTCCTCCAGCATGAGCACAAGGAGCATCCTGGTGTGGGGCTGCCCAGAGCCCAGGCTTGCCGCTTGAGAAACAAAGACCGGGACCGGAAGCTGCGCCCGGGATCATAGCTACTCCTTTATCATGCCGATACGTTGTTCCTCCTCAGAGTTAGTATGTTAAACACTTTCCATTTTATATCTATGTAAATAAGAAGGTGGAAACACCTCCTCCCCTCACCCAAATGTCAGAACAGAGCATGGCACCAGGAAGCAAGACAAATGAGGGCCAGCTCGACCCCTAAACGGGATTTGCTGAGCACCAGAGAAGCTGTGATCGGCCGATGAGCGGCTGAAAATACAGCTGGTAGAGTAACACAGGAGGGCTGGCAGGGCAGAGAGGTTTGCTCTGGGGAGAGAGGGCTGTCCGCCTCCCTGCACCGTAACGGCTGACCCCCACGGGGAACAGAACATGGCGTTGGACAAGATTTCCCATCTTCGTGATGCAGAAAGACCTGAAAATAACATTAGTAACAATAATGGTAACAAAAAGCACATGCTTTGTAGCTTTGAAATTCAGGTCTCCTCTGCAGGCTGTGGTGGACCATGGAGAAGACTTGCGTCGGCCCAGATTTGGCCAGGAGGTGGCCTGGAGGAATGTCAAGCCTGCTCCTTTCCCATCACTGGAGGTCTCCTGGGTGCAGAGGAGCAGGTGGCACTGGGACCGGCACCCCGAGGCCACAGCGGCCTGCGGCAAGGGCAAGGCTGCCTTTGGAGGCAAAGCACCTTTCAGAGGCTAAGCACCTCTGGAAGTAAAGCACATTTGGAGGCAAAGCAGCCGCAGAGGCCGTGGCATTTGCTGGGGGGGGGGGGGCCCTGCCGGGATCAGGCAGACTGGTCCTGAGTCCTGGCTCGGCAGTGGAGACACTGTGACCAAGACAGTTCTTGTCCTGCATCCTCCCTTGCTTTGCTTCCTGCAGCCTGGCACATCCTTGACGCCCGTTAAGCGACTGCGGGCCCGAGCACACCTCGGCCCTCAGCTCAGCTCGTGCTTTGAGGTGTTTCTGGAATAAGAAATGATCATAATAGTTGCAAGGGCTTTAAGGAGAAACAGGGGGGCACCCAAGTCAAATTAGGTTGTTAAGAGACTTTGAATAACCCCTTCTGCCAGTTAAACTGGTGTCACTGTTAAGCTCTGCTCACTGAGTGACCGGCTCTCTGTCCCCTGCTGCATGTCCCAAGGTGACAGGATGCAAACCAAGAGAGCAAAATTGCTACACCAACCCCAGTCCCCACAGTAGCCCATCTTCATCCATCGCCCAGCAGGCAGCTCAAAGAAGGGAGCCCGTTGTGCTGAGAGGGTCTCACCCCACCCAAGACTCTATTGACATGGGCCCAGCTCCTCGGCCCATACGTGGTCAAGTATGCTGCGGGCGGGAAGCCAACGCCTTAGCGCAGCCGGCCTGCGCGTGCCTCCCAGCCAGCAATCAATCAATCAATCGCCATCCATCTGTCCTCCCTTGAAACATGGTGGAGCTTCACCTGCTGCTTGGGCTCTTCCTCCCCATCCTGCACTGCCCTGCTGCCCCCAGATATTCATAGGGTATCTCCCCTGCCCTTTCCAGAGTGCAGGTAGCATGGCAGCGCTGGGAGGAGGTCAGTTCCATATTTGTATAAAACCCAGGGGAGCAGCTGAGCCCCTCGACCACCACACCAAGGGGTGCTGCCCAACGAGGTACAACTTTGTGCCAAACTTTGAATCTAAAGCCCCTACCGATGTTTCCTCCTCTCTACAGTCAATTGTCTATGCTCTTCCTTTGAACTATTCCTTAAAAAAAAAAAAATTCCACATATCCCCAAGATTTCTTCTGTGCTAGGTAGCGTACGATGATGATGGCAGGGAGGGGGCTGCTTTTTTTTTCCCCTCTCCATGCCGTTTTTTATTGTCCCTTCATTCCAATGGGGGACTTGTGGATGTGGGGGATGGCACCTCCACCGGCGATGGTGGCTTTGATCAGGGAATCCAACTCTTCATTGCTGCGGATTGCCAGCTGCAAGTGACGAGGAGCGATCCGCTTGACTTTGAGATCCTCTGACGTGTTGCCTGCCAGCTCCAGCACTTGGGCGGTGAGGTCCTCAAGGATGGCAGCGCTGTAGACGGCAGCGGTGGCACCCACTTGCCCGTAGGCTGGCGGTGCGAGTGTTCAAGTGTCTGTGGATCCTGCCCACAGGGAAGTGCAGCCCAGCTCTCTGTGAGCGCGACACTGCCTTTGCCTTGGCCTTCCCACTGTGCTTTCCTGCTTTGCCACCAGCCATGGTGCCACCGCCACGTCCCGAGCTCCGGTCCCGAGTCCACGCGGGAGCCGCCACAGGAGCCGCCAGGCAATAAGCGTCTGGAGCGAGCACGAGGCTGCTGGCTGTGTGGCGAGGTCGGTGACTCCAGTTAGCAAGCAGCTAAACTGGTGTTTTTTGCAGTACTGCTGCCTACAGAAATTGTCCTCCTGCTCCCAGGCAGCGCGTCCCTCCCCTGTGCTGGTGTCTTTCTGGTGCCAGCACAGCTGCCCAGCGAACGTGACCAGGGAAATCAAGGAGAATCAGAGCTAGCGCTCTTTTGTGTGTGCTGGCTGAATTGGCGTGAAGCTCAATCAGTTTCCCTGGCTGGTCCACTGCGCAAATGTACAAGTGCTTTGCACTGGCTCAAGGGTAGCCGGAGATGTGCATGGGAACAAACGGCCAGAGAAAGGTGGGGTACTTCTTTAGGCAGCACTAACCTTCAGCATCTGTGAAACTACAGTGTTAATTGAGTGACACGGAGACTCGTTCCCCCCTCGGGTATGACACGTGTGCTCCAGAAGGCGTGCTAGCGCTTTCCATTTGTTGTCCAGAGAGTCAGTTTGATTTAGAGGTAAACCCCATATTCCGCAGGCAGCTTCCAGCACATGGTTCGTGCCTGTCTCATGCAGTGCTCTTCTCAACCGTACAAGTGCGCTGCAGCATTTCATGGGTCTTGAGCGTATGCGGGGACCGTAAGCACAAATGTACATTGTTGGGAGTGTTGAAACGTGTTACGATGATAAGTATAGGCGTGGGTACACTTTGAATATTAATGTTGTTTTAAAGTCTTAATGTGTCGGAACCTGATAGTGACTCAAGCCCTTTGGAACATTACGTACAATAGTACTGTGCTTTAACTTAGTGTTTATTTAATTGCTTTGTTGTAAATTCCCTTTCCAGTCACAAGTTCAGTAAAGCCTGTTAGGAGCGTTAAATGCGTGTGAGAGTTTTATTGTGGCAAAGCTGTAAAAAATACCCCATCTCAGCTGAGCCACCCGCTCTGCTGCACCCACGCTGCATTTGCAGGTGCAAGTGACCTAATCTTCAACCCGATGCAATCTTCCAGAAGCTTGTAACGTCTCGTTTCTGCACTGCCGGGGGAGCGTCCGTCTTCCTGGCATGTAAGAGAAGTCTGGAAGGGCTTGCTTAACCCGGCCGAGAGTCGTGCAGTCTCGGTGTGCCCACGGAGATGCCACTGTGCCCACCAAACCACGCTTTCCCCGTGTCCAAACCTTGAGATCTGTGCATAGATCAGAGGAGGGCAACACCAGCCAACAGATGAAAGAGTGGGGTTTGTCTGGCTCCACCCGACCTTTCAACACCACCTCTGGCCATTTAAACCTCACTGGCCTCCTCTTTTCCCCTCCAGCAAAGCAAGTGTACTGTTTCCGTGTGCAACCTAGAGCAGAAGAGGTCTAGTGAAGCCAGACGATGCCCTGCACTGCTCTGCAGCTTCTGGGAAGAAGGGAGTTCTTAGCAAGCCACAAGGGAGGAGGATTAATTGGCCAGCGTGCGGGGAGCATTGGCAACGCTCAAGAGGGTGATAGGCACCGATGCTTACAGGGGCGACTCAGAGACCTTTGGCATCCCTGTGATGCCCGGGTTCTGAATTGCTTGTGTTTGCAACAGAGATTCAGGAGGGTTCGTTAAGCGTTACAATTAAGGAAGAGAACTGACAAGCTGACGTAACAGAGTCCCCAGGAGTCCACAAAGACGGCCGTGACAGCATCTTGCTCCTTGGAACACCTTACAGAAAATGCCTTATTCCTACTTGGGAGTCTGTCTGTTCAAGGCCAAGAGAGCAATATTTTATACGCAGTGTTACCAACTGTAATACAGTTTTGGATTTCTCTTGAAATACTTGGACACAGACACATCCCTTCTGAAACAAGTCCAATCGGACACTTTTTAGTGGGGCCAGGGAGGAATTTGATGAAAATTAAGCACTTAGAATCATAGAATCGTTTAGGTTGGGAAAGACCTTTAAGATCATCCAGTCCAACCATTAACTTACACTACCAAGTCCACACTAAACCAATCAAGGGTAGACTAGACTAAACCATGTCCCAAAGTGCCACATCTACCCGTTTTTTGAATGCTTCCAGTGATGGTGACTCCACCACCTCTCTGGGCAGCCTGTTCCAATGCTTGACTACCCTCTCCGTGAATAAATTTCTCCTAATATCCAACCTAAACCTCCCCTGGCGCAGCTTGAGCCCATTTCCTCTCGTCCTATCGCTAACTACGTGGGAGAAGAGACCAACACCCACCTCACTACAACCTCCTTTCAGGTAGCTGTAGAGAGCGATAAGGTCTCCCCTCAGCCTCCTCTTCTCTAGGCTAAACAATCCCAGTTCCCTCAGCCGCTCCTCATAAGGCCTGTGCTCCAGACCCTTCACCAGCTTTGTTGCCCTTCTCTGAATGCGCTCCAGCACCTCAGTGTCTTTCCTGTATTGAGGGGCCCAAAACTGGACACAGTGTTCCAGGCGCGGCCTCACCAGCGCCGAGTACAGGGGGACAATCACCTCCCTGCTCCTGCTGGCCACACTATTCCTGATACAAGCCAGGATGCTCTTGGCCTTCTTGGGCACCTGGGCACACTGCTGGCTCATGTTCAGCCGGCTGTCGACCAACACCCCCAGGTCCTTTTCAGCCAGGCAGCTTTCCAGCCACTCTTCCCCGAGCCTGTAGCGTTGCATGGGGTTGTTGTGACCCAAGTGCAGGACCCGGCACTTGGCCTTGTTAAACCTCATACAGCTGGCCTCGGCCCATCGGTCCAGCCTGTCCAGGTCCCTCTGCAGGGCCATCCTACCCTCCAGCAGATCGACACTCCCACCCAACTTGGTGCCACCTGCAAACTTACTGAGGCTGCACTCAATCCCCTCATCCAGATCATCGATAAAGATATTAAACAAGGCTGGCCCCAAAACAGAGCCCTGGGGAACACCGCTCGTGACCGGCCGCCAACTGGACTTAACTCCATTCACCACTACTCTCTGGGCTCGGCCGCCCAGCCAGTTTTTTTACCCAGCCAAGACTACACCCGTCCAAGCCATGAGCTGCCAGCTTCCCAAGGAGAATATTATGGGAGACTGTGTCAAAGGCTTTGCTAAAGTCCAGGTAAATGACATCCACAGCCTTTCCATCATCTACCAGGCGGCTCACCAGATCATAAAAGGAGATCAGCTTGGTCAAGCAGGACCTGCCTTTCATGAACCCATGCTGACTGGGCCTGATCCCCTGGTTGACCGGCACTTGCCTGTTGAGTTCACTCAAGATGAACCTCTCCATAATCTTTCCCGGCACCGAGGTCAGGCGGACAGGCCTGTAGTTCTCCAGGTCCTCCTTCCGGCCCTTCTTGTAGGTGGGTGTCACGTTGGCAAGCCTCCAGTCCTCAGGGACCTCCCCTGTTAACCAGGACTGCTGACAGATGATGGAAAGTGGCTTGGTGAGCTCCTCTGCCAGCTCCCTCAGTACTCTTGGGTGGATCCCACCTGGCCCCATAGACTTGTGAGCGTCCAGGTGGCATAGCAGGTCGTTAACTGCTTCCTCCTGGACTATGAGGGCTCCATTCTGGTCCCCGTCCCTATCTTCTAGCTCAGGGGCCTGAGTACCCTGGGGATGACTGGTCTGGCTGTTAAACACAGAGGCAAAGGCGGCGTTAAGTACCTCAGCCCTTTCCTTGTCCTCGGTGACAATGTTCCCCCCCACATCCAGCAAAGGCTGGAGATCCTCCTTGGCTCTCCTTTTATTGCTGATGTACTTATAAAAGCATTTCTTATGATCTTTTACAACACTGGCCAGATTAACTTCTTGCTGGGCTTTTGCTTTTCTAACTTGAGCTGAAGCCTTTCACTAGTAAAGATGCTAGGCTGCAATCCTCAGAACAGCGTCAACCAAGTAAGGTGACACTTGGAACAACGGAGATTCCGGGAAAACCTCACTGCTATCCCCACGTCACAGGTCTCTCTCTTACTAAGTATGGTGGAGCATGAACCTGACGACTGGCAGACAAAATACCTTTGACCATCCTGGGAATGTCCACTACACAAATTTTGCGCTCCAGAAATAGGGTGCCATATGCACACACCAGATTATTGTTAGTAGCTAATTTGGACGAGACAAGCCCCTGCTTCAGAAAGCATACGTCAAGAAAGACATGTAGACTTTAGGCGGGCAGAGGGCCATTCAGTGTTGTGATGAGGTAGGAGCCTAAGTGCTACCTATTGAGAGCCTGATGGTGTGCATGTGAATACGCTCCACCTCTGTCTTTCCATGTGTACTGCTCATTTTAGACTTTTATATTTCATCCTGCTGCTTTGCCTCCGGTCCCTTGCGTTGCCCGGTTGTTCCAGAATGATGTTGTGACTCTCCCGTTAGCAACGATTTCTGACTGGGCAGTGAGCCCTTACACCTCACTGGTTCAGCTGCCCAAGTCAGAACGGTGCTTGTGCTTGTGCTAGTCAAGGGAGAGAGAGGCGAGATCCTCCAGACAGCGACTGAGAGTAGCGGGGTAACGAGGAAGCCGAAATTGGGTTGTCGTTCTGACTCATCCTCCAGAGGAGCCTCTTGCTCTCCGTTTAAGACAGGAAGAGCCTTAGCAAGTGGAAGCTAGGCGACGTATTCCCTTTGGTGTCTGTCAACAACTTTCAGTAATGCATAAAACACCCCTCCATTACAAAACCAGTCCCACACAGAAGACCAAAGCAACACTTAGGGGGTCAAAAAATGTGGGGGAGACAAGCGGAACAGGACCTGTGTTAGTTCACGCTCTGGCTCTGTCCCCCGTAAAGAAGTGGGAAGGGAGGATGAGAACCTTGCCCCATACAACAGAGTAGTCTGGAGAATAAAACTTCCTGCACACAAGCGCTTGGGTAACAAGGTATTGAATTGCTGTGATAAACCTCTGGTAAAGTTCAGGTGGAGCCGGGGCATGGGGACGGGAGCTAAATTTGTGTATTAAAGACATGGGAGGAGGAGTGAAGCAGCATACACCTTCACACCCAACTTTCCTATTGGCCGAGGGGACCGAACTTGTCCCTTGTGAAGCTCTGACGCAGTAGCGTTGTCTCACAAAGGGAGTTTGTTACCCGGTGTGCGATAAACCAATTGAGTCGAGCAGTCGAGAATCCAATCCACCGAGTCGAGATATCCAGTTTATTTCATTTCTGTGCAGAGATGGGTGCTAGGTGGCAATTCCACAAAGCTAGCACACCCTTACAGTAATAGTTTAACATATGTATACTTATGTTGCTACATATCACTCCTTTCTATTTGCTTATCGTACCATCGTGGGTTCTTAGTCTCTTCTCCTTGACTGAAAGACACAATGTTGCATAAGGGTCTTCACGTGGAGGCAAGAATATTTTGGCACAGAGGTGTGTTTTTTTCCATGCAAATGAGCGTAGTTCATTTAAAGTTCATATACTCTTTCAGTTTGCGTCCAATTCCATGCTCTGCTGCCCAGGTATTTCTTTGTGAGTGATAACTTTCTGCTTTATCTAACATTTTGTCCTTGGGTAAATATCATTCGCTACTAGCTGACCGCGACATTATGTTGCTTGAGACATCAGTTCCCCACTTTGAGACTACGAGGCTTTCTAAGAGCTTCCTAAGTCTCCCTATGTACCCGTGCTAACATAATGGACTGTCCTCTAGTTAATTGTAACAGCATTCTCTTTAAACAATTCACAGCAATACAAATAATGAGCAGTGTTCTTATTACAACAGTTAAGAGTGTGAAATGAGCTCTCTAACCATCCGGTTAATGAGTATCCCAGTCCGTTCAGGATTTTGTTTAACCAGCCTCCTTCTAACCCTGCTCTTAGTTCCCTGCTTGCTTTGGCTACTCCTTTGATATCATCTAGTTGATGGTCCAAATCTTTAGTTACATTTGGAATGTGGACACCACACCTACCGTTTAAAAGATTCAGGTATCCACCACACTCCATGTTCGTGCAATAATAATAAATCCAGAGGCAAACGGTTCTGCAGTGTCATTTTAGAGGTGGCTTGTAACTGGAGGTTTAAATCTGACAGACCAGTCCGAGTTGCATTCGCTAATGCTTCCATCTGCAAGGTTAAATTCTGAATGGCTAATCTATTCTGAAACCTGAGGAGTCAATACAGGTCCAAATATCCACGCTACCTTGGTTCCAGTACTTGGGTGTTGCCAATTGTCCTCGACTGATCTTTTGATTCTCCCCCAAATTCCTCAGCTTAATGGAGATTTTCTCCATAAGGGACAAAGTTAGCAGTCCTACGGTCCAGTATTTATTCTCATCTGAAAGGGGGAGATGAGTTACCCACTCCCCATCACTGCTTATCCATACCGTATATCCTAAGGCCGGGACTGTCATCTGGGTACGATCTAGGCCGCTCCAAGGGTCATTATTAGTCAGATGCGACCAGGTATCATTTAATGGAGTTACATAATTCCTGCATATGCATCCTAACCTTAGGGCCATAGCAACCGGATACACTCGCTGCACTTGTGGTTCTGAGCTATTACAGTTAAAGATTCTAGTACAATTCCAGTTTGACTTTGTTTTTCCAGAGGCAGTTCTTGACCTATCGAGATTGGGATAAGTTAACTGCACTTGCAAGGGTTCATCAGGAATACCTTCATTTCCTTCCCAAACAAAACACCAATCTGTCGGTTGGTTATATTCCCGGCACTTCCCAAAGCTGGGGTATCTGACAGCCCCACGGCCTATTACTACACTGATCTCCTGACGGTCTATATATTACTTCTTTAGCCCACGGAGTTTCAGCTTTGCTGATATTACAGTTTTCCACCGTACCACCTTTCGGAGTCCATTTGAGGGCATTATTTTCCTTCCTTATTGTACCATGTGGTGGACCCATTAAGTTCCCTTCTCCACATGTCTTCCCCTGTTTTAGTTAGGTTTGTCGTTAGTACCCCCCCCATGAAATGGGATTCTCTGCGGACTTAGGAGTAGGTAAACACGCAGTCACTGAAGTCCAGTTTTGAAGTTTACCAAAGTCTCGGACCAACTTCAGAATAAGATTTGTGTTACTGCAATTAATGTAGGAGTACATGATGAAAACTTTCACCACACACATTCTGCTTTCCACTTGGCAAAGGATCGAAGGCTCTACGTGAATATATATATATATTTTTTTTTTTTTTTACAATCAAGTTCAAAATCCCTTTGGGACGCAAAAACAGTTTATGTGTTCTTGAAAATTCTTATCTTAGTTTCTCCTGTCTTCTCAGAGCTCCATTGTTCCGTCGGCGCTTTTTGGCTTTTTTAACCCAGGTACGATGAACCCAGGAGTCAATGCCTCTTTCTTTGATAGCCGTGTGGGTAATTAGCAAAACCAGGTAAAGTCCCTTCTATCGTTCCTTTAAAGGTTCATCCTTCCACGTTTGGATATGGACTTTGTCTCTGAGCATAAGGCAACAAGCTGGAGTGTCTAAGGGTATTGGCGCCCTTTCAGTTAAATACCCGTGAAGGGAAGACAAAGCCTGTTCCAAAGATAACAGGTAACGGGATAACAATTGGTTTCCCGTAATACGCGTTTGATCACCTTTCCCAGTTAAACTATTTATGGGATACTGTTTCCCATACAGAACCTCAAAAGGACTAACTCCTTCGCTAGCTCGGGGAGTGACTCGAATTCTTAGCAATGCTATTGGTAGCACATCTGTCCACGTCGTTTGAGTTTCCTGACAAAGTTTTGAAAACTGTCTTTTCAGAGTCTTATTCATTCATTGGACCTTGCCACTTGATTGTGGTCTCCAAGGAGCATGTAGGTCCCATGTCATTTGTAAAAACTTTGCACCTTCCTGAGCTATTTGAGCTGTAAAGTGTGGCCCATTTTCAGCGGACATTCCTTCAGGTACCCCAAATCTAGGAATTATCTCCTTTAACAATATCCTTACTACTTCTCTAGCCTTATTGGTACAACACGGGAAAGCTTCAGGCCATCCTGAAAGGGTGTCTGGTAACACCAACAGCTAGCTATACTGATTGCTTTTTGGCAGTTCAGAAAAAACAATTTGCCAGTATTCCCCAGGCATGTGGCCCTTCCTGACCTCTCCAGGAGGAGATCTTTTCTGTAGTTTGGGGTTATTCTTACAACAACATAGTTATCGGGCACTGCTTCACAACAAAGTTTGCAAAAGTTTGCATCTTCGGTCCTACAGCGTATCTTTTGATACTTGTGACCAGAGCATCCGCTCCCATATGGGATTCACTATGGGTCTTCTTCAGTATTTCTCCTACCACTGGGGTAGTAACCAATACTTGCCCATCTTTGGTTATCCACCATCCTTCCTTGACTTGGTACACTCTAAATACTTGGCAAGCTGATCCTCCTCCTTAGAATAGTTTGGAGGTTCCCACTGAACTTTTCTTGATGGGACCAATGCTTCAATTAGCGATGCCCTTTCCGCAACTCTTTTGGCTATTTCCTCTGCTTTTCCATTTCCTTTAATGATTCCCATTTGTCCTTTCTGATGAGCTTTGCCACACATGATTGCAACTTCTCTCGGTCCCAGAACAACTTGCAACAATTCTAAAATTTCCGGTCCATATTCAATAGGGGTTCCTTGAGAAGATAGCAACCCACGTTGTTTCCAAATAGCCCCATGCGTGTGGACCACTCCAAATGCGTATTTGGAGTCTGTATTTACTTACTTACTGTAAGTAGGTACTTACTGAAAGTAAGTACTGTACTTACAGTACTTATTTGCCTACTGTATTTATTTACTCTTCTATCTTTAGAGGTTTGGTTAAATCCAGCAAACCCAAAGCAGGAGCCCTCATCAATTCAGTTTTGATGGAGTCAAATCCTTTTCGGCACTCTGGTGTCCATTCTAAAATTTCTCCGGGTCCCTTCATAGATTCACATACCAGCCTGGCAATCAGACTAAAATTTGGTAACCGGAGTCTGCACCATCCAGCCATCCCCCAAAATCCTCGCAGCTCTTTCTTAGATTTGGGGGGGGCTACTAAAACACGACTGGAACCCGTACTGACCCCTGGGTGACAGCGCTAGTTACTGGTCTCTGACTAGACTGGCTGCCACTGAGCAGCGCCCTCGGGGCCCGGCCGCTCAGCCCGTTTCAGTCCCGCTCACTGTCGGCTCATCCAGCCCACTCCCGTTCCAGTGACCAGAACTCCGTATTTAAAAAGGGGTTGCAAGATGGGCATATGCAAGCACACTGCTTTCAAAATCCCAAGACATAAACCTCCCACACTGGCTCTGTCCACCTATTGCCCCAAAACCTACAGAGAAGGAAACACCCCGTAAATTACATATGCAAGGCCAACAGCTGTTTTTACTTCTGGCTTTGGCTGTTCTGCCTGTTGGTTCCAAATGAGTATTATTTTTGCAGGGCCATCCCAAAAGCTGAACATGGATTAAAGTTCTTCCTTGAGGCACCTGTGGGCAGGTGGGCCAGCCGGTGGAGCTGTCTGAGTGTCTAGAAGGTCTCTCTGAGCACTTCCTGGCCAGAGGCAGCACTGGGAGGAGGGACAGGGTGGGCCGCTGGTGCCCTTTGTGCAGCTTGATCCCTGCTGGGGGCACTGCTTCCTGGATTCTCCTCCTCTCCTCTCCTCTCGCTGGCATTGCAGAAGTCAGATGCTGTGCTCCTCCTTCATCCAGGGTCGCAATGTGCCCCCGTCACCACCACAGCGCCCCGAGTGTTTGTCCAACGTGCATCTCTGGGGCGCTGAAACCCTCCTCCTCCTCCTCCCTGCTGAGGGGTCACAGTCTGATGTCCGCAAACTGACTGTGGCGATCGCAGCCCCGCCGTGGCGATCTGCTCCGCTCTCTCTGCCTCAGCTGAGTTTGCTCCCGAGCAGCCCTGGCTGCGGGAGCCCACTTGGAGCTGGTGGTGGAGGGCCCTGCAGCTGCATCACCCCTTGGGGCTCGGTCACGACGGGGAGACCTTGCTCTCCTCCTCCTCCCCCTGCACCTTGCTGAGCAGCTGTAGTCCGTGATCTCCACAAACCGGCTGCGGAGATCATAGGCACGCCGCAGGGATCTGCTCTGTTCTCTCTGCATCGGCAGGGTTTGCTCCCAAGCAGCATTGCATGTGGGAGCCGACTGGGAGATGCCGCTGGAGCGCCCTGGAGCTGCGTTCACCCTGGGAGCGCAGTCACGACTTGCCAGGCTAGTTCTCCTCCTCCTTCTCCCTGCTGAGGGGTCATAGTCCGTGGTGTCCACAAACCAGCTGCGGAGATCTTTTCCCCACTGCGGGGATCTGCTCCGGACCCTCTCCCGGGCACCCTTCCTCTGGCGGCGGGAGGAAGGGCTGAATCCCTGCTCCTCTTTGGTGGTGTCGTCGTCTTCTTGCACGCTGTGCGGCACACGGTCAACTGGCTGACAGCAGACCGGGCACGCATCTTTCCTTCCAGACACCAGCCTTCTACAGCCGCAGAAGAAGCGATGCAAGCAGAAGCCCACGCAGGAGGCGATGTTGAGCCTGCCTGTCCAGATGGAGCACGGCCAGCCTGCAGATGCCTGCCGTGCACCTGCCGAGGTTAGCTGGCTCGTGCTGGCTGTTGCAGAGGAGCTGCTGTCCTCTGGAGAGTCCTCCATGCCCACCGCCATGCCCTGCAAAGAGAGCTGTGCCAAGGTCCTGCCCTTTCCTCCTGAAAGGACCAGAACAGTGAGGAAACCCCAGAAGCTCTGTGAGGGGACAGCTAAGGGCCGCCCAAAGGCTCTCCTGGAGGGCTGCAAAGGCAGAAGGGGCCAAAGGCGCACAAATGGGATGGATCTAGGTGGCATGCTTTGAGAGGGAGCAGCGTTGCGGCTGTGTGACCGGGAAAAGAGAGCAATGCCCAGATCCCACAAAGAAATCCACTGTCCATCTGGTGCCCTGACCCGCCTCCCCAGAATTACCTTAGTCCTGTGAGGCAGACCCTGTGGTCCCACAGAAGCCGCCTGCTTGCTCTTGGCCCCCCACAGACTGAGGAAGAAACGGGCATATGATGGTGCCGGTGAGGAAGAAGCCCTTTCTCCAATTTTCAACTCAGGGCATCTGGAGGGGAAAAAAAAAAAAAAGGATCTCTGTTTAGGGCTCTTCTTGCAGCCTCCTCTGGGGCTCAGTCATTTTCTTGGAGCGGTTTCTACGACAGAGAGAAGACGTAACCAAGACTACAAATAGGAAATTCGATTGGGGTCTTCCCACCACGTCTGCCCCTGCCAGAGCAAGTCCTCGAGGGTCTTTATACCCGCTACGGCTTCCATTTCATAGAGTCAGAGAATCAGAGAATATTTTGGGTTGGAAGGGACCTTAGAGATCATCTAGTTCCATCCCCGCTGCCATGGGGAGGGATATCTTCCACTAGACCAGGTCGCTCAAAGCCTCATCCAACCTGGCCTTGAACACTTCCAGGGACGGGCCATCCACAACTTCTCTGGACAAGCCCTTCCAGTGTCTCACCACCCTCACAGTAAGGAATTTCTTCCTAATTTCTAATCTAAATCTTCCCTCTTTCAGTTTAAAACCGTTACCCCTCGTCCTATCACTACACTCCCTGATAAAGAGTCCCTCCCCATCTTTGCTGTAGGGCCCCTTGCTTGAAGTACTCTTCTCAACATTAGCCAGCTTCAGATAGCAGACAAGTAGCCGTTTACCCCCGGGGCAGCAGCCTAAAGCCCAGCAAGGGAAGATAAGGACTGACGTGGGGTAGTTCACGTTGGACAGCACTGAATGATGCAGGTACTAACTGTCTCCTATGACAGAAAGAGAAACACTCCAGAGGATGAGAAGAAACAAGCAAAGCCAGGAAAAGGAAACATATTCTGAACAGTTTTTTTAATACTTGTTATGACCTGACGTAAAAGAGTAAATAGGCTTGCTGCCCGAGAACTCTGTCGATGCCACAACCATCCACAGCCATGTCGTTCATCTTGTACCACAGTCCGTTGCTGGCCTGCAAAGAAAGGCATCGATACCTGGAGGTGAACTGCATGGTTTCTCCACAAAAACACAGGCAGAAAACTACAGGACCAAGAGTACACCAAAACAAATCCAATCCAGCCCCTGAAGAGACCTTCTCCCCCAAAGCCGTGGCTGCCAGTAACACTGCCGTGAAAGTTTCTCTTCCCCAGCACACATATTTCCCCTGCTAGGAAGGAAGTTGCTCTTTACCTTTGTGTAGCAGAAATAGTGTCCTGCATGGCAGCTGTCACCGCTGTGTACCAGGACAGCATATAAGGCGTAGAGGAGCGGTTCTCCAGCTGTCCGAGACATGTATGGCCGAAGATCCAAGTATTCAGGATACTCCACAACCTACGGAGAGACCCAGAGGGCTCAGAAATGATCCTGAAATAGCCTTCCAAGACTGAAGGCTAGCGGTGTGTAAATACATCTTTTTGGCTCATGAACACTTGTTTTCCCTTAAAGCAACATCCATGGTTTGGGAGGCAGGAAACTGTTCGCGGTCCAAACAGCTCTGTCGGAGCAGAGCATGTGCTTGTCTTCCCGCGGGAACTCTCGTCTCCCCAGAAGGGAACACAAAAATCCCAACACGAACAACCGGTGAAAGAGCGTACTGCTTTGGAAATCTCCTGCTCCGGGAAGAGAAAGTTGCGCTCCAGTTGCGTACACACCTTGCTGATCTTCCTGCCAGTGAAATCTTGAAACCTTTTCAGACACACCGTCAGAACCTTGGGCGCGTGATGGACCGTAAAGCTCTTGGAGGCAGCAACCATCTTGTCACACCTTGTAACCAAGCACAGAGATGAGTGCTGAAATGCACCTCTCTTGCCCCAAGAAGGCCAGACAAGCTTTCCCTTCTCACACATCCTTATGCTATTTTAAGGCTATTCAGTACCAGAAGGCCGTATTAAACAAAAGCTGCATCTCATTATTGTGCATCTAACCTACGTGAAAAGATGACTTATGCCGCATGACATGCGGCACCTTCACGCAGCACCTAGTATTAGTATGTCGTTAGTAATCCTCTTACTTGCTACATTTAAAGCAGTTTTCGCCATCCAGCTGCTCGGGTCTCACAAAGTCCTCCAGAGCTGCGGTGACAGATGAGGCCGCCTGGAGGAGCGAGAAAGGATAGCCCTGAGCTCAGGGCATCACCCTCGCCCAGACACTTACTAGGAGTTGACAGGAAGACCCAGGTAGCTGAGGCTGAGGAGACCCACCCTGAAACCCGCAAGCAGTGTCCAGAAGGAGGCACAAAGAGGGTATTATGCTGAACACTTCCCTCAATTCCCAGGGATTCCCGGCGCTATCAGGAGCTACCTCTCTGTGGCACCGCACAGTTCAGCTACCAATGCTGTGCAGGGTCATCAATAATGAAGACACCACAACCCATCAGCCTGGGAGCCAGACGGGTGTTGAGGAGGGCAAAAGGAAGACGGATGAGAGTACGTCAAGGGTGCAGAGAGGATAATTTGTACTTGTCCAGCTTAAAGCCAGCACCTACATGCAGACCGCTGCCACGGCCTCCCCAGAAGGACACAGGCCATTCCATTCCACTGCCCACCCGCCACCAAGCTCTCTTATGTTTGCACTCTACGTTTTTAAGCCAAATGCCTCGATTCTGGAAAGCTACAGGGGTCTTGGGACGTTTGAAGCACAATTACAAACCCTCTTACTTTTATATCCAAAGGGACATCCAGGAAGGCCTCGTAGGAATCGGACACTGCTCTGCAGCTCAAGCACGTGACTGGAAGGCAAATCAAAATGCTCAGCGACAGGGGAAGTTGACTGACTCTGCCCGTTTCTGTCCTTCAGGCCTACTACGCCAGTCACACCATCAGCCGTTTATCACGGGCAGACGGGAGGGCACAGACAATTCCAGGGAGAGCAACAGTTGTGGGAAAGTACCTCTGGATCTCAGAAAGCCCCCAAATATTTGATGGACGATGGTAGTTGCTTGAGAAGAGACGTCCAAGCTAGAAAGAAATGGTAAGGCAGAGAGTTATCTCCTCCAAGAGTTTTGCTTTGTCTGAAAGCCCTGGGCGTAGGTTCTCCTCGATGGGAGTACCTCAAGGAGTGCAAAGGGCTCGGGAACACTGAAAAGGTAATCGGCTTGTGCTTACTCGCTGCTTCCACTCAGACAGGCTCTCTGCATGGCATCGACAGTATAGCGTAAGAACTCGTGGGCGTCTTCCTGCATGCCAAGCTGGAAATGTTCTCCTATTCCTACAAAAGAAGAAGTTAGTAGATCTCTCCTACAAGAAGGCAAGAAAACCTGTAGGGGCACCTGAAATGACTTACGTGTGAGGACACTGATGACACCGCTAGGCCGGATGGCACAGACTGAGGAACGCAGGACCTCGTTAACGTGCGCTTCCATTACGCACATCATGCAGAAGCCTTGCTGACGACCTGAAGCGGGAGGAGGGAGGGAAGCAAGCTCCTCGGGTTAGCAAAATATCCACAGCGATGGGAAACGTAATGGAGATCTTGAAGTTCTAAGAACAGTCTCCACTCCTCCTCTCCCAAGGTGCCAATGTCCCAACAAGCCCCGGACATTATTTTAGTGCCTAGAAAACTTTCTTCAGAGGGATGCTAAACTGACAAAAGTTTTCTGTGCAATAAGCAAAGAGAGCTTAACTTGTCGGAATAGGGACTGAGACCTGGGGCTAGAAAGAGGTGCCTTTCTGAAGATCAACACACCTAGACACGAGGGGCGGCTTCTAGGCTTGAGTGTTCAAAGAACACCACCTCGGGGGGTTGACAAAGAAGGGCTGCTTTTCTGGTAGATCAAATTCCAGATTCTGGGAATCCTTGCAAAGTGTCCCACAGATTTACAAGGAGTTGTTCATAAAAGTTCTCACATGACTGGCTGTGCTCACGAGAGAGCAGGTAGTTGGCCAGAGGGGGTGTGTACGTCAGGCACTGCAGGACGGAGTTGAGGAAGCACGTATTGCCCAGGTTGTAGAGTCCCGCTCCAGCTCTCTGTCTGTGCTGCCAGTCCAGGCAAATCTTCTCCGGAGGAAAGAGGACCCTTTGTGGCGGAGCCATTCCCTCGGCGACGACTGCAGGGCAATGACATTTGCAAAGAGATGACACGACATTGTTGCACAAAAGCATGTCTTGGGCAAGCACCTAGCACAGAAGGTAACCCTACTGATGTCAGGATCTTTCTACGGGCAATGTCGTCTTTCAGAGTCTCGTACATAGTGGCAGAGGAGTGACAAAACGCGTTTTCATGTGTCTAATGGAAAACAGCTGGGTAAGTCTGGCTGCTATCAGGAAACGCCCCAGAATTCACGCTAGGCTGTCAGCACATCAACATTCAGGGATGGAGCACCAGCCACGTCCGTTGCCTTTGGGGAGTCACAAAGTCCAAGCCTGCTGATGAAGCCGTTACTCACAGGAGTCGTTCCCCATTGCGGCCATCGCTCCTCTCAGGAACACAGGGGAAAGCTTCGGATGACAAAGGATCTCAGGACACGCTCCAGAAAGAGATCAGCGCCAATGCCGTCCCCTGATTGCAAAGAAATAATCGCAGCTCAACAAAATGATTAAAAAACCCAAACCCAAACCCAAACGCAGCCCGCAGAACAGCAGCCGCCATCGAAAGAGTTTCAGTGGTACGTGGAACTGCTGCGGAGCCTGCAGGCCGACGGCCCTGCTGTCCCTGTCACAGGACTCCAATTGACAGCAATTACCAAGGCCCTTTTGAAAGACTGCATTGCGTGTCACCTTCTCTGAAGAGCACCTGCGGCTTACCTGTGGCTAGCGTTAGCAGCAGAGCCCTCTGGCTCTCCAGCCCACACTTGCCCACCTTGTATGCAGGACCGACCGGCTTCCGGCCGCTACTTTAGCGGCTGCCTTTGCCATGCTCCGTTTCTGCCTGCCTTCCTACCGCATCAGTCAGGGTGGGAAAACTGCTTGTCATTCTTGGCTGAGCCCAGTGCCTCAGACTACACTGCCACCCCCCTACTTACCTATCCTAGGGTATGGTAGAGAAATAAGTATCAGCACAAAGGAACTCTACCCGTAGCGCATATCCGGCCAGCCTGTAAAGGTGTAATAGCTCAGCCTAGAGCTCGGAAGGTATAGACCAGCCGATACTTTTGTCCCGTATCTCTACGACCTGTCCTGAAAGCCAAAGTGTAATTACCTTTGCAAGAGGAGGGAAGCTGAGAAGAAGTGGGCGATTTATCCAGACGATAAATGGCTGGAAAAGAGTAGTCGCGCAAGTAGCAATGGAATGAGCCAAGTTATCCCGAAGGCCAGCTCGGCCCAACTAGCTTTCCCTGGCCCGCTTTTCAGGATGGCAAGCCCTGGCCAGGTGAGCTCATAATCACCGGGCGGGTGTCGCATCACTGCCCCTTTGTGACACGGGGCCGCACGGGGACGTGCCCCCTCGAGGCCGTGGAGCCACGCATCCAACACATCCCGGGCGCCTGCCGCAGCCAGCAGCCGCTGGGCTTCCCCACGCGCTGCCAGCGAAGGGCTGTTTGCCTGCCGGCAGAGCTCCTGCCTCTTCCTGGGGCCGCGCCAGCCAGATGAATCAAAATCTGCTCAGGGCTGCAAGCGTGCCTGTTCACAGCTTTGGCTGGCACGTTCGGGCGGCTGAGGGCTTCTTTTCCACTCTTCTCAGGTGCAGGGCTGTGTCCGTGAGACTCGAGTGGAGCAAAGCACCCGGTCTCTTACAGGTTCATTTCCAATGAACTTTATCTGCTCCCCCCAAGACACAGCCACGGGCTGACTCTGAACTAGCACTACCAAAGAAGTTACTTTTGCCCCTGCTCCACTCGGGGAGCCTTTTTTCTTTTTAGATTTCGCTTGAGGCATCTAGTTTCTCTGCTGCCTTGCTCGGGTTCCTGGTTTTCATCATGTCCCTCTCGGGACAGCTCAGTTTCTCCCCTCTCTTGCTTGCGGAGGCTCATTTTGCCCCTTCTCCACACAGGGTGCCTGGATTTACTCCGGCCCTGCTCAGGTGGCTCGTTACACCCCTGCCCAAATCTGGGGTGGCTCGCTTTGCTCATGCCCCGCTTGGGGCATTTAGTTTTGTCCCTGTCCTGCTCAGGGCATCTCATTTTGCCCCTGCCCCAGCCCCGCTCAGAGCAGACATTTTTGTCTGTGCCCAGCTGGGGGTCCCGGTTTGCCCCCGCCTTTCCCTGCTCCACAGTCCCTCTTGCCCTGGCCTCTCTCGTTGCCCTCCAGTCCGGCTTGGGCGTTTCTCCTGACTAGGCTGTGTCCCATCGGGGCAGGGCCCAAGGAGCTTGCACCGTGCTCCCCTCCCAGTCGCAACCCCATACCTGGCTTCTGTCTGTGGTGGCATCAGGGCTGTGGGGCTGGGGGCGATGGGTCGAACAGCCGCCTGGCCCTGGGGGCTCCTTGTCCTTCAGTTCATTCCCCGTTGAAAGGCAGCCCCTCCGCCAGCAGACAACTGCAGGCGGCTCTCTGCGCTTTCCGCAGGCACTGCTGACTGGGTCCTTGCAGGGCTATATGTGCAAAGTCACCTCACAGCCAAGCTCGCTTCAGGGTCAGGCCTCGGGAGCCAGCAGTGCCCGTTGCCTCCCAGGGAAGCAGAGGATCCTGCCAGCTGGATGTTGAGCAGGGTGTGCCTCTGCTGCCCGCTCCTCACTCACGCACACATCGCCTCCCGCTCCAGAGGCTTATTGCCTGGCGGCTCCTGTGGCGGCTCCCGCGTGGACTCGGGACCGGAGCTCGGGACGTGGCGGTGGCACCATGGCTGGTGGCAAAGCAGGAAAGCACAGTGGGAAGGCCAAGGCAAAGGCAGTGTCGCGCTCACAGAGAGCTGGGCTGCACTTCCCTGTGGGCAGGATCCACAGACACTTGAACACTCGCACCGCCAGCCTACGGGCAAGTGGGTGCCACCGCTGCCGTCTACAGCGCTGCCATCCTTGAGGACCTCACCGCCCAAGTGCTGGAGCTGGCAGGCAACACGTCAGAGGATCTCAAAGTCAAGCGGATCGCTCCTCGTCACTTGCAGCTGGCAATCCGCAGCAATGAAGAGTTGGATTCCCTGATCAAAGCCACCATCGCCGGTGGAGGTGCCATCCCCCACATCCACAAGTCCCCCATTGGAATGAAGGGACAATAAAAAACAGCATGGAGAGGGGAAAAAAAAAGCAGCCCCCTCCCTGCCATCATCGTACTCTACCTAGCACAGAAGAAATCTTGGGGATATGTGGAATTTTTTTTTTTTTAAGGAATAGTTCAAAGGAAGAGCACACACAATTGACTGTAGAGAGGAGGAAACATCGGTAGGGGCTTTAGATTCAAAGTTTGGCACAAAGTTGTACCTCGTCGGGCGGCACCCCTTGGTGTGGTGGTTGAGGGGCTCAGCTGCTCCCCTGGGTTTTATACAAAAATGGAACCGACCTCCTCCCAGCGCTGCCATGCTACCTGCACTCTGGAAAGGGCAGGGGAGATACCCTATGAATATCTGGGGGCAGCAGGGCAGTGCAGGATGGGGAGGAAGAGCCCAAGCAGTAGTTGAAGCTCCACCATGTTTCAAGGGAGATGGACAGAAGGATGGCGATTAATTGATTGATTGCTGGCTGGCAGGCACGCGTATCTTGAGCTCTGAAGGTGTTTTGAAAGAGCTGCTCCACACCTAGGCTATATGGCGCCACATCAGTCTGCGTGGCCTGTTCCACCACCACGTTGCTCATTCTCCCACCTCCCCGCTCCTCCTCCTCCTCCTCCTCCTCCTCCTGGGAAGTAGTTACTTTTTCATCCAGAACATTTTCAAGCGTCTCTCGATTCACTGCAGAACTGGAGGGAGCTGGATCGCTCACCTCAGAGCTTGTGGCGGTCAAACTCTCTTCAAATGCATCAGTCTCGTTAGCCGTGCCCTCGTTAAGAAGCAGCCCACTACCTGCCACCTCCTCCAGAGCTTGGTCCTCCGTGATGAGGCTGCCTGGCACCGTGGCACACAACGCTAACGCCTTCCCCTCCGAGTCATACGTGTACTCCGGGCACTGCTCATCTCTCACAGAGCTGTTCTGAGCCATCTCCACGCTCTGCAGCAGAGACTCCAGTTTCTTGTTTTCAACGCTTATGTCTAGGAAGTATTTCTGATTTTTTTTTTTGTCGTTCTCAGACAAGCTGTTCAATAGCCTGCTTCAGTTCTTGAATTTCCCTCCTTGCTTCCAAGAAGGCCAGCTCCACCTCCACACCATTACACTCTTCTACAATCCACTCTTCCTTCACGTGTCCCAGATGAGCTTTCAGCCCTTCTACTTCTGTTTCCCTGCAGCAAAATAAAAATATTGCGACACTGTTTCGTTACAGAGTCAACGTGAGGCTCCACCGCACTGGGATGGCTATGCTGCAGAGATGCTCCAAGAAGGAAGCACATTCCTCCGTGCACCATTTCCTGCCGCCTCCGGGACAGCTGGCGGAGACGTAAGCCGGCTGCCAAGACACGCCGGCTGACTGCTGACTGGAGTCACCGACCTCGCCACACAGCCAGCAGCCTCCGGGGCTGTGCTGTGATCCTGGACATTTTGAGGTGCAAGCGGGGGCCTCTAGGTTAGGGCCAGCCAGTACAGTGCTTAACGTCTCACCGACTGCCCGGCCCTGGAGGAGACGAGAAGCAGCTGCCTGCACGCATCCCCCGTGCTTGCCAGCAGCTCCTCACATACAGCCAGAGCCAACGCTGGCCTCAGACAGCAGGATGGCTCGGGGCTGCAGGCCCCTGGCTTGCTTTGCACCCACCCGGCCCAGCACGGAGCCAGAGGCTGCTGCCTTGACTTGCAAGCACGTGGGGAGAGGGGGCCCCTGCAAGACATCCAGCCCTCGCAGATGCAGAGGTCGGGCTATCCCAAGCTGGACCAAGGGCTCCCTGGGACTCTGCCTTGGGGCTCCTTACAAACACCCCTCTGGGCCTGCTTGGGTGGCGTCTGCTGGAGAGCCAGCTCTCAGAGAGCGGCTTTAGCAAGAGAGACGACACCTGCTGCTGTGTAATGCATGTTGTCGCTTCTTTGCTTAGCGTACCTACAAAGGGCTACTGTGAACAATTCAACACCTAAGCGACAAAAACACAAGCAGGCACCCTGGTTTGTGTAAGAGCTTTTCTTTCATTAGGGGAGAAGGATGACACTTGCAGTCATATTTCAGTGAGTGAGGTACAACAGGGGACTAAGGTCTTGCAGGTAGAAACTGGCTTATGTACAAAAGGTCTCAATGCTCAATCACACTGGGAAAATATTACCCTTTAAAAATATTCTATTGGGAAAGTTCAAAACAGGGGAAAGAGGCAGCCATATTCATAACTAAACTGCACGGTACGTATTCACTGAGCACGCCGTGAAACCTGAAGTACCTGAGAACAACCTGATCCGCCTGATCGTCTTTCAAATTTCTTAATGAAACCTTGATGCGGTCAAGAAATGAGTCAAAATGTTCTGGATTCCCACCCCTAAATGCTCCTGAATACATCTTTCCAACTCTGATTTCTCAAGTGAAATAGACCTTTCTTTACCTTTCCTTACCTCTCCTCTCAGATTCCTTCAGCTTTGTTTCCAAATGCTGTACTGGAACTTCCTTCTGCTGCAGAGCAGTCAAATACGGCTTGGCATTTTCTGGCTTAATGCTGCGATTCACCACAAGAAACGTATCTCCCCGATCGCCTGAAAAGGAAAAAAAAAAAAAAACCAACAAAACAAACCCTCACTTAACATCACTCCTGCAGTTCTTCAGTCCTGGCAAAAAGAAAAACATCCCACAGACTGATACAAAGCTTGACGCCTTTGGGGCTCCTCAGTGTCTGCACAAGTGACTCCCTCTGGCAAATCAAAGTACTTGAGGAAACGCCTCATTTGTGGCTATCGCACAAAATTTACTATTTATGGTACTTGTCTTCAGTGCCATTACATCAAATGAGACATTTCACTTCAAACCCCGAGCCACCCCCTCACCCAAAACACGTGGTGTGCCCACGAGCAGGCAGCCGGGCCGCTGGCAAGGGCGCCCAGCTGCAGGACGGCCAGGTGAGGTAGCGTACGGACCGAGTTCAGCTCCACACGTGAGTTAGGAAGCTGAGCACCCTGAAACCTAGATTCATCCTAGCTAGCTTTAGGTGTGCACCTGACATGCTTGGCTGTTGAATTGCCCGAGAGAGACAGAGAGGGAGGGAGGGAAACAGCAGCAGCGTGGTGGCAATTTCTTCTCTGCAACGTGTTGTGTGCGCTGGCAGGCATCTCTTTTCTTCCCTGTACAGGAAACTGCACAGGGAGGTGCCTAAGGCTGGGCAGGCTGAATTTTCACCCCAGTGTATAATAGTTGCTATACTACCCCACCCAGCTCTCTCCAAAGCAAAAGCACCCTTACGCAAAAGAACCAGTGAATGCACAGGAGAACTGATGGCATGAAACCACAGGAAGGAGCCTGCCTCGGAGGGAAAAGCAGCTACAAAGGGCGTTGACTAAAAGCAACCTTGACTTTTACAGTGCTGAAACAACATGGATGAATGAATACCATATGAAACAATAGGGATGGAGCACCCCGTTGACTGTCGAGCCACCAACATGAGAAGTCACACTGACGCCGAGGAGCAAGATGACCTGCTTGGCAACCCAGACAGCTGATGCCACGTTACAGTGCAGAGGAGGTCAGTCAGTGCCACTGAACACTGGGATGCTGAAATACACACTCGCCTCATCACTGGGCCGCTGTTGCTTCCTTTGCAGGAGCCCGAGTTGCTGCTGCTGGCTGAAGAAGCCCCGTAATGCTGGCGGATGTCAGCAGGAACTCCGCTGGGTTTTGCACAGTCTTGACTAGGGGTCCTTTTCACGGGAAGCCCGTGGGCTGGCTCTGCGCTTGCAGGATAAGGATCCATTATTCCGACCACAAGGGCCTCGGCTGGAGGGAACCAACATGGTTAAAGCACATTGGATTAGCCTCATCACGCAACACATTGTGTGCCTTATTTTACACACAAAGCTGTCTAAACACTAAACCAGATAGGTAGCTGTGAGTGGCCGGGAAGACAGACAGTCCTGAAGTCATCAGCCACTGCACGTTCTTCAGGGATCTTCAGGGATCTCCTTTTATTTTGTTTTTTGTTTGTTTCTCCTTTGTAAGGAAGGAGATAAGTACCTAAGTGCAGAAGATTTGTGCCCGAGACCCTGAACCGCAGGTGGCCTGTGCCGCCAGCCCGGAGCTCAGCAGATCATTACTTAGGACAGATGGGATTCAGGCTTTTGCCTTCTACTTGCCCATGCCTCCTTTCTAACTTGCTGACTCCTTTCTTGGATCCTGCGTTTGCGCTGTGACCTCTGGGTGCTTGCTGCAGCCTGAGAGCCTTGTGAACAAAAGGAGATACCTGTCTTGAGAGGCCACAGCCCAACCACTAATTGCCTACGTCTCTACTAAGCCACATCGACAATAACTGTTCAGAAGGGCGTGGATCATAACATTTCTGACACAGAACTAAAAGGTCCCTTTTCTAGGCCACTTTAATTTAACGGGAACTTGTGGATTGGGGTTCAAAATTAGGAATGCTAATCAGTTTTACCTAACTTGTTAAGCCTCTTTTGCTCAAAATATTTACGTTCGGATTATATTCCAATATTATCTCTCGGAAGTTGTAGAGCACTTCTTTCTCTTCAGTGCCATTTAGTTAGCTTATGTCCTAAAAATACTTCACTCCTGCTGACTAACTAAATTCACGGTGCAACATGAGATACAGAATCGCCCTGTGCGACGCTAGGGCGCCTTGGGCAGCGGTCCTCAGAAAAAGGACAAACAGAGGGTGCCTAAGCTTATCAGGGATGAACGGAAGAGGAAAAGGCATCTAATGAGACCCACTTGACGATCCAAGCGCCATCTTCAAACACAAACTTTCTTCCACAACTGAGTGGCTAAGACTGACTTCCCTTTCTGTTAAAACTACAAAACAAAAAACCAAACGAGGCAATAAAAGAGACGGAGACTGTACTTGGCTTCAATAAGGGCTAACAGCAGAGTGGTCAGAGACCTGATGAGGAACGCAGGAGACCGGGCTAGGATTCATCTCAAGAGCTCAAGAACACCACCTTGCTGCTCGCTCTCTGCCTCTACAGAGGCTAAACTAGCTGCCCAATGGCTCAGGCGACCTCCATTTTCAACAGAATCTGAGTCCAGCAGTTTGTAAGCGTGCCAGATCCTGAGACATCGCCTGTATGGATCCTTCCCCTGGCCTACAGGCCCATGCTGGCCGCTCCCGTGGTTAGGACCGGAGCTCAAGCGCTCTGGAAGGTGCGCACACACAGGCCACTGGAAAGCTTTGCTCAGCACTACCAGACGATGCCTAGTTGAATTCAGCAGCAGAAAGACAAACAGGGGAGAGGCTACAGTTCTGCGCGCAAAGGGAGCGGAGGACAAAACAAAAGAGATCGGGGGCAATTCCGGAAGCAGCGACAGGCCATCTGGCAGACAAGCACCGCTACCTCTAGATCGGGGTCCCGCAGACCAGCCCGCCACCCACACTGCTCCATGAGCGCTATGCCGACGGCTCTTCCGATCTCCTGCAAGGGGGAAGAACAGTCACGGGCAGCACAAAGAACAGAATTAACAAAACTACAGATCACAGCCTTCACGGCACAGTCCTGGGAAAAGAAAGAGTCTCTCTCTATCCCTAGGACAACAACTCATACAAAGACCAGAAGACGTACAGCAGGGCACAGCGAGCGAGCGAGCGAGCGGCACAGCAGACACACCGCGGGACAAAATGACTATCGCTCAACCGGCGCGCGGGAGGCGAAAGTTCAAGCCCCGCCCAAGGTACAACAAAAGTTGTCATCGTTTCAGAATTGTATACCACACGCACAAAATATTTCCGATGGCTGTAAGCTAGATTACCTAAGAGAAAACCTGCGAGCGCACAACTACAACTCACAGTTTTAATGCTTTTATGGCATCTAGAAAGCTCTGTCTACCTTCAGAGTATGAGAGTTCAAAGACACAGCACAAATTTAAGCTAACATTCATGGCGGCAGGCTCACGTGCCCCACCTTCCCAAGGTACTAGCTTTAGCAGGGAAGCAAAAATCTAGTTAAACTACTGTTATCTTCAAGTAAGAGAAATCTACACAAACTGCAGCTACACGGGGTTTGGTGTTTTGGGTTTTTTTTTTTTTTATTTTCCTCACAGTAGAAAGACACTATAGAGGAGAAGAGTGCTGGACGGAAAGGGCCCCTGGAGGTCTCTACGCCACCACTCTCTCCCAAGCACCAAGAGCCACCCCCCAGGACACATCCCAGGCCTGCACCACCCTCCTGGGGAACAAGTTCTCCCCAGTGCCCAACCAGAGCCCACCCAAGCTGCAAGTTCTGGCTTTTGCCCCTTCTTCTACGCTGTCTGCCGCAACTGAGAGGAGGCTGGCTCCACTGTCCTTGCAATGGCCCTTTAAGTAGCTGTAAACTACTGTCAGATCACTCCTCTGACTCCACGTGCCCAGCTACCTCAACCTCTTACCTTTGCCTATCCTCAGTGAAGGGCACTGATTTGAAAACTATTCAGGGTAACAGCGCCCAGAAATTAACAGCAGCCCTTCAAACTTGTTTGAGGGGAATGCAGCTTCAGGCCTTTTTTTTGAGAAAAGACACAAAAAGCTTACATCGGTTTGTTATTCTAAAACATGCAACACACAACTGAAGCGACAAATAAACTACCCATCGCCCTTCACCTTTGCTAAATTCTTTTCAAACAGACATACTTTAGCATACCTGTGAAGGAAGTAGTTTGGCAATCGCTCCACCACAACGACAACAAACTCTCAAACTCAAGCTAAGCTGCTCATTCGCAACAGGCTTCTCTCCACTGCTTTTGGAAGGCTCTCCCAAGGAAGTCTTGCTTTCAGTCCGGCAGTCCGGATCACTCTTTCCCTCTGGTACCGCACACCTCTCTCCAGCTGCCGCTTGGCATTCCTCAGGCGCAGTCTCTCGCACTTGTTCTGTTTTCTGCCTTTTAGTTGCAATATTTGTCTCTCCTTCTCATCTTCTCTTGAGAGGCAATGGGTTTTCTTGAGAGACATCGGCTTTTTTCTTCCCCTCACACCCAAGAAGGTTTCTCCAAATAGAGGTAACATCCAGCCAGTACTTTGGCTCCTCAGTGACAAAGGCTTTTAATCTCATGCAGCATTCTCCCTGGAAGAAAAAGCAGTTTCAGGCCAAGTAGTTCGGTCTCAGCACTCTGTTCTCCTACGTACGGACTGAGAACAGCTGTTAACAGAGACTGTGCTCAGATTGCATCAATGCGCAAATCCAGGAACCACAGCGCCAGCAGACACCACAGGCACAGCTGAGCTCTCAACACCCACACGCCCCACCAGCAAAGACCCAGGCAGCCCTCTGATTACAAGCTCTGCAGAACCAAGATTAAATCCTGCGAGGGCTGAATTCTGCAGAACAATTCAGCAGCTCTAGACAACCAGACCACCTCCGAGAGCCATTCCCAGGGACGGAGGACCCGCCTACCATGCCATCCTCCCCAGAAAGCAGGACTAAGAGATGTGGGACGCTTTCCAGGATTGAAAGACAGACGCGAACATTAATTCAGCTCACAATAAAAGCCACGAGTTTATTCTTTTAGAAGGGAAATCTCTCCTTGCTAGTCATCAACCTGCCTTCAATCCTGCAAAGTTTCCAACGCACGCCCAAACTTACGCCCATGGGTAGTCCACTTGACTTGGCTACGACAAGAGAGGCACGAGGAATAGACACGCCAGTTCCCTTAAAAACCTTGAAGCTGGTCAAGGTGGGGGGCGGAAGGGGGAAGGTATTTCTAGTTCTCATTTAGAATCATGGTGAAATTTGAGCCTCAAAGCCTGAAGGCTATTTGTGGTCTCCCAAATAAAATCCCACCGGCACACAGATATCAACCCATCTGACTTGAAATTCTTACTCCAGCACTGACAGAGAACGGGACCTCAGTAGCTGAGATTTACAAGAAATCTGTGCACTGAACGTGTGAAGTGACGCAAGATGGACGTCTGGATCCACTTTGCCTAGAAGAAAATGACTCATCGTTAAAATGCACACAACAGATCCAGAACTGGACTGCGGTTCCAGGATGGGGTGGGGCTTGGGTTTGGGGTTTTTTTTTTGGGGGGGGGGGGGGGGGTGGGTGGGGGGAGGGGGGTCGTGGGGCTGGCGTTACACATACACATCTATGTACAGTGCCAGCAGAACACAAGCGGGTAAGCTACCTTCAGCACAACAGAAAGAACTGAAAACATATCTGGGTGAAGGCTACTTCAGAACCGATTGCTGTCAATTACAACTATGGCTGACAGTAACTAAATAAATCAAACATTACCTTTATAAAGAGGACTTGAACTGGGGCTTCACGTTTCTGAGCACCCACCCTGTGAGCAAAGCGGAGGGGACGACCCGAGGGAAGGAGTCAGCGCCGTACCTTTCTCTCTAGAAACTGCAAGCGGGGGGTGTTTCTTAAGCAGCACAAACAGTTGCTCTCCAGACTGCACTTTCCTCAGCTCGCCCGGCTCCGCCTCCGTGCTGAAGAGGACCTCTCCTGAGGCGCAGCCCACCTCCGGGGAAAACCAGAAACCAAGCCAAACCGGGAACGGGTTTTGCCTGAGCACTGGCAGCAGCCCAGCAGCCCCTCGCACCCGCTCGCCCCTTCGCAGGGAGGAGGGCGGCGCAGACCTCCGCTCAGCCCGGGTGGCGAGGGGACACAGCCTGACCCAGCGGCAGGTGTCCCTGCCCACGGCAGGGGCGGCACCAGACGCTCCTTAGAGGTCCCTTCCGACCAAGACTAAGACCAAGACCAGACCCCGGGGGCCCCACGCAGCTGGCGGCACGGCCCACGCCGCGGCCGCCCGGCTCTGGGGCGCGAAGCGAACGAGCCCGCGTCCCCCGCCGATCCGATCCGATCCGATCCGATCCGATCCGATCCGATCCGATCCGGACCGGACCGGACCGGACCGCCCCGACTGGGCACCGGCGCCGGTTCCCCCCTCACCTCCGTAGGTCCGAGCTGCGCCCGCACCCCCCGCACGAGGAAGGGATCCAGCCCGCCGTGCACAAGTACCGCCCGCCCCCCGCCGCCATCTTGGCCCGCCCCGCCGCCATCTTGGCCCGCCCCGCCGCCATCTTGGCCCGCCCCGCCGCCCTCAGGTGCTGCCGGCGTCGGGACCGGGGAATTTGTTAAAAGCGCCCACTCTGTGGCGCCGAAGCGGTGTCTGCATCCACACGGGTTTCGAGGAAAGACTGTACCCACCCACACCCCCCCCCCCCCACGCCCCGTGAGTGATTCAGCACCCACGGCCCAGGGGGAAGCGCCAGGAGGGCAGCTGGGAGCCAGCACCTTCCCGCCCGCCCCACACACACAGAGGTGACCTTCTCTGCTGCAGGGCCGGTGGCCCCGCAGCCACCCCCGGCTCTGCAGCGCTGGGGCTGCTTAGTCTGAGGAAGGTGAAGGGCAAGGATGGTGACAGTCTGCAGGCAAGGAAGAGGCTGGCAGGAACGTGTTCTCCACCTCCCGTGGGGAAGGTGGAAGTCACGGCCGTGGAGCGCAGCCGTGGAGGTTCAGGTGGAAAAGCCTTCCAGAAAGCCCAAACCCCTCCTCCAGCATGAGTACAAGGAGCATCCTGGTGTGGGGCTGCCCAGAGCCCAGGCTTGCCGCTTGAGAAACAAAGACCGGGACCGGAAGCTGCGCCCGGGATCATAGCTACTCCTTTATCATGCCGATACGTTGTTCCTCCTCAGAGTTAGTATGTTAAACACTTTCCATTTTATATCTATGTAAATAAGAAGGTGGAAACACCTCCTCCCCTCACCCAAATGTCAGAACAGAGCATGGCACCAGGAAGCAAGACAAATGAGGGCCAGCTCGACCCCTAAACGGGATTTGCTGAGCACCAGAGAAGCTGTGATCGGCCGATGAGCGGCTGAAAATACAGCTGGTAGAGTAACACAGGAGGGCTGGCAGGGCAGAGAGGTTTGCTCTGGGGAGAGAGGGCTGTCCGCCTCCCTGCACCGTAACGGCTGACCCCCACGGGGAACAGAACATGGCGTTGGACAAGATTTCCCGTCTTCGTGATGCAGAAAGACCTGAAAATAACATTAGTAACAATAATGGTAACAAAAAGCACATGCTTTGTAGCTTTGAAATTCAGGTCTCCTCTGCAGGCTGTGGTGGACCATGGAGAAGACTTGCGTCGGCCCAGATTTGGCCAGGAGGTGGCCTGGAGGAATGTCAAGCCTGCTCCTTTCCCATCACTGGAGGTCTCCTGGGTGCAGAGGAGCAGGTGGCACTGGGACCGGCACCCCGAGGCCACAGCGGCCTGCGGCAAGGGCAAGGCTGCCTTTGGAGGCAAAGCACCTTTCAGAGGCTAAGCACCTCTGGAAGTAAAGCACATTTGGAGGCAAAGCAGCCGCAGAGGCCGTGGCATTTGCTGGGGGGTGGGGGGGGCCCTGCCCGGGATCAGGCAGACTGGTCCTGAGTCCTGGCTCGGCAGTGGAGACACTGTGACCAAGACAGTTCTTGTCCTGCATCCTCCCTTGCTTTGCTTCCTGCAGCCTGGCACATCCTTGACGCCCGTTAAGCGACTGCGGGCCCGAGCACGCCTCGGCCCTCAGCTCAGCTCGTGCTTTGAGGTGTTTCTGGAATAAGAAATGATCATAATAGTTGCAAGGGCTTTAAGGAGAAACAGGGGGGCACCCAAGTCAAATTAGGTTGTTAAGAGACTTTGAATAACCCCTTCTGCCAGTTAAACTGGTGTCACTGTTAAGCTCTGCTCACTGAGTGACCGGCTCTCTGTCCCCTGCTGCATGTCCCAAGGTGACAGGATGCAAACCAAGAGAGCAAAATTGCTACACCAACCCCAGTCCCCACAGTAGCCCATCTTCATCCATCGCCCAGCAGGCAGCTCAAAGAAGGGAGCCCGTTGTGCTGAGAGGGTCTCGCCCCACCCAAGACTCTATTGACATGGGCCCAGCTCCTCGGCCCATACGTGGTCAAGTATGCTGCGGGCGGGAAGCCAACGCCTTAGCGCAGCCGGCCTGCGCGTGCCTCCCAGCCAGCAATCAATCAATCAATCGCCATCCATCTGTCCTCCCTTGAAACATGGTGGAGCTTCACCTGCTGCTTGGGCTCTTCCTCCCCATCCTGCACTGCCCTGCTGCCCCCAGATATTCATAGGGTATCTCCCCTGCCCTTTCCAGAGTGCAGGTAGCATGGCAGCGCTGGGAGGAGGTCAGTTCCATATTTGTATAAAACCCAGGGGAGCAGCTGAGCCCCTCGACCACCACACCAAGGGGTGCTGCCCAACGAGGTACAACTTTGTGCCAAACTTTGAATCTAAAGCCCCTACCGATGTTTCCTCCTCTCTACAGTCAATTGTCTATGCTCTTCCTTTGAACTATTCCTTAAAAAAAAAAAAATTCCACATATCCCCAAGATTTCTTCTGTGCTAGGTAGCGTACGATGATGATGGCAGGGAGGGGGCTGCTTTTTTTTTCCCCTCTCCATGCCGTTTTTTATTGTCCCTTCATTCCAATGGGGGACTTGTGGATGTGGGGGATGGCACCTCCACCGGCGATGGTGGCTTTGATCAGGGAATCCAACTCTTCATTGCTGCGGATTGCCAGCTGCAAGTGACGAGGAGCGATCCGCTTGACTTTGAGATCCTCTGACGTGTTGCCTGCCAGCTCCAGCACTTGGGCGGTGAGGTCCTCAAGGATGGCAGCGCTGTAGACGGCAGCGGTGGCACCCACTTGCCCGTAGGCTGGCGGTGCGAGTGTTCAAGTGTCTGTGGATCCTGCCCACAGGGAAGTGCAGCCCAGCTCTCTGTGAGCGCGACACTGCCTTTGCCTTGGCCTTCCCACTGTGCTTTCCTGCTTTGCCACCAGCCATGGTGCCACTGCCACCTCCCGAGCTCCGGTCCCGAGTCCACGCGGGAGCCGCCACAGGAGCCGCCAGACAATAAGCGTCTGGAGCGAGCACAAGGCTGCTGGCTGTGTGGCGAGGTCGGTGACTCCAGTTAGCAAGCAGCTAAACTGGTGTTTTTTGCAGTACTGCTGCCTACAGAAATTGTCCTCCTGCTCCCAGGCAGCGCGTCCCTCCCCTGTGCTGGTGTCTTTCTGGTGCCAGCACAGCTGCCCAGCGAACGTGACCAGGGAAATCAAGGAGAATCAGAGCTAGCGCTCTTTTGTGTGTGCTGGCTGAATTGGCGTGAAGCTCAATCAGTTTCCCTGGCTGGTCCACTGCGCAAATGTACAAGTGCTTTGCACTGGCTCAAGGGTAGCCGGAGATGTGCATGGGAACAAACGGCCAGAGAAAGGTGGGGTACTTCTTTAGGCAGCACTAACCTTCAGCATCTGTGAAACTACAGTGTTAATTGAGTGACACGGAGACTCGTTCCCCCCTCGGGTATGACACGTGTGCTCCAGAAGGCGTGCTAGCGCTTTCCATTTGTTGTCCAGAGAGTCAGTTTGATTTAGAGGTAAACCCCATATTCCGCAGGCAGCTTCCAGCACATGGTTCGTGCCTGTCTCATGCAGTGCTCTTCTCAACCGTACAAGTGCGCTGCAGCATTTCATGGGTCTTGAGCGTATGCGGGGACCGTAAGCACAAATGTACATTGTTGGGAGTGTTGAAACGTGTTACGATGATAAGTATAGGCGTGGGTACACTTTGAATATTAATGTTGTTTTAAAGTCTTAATGTGTCGGAACCTGATAGTGACTCAAGCCCTTTGGAACATTACGTACAATAGTACTGTGCTTTAACTTAGTGTTTATTTAATTGCTTTGTTGTAAATTCCCTTTCCAGTCACAAGTTCAGTAAAGCCTGTTAGGAGCGTTAAACGCGTGTGAGAGTTTTATTGTGGCAAAGCTGTAAAAAATACCCCATCTCAGCTGAGCCACCCGCTCTGCCGCACCCACGCTGCATTTGCAGGTGCAAGTGACCTAATCTTCAACCCGATGCAATCTTCCAGAAGCTTGTAACGTCTCGTTTCTGCACTGCCGGGGGAGCGTCCGTCTTCCTGGCATGTAAGAGAAGTCCGGAAGGGCTTGCTTAACCCGGCCGAGAGTCGTGCAGTCTCGGTGTGCCCACGGAGATGCCACTGTGCCCACCAAACCACGCTTTCCCCGTGTCCAAACCTTGAGATCTGTGCATAGATCAGAGGAGGGCAACACCAGCCAACAGATGAAAGAGTGGGGTTTGTCTGGCTCCACCCGACCTTTCAACACCACCTCTGGCCATTTAAACCTCACTGGCCTCCTCTTTTCCCCTCCAGCAAAGCAAGTGTACTGTTTCCGTGTGCAACCTAGAGCAGAAGAGGTCTAGTGAAGCCAGACGATGCCCTGCACTGCTCTGCAGCTTCTGGGAAGAAGGGAGTTCTTAGCAAGCCACAAGGGAGGAGGATTAATTGGCCAGCGTGCGGGGAGCATTGGCAACGCTCAAGAGGGTGATAGGCACCGATGCTTACAGGGGCGACTCAGAGACCTTTGGCATCCCTGTGATGCCCGGGTTCTGAATTGCTTGTGTTTGCAACAGAGATTCAGGAGGGTTCGTTAAGCGTTACAATTAAGGAAGAGAACTGACAAGCTGACGTAACAGAGTCCCCAGGAGTCCACAAAGACGGCCGTGACAGCATCTTGCTCCTTGGAACACCTTACAGAAAATGCCTTATTCCTACTTGGGAGTCTGTCTGTTCAAGGCCAAGAGAGCAATATTTTATACGCAGTGTTACCAACTGTAATACAGTTTTGGATTTCTCTTGAAATACTTGGACACAGACACATCCCTTCTGAAACAAGTCCAATCGGACACTTTTTAGTGGGGCCAGGGAGGAATTTGATGAAAATTAAGCACTTAGAATCATAGAATCGTTTAGGTTGGGAAAGACCTTTAAGATCATCCAGTCCAACCATTAACTTACACTACCAAGTCCACACTAAACCAATCAAGGGTACACTAGACTAAACCATGTCCCGAAGTGCCACATCTACCCGTTTTTTGAACGCTTCCAGTGATGGTGACTCCACCACCTCTCTGGGCAGCCTGTTCCAATGCTTGACTACCCTCTCCGTGAATAAATTTCTCCTAATATCCAACCTAAACCTCCCCTGGCGCAGCTTGAGCCCATTTCCTCTCGTCCTATCGCTAACTACGTGGGAGAAGAGACCAACACCCACCTCACTACAACCTCCTTTCAGGTAGCTGTAGAGAGCGATAAGGTCTCCCCTCAGCCTCCTCTTCTCTAGGCTAAACAATCCCAGTTCCCTCAGCCGCTCCTCATAAGGCCTGTGCTCCAGACCCTTCACCAGCTTTGTTGCCCTTCTCTGAATGCGCTCCAGCACCTCAGTGTCTTTCCTGTATTGAGGGGCCCAAAACTGGACACAGTGTTCCAGGCGCGGCCTCACCAGCGCCGAGTACAGGGGGACAATCACCTCCCTGCTCCTGCTGGCCACACTATTCCTGATACAAGCCAGGATGCTCTTGGCCTTCTTGGGCACCTGGGCACACTGCTGGCTCATGTTCAGCCGGCTGTCGACCAACACCCCCAGGTCCTTTTCAGCCAGGCAGCTTTCCAGCCACTCTTCCCCGAGCCTGTAGCGTTGCATGGGGTTGTTGTGACCCAAGTGCAGGACCCGGCACTTGGCCTTGTTAAACCTCATACAGCTGGCCTCGGCCCATCGGTCCAGCCTGTCCAGGTCCCTCTGCAGGGCCATCCTACCCTCCAGCAGATCGACACTCCCACCCAACTTGGTGCCACCTGCAAACTTACTGAGGCTGCACTCAATCCCCTCATCCAGATCATCGATAAAGATATTAAACAAGGCTGGCCCCAAAACAGAGCCCTGGGGAACACCGCTCGTGACCGGCCGCCAACTGGACTTAACTCCATTCACCACTACTCTCTGGGCTCGGCCGCCCAGCCAGTTTTTTTACCCAGCCAAGACTACACCCGTCCAAGCCATGAGCTGCCAGCTTCCCAAGGAGAATATTATGGGAGACTGTGTCAAAGGCTTTGCTAAAGTCCAGGTAAATGACATCCACAGCCTTTCCATCATCTACCAGGCGGCTCACCAGATCATAAAAGGAGATCAGCTTGGTCAAGCAGGACCTGCCTTTCATGAACCCATGCTGACTGGGCCTGATCCCCTGGTTGACCGGCACTTGCCTGTTGAGTTCACTCAAGATGAACCTCTCCATAATCTTTCCCGGCACCGAGGTCAGGCGGACAGGCCTGTAGTTCCCCAGGTCCTCCTTCCGGCCCTTCTTGTAGGTGGGTGTCACGTTGGCAAGCCTCCAGTCCTCAGGGACCTCCCCTGTTAACCAGGACTGCTGACAGATGATGGAAAGTGGCTTGGTGAGCTCCTCTGCCAGCTCCCTCAGTACTCTCGGGTGGATCCCACCTGGCCCCATAGACTTGTGAGCGTCCAGGTGGCGTAGCAGGTCGTTAACTGCTTCCTCCTGGACTATGAGGGCTCCATTCTGGTCCCCGTCCCTATCTTCTAGCTCAGGGGCCTGAGTACCCTGGGGATGACTGGTCTGGCTGTTAAACACAGAGGCAAAGGCGGCGTTAAGTACCTCAGCCCTTTCCTTGTCCTCGGTGACAATGTTCCCCCCCACATCCAGCAAAGGCTGGAGATCCTCCTTGGCTCTCCTTTTATTGCTGATGTACTTATAAAAGCATTTCTTATGATCTTTTACAACACTGGCCAGATTAACTTCTTGCTGGGCTTTTGCTTTTCTAACTTGAGCTGAAGCCTTTCACTAGTAAAGATGCTAGGCTGCAATCCTCAGAACAGCGTCAACCAAGTAAGGTGACACTTGGAACAACGGAGATTCCGGGAAAACCTCACTGCTATCCCCACGTCACAGGTCTCTCTCTTACTAAGTATGGTGGAGCATGAACCTGACGACTGGCAGACAAAATACCTTTGACCATCCTGGGAATGTCCACTACACAAATTTTGCGCTCCAGAAATAGGGTGCCATATGCACACACCAGATTATTGTTAGTAGCTAATTTGGACGAGACAAGCCCCTGCTTCAGAAAGCATACGTCAAGAAAGACATGTAGACTTTAGGCGGGCAGAGGGCCATTCAGTGTTGTGATGAGGTAGGAGCCTAAGTGCTACCTATTGAGAGCCTGATGGTGTGCATGTGAATACGCTCCACCTCTGTCTTTCCATGTGTACTGCTCATTTTAGACTTTTATATTTCATCCTGCTGCTTTGCCTCCGGTCCCTTGCGTTGCCCGGTTGTTCCAGAATGATGTTGTGACTCTCCCGTTAGCAACGATTTCTGACTGGGCAGTGAGCCCTTACACCTCACTGGTTCAGCTGCCCAAGTCAGAACGGTGCTTGTGCTTGTGCTAGTCAAGGGAGAGAGAGGCGAGATCCTCCAGACAGCGACTGAGAGTAGCGGGGTAACGAGGAAGCCGAAATTGGGTTGTCGTTCTGACTCATCCTCCAGAGGAGCCTCTTGCTCTCCGTTTAAGATAGGAAGAGCCTTAGCAAGTGGAAGCTAGGCGACGTATTCCCTTTGGTGTCTGTCAACAACTTTCAGTAATGCATAAAACACCCCTCCATTACAAAACCAGTCCCACACAGAAGACCAAAGCAACACTTAGGGGGTCAAAAAATGTGGGGGAGACAAGCGGAACAGGACCTGTGTTAGTTCACGCTCTGGCTCTGTCCCCCGTAAAGAAGTGGGAAGGGAGGATGAGAACCTTGCCCCATACAACAGAGTAGTCTGGAGAATAAAACTTCCTGCACACAAGCGCTTGGGTAACAAGGTATTGAATTGCTGTGATAAACCTCTGGTAAAGTTCAGGTGGAGCCGGGGCATGGGGACGGGAGCTAAATTTGTGTATTAAAGACATGGGAGGAGGAGTGAAGCAGCATACACCTTCACACCCAACTTTCCTATTGGCCGAGGGGACCGAACTTGTCCCTTGTGAAGCTCTGACGCAGTAGCGTTGTCTCACAAAGGGAGTTTGTTACCCGGTGTGCGATAAACCAATTGAGTCGAGCAGTCGAGAATCCAATCCACCGAGTCGAGATATCCAGTTTATTTCATTTCTGTGCAGAGATGGGTGCTAGGTGGCAATTCCACAAAGCTAGCACACCCTTACAGTAATAGTTTAACATATGTATACTTATGTTGCTACATATCACTCCTTTCTATTTGCTTATCGTACCATCGTGGGTTCTTAGTCTCTTCTCCTTGACTGAAAGACACAATGTTGCATAAGGGTCTTCACGTGGAGGCAAGAATATTTTGGCACAGAGGTGTGTTTTTTTCCATGCAAATGAGCGTAGTTCATTTAAAGTTCATATACTCTTTCAGTTTGCGTCCAATTCCATGCTCTGCTGCCCAGGTATTTCTTTGTGAGTGATAACTTTCTGCTTTATCTAACATTTTGTCCTTGGGTAAATATCATTCGCTACTAGCTGACCGCGACATTATGTTGCTTGAGACATCAGTTCCCCACTTTGAGACTACGAGGCTTTCTAAGAGCTTCCTAAGTCTCCCTATGTACCCGTGCTAACATAATGGACTGTCCTCTAGTTAATTGTAACAGCATTCTCTTTAAACAATTCACAGCAATACAAATAATGAGCAGTGTTCTTATTACAACAGTTAAGAGTGTGAAATGAGCTCTCTAACCATCCGGTTAATGAGTATCCCAGTCCGTTCAGGATTTTGTTTAACCAGCCTCCTTCTAACCCTGCTCTTAGTTCCCTGCTTGCTTTGGCTACTCCTTTGATATCATCTAGTTGATGGTCCAAATCTTTAGTTACATTTGGAATGTGGACACCACACCTACCGTTTAAAAGATTCAGGTATCCACCACACTCCATGTTCGTGCAATAATAATAAATCCAGAGGCAAACGGTTCTGCAGTGTCATTTTAGAGGTGGCTTGTAACTGGAGGTTTAAATCTGACAGACCAGTCCGAGTTGCATTCGCTAATGCTTCCATCTGCAAGGTTAAATTCTGAATGGCTAATCTATTCTGAAACCTGAGGAGTCAATACAGGTCCAAATATCCACGCTACCTTGGTTCCAGTACTTGGGTGTTGCCAATTGTCCTCGACTGATCTTTTGATTCTCCCCCAAATTCCTCAGCTTAATGGAGATTTTCTCCATAAGGGACAAAGTTAGCAGTCCTACGGTCCAGTATTTATTCTCATCTGAAAGGGGGAGATGAGTTACCCACTCCCCATCACTGCTTATCCATACCGTATATCCTAAGGCCGGGACTGTCATCTGGGTACGATCTAGGCCGCTCCAAGGGTCATTATTAGTCAGATGCGACCAGGTATCATTTAATGGAGTTACATAATTCCTGCATATGCATCCTAACCTTAGGGCCATAGCAACCGGATACACTCGCTGCACTTGTGGTTCTGAGCTATTACAGTTAAAGATTCTAGTACAATTCCAGTTTGACTTTGTTTTTCCAGAGGCAGTTCTTGACCTATCGAGATTGGGATAAGTTAACTGCACTTGCAAGGGTTCATCAGGAATACCTTCATTTCCTTCCCAAACAAAACACCAATCTGTCGGTTGGTTATATTCCCGGCACTTCCCAAAGCTGGGGTATCTGACAGCCCCACGGCCTATTACTACACTGATCTCCTGACGGTCTATATATTACTTCTTTAGCCCACGGAGTTTCAGCTTTGCTGATATTACAGTTTTCCACCGTACCACCTTTCGGAGTCCATTTGAGGGCATTATTTTCCTTCCTTATTGTACCATGTGGTGGACCCATTAAGTTCCCTTCTCCACATGTCTTCCCCTGTTTTAGTTAGGTTTGTCGTTAGTACCCCCCCCATGAAATGGGATTCTCTGCGGACTTAGGAGTAGGTAAACACGCAGTCACTGAAGTCCAGTTTTGAAGTTTACCAAAGTCTCGGACCAACTTCAGAATAAGATTTGTGTTACTGCAATTAATGTAGGAGTACATGATGAAAACTTTCACCACACACATTCTGCTTTCCACTTGGCAAAGGATCGAAGGCTCTACGTGAATATATATATATATTTTTTTTTTTTTTTACAATCAAGTTCAAAATCCCTTTGGGACGCAAAAACAGTTTATGTGTTCTTGAAAATTCTTATCTTAGTTTCTCCTGTCTTCTCAGAGCTCCATTGTTCCGTCGGCGCTTTTTGGCTTTTTTAACCCAGGTACGATGAACCCAGGAGTCAATGCCTCTTTCTTTGATAGCCGTGTGGGTAATTAGCAAAACCAGGTAAAGTCCCTTCTATCGTTCCTTTAAAGGTTCATCCTTCCACGTTTGGATATGGACTTTGTCTCTGAGCATAAGGCAACAAGCTGGAGTGTCTAAGGGTATTGGCGCCCTTTCAGTTAAATACCCGTGAAGGGAAGACAAAGCCTGTTCCAAAGATAACAGGTAACGGGATAACAATTGGTTTCCCGTAATACGCGTTTGATCACCTTTCCCAGTTAAACTATTTATGGGATACTGTTTCCCATACAGAACCTCAAAAGGACTAACTCCTTCGCTAGCTCGGGGAGTGACTCGAATTCTTAGCAATGCTATTGGTAGCACATCTGTCCACGTCGTTTGAGTTTCCTGACAAAGTTTTGAAAACTGTCTTTTCAGAGTCTTATTCATTCATTGGACCTTGCCACTTGATTGTGGTCTCCAAGGAGCATGTAGGTCCCATGTCATTTGTAAAAACTTTGCACCTTCCTGAGCTATTTGAGCTGTAAAGTGTGGCCCATTTTCAGCGGACATTCCTTCAGGTACCCCAAATCTAGGAATTATCTCCTTTAACAATATCCTTACTACTTCTCTAGCCTTATTGGTACAACACGGGAAAGCTTCAGGCCATCCTGAAAGGGTGTCTGGTAACACCAACAGCTAGCTATACTGATTGCTTTTTGGCAGTTCAGAAAAAACAATTTGCCAGTATTCCCCAGGCATGTGGCCCTTCCTGACCTCTCCAGGAGGAGATCTTTTCTGTAGTTTGGGGTTATTCTTACAACAACATAGTTATCGGGCACTGCTTCACAACAAAGTTTGCAAAAGTTTGCATCTTCGGTCCTACAGCGTATCTTTTGATACTTGTGACCAGAGCATCCGCTCCCATATGGGATTCACTATGGGTCTTCTTCAGTATTTCTCCTACCACTGGGGTAGTAACCAATACTTGCCCATCTTTGGTTATCCACCATCCTTCCTTGACTTGGTACACTCTAAATACTTGGCAAGCTGATCCTCCTCCTTAGAATAGTTTGGAGGTTCCCACTGAACTTTTCTTGATGGGACCAATGCTTCAATTAGCGATGCCCTTTCCGCAACTCTTTTGGCTATTTCCTCTGCTTTTCCATTTCCTTTAATGATTCCCATTTGTCCTTTCTGATGAGCTTTGCCACACATGATTGCAACTTCTCTCGGTCCCAGAACAACTTGCAACAATTCTAAAATTTCCGGTCCATATTCAATAGGGGTTCCTTGAGAAGATAGCAACCCACGTTGTTTCCAAATAGCCCCATGCGTGTGGACCACTCCAAATGCGTATTTGGAGCCTGTATTTACTTACTTACTGTAAGTAGGTACTTACTGAAAGTAAGTACTGTACTTACAGTACTTATTTGCCTACTGTATTTATTTACTCTTCTATCTTTAGAGGTTTGGTTAAATCCAGCAAACCCAAAGCAGGAGCCCTCATCAATTCAGTTTTGATGGAGTCAAATCCTTTTCGGCACTCTGGTGTCCATTCTAAAATTTCTCCGGGTCCCTTCATAGATTCACATACCAGCCTGGCAATCAGACTAAAATTTGGTAACCGGAGTCTGCACCATCCAGCCATCCCCCAAAATCCTCGCAGCTCTTTCTTAGATTTGGGGGGGCTACTAAAACACGACTGGAACCCGTACTGACCCCTGGGTGACAGCGCTAGTTACTGGTCTCTGACTAGACTGGCTGCCACTGAGCAGCGCCCTCGGGGCCCGGCCGCTCAGCCCGTTTCAGTCCCGCTCACTGTCGGCTCATCCAGCCCACTCCCGTTCCAGTGACCAGAACTCCGTATTTAAAAAGAGGTTGCAAGATGGGCATATGCAAGCACACTGCTTTCAAAATCCCAAGACATAAACCTCCCACACTGGCTCTGTCCACCTATTGCCCCAAAACCTACAGAGAAGGAAACACCCCGTAAATTACATATGCAAGGCCAACAGCTGTTTTTACTTCTGGCTTTGGCTGTTCTGCCTGTTGGTTCCAAATGAGTATTATTTTTGCAGGGCCATCCCAAAAGCTGAACATGGATTAAAGTTCTTCCTTGAGGCACCTGTGGGCAGGTGGGCCAGCCGGTGGAGCTGTCTGAGTGTCTAGAAGGTCTCTCTGAGCACTTCCTGGCCAGAGGCAGCACTGGGAGGAGGGACAGGGTGGGCCGCTGGTGCCCTTTGTGCAGCTTGATCCCTGCTGGGGGCACTGCTTCCTGGATTCTCCTCCTCTCCTCTCCTCTTGCTGGCATTGCAGAAGTCAGATGCTGTGCTCCTCCTTCATCCAGGGTCGCAATGTGCCCCCGTCACCACCACAGCGCCCCGAGTGTTTGTCCAACGTGCATCTCTGGGGCACTGAAACCCTCCTCCTCCTCCTCCTCCTCCTCCCTGCTGAGGGGTCACAGTCTGATGTCCGCAAACTGACTGTGGCGATCGCAGCCCCGCCGTGGCGATCTGCTCCGCTCTCTCTGCCTCAGCTGAGTTTGCTCCCGAGCAGCCCTGGCTGCGGGAGCCCACTTGGAGCTGGTGGTGGAGGGCCCTGCAGCTGCATCACCCCTTGGGGCTCGGTCACGACGGGGAGACCTTGCTCTCCTCCTCCTCCCCCTGCACCTTGCTGAGCAGCTGTAGTCCGTGATCTCCACAAACCGGCTGCGGAGATCATAGGCACGCCGCAGGGATCTGCTCTGTTCTCTCTGCATCGGCAGGGTTTGCTCCCAAGCAGCATTGCATGTGGGAGCCGACTGGGAGATGCCGCTGGAGCGCCCTGGAGCTGCGTTCACCCTGGGAGCGCAGTCACGACTTGCCAGGCTAGTTCTCCTCCTCCTTCTCCCTGCTGAGGGGTCATAGTCCGTGGTGTCCACAAACCAGCTGCGGAGATCTTTTCCCCACTGCGGGGATCTGCTCCGGACCCTCTCCCGGGCACCCTTCCTCTGGCGGCGGGAGGAAGGGCTGAATCCCTGCTCCTCTTTGGTGGTGTCGTCGTCTTCTTGCACGCTGTGCGGCACACGGTCAACTGGCTGACAGCAGACCGGGCACGCATCTTTCCTTCCAGACACCAGCCTTCTACAGCCGCAGAAGAAGCGATGCAAGCAGAAGCCCACGCAGGAGGCGATGTTGAGCCTGCCTGTCCAGATGGAGCACGGCCAGCCTGCAGATGCCTGCCGTGCACCTGCCGAGGTTAGCTGGCTCGTGCTGGCTGTTGCGGAGGAGCTGCTGTCCTCTGGAGAGTCCTCCATGCCCACCGCCATGCCCTGCAAAGAGAGCTGTGCCAAGGTCCTGCCCTTTCCTCCTGAAAGGACCAGAACAGTGAGGAAACCCCAGAAGCTCTGTGAGGGGACAGCTAAGGGCCGCCCAAAGGCTCTCCTGGAGGGCTGCAAAGGCAGAAGGGGCCAAAGGCGCACAAATGGGATGGATCTAGGTGGCATGCTTTGAGAGGGAGCAGCGTTGCGGCTGTGTGACCGGGAAAAGAGAGCAATGCCCAGATCCCACAAAGAAATCCACTGTCCATCTGGTGCCCTGACCCGCCTCCCCAGAATTACCTTAGTCCTGTGAGGCAGACCCTGTGGTCCCACAGAAGCCGCCTGCTTGCTCTTGGCCCCCCACAGACTGAGGAAGAAACGGGCATATGATGGTGCCGGTGAGGAAGAAGCCCTTTCTCCAATTTTCAACTCAGGGCATTTGGAGGGGAAAAAAAAAAAAAGGATCTCTGTTTAGGGCTCTTCTTGCAGCCTCCTCTGGGGCTCAGTCATTTTCTTGGAGCGGTTTCTACGACAGAGAGAAGACGTAACCAAGACTACAAATAGGAAATTCGATTGGGGTCTTCCCACCACGTCTGCCCCTGCCAGAGCAAGTCCTCGAGGGTCTTTATACCCGCTACGGCTTCCATTTCATAGAGTCAGAGAATCAGAGAATATTTTGGGTTGGAAGGGACCTTAGAGATCATCTAGTTCCATCCCCGCTGCCATGGGGAGGGATATCTTCCACTAGACCAGGTCGCTCAAAGCCTCATCCAACCTGGCCTTGAACACTTCCAGGGACGGGCCATCCACAACTTCTCTGGACAAGCCCTTCCAGTGTCTCACCACCCTCACAGTAAGGAATTTCTTCCTAATTTCTAATCTAAATCTTCCCTCTTTCAGTTTAAAACCGTTACCCCTCGTCCTATCACTACACTCCCTGATAAAGAGTCCCTCCCCATCTTTGCTGTAGGGCCCCTTGCTTGAAGTACTCTTCTCAACATTAGCCAGCTTCAGATAGCAGACAAGTAGCCGTTTACCCCCGGGCAGCAGCCTAAAGCCCAGCAAGGGAAGATAAGGACTGACGTGGGGTAGTTCACGTTGGACAGCACTGAATGATGCAGGTACTAACTGTCTCCTATGACAGAAAGAGAAACACTCCAGAGGATGAGAAGAAACAAGCAAAGCCAGGAAAAGGAAACATATTCTGAACGGTTTTTTTAATACTTGTTATGACCTGACGTAAAAGAGTAAATAGGCTTGCTGCCCGAGAACTCTGTCGATGCCACAACCATCCACAGCCATGTCGTTCATCTTGTACCACAGTCCGTTGCTGGCCTGCAAAGAAAGGCATCGATACCTGGAGGTGAACTGCATGGTTTCTCCACAAAAACACAGGCAGAAAACTACAGGACCAAGAGTACACCAAAACAAATCCAATCCAGCCCCTGAAGAGACCTTCTCCCCCAAAGCCGTGGCTGCCAGTAACACTGCCGTGAAAGTTTCTCTTCCCCAGCACACATATTTCCCCTGCTAGGAAGGAAGTTGCTCTTTACCTTTGTGTAGCAGAAATAGTGTCCTGCATGGCAGCTGTCACCGCTGTGTACCAGGACAGCATATAAGGCGTAGAGGAGCAGTTCTCCAGCTGTCCGAGACATGTATGGCCGAAGATCCAAGTATTCAGGATACTCCACAACCTACGGAGAGACCCAGAGGGCTCAGAAATGATCCTGAAATAGCCTTCCAAGACTGAAGGCTAGCGGTGTGTAAATACATCTTTTTGGCTCATGAACACTTGTTTTCCCTTAAAGCAACATCCATGGTTTGGGAGGCAGGAAACTGTTCGCGGTCCAAACAGCTCTGTCGGAGCAGAGCATGTGCTTGTCTTCCCGCGGGAACTCTCGTCTCCCCAGAAGGGAACACAAAAATCCCAACACGAACAACCGGTGAAAGAGCGTACTGCTTTGGAAATCTCCTGCTCCGGGAAGAGAAAGTTGCGCTCCAGTTGCGTACACACCTTGCTGATCTTCCTGCCAGTGAAATCTTGAAACCTTTTCAGACACACCGTCAGAACCTTGGGCGCGTGATGGACCGTAAAGCTCTTGGAGGCAGCAACCATCTTGTCACACCTTGTAACCAAGCACAGAGATGAGTGCTGAAATGCACCTCTCTTGCCCCAAGAAGGCCAGACAAGCTTTCCCTTCTCACACATCCTTATGCTATTTTAAGGCTATTCAGTACCAGAAGGCCGTATTAAACAAAAGCTGCATCTCATTATTGTGCATCTAACCTACGTGAAAAGATGACTTATGCCGCATGACATGCGGCACCTTCACGCAGCACCTAGTATTAGTATGTCGTTAGTAATCCTCTTACTTGCTACATTTAAAGCAGTTTTCGCCATCCAGCTGCTCGGGTCTCACAAAGTCCTCCAGAGCTGCGGTGACAGATGAGGCCGCCTGGAGGAGCGAGAAAGGATAGCCCTGAGCTCAGGGCATCACCCTCGCCCAGACACTTACTAGGAGTTGACAGGAAGACCCAGGTAGCTGAGGCTGAGGAGACCCACCCTGAAACCCGCAAGCAGTGTCCAGAAGGAGGCACAAAGAGGGTATTATGCTGAACACTTCCCTCAATTCCCAGGGATTCCCGGCGCTATCAGGAGCTACCTCTCTGTGGCACCGCACAGTTCAGCTACCAATGCTGTGCAGGGTCATCAATAATGAAGACACCACAACCCATCAGCCTGGGAGCCAGACGGGTGTTGAGGAGGGCAAAAGGAAGACGGATGAGAGTACGTCAAGGGTGCAGAGAGGATAATTTGTACTTGTCCAGCTTAAAGCCAGCACCTACATGCAGACCGCTGCCACGGCCTCCCCAGAAGGACACAGGCCATTCCATTCCACTGCCCACCCGCCACCAAGCTCTCTTATGTTTGCACTCTACGTTTTTAAGCCAAATGCCTCGATTCTGGAAAGCTACAGGGGTCTTGGGACGTTTGAAGCACAATTACAAACCCTCTTACTTTTATATCCAAAGGGACATCCAGGAAGGCCTCATAGGAATCGGACACTGCTCTGCAGCTCAAGCACGTGACTGGAAGGCAAATCAAAATGCTCAGCGACAGGGGAAGTTGACTGACTCTGCCCGTTTCTGTCCTTCATGCCTACTACGCCAGTCACACCATCAGCCGTTTATCACGGGCAGACGGGAGGGCACAGACAATTCCAGGGAGAGCAACAGTTGTGGGAAAGTACCTCTGGATCTCAGAAAGCCCCCAAATATTTGATGGACGATGGTAGTTGCTTGAGAAGAGACGTCCAAGCTAGAAAGAAATGGTAAGGCAGAGAGTTATCTCCTCCAAGAGTTTTGCTTTGTCTGAAAGCCCTGGGCGTAGGTTCTCCTCGATGGGAGTACCTCAAGGAGTGCAAAGGGCTCGGGAACACTGAAAAGGTAATCGGCTTGTGCTTACTCGCTGCTTCCACTCAGACAGGCTCTCTGCATGGCATCGACAGTATAGCGTAAGAACTCGTGGGCGTCTTCCTGCATGCCAAGCTGGAAATGTTCTCCTATTCCTACAAAAGAAGAAGTTAGTAGATCTCTCCTACAAGAAGGCAAGAAAACCTGTAGGGGCACCTGAAATGACTTACGTGTGAGGACACTGATGACACCGCTAGGCCGGATGGCACAGACTGAGGAACGCAGGACCTCGTTAACGTGCGCTTCCATTACGCACATCATGCAGAAGCCTTGCTGACGACCTGAAGCGGGAGGAGGGAGGGGAGCAAGCTCCTCGGGTTAGCAAAATATCCACAGCGATGGGAAACGTAATGGAGATCTTGAAGTTCTAAGAACAGTCTCCACTCCTCCTCTCCCAAGGTGCCAATGTCCCAACAAGCCCCAGACATTATTTTAGTGCCTAGAAAACTTTCTTCAGAGGGATGCTAAACTGACAAAAGTTTTCTGTGCAATAAGCAAAGAGAGCTTAACTTGTCGGAATAGGGACTGAGACCTGGGGCTAGAAAGAGGTGCCTTTCTGAAGATCAACACACCTAGACACGAGGGGCGGCTTCTAGGCTTGAGTGTTCAAAGAACACCACCTCGGGGGGTTGACAAAGAAGGGCTGCTTTTCTGGTAGATCAAATTCCAGATTCTGGGAATCCTTGCAAAGTGTCCCACAGATTTACAAGGAGTTGTTCATAAAAGTTCTCACATGACTGGCTGTGCTCACGAGAGAGCAGGTAGTTGGCCAGAGGGGGTGTGTACGTCAGGCACTGCAGGACGGAGTTGAGGAAGCACGTATTGCCCAGGTTGTAGAGTCCCGCTCCAGCTCTCTGTCTGTGCTGCCAGTCCAGGCAAATCTTCTCCGGAGGAAAGAGGACCCTTTGTGGCGGAGCCATTCCCTCGGCGACGACTGCAGGGCAATGACATTTGCAAAGAGATGACACGACATTGTTGCACAAAAGCATGTCTTGGGCAAGCACCTAGCACAGAAGGTAACCCTACTGATGTCAGGATCTTTCTACGGGCAATGTCGTCTTTCAGAGTCTCGTACATAGTGGCAGAGGAGTGACAAAACGCGTTTTCATGTGTCTAATGGAAAACAGCTGGGTAAGTCTGGCTGCTATCAGGAAACGCCCCAGAATTCACGCTAGGCTGTCAGCACATCAACATTCAGGGATGGAGCACCAGCCACGTCCGTTGCCTTTGGGGAGTCACAAAGTCCAAGCCTGCTGATGAAGCCGTTACTCACAGGAGTCGTTCCCCATTGCGGCCATCGCTCCTCTCAGGAACACAGGGGAAAGCTTCGGATGACAAAGGATCTCAGGACACGCTCCAGAAAGAGATCAGCGCCAATGCCGTCCCCTGATTGCAAAGAAATAATCGCAGCTCAACAAAATGATTAAAAAACCCAAACCCAAACCCAAACACAACCCGCAGAACAGCAGCCGCCATCGAAAGAGTTTCAGTGGTACGTGGAACTGCTGCGGAGCCTGCAGGCCGACGGCCCTGCTGTCCCTGTCACAGGACTCCAATTGACAGCAATTACCAAGGCCCTTTTGAAAGACTGCATTGCGTGTCACCTTCTCTGAAGAGCACCTGCGGCTTACCTGTGGCTAGCGTTAGCAGCAGAGCCCTCTGGCTCTCCAGCCCACACTTGCCCACCTTGTATGCAGGACCGACCGGCTTCCGGCCGCTACTTTAGCGGCTGCCTTTGCCATGCTCCGTTTCTGCCTGCCTTCCTACCGCATCAGTCAGGGTGGGAAAACTGCTTGTCATTCTTGGCTGAGCCCAGTGCCTCAGACTACACTGCCACCCCCCTACTTACCTATCCTAGGGTATGGTAGAGAAATAAGTATCAGCACAAAGGAACTCTACCCGTAGCGCATATCCGGCCAGCCTGTAAAGGTGTAATAGCTCAGCCTAGAGCTCGGAAGGTATAGACCAGCCGATACTTTTGTCCCGTATCTCTACGACTTGTCCTGAAAGCCAAAGTGTAATTACCTTTGCAAGAGGAGGGAAGCTGAGAAGAAGTGGGCGGTAGACGATAAATGGCTGGAAAAGAGTAGTCGCGCAAGTAGCAATGGAATGAGCCAAGTTATCCCGAAGGCCAGCTCGGCCCAACTAGCTTTCCCTGGCCCGCTTTTCAGGATGGCAAGCCCTGGCCAGGTGAGCTCATAATCACCGGGCGGGTGTCGCATCACTGCCCCTTTGTGACACGGGGCCGCACGGGGACGTGCCCCCTCGAGGCCGTGGAGCCACGCATCCAACACATCCCGGGCGCCTGCCGCAGCCAGCAGCCGCTGGGCTTCCCCACGCGCTACCAGCGAAGGGCTGTTCGCCTGCCGGCAGAGCTCCTGCCTCTTCCTGGGGCCGCGCCAGCCAGATGAATCAAAATCTGCTCAGGGCTGCAAGCGTGCCTGTTCACAGCTTTGGCTGGCACGTTCGGGCGGCTGAGGGCTTCTTTTCCACTCTTCTCAGGTGCAGGGCTGTGTCCGTGAGACTCGAGTAGAGCAAAGCACCCGGTCTCTTACAGGTTCATTTCCAATGAACTTTATCTGCTCCCCCCAAGACACAGCCACGGGCTGACTCTGAACTAGCACTACCAAAGAAGTTACTTTTGCCCCTGCTCCACTCGGGGAGCCTTTTTTCTTTTTAGATTTCGCTTGAGGCATCTAGTTTCTCTGCTGCCTTGCTCGGGTTCCTGGTTTTCATCATGTCCCTCTCGGGACAGCTCAGTTTCTCCCCTCTCTTGCTTGCGGAGGCTCATTTTGCCCCTTCTCCACACAGGGTGCCTGGATTTACTCCGGCCCTGCTCAGGTGGCTCGTTACACCCCTGCCCAAATCCGGGGTGGCTAGCTTTGCTCATGCCCCGCTTGGGGCATTTAGTTTTGTCCCTGTCCTGCTCAGGGCATCTCATTTTGCCCCTGCCCCAGCCCCGCTCAGAGCAGACATTTTTGTCTGTGCCCAGCTGGGGGTCCCGGTTTGCCCCCGCCTTTCCCTGCTCCACAGTCCCTCTTGCCCTGGCCTCTCTCGTTGCCCTCCAGTCCGGCTTGGGCGTTTCTCCTGACTAGGCTGTGTCCCATCGGGGCAGGGCCCAAGGAGCTTGCACCGTGCTCCCCTCCCAGTCGCAACCCCATACCTGGCTTCTGTCTGTGGTGGCATCAGGGCTGTGGGGCTGGGGGCGATGGGTCGAACAGCCGCCTGGCCCTGGGGGCTCCTTGTCCTTCAGTTCATTCCCCGTTGAAAGGCAGCCCCTCCGCCAGCAGACAACTGCAGGCGGCTCTCTGCGCTTTCCGCAGGCACTGCTGACTGGGTCCTTGCAGGGCTATATGTGCAAAGTCACCTCACAGCCAAGCTCGCTTCAGGGTCAGGCCTCGGGAGCCAGCAGTGCCCGTTGCCTCCCAGGGAAGCAGAGGATCCTGCCAGCTGGATGTTGAGCAGGGTGTGCCTCTGCTGCCCGCTCCTCACTCACGCACACATCGCCTCCCGCTCCAGAGGCTTATTGCCTGGCGGCTCCTGTGGCGGCTCCCGCGTGGACTCGGGACCGGAGCTCGGGACGTGGCGGTGGCACCATGGCTGGTGGCAAAGCAGGAAAGCACAGTGGGAAGGCCAAGGCAAAGGCAGTGTCGCGCTCACAGAGAGCTGGGCTGCACTTCCCTGTGGGCAGGATCCACAGACACTTGAACACTCGCACCGCCAGCCTACGGGCAAGTGGGTGCCACCGCTGCCGTCTACAGCGCTGCCATCCTTGAGGACCTCACCGCCCAAGTGCTGGAGCTGGCAGGCAACACGTCAGAGGATCTCAAAGTCAAGCGGATCGCTCCTCGTCACTTGCAGCTGGCAATCCGCAGCAATGAAGAGTTGGATTCCCTGATCAAAGCCACCATCGCCGGTGGAGGTGCCATCCCCCACATCCACAAGTCTCCCATTGGAATGAAGGGACAATAAAAAACAGCATGGAGAGGGGAAAAAAAAAGCAGCCCCCTCCCTGCCATCATCGTACTCTACCTAGCACAGAAGAAATCTTGGGGATATGTGGAATTTTTTTTTTTTTAAGGAATAGTTCAAAGGAAGAGCACACACAATTGACTGTAGAGAGGAGGAAACATCGGTAGGGGCTTTAGATTCAAAGTTTGGCACAAAGTTGTACCTCGTCGGGCGGCACCCCTTGGTGTGGTGGTTGAGGGGCTCAGCTGCTCCCCTGGGTTTTATACAAAAATGGAACTGACCTCCTCCCAGCGCTGCCATGCTATCTGCTCCACCATGTTTCAAGGGAGATGGACAGAAGGATGGCGATTAATTGATTGATTGCTGGCTGGCAGGCACGCGTATCTTGAGCTCTGAAGGTGTTTTGAAAGAGCTGCTCCACACCTAGGCTATATGGCGCCACATCAGTCTGCGTGGCCTGTTCCACCACCACGTTGCTCATTCTCCCACCTCCCCGCTCCTCCTCCTCCTCCTCCTCCTCCTCCTGGGAAGTAGTTACTTTTTCATCCAGAACATTTTCAAGCGTCTCTCGATTCACTGCAGAACTGGAGGGAGCTGGATCGCTCACCTCAGAGCTTGTGGCGGTCAAACTCTCTTCAAATGCATCAGTCTCGTTAGCCGTGCCCTCGTTAAGAAGCAGCCCACTACCTGCCACCTCCTCCAGAGCTTGGTCCTCCGTGATGAGGCTGCCTGGCACCGTGGCACACAACGCTAACGCCTTCCCCTCCGAGTCATACGTGTACTCCGGGCACTGCTCATCTCTCACAGAGCTGTTCTGAGCCATCTCCACGCTCTGCAGCAGAGACTCCAGTTTCTTGTTTTCAACGCTTATGTCTAGGAAGTATTTCTGATTTTTTTTTTTGTCGTTCTCAGACAAGCTGTTCAATAGCCTGCTTCAGTTCTTGAATTTCCCTCCTTGCTTCCAAGAAGGCCAGCTCCACCTCCACACCATTACACTCTTCTACAATCCACTCTTCCTTCACGTGTCCCAGATGAGCTTTCAGCCCTTCTACTTCTGTTTCCCTGCAGCAAAATAAAAATATTGCGACACTGTTTCGTTACAGAGTCAACGTGAGGCTCCACCGCACTGGGATGGCTATGCTGCAGAGATGCTCCAAGAAGGAAGCACATTCCTCCGTGCACCATTTCCTGCCGCCTCCGGGAGAGCTGGCAGAGACGTAAGCCGGCTGCCAAGACACACCGGCTGACTGCTGACTGGAGTCACCGACCTCGCCACACAGCCAGCAGCCTCCGGGGCTGTGCTGTGATCCTGGACATTTTGAGGTGCAAGCGGGGGCCTCTAGGTTAGGGCCAGCCAGCACAGAGCTTAACGTCTCACCGACTGCCCGGCCCTGGAAGAGACGAGAAGCAGCTGCCTGCACGCATCCCCCGTGCTTGCCAGCAGCTCCTCACATACAGCCAGAGCCAACGCTGGCCTCAGACAGCAGGATGGCTCGGGGCTGCAGGCCCCTGGCTTGCTTTGCACCCACCCAGCCCAGCACGGAGCCAGAGGCTGCTGCCTTGACTTGCAAGCACGTGGGGAGAGGGGGCCCCTGCAAGACATCCAGCCCTCGCAGATGCAGAGGTCGGGCTATCCCAAGCTGGACCAAGGGCTCCCTGGGACTCTGCCTTGGGGCTCCTTACAAACACCCCTCTGGGCCTGCTTGGGTGGCGTCTGCTGGAGAGCCAGCTCTCAGAGAGCGGCTTTAGCAAGAGAGACGACACCTGCTGCTGTGTAATGCATGTTGTCGCTTCTTTGCTTAGCGTACCTACAAAGGGCTACTGTGAACAATTCAACACCTAAGCGACAAAAACACAAGCAGGCACCCTGGTTTGTGTAAGAGCTTTTCTTTCATTAGGGGAGAAGGATGACACTTGCAGTCATATTTCAGTGAGTGAGGTACAACAGGGGACTAAGGTCTTGCAGGTAGAAACTGGCTTATGTACAAAAGGTCTCAATGCTCAATCACACTGGGAAAATATTACCCTTTAAAAATATTCTATTGGGAAAGTTCAAAACAGGGGAAAGAGGCAGCCATATTCATAACTAAACTGCACGGTACGTATTCACTGAGCACGCCGTGAAACCTGAAGTACCTGAGAACAACCTGATCCGCCTGATCGTCTTTCAAATTTCTTAATGAAACCTTGATGCGGTCAAGAAATGAGTCAAAATGTTCTGGATTCCCACCCCTAAATGCTCCTGAATACATCTTTCCAACTCTGATTTCTCAAGTGAAATAGACCTTTCTTTACCTTTCCTTACCTCTCCTCTCAGATTCCTTCAGCTTTGTTTCCAAATGCTGTACTGGAACTTCCTTCTGCTGCAGAGCAGTCAAATACGGCTTGGCATTTTCTGGCTTAATGCTGCGATTCACCACAAGAAACGTATCTCCCCGATCGCCTGAAAAGGAAAAAAAAAAAAACCAACAAAACAAACCCTCACTTAACATCACTCCTGCAGTTCTTCAGTCCTGGCAAAAAGAAAAACATCCCACAGACTGATACAAAGCTTGACGCCTTTGGGGCTCCTCAGTGTCTGCACAAGTGACTCCCTCTGGCAAATCAAAGTACTTGAGGAAACGCCTCATTTGTGGCTATCGCACAAAATTTACTATTTATGGTACTTGTCTTCAGTGCCATTACATCAAATGAGACATTTCACTTCAAACCCCGAGCCACCCCCTCACCCAAAACACGTGGTGTGCCCACGAGCAGGCAGCCGGGCCGCTGGCAAGGGCGCCCAGCTGCAGGACGGCCAGGTGAGGTAGCGTACGGACCGAGTTCAGCTCCACACGTGAGTTAGGAAGCTGAGCACCCTGAAACCTAGATTCATCCTAGCTAGCTTTAGGTGTGCACCTGACATGCTTGGCTGTTGAGTTGCCCGAGAGAGACAGAGAGGGAGGGAGGGAAACAGCAGCAGCGTGGTGGCAATTTCTTCTCTGCAACATGTGTTGTGTGCGCTGGCAGGCATCTCTTTTCTTCCCTGTACAGGAAACTGCACAGGGAGGTGCCTAAGGCTGGGCAGGCTGAATTTTCACCCCAGTGTATAATAGTTGCTATACTACCCCACCCAGCTCTCTCCAAAGCAAAAGCACCCTTACACGAAAGAACCAGTGAATGCACAGGAGAACTGATGGCATGAAACCACAGGAAGGAGCCTGCCTCGGAGGGAAAAGCAGCTACAAAGGGCGTTGACTAAAAGCAACCTTGACTTTTACAGTGCTGAAACAACATGGATGAATGAATACCATATGAAACAATAGGGATGGAGCACCCCGTTGACTGTCGAGCCACCAACATGAGGAGTCACACTGACGCCGAGGAGCAAGATGACCTGCTTGGCAACCCAGACAGCTGATGCCACGTTACAGTGCAGAGGAGGTCAGTCAGTGCCACTGAACACCGGGATGCTGAAATACACACTCGCCTCATCACTGGGCCGCTGTTGCTTCCTTTGCAGGAGCCCGAGTTGCTGCTGCTGGCTGAAGAAGCCCCGTAATGCTGGCGGATGTCAGCAGGAACTCCGCTGGGTTTTGCACAGTCTTGACTAGGGGTCCTTTTCACGGGAAGCCCGTGGGCTGGCTCTGCGCTTGCAGGATAAGGATCCATTATTCCGACCACAAGGGCCTCGGCTGGAGGGAACCAACATGGTTAAAGCACATTGGATTAGCCTCATCACGCAACACACTGTGTGCCTTATTTTACACACAAAGCTGTCTAAACACTAAACCAGATAGGTAGCTGTGAGTGGCCGGGAAGACAGACAGTCCTGAAGTCATCAGCCACTGCACGTTCTTCAGGGATCTTCAGGGATCTCCTTTTATTTTGTTTTTTGTTTGTTTCTCCTTTGTAAGGAAGGAGATAAGTACCTAAGTGCAGAAGATTTGTGCCCGAGACCCTGAACCGCAGGTGGCCTGTGCCGCCAGCCCGGAGCTCAGCAGATCATTACTTAGGACAGATGGGATTCAGGCTTTTGCCTTCTACTTGCCCATGCCTCCTTTCTAACTTGCTGACTCCTTTCTTGGATCCTGCGTTTGCGCTGTGACCTCTGGGTGCTTGCTGCAGCCTGAGAGCCTTGTGAACAAAAGGAGATACCTGTCTTGAGAGGCCACAGCCCAACCACTAATTGCCTACGTCTCTACTAAGCCACATCGACAATAACTGTTCAGAAGGGCGTGGATCATAACATTTCTGACACAGAACTAAAAGGTCCCTTTTTTAGGCCACTTTAATTTAACGGGAACTTGTGGATTGGGGTTCAAAATTAGGAATGCTAATCAGTTTTACCTAACTTGTTAAGCCTCTTTTGCTCAAAATATTTACGTTCGGATTATATTCCAATATTATCTCTCGGAAGTTGTAGAGCACTTCTTTCTCTTCAGTGCCATTTAGTTAGCTTATGTCCTAAAAATACTTCACTCCTGCTGACTAACTAAATTCACGGTGCAACATGAGATACAGAATCGCCCTGTGCGACGCTAGGGCGCCTTGGGCAGCGGTCCTCAGAAAAAGGACAAACAGAGGGTGCCTAAGCTTATCAGGGATGAACGGAAGAGGAAAAGGCATCTAATGAGACCCACTTGACGATCCAAGTGCCATCTTCAAACACAAACTTTCTTCCACAACTGAGTGGCTAAGACTGACTTCCCTTTCTGTTAAAACTACAAAACAAAAAACCAAACGAGGCAATAAAAGAGACGGAGACTGTACTTGGCTTCAATAAGGGCTAACAGCAGAGTGGTCAGAGACCTGATGAGGAACGCAGGAGACCGGGCTAGGATTCATCTCAAGAGCTCAAGAACACCACCTTGCTGCTCGCTCTCTGCCTCTACAGAGGCTAAACTAGCTGCCCAATGGCTCAGGCAACCTCCATTTTCAACAGAATCCGAGTCCAGCAGTTTGTAAGCGTGCCAGATCCTGAGACATCGCCTGTATGGATCCTTCCCCTGGCCTACAGGCCCATGCTGGCCGCTCCCGTGGTTAGGACCGGAGCTCAAGCGCTCTGGAAGGTGCGCACACACAGGCCACTGGAAAGCTTTGCTCAGCACTACCAGACGATGCCTAGTTGAATTCAGCGGCAGAAAGACAAACAGGGGAGAGGCTACGGTTCTGCGCGCAAAGGGAGCGGAGGACAAAACAAAAGAGATCGGGGGCAATTCCGGAAGCAGCGACAGGCCATCTGGCAGACAAGCACCGCTACCTCTAGATCGGGGTCCCGCAGACCAGCCCGCCACCCACACTGCTCCATGAGCGCTATGCCGACGGCTCTTCCGATCTCCTGCAAGGGGGAAGAACAGTCACGGGCAACACAAAGAACAGAATTAACAAAACTACAGATCACAGCCTTCACGGCACAGTCCTGGGAAAAGAAAGAGTCTCTCTCTATCCCTAGGACAACAACTCATACAAAGACCAGAAGACGTACAGCAGGGCACAGCGAGCGAGCGAGCGAGCGGCACAGCAGACACACCGCGGGACAAAATGACTATCGCTCAACCGGCGCGCGGGAGGCGAAAGTTCAAGCCCCGCCCAAGGTACAACAAAAGTTGTCATCGTTTCAGAATTGTATACCACACGCACAAAATATTTCCGATGGCTGTAAGCTAGATTACCTAAGAGAAAACCTGCGAGCGCACAACTACAACTCACAGTTTTAATGCTTTTATGGCATCTAGAAAGCTCTGTCTACCTTCAGAGTATGAGAGTTCAAAGACACAGCACAAATTTAAGCTAACATTCATGGCGGCAGGCTCACGTGCCCCACCTTCCCAAGGTACTAGCTTTAGCAGGGAAGCAAAAATCTAGTTAAACTACTGTTATCTTCAAGTAAGAGAAATCTACACAAACTGCAGCTACACGGGGTTTGGTGTTTTGGGTTTTTTTTTTTTTATTTTCCTCACAGTAGAAAGACACTATAGAGGAGAAGAGTGCTGGACGGAAAGGGCCCCTGGAGGTCTCTACGCCACCACTCTCTCCCAAGCACCAAGAGCCACCCCCCAGGACACATCCCAGGCCTGCACCACCCTCCTGGGGAACAAGTTCTCCCCAGTGCCCAACCAGAGCCCACCCAAGCTGCAAGTTCTGGCTTTTGCCCCTTCTTCTACGCTGTCTGCCGCAACTGAGAGGAGGCTGGCTCCACTGTCCTTGCAATGGCCCTTTAAGTAGCTGTAAACTACTGTCAGATCACTCCTCTGACTCCACGTGCCCAGCTACCTCAACCTCTTACCTTTGCCTATCCTCAGTGAAGGGCACTGATTTGAAAACTATTCAGGGTAACAGCGCCCAGAAATTAACAGCAGCCCTTCAAACTTGTTTGAGGGGAATGCAGCTTCAGGCCTTTTTTTTGAGAAAAGACACAAAAAGCTTACATCGGTTTGTTATTCTAAAACATGCAACACACAACTGAAGCGACAAATAAACTACCCATCGCCCTTCACCTTTGCTAAATTCTTTTCAAACAGACATACTTTAGCATACCTGTGAAGGAAGTAGTTTGGCAATCGCTCCACCACAACGACAACAAACTCTCAAACTCAAGCTAAGCTGCTCATTCGCAACAGGCTTCTCTCCACTGCTTTTGGAAGGCTCTCCCAAGGAAGTCTTGCTTTCAGTCCGGCAGTCCGGATCACTCTTTCCCTCTGGTACCGCACACCTCTCTCCAGCTGCCGCTTGGCATTCCTCAGGCGCAGTCTCTCGCACTTGTTCTGTTTTCCGCCTTTTAGTTGCAATATTTGTCTCTCCTTCTCATCTTCTCTTGAGAGGCAATGGGTTTTCTTGAGAGACATCGGCTTTTTTCTTCCCCTCACACCCAAGAAGGTTTCTCCAAATAGAGGTAACATCCAGCCAGTACTTTGGCTCCTCAGTGACAAAGGCTTTTAATCTCATGCAGCATTCTCCCTGGAAGAAAAAGCAGTTTCAGGCCAAGTAGTTCGGTCTCAGCACTCTGTTCTCCTACGTACGGACTGAGAACAGCTGTTAACAGAGACTGTGCTCAGATTGCATCAATGCGCAAATCCAGGAACCACAGCGCCAGCAGACACCACAGGCACAGCTGAGCTCTCAACACCCACACGCCCCACCAGCAAAGACCCAGGCAGCCCTCTGATTACAAGCTCTGCAGAACCAAGATTAAATCCTGCGAGGGCTGAATTCTGCAGAACAATTCAGCAGCTCTAGACAACCAGACCACCTCCGAGAGCCATTCCCAGGGACGGAGGACCCGCCTACCATGCCATCCTCCCCAGAAAGCAGGACTAAGAGATGTGGGACGCTTTCCAGGATTGAAAGACAGACGCGAACATTAATTCAGCTCACAATAAAAGCCACGAGTTTATTCTTTTAGAAGGGAAATCTCTCCTTGCTAGTCATCAACCTGCCTTCAATCCTGCAAAGTTTCCAACGCACGCCCAAACTTACGCCCATGGGTAGTCCACTTGACTTGGCTACGACAAGAGAGGCACGAGGAATAGACACGCCAGTTCCCTTAAAAACCTTGAAGCTGGTCAAGGTGGGGGGCGGAAGGGGGAAGGTATTTCTAGTTCTCATTTAGAACCATGGTGAAATTTGAGCCTCAAAGCCTGAAGGCTATTTGTGGTCTCCCAAATAAAATCCCACCGGCACACAGATATCAACCCATCTGACTTGAAATTCTTACTCCAGCACTGACAGAGAACGGGACCTCAGTAGCTGAGATTTACAAGAAATCTGTGCACTGAACGTGTGAAGTGACGCAAGATGGACGTCTGGATCCACTTTGCCTAGAAGAAAATGACTCATCGTTAAAATGCACACAACGGATCCAGAACTGGACTGCGGTTCCAGGATGGGGTGGGGCTTGGGTTTGGGTTTTTTTTTGGGGAGGGGGGGGTGGGTGGGGGGAGGGGGGTCGTGGGGCTGGCGTTACACATACACATCTATGTACAGTGCCAGCAGAACACAAGCGGGTAAGCTACCTTCAGCACAACAGAAAGAACTGAAAACATATCTGGGTGAAGGCTACTTCAGAACCGATTGCTGTCAATTACAACTATGGCTGACAGTAACTAAATAAATCAAACATTACCTTTATAAAGAGGACTTGAACTGGGGCTTCACGTTTCTGAGCACCCACCCTGTGAGCAAAGCGGAGGGGACGACCCGAGGGAAGGAGTCAGCGCCGTACCTTTCTCTCTAGAAACTGCAAGCGGGGGGTGTTTCTTAAGCAGCACAAACAGTTGCTCTCCAGACTGCACTTTCCTCAGCTCGCCCGGCTCCGCCTCCGTGCTGAAGAGGACCTCTCCTGAGGCGCAGCCCACCTCCGGGGAAAACCAGAAACCAAGCCAAACCGGGAACGGGTTTTGCCTGAGCACTGGCAGCAGCCCAGCAGCCCCTCGCACCCGCTCGCCCCTTCGCAGGGAGGAGGGCGGCGCAGACCTCCGCTCAGCCCGGGTGGCGAGGGGACACAGCCTGACCCAGCGGCAGGTGTCCCTGCCCACGGCAGGGGCGGCACCAGACGCTCCTTAGAGGTCCCTTCCGACCAAGACTAAGACCAAGACCAGACCCCGGGGGCCCCACGCAGCTGGCGGCACGGCCCACGCCGCGGCCGCCCGGCTCTGGGGCGCGAAGCGAACGAGCCCGCGTCCCCGCCGATCCGATCCGATCCGATCCGATCCGGACCGGACCGGACCGCCCCGACTGGGCACCGGCGCCGGTTCCCCCCTCACCTCCGTAGGTCCGAGCTGCGCCCGCACCCCCCGCACGAGGAAGGGATCCAGCCCGCCGTGCACAAGTACCGCCCGCCCCCCGCCGCCATCTTGGCCCGCCCCGCCGCCATCTTGGCCCGCCCCGCCGCCATCTTGGCCCGCCCCGCCGCCCTCAGGTGCTGCCGGCGTCGGGACCGGGGAATTTGTTAAAAGCGCCCACTCTGTGGCGCCGAAGCGGTGTCTGCATCCACACGGGTTGCGAGGAAAGACTGTACACACCCACACCCCCCCCCCCCCACGCCCCGTGAGTGATTCAGCACCCACGGCCCAGGGGGAAGCGCCAGGAGGGCAGCTGGGAGCCAGCACCTTCCCGCCCGCCCCACACACACAGAGGTGACCTTCTCTGCTGCAGGGCCGGTGGCCCCGCAGCCACCCCCGGCTCTGCAGCGCTGGGGCTGCTTAGTCTGAGGAAGGTGAAGGGCAAGGATGGTGACAGTCTGCAGGCGAGGAAGAGGCTGGCAGTAACGTGTTCTCCACCTCCCGTGGGGAAGGTGGAAGTCATGGCCGTGGAGCGCAGCCGTGGAGGTTCAGGTGGAAAAGCCTTCCAGAAAGCCCAAGCCCCTCCTCCAGTATGAGCACAAGGAGCATCCTGGTGTGGGGCTGCCCAGAGCCCAGGCTTGCCGCTTGAGAAACAAAGACCGGGACCGGAAGCTGCACCCGGGATCATAGCTACTCCTTTATCATGCCGATACGTTGTTCCTCCTCAGAGTTAGTATGTTAAACACTTTCCATTTTATATCTATGTAAATAAGAAGGTGGAAACACCTCCTCCCCTCACCCAAATGTCAGAACAGAGCATGGCACCAGGAAGCAAGACAAATGAAGGCCAGCTCGACCGCTAAATGGGATTTGCTGAGCACCAGAGAAGCTGTGATCGGCCGATGAGCGGCTGAAAATACAGCTGGTAGAGTAACACAGGAGGGCTGGCAGGGCAGAGAGGTTTGCTCTGGGGAGAGAGGGCTGTCCGCCTCCCTGCACCGTAACGGCTGACCCCCAAGGGGAACAGAACATGGCGTTGGACAAGATTTCCCGTCTTCGTGATGCAGAAAGACCTGAAAATAACATTAGTAACAATAATGGTAACAAAAAGCACATGCTTTGTAGCTTTGAAATTCAGGTCTCCTCTGCAGGCTGTGGTGGACCATGGAGAAGACTTGTGTCGGCCCAGATTTGGCCAGGAGGTGGCCTGGAGGAATGTCAAGCCTGCTCCTTTCCCATCACTGGAGGTCTCCTGGGTGCAGAGGAGCAGGTGGCACTGGGACCGGCACCCCGAGGCCACAGCGGCCTGCGGCAAGGGCAAGGCTGCCTTTGGAGGCAAAGCACCTTTTAGAGGCTAAGCACCTCTGGAAGTAAAGCACATTTGGAGGCAAAGCAGCCGCAGAGGCCGTGGCATTTGCTGGGGGGGGGGGGGGGCCCTGCCCGGGATCAGGCAGACTGGTCCTGAGTCCTGGCTCGGCAGTGGAGACACTGTGACCAAGACAGTTCTTGTCCTGCATCCTCCCTTGCTTTGCTTCCTGCAGCCTGGCACATCCTTGACGCCCGTTAAGCGACTGCGGGCCCGAGCACGCCTCGGCCCTCAGCTCAGCTCGTGCTTTGAGGTGTTTCTGGAATAAGAAATGATCATAATAGTTGCAAGGGCTTTAAGGAGAAACAGGGGGGCACCCAAGTCAAATTAGGTTGTTAAGAGACTTTGAATAACCCCTTCTGCCAGTTAAACTGGTGTCACTGTTAAGCTCTGCTCACTGAGTGACCGGCTCTCTGTCCCCTGCTGCATGTCCCAAGGTGACAGGATGCAAACCAAGAGAGCAAAATTGCTACACCACCCCAGTCCCCACAGTAGCCCATCTTCATCCATCGCCCAGCAGGCAGCTCAAAGAAGGGAGCCCGTTGTGCTGAGAGGGTCTGGCCCCACCCAAGACTCTATTGACATGGGCCCAGCTCCTCGGCCCATACGTGGTCAAGTATGCTGCGGGCGGGAAGCCAACGCCTTAGCGCAGCCGGCCTGCGCGTGCCTCCCAGCCAGCAATCAATCAATCAATCGCCATCCATCTGTCCTCCCTTGAAACATGGTGGAGCTTCACCTGCTGCTTGGGCTCTTTCTCCCCATCCTGCACTGCCCTGCTGCCCCCAGATATTCATAGGGTATCTCCCCTGCCCTTTCCAGAGTGCAGGTAGCATGGCAGCGCTGGGAGGAGGTCAGTTCCATATTTGTATAAAACCCAGGGGAGCAGCTGAGCCCCTCGACCACCACACCAAGGGGTGCTGCCCAACGAGGTACAACTTTGTGCCAAACTTTGAATCTAAAGCCCCTACCGATGTTTCCTCCTCTCTACAGTCAATTGTCTATGCTCTTCCTTTGAACTATTCCTTAAAAAAAAAAAATTCCACATATCCCCAAGATTTCTTCTGTGCTAGGTAGCGTACGATGATGATGGCAGGGAGGGGGCTGCTTTTTTTTCCCCTCTCCATGCCGTTTTTTATTGTCCCTTCATTCCAATGGGAGACTTGTGGATGTGGGGGATGGCACCTCCACCGGCGATGGTGGCTTTGATCAGGGAATCCAACTCTTCATTGCTGCGGATTGCCAGCTGCAAGTGACGAGGAGCGATCCGCTTGACTTTGAGATCCTCTGACGTGTTGCCTGCCAGCTCCAGCACTTGGGCGGTGAGGTCCTCAAGGATGGCAGCGCTGTAGACGGCAGCGGTGGCACCCACTTGCCCGTAGGCTGGCGGTGCGAGTGTTCAAGTGTCTGTGGATCCTGCCCACAGGGAAGTGCAGCCCAGCTCTCTGTGAGCGCGACACTGCCTTTGCCTTGGCCTTCCCACTGTGCTTTCCTGCTTTGCCACCAGCCATGGTGCCACCGCCACCTCCCGAGCTCCGGTCCCGAGTCCACGCGGGAGCCGCCACAGGAGCCGCCAGACAATAAGCGTCTGGAGCGAGCACGAGGCTGCTGGCTGTGTGGCGAGGTCGGTGACTCCAGTTAGCAAGCAGCTAAACTGGTGTTTTTTGCAGTACTGCTGCCTACAGAAATTGTCCTCCTGCTCCCAGGCAGCGCGTCCCTCCCCTGTGCTGGTGTCTTTCTGGTGCCAGCACAGCTGCCCAGCGAACGTGACCAGGGAAATCAAGGAGAATCAGAGCTAGCGCTCTTTTGTGTGTGCTGGCTGAATTGGCGTGAAGCTCAATCAGTTTCCCTGGCTGGTCCACTGCGCAAATGTACAAGTGCTTTGCACTGGCTCAAGGGTAGCCGGAGATGTGCATGGGAACAAACGGCCAGAGAAAGGTGGGGTACTTCTTTAGGCAGCACTAACCTACAGCATCTGTGAAACTACAGTGTTAATTGAGTGACACGGAGACTCGTTCCCCCCTCGGGTATGACACGTGTGCTCCAGAAGGCGTGCTAGCGCTTTCCATTTGTTGTCCAGAGAGTCAGTTTGATTTAGAGGTAAACCCCATATTCCGCAGGCAGCTTCCAGCACATGGTTCGTGCCTGTCTCATGCAGTGCTCTTCTCAACCGTACAAGTGCGCTGCAGCATTTCATGGGTCTTGAGCGTATGCGGGGACCGTAAGCACAAATGTACATTGTTGGGAGTGTTGAAACGTGTTACGATGATAAGTATAGGCGTGGGTACACTTTGAATATTAATGTTGTTTTAAAGTCTTAATGTGTCGGAACCTGATAGTGATTCAAGCCCTTTGGAACATTACGTACAATAGTACTGTGCTTTAACTTAGTGTTTATTTAATTGCTTTGTTGTAAATTCCCTTTCCAGTCACAAGTTCAGTAAAGCCTGTTAGGAGCGTTAAATGCGTGTGAGAGTTTTATTGTGGCAAAGCTGTAAAAAATACCCCATCTCAGCTGAGCCACCCGCTCTGCCGCACCCACGCTGCATTTGCAGGTGCAAGTGACCTAATCTTCAACCCGATGCAATCTTCCAGAAGCTTGTAACGTCTCGTTTCTGCACTGCCGGGGGAGCGTCCGTCTTCCTGGCATGTAAGAGAAGTCCGGAAGGGCTTGCTTAACCCGGCCGAGAGTCGTGCAGTCTCGGTGTGCCCACGGAGATGCCACTGTGCCCACCAAACCACGCTTTCCCCGTGTCCAAACCTTGAGATCTGTGCATAGATCAGAGGAGGGCAACACCAGCCAACAGATGAAAGAGTGGGGTTTGTCTGGCTCCACCCGACCTTTCAACACCACCTCTGGCCATTTAAACCTCACTGGCCTCCTTTTTTCCCCTCCAGCAAAGCAAGTGTACTGTTTCCCTGTGCAACCTAGAGCAGAAGAGGTCTAGTGAAGCCAGACGATGCCCTGCACTGCTCTGCAGCTTCTGGGAAGAAGGGAGTTCTTAGCAAGCCACAAGGGAGGAGGATTAATTGGCCAGCGTGCGGGGAGCATTGGCAACGCTCAAGAGGGTGATAGGCACCGATGCTTACAGGGGCGACTCAGAGACCTTTGGCATCCCTGTGATGCCCGGGTTCTGAATTGCTTGTGTTTGCAACAGAGATTCAGGAGGGTTCGTTAAGCGTTACAATTAAGGAAGAGAACTGACAAGCTGACGTAACAGAGTCCCCAGGAGTCCACAAAGACGGCCGTGACAGCATCTTGCTCCTTGGAACACCTTACAGAAAATGCCTTATTCCTACTTGGGAGTCTGTCTGTTCAAGGCCAAGAGAGCAATATTTTATACGCAGTGTTACCAACTGTAATACAGTTTTGGATTTCTCTTGAAATACTTGGACACAGACACATCCCTTCTGAAACAAGTCCAATCGGACACTTTTTAGTGGGGCCAGGGAGGAATTTGATGAAAATTAAGCACTTAGAATCATAGAATCGTTTAGGTTGGGAAAGACCTTTAAGATCATCCAGTCCAACCATTAACTTACACTACCAAGTCCACACTAAACCAATCAAGGGTAGACTAGACTAAACCATGTCCCGAAGTGCCACATCTACCCGTTTTTTGAACGCTTCCAGTGATGGTGACTCCACCACCTCTCTGGGCAGCCTGTTCCAATGCTTGACTACCCTCTCCGTGAATAAATTTCTCCTAATATCCAACCTAAACCTCCCCTGGCGCAGCTTGAGCCCATTTCCTCTCGTCCTATCGCTAACTACGTGGGAGAAGAGACCAACACCCACCTCACTACAACCTCCTTTCAGGTAGCTGTAGAGAGCGATAAGGTCTCCCCTCAGCCTCCTCTTCTCTAGGCTAAACAATCCCAGTTCCCTCAGCCGCTCCTCATAAGGCCTGTGCTCCAGACCCTTCACCAGCTTTGTTGCCCTTCTCTGAATGCGCTCCAGCACCTCAGTGTCTTTCCTGTATTGAGGGGCCCAAAACTGGACACAGTGTTCCAGGCGCGGCCTCACCAGCGCCGAGTACAGGGGGACAATCACCTCCCTGCTCCTGCTGGCCACACTATTCCTGATACAAGCCAGGATGCTCTTGGCCTTCTTGGGCACCTGGGCACACTGCTGGCTCATGTTCAGCCGGCTGTCGACCAACACCCCCAGGTCCTTTTCAGCCAGGCAGCTTTCCAGCCACTCTTCCCCGAGCCTGTAGCGTTGCATGGGGTTGTTGTGACCCAAGTGCAGGACCCGGCACTTGGCCTTGTTAAACCTCATACAGCTGGCCTCGGCCCATCGGTCCAGCCTGTCCAGGTCCCTCTGCAGGGCCATCCTACCCTCCAGCAGATCGACACTCCCACCCAACTTGGTGCCACCTGCAAACTTACTGAGGCTGCACTCAATCCCCTCATCCAGATCATCGATAAAGATATTAAACAAGGCTGGCCCCAAAACAGAGCCCTGGGGAACACCGCTCGTGACCGGCCGCCAACTGGACTTAACTCCATTCACCACTACTCTCTGGGCTCGGCCGCCCAGCCAGTTTTTTTACCCAGCCAAGACTACACCCGTCCAAGCCATGAGCTGCCAGCTTCCCAAGGAGAATATTATGGGAGACTGTGTCAAAGGCTTTGCTAAAGTCCAGGTAAATGACATCCACAGCCTTTCCATCATCTACCAGGCGGCTCACCAGATCATAAAAGGAGATCAGCTTGGTCAAGCAGGACCTGCCTTTCATGAACCCATGCTGACTGGGCCTGATCCCCTGGTTGACCGGCACTTGCCTGTTGAGTTCACTCAAGATGAACCTCTCCATAATCTTTCCCGGCACCGAGGTCAGGCGGACAGGCCTGTAGTTCTCCAGGTCCTCCTTCCGGCCCTTCTTGTAGGTGGGTGTCACGTTGGCAAGCCTCCAGTCCTCAGGGACCTCCCCTGTTAACCAGGACTGCTGACAGATGATGGAAAGTGGCTTGGTGAGCTCCTCTGCCAGCTCCCTCAGTACTCTCGGGTGGATCCCACCTGGCCCCATAGACTTGTGAGCGTCCAGGTGGCGTAGCAGGTCGTTAACTGCTTCCTCCTGGACTATGAGGGCTCCATTCTGGTCCCCGTCCCTATCTTCTAGCTCAGGGGCCTGAGTACCCTGGGGATGACTGGTCTGGCTGTTAAACACAGAGGCAAAGGCGGCGTTAAGTACCTCAGCCCTTTCCTTGTCCTCGGTGACAATGTTCCCCCCCACATCCAGCAAAGGCTGGAGATCCTCCTTGGCTCTCCTTTTATTGCTGATGTACTTATAAAAGCATTTCTTATGATCTTTTACAACACTGGCCAGATTAACTTCTTGCTGGGCTTTTGCTTTTCTAACTTGAGCTGAAGCCTTTCACTAGTAAAGATGCTAGGCTGCAATCCTCAGAACAGCGTCAACCAAGTAAGGTGACACTTGGAACAACGGAGATTCCGGGAAAACCTCACTGCTATCCCCACGTCACAGGTCTCTCTCTTACTAAGTATGGTGGAGCATGAACCTGACGACTGGCAGACAAAATACCTTTGACCATCCTGGGAATGTCCACTACACAAATTTTGCGCTCCAGAAATAGGGTGCCATATGCACACACCAGATTATTGTTAGTAGCTAATTTGGACGAGACAAGCCCCTGCTTCAGAAAGCATACGTCAAGAAAGACATGTAGACTTTAGGCGGGCAGAGGGCCATTCAGTGTTGTGATGAGGTAGGAGCCTAAGTGCTACCTATTGAGAGCCTGATGGTGTGCATGTGAATACGCTCCACCTCTGTCTTTCCATGTGTACTGCTCATTTTAGACTTTTATATTTCATCCTGCTGCTTTGCCTCCGGTCCCTTGCGTTGCCCGGTTGTTCCAGAATGATGTTGTGACTCTCCCGTTAGCAACGATTTCTGACTGGGCAGTGAGCCCTTACACCTCACTGGTTCAGCTGCCCAAGTCAGAACGGTGCTTGTGCTTGTGCTAGTCAAGGGAGAGAGAGGCGAGATCCTCCAGACAGCGACTGAGAGTAGTGGGGTAACGAGGAAGCCGAAATTGGGTTGTCGTTCTGACTCATCCTCCAGAGGAGCCTCTTGCTCTCCGTTTAAGACAGGAAGAGCCTTAGCAAGTGGAAGCTAGGCGACGTATTCCCTTTGGTGTCTGTCAACAACTTTCAGTAATGCATAAAACACCCCTCCATTACAAAACCAGTCCCACACAGAAGACCAAAGCAACACTTAGGGGGTCAAAAAATGTGGGGGAGACAAGCGGAACAGGACCTGTGTTAGTTCACGCTCTGGCTCTGTCCCCCGTAAAGAAGTGGGAAGGGAGGATGAGAACCTTGCCCCATACAACAGAGTAGTCTGGAGAATAAAACTTCCTGCACACAAGCGCTTGGGTAACAAGGTATTGAATTGCTGTGATAAACCTCTGGTAAAGTTCAGGTGGAGCCGGGGCATGGGGACGGGAGCTAAATTTGTGTATTAAAGACATGGGAGGAGGAGTGAAGCAGCATACACCTTCACACCCAACTTTCCTATTGGCCGAGGGGACCGAACTTGTCCCTTGTGAAGCTCTGACGCAGTAGCGTTGTCTCACAAAGGGAGTTTGTTACCCGGTGTGCGATAAACCAATTGAGTCGAGCAGTCGAGAATCCAATCCACCGAGTCGAGATATCCAGTTTATTTCATTTCTGTGCAGAGATGGGTGCTAGGTGGCAATTCCACAAAGCTAGCACACCCTTACAGTAATAGTTTAACATATGTATACTTATGTTGCTACATATCACTCCTTTCTATTTGCTTATCGTACCATCGTGGGTTCTTAGTCTCTTCTCCTTGACTGAAAGACACAATGTTGCATAAGGGTCTTCACGTGGAGGCAAGAATATTTTGGCACAGAGGTGTGTTTTTTTCCATGCAAATGAGCGTAGTTCATTTAAAGTTCATATACTCTTTCAGTTTGCGTCCAATTCCATGCTCTGCTGCCCAGGTATTTCTTTGTGAGTGATAACTTTCTGCTTTATCTAACATTTTGTCCTTGGGTAAATATCATTCGCTACTAGCTGACCGCGACATTATGTTGCTTGAGACATCAGTTCCCCACTTTGAGACTACGAGGCTTTCTAAGAGCTTCCTAAGTCTCCCTATGTACCCGTGCTAACATAATGGACTGTCCTCTAGTTAATTGTAACAGCATTCTCTTTAAACAATTCACAGCAATACAAATAATGAGCAGTGTTCTTATTACAACAGTTAAGAGTGTGAAATGAGCTCTCTAACCATCCGGTTAATGAGTATCCCAGTCCGTTCAGGATTTTGTTTAACCAGCCTCCTTCTAACCCTGCTCTTAGTTCCCTGCTTGCTTTGGCTACTCCTTTGATATCATCTAGTTGATGGTCCAAATCTTTAGTTACATTTGGAATGTGGACACCACACCTACCATTTAAAAGATTCAGGTATCCACCACACTCCATGTTCGTGCAATAATAATAAATCCAGAGGCAAACGGTTCTCCAGTGCCATTTTAGAGGTGGCTTGTAACTGGAGGTTTAAATCTGACAGACCAGTCCGAGTTGCATTCGCTAATGCTTCCATCTGCAAGGTTAAATTCTGAATGGCTAATCTATTCTGAAACCTGAGGAGTCAATACAGGTCCAAATATCCACGCTACCTTGGTTCCAGTACTTGGGTGTTGCCAATTGTCCTCGACTGATCTTTTGATTCTCCCCCAAATTCCGCAGCTTAATGGAGATTTTCTCCATAAGGGACAAAGTTAGCAGTCCTACGGTCCAGTATTTATTCTCATCTGAAAGGGGGAGATGAGTTACCCACTCCCCATCACTGCTTATCCATACCGTATATCCTAAGGCCGGGACTGTCATCTGGGTACGATCTAGGCCGCTCCAAGGGTCATTATTAGTCAGATGCGACCAGGTATCATTTAATGGAGTTACATAATTCCTGCATATGCATCCTAACCTTAGGGCCATAGCAACCGGATACACTCGCTGCACTTGTGGTTCTGAGCTATTACAGTTAAAGATTCTAGTACAATTCCAGTTTGACTTTGTTTTTCCAGAGGCAGTTCTTGACCTATCGAGATTGGGATAAGTTAACTGCACTTGCAAGGGTTCATCAGGAATACCTTCATTTCCTTCCCAAACAAAACACCAATCTGTCGGTTGGTTATATTCCCGGCACTTCCCAAAGCTGGGGTATCTGACAGCCCCACGGCCTATTACTACACTGATCTCCTGACGGTCTATATATTACTTCTTTAGCCCACGGAGTTTCAGCTTTGCTGATATTACAGTTTTCCACCGTACCACCTTTCGGAGTCCATTTGAGGGCATTATTTTCCTTCCTTATTGTACCATGTGGTGGACCCGTTAAGTTCCCTTCTCCACATGTCTTCCCCTGTTTTAGTTAGGTTTGTCGTTAGTACCCCCCCCATGAAATGGGATTCTCTGCGGACTTAGGAGTAGGTAAACACGCAGTCACTGAAGTCCAGTTTTGAAGTTTACCAAAGTCTCGGACCAACTTCAGAATAAGATTTGTGTTACTGCAATTAATGTAGGAGTACATGATGAAAACTTTCACCACACACATTCTGCTTTCCACTTGGCAAAGGATCGAAGGCTCTACGTGAATATATATATATATATATATATACACACATATTTTTTTTTACAATCAAGTTCAAAATCCCTTTGGGACGCAAAAACAGTTTATGTGTTCTTGAAAATTCTTATCTTAGTTTCTCCTGTCTTCTCAGAGCTCCATTGTTCCGTCGGCGCTTTTTTAACCCAGGTACGATGAACCCAGGAGTCAATGCCTCTTTCTTTGATAGCCGTGTGGGTAATTAGCAAAACCAGGTAAAGTCCCTTCTATCGTTCCTTTAAAGGTTCATCCTTCCACGTTTGGATATGGACTTTGTCTCTGAGCATAAGGCAACAAGCTGGAGTGTCTAAGGGTATTGGCGCCCTTTCAGTTAAATACCCGTGAAGGGAAGACAAAGCCTGTTCCAAAGATAACAGGTAACGGGATAACAATTGGTTTCCCGTAATACGCGTTTGATCACCTTTCCCAGTTAAACTATTTATGGGATACTGTTTCCCATACAGAACCTCAAAAGGACTAACTCCTTCGCTAGCTCGGGGAGTGACTCGAATTCTTAGCAATGCTATTGGTAGCACATCTGTCCACGTCGTTTGAGTTTCCTGACAAAGTTTTGAAAACTGTCTTTTCAGAGTCTTATTCATTCATTGGACCTTGCCACTTGATTGTGGTCTCCAAGGAGCATGTAGGTCCCATGTCATTTGTAAAAACTTTGCACCTTCCTGAGCTATTTGAGCTGTAAAGTGTGGCCCATTTTCAGCGGACATTCCTTCAGGTACCCCAAATCTAGGAATTATCTCCTTTAACAATATCCTTACTACTTCTCTAGCCTTATTGGTACAACACGGGAAAGCTTCAGGCCATCCTGAAAGGGTGTCTGGTAACACCAACAGCTAGCTATACTGATTGCTTTTTGGCAGTTCAGAAAAAACAATTTGCCAGTATTCCCCAGGCATGTGGCCCTTCCTGACCTCTCCAGGAGGAGATCTTTTCTGTAGTTTGGGGTTATTCTTACAACAACATAGTTATCGGGCACTGCTTCACAACAAAGTTTGCAAAAGTTTGCATCTTCGGTCCTACAGCGTATCTTTTGATACTTGTGACCAGAGCATCCGCTCCCATATGGGATTCACTATGGGTCTTCTTCAGTATTTCTCCTACCACTGGGGTAGTAACCAATACTTGCCCATCTTTGGTTATCCACCATCCTTCCTTGACTTGGTACACTCTAAATACTTGGCAAGCTGATCCTCCTCCTTAGAATAGTTTGGAGGTTCCCACTGAACTTTTCTTGATGGGACCAATGCTTCAATTAGCGATGCCCTTTCCGCAACTCTTTTGGCTATTTCCTCTGCTTTTCCATTTCCTTTAATGATTCCCATTTGTCCTTTCTGATGAGCTTTGCCACACATGATTGCAACTTCTCTCGGTCCCAGAACAACTTGCAACAATTCTAAAATTTCCGGTCCATATTCAATAGGGGTTCCTTGAGAAGATAGCAACCCACGTTGTTTCCAAATAGCCCCATGCGTGTGGACCACTCCAAATGCGTATTTGGAGTCTGTATTTACTTACTTACTGTAAGTAGGTACTTACTGAAAGTAAGTACTGTACTTACAGTACTTATTTGCCTACTGTATTTATTTACTCTTCTATCTTTAGAGGTTTGGTTAAATCCAGCAAACCCAAAGCAGGAGCCCTCATCAATTCAGTTTTGATGGAGTCAAATCCTTTTCGGCACTCTGGTGTCCATTCTAAAATTTCTCCGGGTCCCTTCATAGATTCACATACCAGCCTGGCAATCAGACTAAAATTTGGTAACCGGAGTCTGCACCATCCAGCCATCCCCCAAAATCCTCGCAGCTCTTTCTTAGATTTGGGGGGGGCTACTAAAACACGACTGGAACCCGTACTGACCCCTGGGTGACAGCGCTAGTTACTGGTCTCTGACTAGACTGGCTGCCACTGAGCAGCGCCCTCGGGGCCCGGCCGCTCAGCCCGTTTCAGTCCCGCTCACTGTCGGCTCATCCAGCCCACTCCCGTTCCAGTGACCAGAACTCCGTATTTAAAAAGAGGTTGCAAGATGGGCATATGCAAGCACACTGCTTTCAAAATCCCAAGACATAAACCTCCCACACTGGCTCTGTCCACCTATTGCCCCAAAACCTACAGAGAAGGAAACACCCCGTAAATTACATATGCAAGGCCAACAGCTGTTTTTACTTCTGGCTTTGGCTGTTCTGCCTGTTGGTTCCAAATGAGTATTATTTTTGCAGGGCCATCCCAAAAGCTGAACATGGATTAAAGTTCTTCCTTGAGGCACCTGTGGGCAGGTGGGCCAGCCGGTGGAGCTGTCTGAGTGTCTAGAAGGTCTCTCTGAGCACTTCCTGGCCAGAGGCAGCACTGGGAGGAGGGACAGGGTGGGCCGCTGGTGCCCTTTGTGCAGCTTGATCCCTGCTGGGGGCAGTGCTTCCTGGATTCTCCTCCTCTCCTCTCCTCTCGCTGGCATTGCAGAAGTCAGATGCTGTGCTCCTCCTTCATCCAGGGTCGCAATGTGCCCCCGTCACCACCACAGCGCCCCGAGTGTTTGTCCAACGTGCATCTCTGGGGCGCTGAAACCCTCCTCCTCCTCCTCCTCCTCCTCCTCCTCCCTGCTGAGGGGTCACAGTCTGATGTCCGCAAACTGACTGTGGCGATCGCAGCCCCGCCGTGGCGATCTGCTCCGCTCTCTCTGCCTCAGCTGAGTTTGCTCCCGAGCAGCCCTGGCTGCGGGAGCCCACTTGGAGCTGGTGGTGGAGGGCCCTGCAGCTGCATCACCCCTTGGGGCTCGGTCACGACGGGGAGACCTTGCTCTCCTCCTCCTCCCCCTGCACCTTGCTGAGCAGCTGTAGTCCGTGATCTCCACAAACCGGCTGCGGAGATCATAGCCACGCCGCAGGGATCTGCTCTGTTCTCTCTGCATCGGCAGGGTTTGCTCCCAAGCAGCATTGCATGTGGGAGCCGACTGGGAGATGCCGCTGGAGCGCCCTGGAGCTGCGTTCACCCTGGGAGCGCAGTCACGACTTGCCAGGCTAGTTCTCCTCCTCCTTCTCCCTGCTGAGGGGTCATAGTCCGTGGTGTCCACAAACCAGCTGCGGAGATCTTTTCCCCACTGCGGGGATCTGCTCCGGACCCTCTCCCGGGCACCCTTCCTCTGGCGGCGGGAGGAAGGGCTGAATCCCTGCTCCTCTTTGGTGGTGTCGTCGTCTTCTTGCACGCTGTGCGGCACACGGTCAACTGGCTGACAGCAGACCGGGCACGCATCTTTCCTTCCAGACACCAGCCTTCTACAGCCGCAGAAGAAGCGATGCAAGCAGAAGCCCACGCAGGAGGCGATGTTGAGCCTGCCTGTCCAGATGGAGCACGGCCAGCCTGCAGATGCCTGCCGTGCACCTGCCGAGGTTAGCTGGCTCGTGCTGGCTGTTGCGGAGGAGCTGCTGTCCTCTGGAGAGTCCTCCATGCCCACCGCCATGCCCTGCAAAGAGAGCTGTGCCAAGGTCCTGCCCTTTCCTCCTGAAAGGACCAGAACAGTGAGGAAACCCCAGAAGCTCTGTGAGGGGACAGCTAAGGGCCGCCCAAAGGCTCTCCTGGAGGGCTGCAAAGGCAGAAGGGGCCAAAGGTGCACAAATGGGATGGATCTAGGTGGCATGCTTTGAGAGGGAGCAGCGTTGCGGCTGTGTGACCGGGAAAAGAGAGCAATGCCCAGATCCCACAAAGAAATCCACTGTCCATCTGGTGCCCTGACCCGCCTCCCCAGAATTACCTTAGTCCTGTGAGGCAGACCCTGTGGTCCCACAGAAGCCGCCTGCTTGCTCTTGGCCCCCCACAGACTGAGGAAGAAACGGGCATATGATGGTGCCGGTGAGGAAGAAGCCCTTTCTCCAATTTTCAACTCAGGGCATCTGGAGGGGAAAAAAAAAAAAAGGATCTCTGTTTAGGGCTCTTCTTGCAGCCTCCTCTGGGGCTCAGTCATTTTCTTGGAGCGGTTTCTACGACAGAGAGAAGACGTAACCAAGACTACAAATAGGAAATTCGATTGGGGTCTTCCCACCACGTCTGCCCCTGCCAGAGCAAGTCCTCGAGGGTCTTTATACCCGCTACAGCTTCCATTTCATAGAGTCAGAGAATCAGAGAATATTTTGGGTTGGAAGGGACCTTAGAGATCATCTAGTTCCATCCCCGCTGCCATGGGGAGGGATATCTTCCACTAGACCAGGTCGCTCAAAGCCTCATCCAACCTGGCCTTGAACACTTCCAGGGACGGGCCATCCACAACTTCTCTGGACAAGCCCTTCCAGTGTCTCACCACCCTCACAGTAAGGAATTTCTTCCTAATTTCTAATCTAAATCTTCCCTCTTTCAGTTTAAAACCGTTACCCCTCGTCCTATCACTACACTCCCTGATAAAGAGTCCCTCCCCATCTTTGCTGTAGGGCCCCTTGCTTGAAGTACTCTTCTCAACATTAGCCAGCTTCAGATAGCAGACAAGTAGCCGTTTACCCCCGGGGCAGCAGCCTAAAGCCCAGCAAGGGAAGATAAGGACTGACGTGGGGTAGTTCACGTTGGACAGCACTGAATGATGCAGGTACTAACTGTCTCCTATGACAGAAAGAGAAACACTCCAGAGGATGAGAAGAAACAAGCAAAGCCAGGAAAAGGAAACATATTCTGAACGGTTTTTTTAATACTTGTTATGACCTGACGTAAAAGAGTAAATAGGCTTGCTGCCCGAGAACTCTGTCGATGCCACAACCATCCACAGCCATGTCGTTCATCTTGTACCACAGTCCGTTGCTGGCCTGCAAAGAAAGGCATCGATACCTGGAGGTGAACTGCATGGTTTCTCCACAAAAACACAGGCAGAAAACTACAGGACCAAGAGTACACCAAAACAAATCCAATCCAGCCCCTGAAGAGACCTTCTCCCCCAAAGCCGTGGCTGCCAGTAACACTGCCGTGAAAGTTTCTCTTCCCCAGCACACATATTTCCCCTGCTAGGAAGGAAGTTGCTCTTTACCTTTGTGTAGCAGAAATAGTGTCCTGCATGGCAGCTGTCACCGCTGTGTACCAGGACAGCATATAAGGCGTAGAGGAGCGGTTCTCCAGCTGTCCGAGACATGTATGGCCGAAGATCCAAGTATTCAGGATACTCCACAACCTACGGAGAGACCCAGAGGGCTCAGAAATGTTCCTGAAATAGCCTTCCAAGACTGAAGGCTAGCGGTGTGTAAATACATCTTTTTGGCTCATGAACACTTGTTTTCCCTTAAAGCAACATCCATGGTTTGGGGGGCAGGAAACTGTTCGCGGTCCAAACAGCTCTGTCGGAGCAGAGCATGTGCTTGTCTTCCCGCGGGAACTCTCGTCTCCCCAGAAGGGAACACAAAAATCCCAACACGAACAACCGGTGAAAGAGCGTACTGCTTTGGAAATCTCCTGCTCCGGGAAGAGAAAGTTGCGCTCCAGTTGCGTACACACCTTGCTGATCTTCCTGCCAGTGAAATCTTGAAACCTTTTCAGACACACCGTCAGAACCTTGGGCGCGTGATGGACCGTAAAGCTCTTGGAGGCAGCAACCATCTTGTCACACCTTGTAACCAAGCACAGAGATGAGTGCTGAAATGCACCTCTCTTGCCCCAAGAAGGCCAGACAAGCTTTCCCTTCTCACACATCCTTATGCTATTTTAAGGCTATTCAGTACCAGAAGGCCGTATTAAACAAAAGCTGCATCTCATTATTGTGCATCTAACCTACGTGAAAAGATGACTTATGCCGCATGACATGCGGCACCTTCACGCAGCACCTAGTATTAGTATGTCGTTAGTAATCCTCTTACTTGCTACATTTAAAGCAGTTTTCGCCATCCAGCTGCTCGGGTCTCACAAAGTCCTCCAGAGCTGCGGTGACAGATGAGGCCGCCTGGAGGAGCGACAAAGGATAGCCCTGAGCTCAGGGCATCACCCTCGCCCAGACACTTACTAGGAGTTGACAGGAAGACCCAGGTAGCTGAGGCTGAGGAGACCCACCCTGAAACCCGCAAGCAGTGTCCAGAAGGAGGCACAAAGAGGGTATTATGCTGAACACTTCCCTCAATTCCCAGGGATTCCCGGCGCTATCAGGAGCTACCTCTCTGTGGCACCGCACAGTTCAGCTACCAATGCTGTGCAGGGTCATCAATAATGAAGACACCACAACCCATCAGCCTGGGAGCCAGACGGGTGTTGAGGAGGGCAAAAGGAAGACGGATGAGAGTACGTCAAGGGTGCAGAGAGGATAATTTGTACTTGTCCAGCTTAAAGCCAGCACCTACATGCAGACCGCTGCCACGGCCTCCCCAGAAGGACACAGGCCATTCCATTCCACTGCCCACCCGCCACCAAGCTCTCTTATGTTTGCACTCTACGTTTTTAAGCCAAATGCCTCGATTCTGGAAAGCTACAGGGGTCTTGGGACGTTTGAAGCACAATTACAAACCCTCTTACTTTTATATCCAAAGGGACATCCAGGAAGGCCTCGTAGGAATCGGACACTGCTCTGCAGCTCAAGCACGTGACTGGAAGGCAAATCAAAATGCTCAGCGACAGGGGAAGTTGACTGACTCTGCCCGTTTCCGACCTTCAGGCCTACTACGCCAGTCACACCATCAGCCGTTTATCACGGGCAGACGGGAGGGCACAGACAATTCCAGGGAGAGCAACAGTTGTGGGAAAGTACCTCTGGATCTCAGAAAGCCCCCAAATATTTGATGGACGATGGTAGTTGCTTGAGAAGAGACGTCCAAGCTAGAAAGAAATGGTAAGGCAGAGAGTTATCTCCTCCAAGAGTTTTGCTTTGTCTGAAAGCCCTGGGCGTAGGTTCTCCTCGATGGGAGTACCTCAAGGAGTGCAAAGGGCTCGGGAACACTGAAAAGGTAATCGGCTTGTGCTTACTCGCTGCTTCCACTCAGACAGGCTCTCTGCATGGCATCGACAGTATAGCGTAAGAACTCGTGGGCGTCTTCCTGCATGCCAAGCTGGAAATGTTCTCCTATTCCTACAAAAGAAGAAGTTAGTAGATCTCTCCTACAAGAAGGCAAGAAAACCTGTAGGGGCACCTGAAATGACTTACGTGTGAGGACACTGATGACACCGCTAGGCCGGATGGCACAGACTGAGGAACGCAGGACCTCGTTAACGTGCGCTTCCATTACGCACATCATGCAGAAGCCTTGCTGACGACCTGAAGCGGGAGGAGGGAGGGGAGCAAGCTCCTCGGGTTAGCAAAATATCCACAGCGATGGGAAACGTAATGGAGATCTTGAAGTTCTAAGAACAGTCTCCACTCCTCCTCTCCCAAGGTGCCAATGTCCCAACAAGCCCCAGACATTATTTTAGTGCCTAGAAAACTTTCTTCAGAGGGATGCTAAACTGACAAAAGTTTTCTGTGCAATAAGCAAAGAGAGCTTAACTTGTCGGAATAGGGACTGAGACCTGGGGCTAGAAAGAGGTGCCTTTCTGAAGATCAACACACCTAGACACGAGGGGCGGCTTCTAGGCTTGAGTGTTCAAAGAACACCACCTCGGGGGGTTGACAAAGAAGGGCTGCTTTTCTGGTAGATCAAATTCCAGATTCTGGGAATCCTTGCAAAGTGTCCCACAGATTTACAAGGAGTTGTTCATAAAAGTTCTCACATGACTGGCTGTGCTCACGAGAGAGCAGGTAGTTGGCCAGAGGGGGTGTGTACGTCAGGCACTGCAGGACGGAGTTGAGGAAGCACGTATTGCCCAGGTTGTAGAGTCCCGCTCCAGCTCTCTGTCTGTGCTGCCAGTCCAGGCAAATCTTCTCCGGAGGAAAGAGGACCCTTTGTGGCGGAGCCATTCCCTCGGCGACGACTGCAGGGCAATGACATTTGCAAAGAGATGACACGACATTGTTGCACAAAAGCATGTCTTGGGCAAGCACCTAGCACAGAAGGTAACCCTACTGATGTCAGGATCTTTCTACGGGCAATGTCGTCTTTCAGAGTCTCGTACATAGTGGCAGAGGAGTGACAAAACGCGTTTTCATGTGTCTAATGGAAAACAGCTGGGTAAGTCTGGCTGCTATCAGGAAACGCCCCAGAATTCACGCTAGGCTGTCAGCACATCAACATTCAGGGATGGAGCACCAGCCACGTCCGTTGCCTTTGGGGAGTCACAAAGTCCAAGCCTGCTGATGAAGCCGTTACTCACAGGAGTCGTTCCCCATTGCGGCCATCGCTCCTCTCAGGAACACAGGGGAAAGCTTCGGATGACAAAGGATCTCAGGACACGCTCCAGAAAGAGATCAGCGCCAATGCCGTCCCCTGATTGCAAAGAAATAATCGCAGCTCAACAAAATGATTAAAAAACCCAAACCCAAACCCAAACACAACCCGCAGAACAGCAGCCGCCATCGAAAGAGTTTCAGTGGTACGTGGAACTGCTGCGGAGCCTGCAGGCCGACGGCCCTGCTGTCCCTGTCACAGGACTCCAATTGACAGCAATTACCAAGGCCCTTTTGAAAGACTGCATTGCGTGTCACCTTCTCTGAAGAGCACCTGCGGCTTACCTGTGGCTAGCGTTAGCAGCAGAGCCCTCTGGCTCTCCAGCCCACACTTGCCCACCTTGTATGCAGGACCGACCGGCTTCCGGCCGCTACTTTAGCGGCTGCCTTTGCCATGCTCCGTTTCTGCCTGCCTTCCTACCGCATCAGTCAGGGTGGGAAAACTGCTTGTCATTCTTGGCTGAGCCCAGTGCCTCAGACTACACTGCCACCCCCCTACTTACCTATCCTAGGGTATGGTAGAGAAATAAGTATCAGCACAAAGGAACTCTACCCGTAGCGCATATCCGGCCAGCCTGTAAAGGTGTAATAGCTCAGCCTAGAGCTCGGAAGGTATAGACCAGCCGATACTTTTGTCCCGTATCTCTACGACTTGTCCTGAAAGCCAAAGTGTAATTACCTTTGCAAGAGGAGGGAAGCTGAGAAGAAGTGGGCGGTAGACGATAAATGGCTGGAAAAGAGTAGTCGCGCAAGTAGCAATGGAATGAGCCAAGTTATCCCGAAGGCCAGCTCGGCCCAACTAGCTTTCCCTGGCCCGCTTTTCAGGATGGCAAGCCCTGGCCAGGTGAGCTCATAATCACCGGGCGGGTGTCGCATCACTGCCCCTTTGTGACACGGGGCCGCACGGGGACGTGCCCCCTCGAGGCCGTGGAGCCACGCATCCAACACATCCCGGGCGCCTGCCGCAGCCAGCAGCCGCTGGGCTTCCCCACGCGCTACCAGCGAAGGGCTGTTCGCCTGCCGGCAGAGCTCCTGCCTCTTCCTGGGGCCGCGCCAGCCAGATGAATCAAAATCTGCTCAGGGCTGCAAGCGTGCCTGTTCACAGCTTTGGCTGGCACGTTCGGGCGGCTGAGGGCTTCTTTTCCACTCTTCTCAGGTGCAGGGCTGTGTCCGTGAGACTCGAGTAGAGCAAAGCACCCGGTCTCTTACAGGTTCATTTCCAATGAACTTTATCTGCTCCCCCCAAGACACAGCCACGGGCTGACTCTGAACTAGCACTACCAAAGAAGTTACTTTTGCCCCTGCTCCACTCGGGGAGCCTTTTTTCTTTTTAGATTTCGCTTGAGGCATCTAGTTTCTCTGCTGCCTTGCTCGGGTTCCTGGTTTTCATCATGTCCCTCTCGGGACAGCTCAGTTTCTCCCCTCTCTTGCTTGCGGAGGCTCATTTTGCCCCTTCTCCACACAGGGTGCCTGGATTTACTCCGGCCCTGCTCAGGTGGCTCGTTACACCCCTGCCCAAATCCGGGGTGGCTAGCTTTGCTCATGCCCCGCTTGGGGCATTTAGTTTTGTCCCTGTCCTGCTCAGGGCATCTCATTTTGCCCCTGCCCCAGCCCCGCTCAGAGCAGACATTTTTGTCTGTGCCCAGCTGGGGGTCCCGGTTTGCCCCCGCCTTTCCCTGCTCCACAGTCCCTCTTGCCCTGGCCTCTCTCGTTGCCCTCCAGTCCGGCTTGGGCGTTTCTCCTGACTAGGCTGTGTCCCATCGGGGCAGGGCCCAAGGAGCTTGCACCGTGCTCCCCTCCCAGTCGCAACCCCATACCTGGCTTCTGTCTGTGGTGGCATCAGGGCTGTGGGGCTGGGGGCGATGGGTCGAACAGCCGCCTGGCCCTGGGGGCTCCTTGTCCTTCAGTTCATTCCCCGTTGAAAGGCAGCCCCTCCGCCAGCAGACAACTGCAGGCGGCTCTCTGCGCTTTCCGCAGGCACTGCTGACTGGGTCCTTGCAGGGCTATATGTGCAAAGTCACCTCACAGCCAAGCTCGCTTCAGGGTCAGGCCTCGGGAGCCAGCAGTGCCCGTTGCCTCCCAGGGAAGCAGAGGATCCTGCCAGCTGGATGTTGAGCAGGGTGTGCCTCTGCTGCCCGCTCCTCACTCACGCACACATCGCCTCCCGCTCCAGAGGCTTATTGCCTGGCGGCTCCTGTGGCGGCTCCCGCGTGGACTCGGGACCGGAGCTCGGGACGTGGCGGTGGCACCATGGCTGGTGGCAAAGCAGGAAAGCACAGTGGGAAGGCCAAGGCAAAGGCAGTGTCACGCTCACAGAGAGCTGGGCTGCACTTCCCTGTGGGCAGGATCCACAGACACTTGAACACTCGCACCGCCAGCCTACGGGCAAGTGGGTGCCACCGCTGCCGTCTACAGCACTGCCATCCTTGAGGACCTCACCGCCCAAGTGCTGGAGCTGGCAGGCAACACGTCAGAGGATCTCAAAGTCAAGCGGATCGCTCCTCGTCACTTGCAGCTGGCAATCCGCAGCAATGAAGAGTTGGATTCCCTGATCAAAGCCACCATCGCCGGTGGAGGTGCCATCCCCCACATCCACAAGTCTCCCATTGGAATGAAGGGACAATAAAAAACGGCATGGAGAGGGGAAAAAAAAAGCAGCCCCCTCCCTGCCATCATCGTACTCTTCCTAGCACAGAAGAAATCTTGGGGATATGTGGAATTTTTTTTTTTTTAAGGAATAGTTCAAAGGAAGAGCACAGACAATTGACTGTAGAGAGGAGGAAACATCGGTAGGGGCTTTAGATTCAAAGTTTGGCACAAAGTTGTACCTTGTCGGGCGGCACCCCTTGGTGTGGTGGTTGAGGGGCTCAGCTGCTCCCCTGGGTTTTATACAAAAATGGAACCAACCTCCTCCCAGCGCTGCCATGCTACCTGCACTCTGGAAAGGGCAGGGGAGACACCCTATGAATATCTGGGGGTAGCAGCGCAGTGCAGGATGGGGAGGAAGAGCCCAAGCAGTAGTTGAAGCTCCACCATGTTTCAAGGGAGATGGACAGAAGGATGGCGATTAATTGATTGATTGCTGGCTGGCAGGCACGCGCATCTTGAGCTCTGAAGGTGTTTTGAAAGAGCTGCTCCACACCTAGGCTATATGGCGCCACATCAGTCTGCGTGGCCTGTTCCACCACCACGTTGCTCATTCTCCCACCCCCCCGCTCCTCCTCCTCCTCCTCCTCCTCCTGGGAAGTAGTTACTTTTTCATCCAGAACATTTTCAAGCGTCTCTCGATTCACTGCAGAACTGGAGGGAGCTGGATCGCTCACCTCAGAGCTTGTGGCAGTCAAACTCTCTTCAAATGCATCAGTCTCGTTAGCCGTGCCCTCGTTAAGAAGCAGCCCACTACCTGCCACCTCCTCCAGAGCTTGGTCCTCCGTGATGAGGCTGCCTGGCACCGTGGCACACAACGCTAACGCCTTCCCCTCCGAGTCATACGTGTACTCCGGGCACTGCTCATCTCTCACAGAGCTGTTCTGAGCCATCTCCACGCTCTGCAGCAGAGACTCCAGTTTCTTGTTTTCAACGCTTATGTCTAGGAAGTATTTCTGATTTTTTTTTTTGTCGTTCTCAGACAAACTGTTCAATAGCCTGCTTCAGTTCTTCAATTTCCCTCCTTGCTTCCAAGAAGGCCAGCTCCACCTCCACACCATTACACTCTTCCACAATCCACTCTTCCTTCACGTGTCCCAGATGAGCTTTCAGCCCTTCTACTTCTGTTTCCCTGCAGCAAAATAAAAATATTGCGACACTGTTTCGTTACAGAGTCAACGTGAGGCTCCACCGCACTGGGATGGCTATGCTGCAGAGATGCTCCAAGAAGGAAGCACATTCCTCCGTGCACCATTTCCTGCCGCCTCCGGGAGAGCTGGCGGAGACGTAAGCCGGCTGCCAAGACACGCCGGCTGACTGCTGACTGGAGTCACCGACCTCGCCACACAGCCAGCAGCCTCCGGGGCTGTGCTGTGATCCTGGACATTTTGAGGTGCAAGCGGGGGCCTCTAGGTTAGGGCCAGCCAGTACAGTGCTTAACGTCTCACCGACTGCCCGGCCCTGGAGGAGACGAGAAGCAGCTGCCTGCACGCATCCCCCGTGCTTGCCAGCAGCTCCTCACATACAGCCAGAGCCAACGCTGGCCTCAGACAGCAGGATGGCTCGGGGCTGCAGGCCCCTGGCTTGCTTTGCACCCACCCAGCCCAGCACGGAGCCAGAGGCTGCTGCCTTGACTTGCAAGCACGTGGGGAGAGGGGGCCCCTGCAAGACATCCAGCCCTCGCAGATGCAGAGGTCGGGCTATCCCAAGCTGGACCAAGGGCTCCCTGGGACTCTGCCTTGGGGCTCCTTACAAACACCCCTCTGGGCCTGCTTGGGTGGCGTCTGCTGGAGAGCCAGCTCTCAGAGAGCGGCTTTAGCAAGAGAGACGACACCTGCTGCTGTGTAATGCATGTTGTCGCTTCTTTGCTTAGCGTACCTACAAAGGGCTACTGTGAACAATTCAACACCTAAGCGACAAAAACACAAGCAGGCACCCTGGTTTGTGTAAGAGCTTTTCTTTCATTAGGGGAGAAGGATGACACTTGCAGTCATATTTCAGTGAGTGAGGTACAACAGGGGACTAAGGTCTTGCAGGTAGAAACTGGCTTATGTACAAAAGGTCTCAATGCTCAATCACACTGGGAAAATATTACCCTTTAAAAATATTCTATTGGGAAAGTTCAAAACAGGGGAAAGAGGCAGCCATATTCATAACTAAACTGCACGGTACGTATTCACTGAGCACGCCGTGAAACCTGAAGTACCTGAGAACAACCTGATCCACCTGATCGTCTTTCAAATTTCTTAATGAAACCTTGATGCGGTCAAGAAATGAGTCAAAATGTTCTGGATTCCCACCCCTAAATGCTCCTGAATACATCTTTCCAACTCTGATTTCTCAAGTGAAATAGACCTTTCTTTACCTTTCCTTACCTCTCCTCTCAGATTCCTTCAGCTTTGTTTCCAAATGCTGTACTGGAACTTCCTTCTGCTGCAGAGCAGTCAAATACGGCTTGGCATTTTCTGGCTTAGTGCTGCGATTCACCACAAGAAACGTATCTCCCCGATCGCCTGAAAAGGAAAAAAAAAAAAACCAACAAAACAAACCCTCACTTAACATCACTCCTGCAGTTCTTCAGTCCTGGCAAAAAGAAAAACATCCCACAGACTGATACAAAGCTTGACGCCTTTGGGGCTCCTCAGTGTCTGCACAAGTGACTCCCTCTGGCAAATCAAAGTACTTGAGGAAACGCCTCATTTGTGGCTATCGCACAAAATTTACTATTTATGGTACTTGTCTTCAGTGCCATTACATCAAATGAGACATTTCACTTCAAACCCCGAGCCACCCCCTCACCCAAAACACGTGGTGTGCCCACGAGCAGGCAGCCGGGCCGCTGGCAAGGGCGCCCAGCTGCAGGACGGCCAGGTGAGGTAGCGTACGGACCGAGTTCAGCTCCACACGTGAGTTAGGAAGCTGAGCACCCTGAAACCTAGATTCATCCTAGCTAGCTTTAGGTGTGCACCTGACATGCTTGGCTGTTGAGTTGCCCGAGAGAGACAGAGAGGGAGGGAGGGAAACAGCAGCAGCGTGGTGGCAATTTCTTCTCTGCAACATGTGTTGTGTGCGCTGGCAGGCATCTCTTTTCTTCCCTGTACAGGAAACTGCACAGGGAGGTGCCTAAGGCTGGGCAGGCTGAATTTTCACCCCAGTGTATAATAGTTGCTATACTACCCCACCCAGCTCTCTCCAAAGCAAAAGCACCCTTACACGAAAGAACCAGTGAATGCACAGGAGAACTGATGGCATGAAACCACAGGAAGGAGCCTGCCTCGGAGGGAAAAGCAGCTACAAAGGGCGTTGACTAAAAGCAACCTTGACTTTTACAGTGCTGAAACAACATGGATGAATGAATACCATATGAAACAATAGGGATGGAGCACCCCGTTGACTGTCGAGCCACCAACATGAGGAGTCACACTGACGCCGAGGAGCAAGATGACCTGCTTGGCAACCCAGACAGCTGATGCCACGTTACAGTGCAGAGGAGGTCAGTCAGTGCCACTGAACACCGGGATGCTGAAATACACACTCGCCTCATCACTGGGCCGCTGTTGCTTCCTTTGCAGGAGCCCGAGTTGCTGCTGCTGGCTGAAGAAGCCCCGTAATGCTGGCGGATGTCAGCAGGAACTCCGCTGGGTTTTGCACAGTCTTGACTAGGGGTCCTTTTCACGGGAAGCCCGTGGGCTGGCTCTGCGCTTGCAGGATAAGGATCCATTATTCCGACCACAAGGGCCTCGGCTGGAGGGAACCAACATGGTTAAAGCACATTGGATTAGCCTCATCACGCAACACACTGTGTGCCTTATTTTACACACAAAGCTGTCTAAACACTAAACCAGATAGGTAGCTGTGAGTGGCCGGGAAGACAGACAGTCCTGAAGTCATCAGCCACTGCACGTTCTTCAGGGATCTTCAGGGATCTCCTTTTATTTTGTTTTTTGTTTGTTTCTCCTTTGTAAGGAAGGAGATAAGTACCTAAGTGCAGAAGATTTGTGCCCGAGACCCTGAACCGCAGGTGGCCTGTGCCGCCAGCCCGGAGCTCAGCAGATCATTACTTAGGACAGATGGGATTCAGGCTTTTGCCTTCTACTTGCCCATGCCTCCTTTCTAACTTGCTGACTCCTTTCTTGGATCCTGCGTTTGCGCTGTGACCTCTGGGTGCTTGCTGCAGCCTGAGAGCCTTGTGAACAAAAGGAGATACCTGTCTTGAGAGGCCACAGCCCAACCACTAATTGCCTACGTCTCTACTAAGCCACATCGACAATAACTGTTCAGAAGGGCGTGGATCATAACATTTCTGACACAGAACTAAAAGGTCCCTTTTCTAGGCCACTTTAATTTAACGGGAACTTGTGGATTGGGGTTCAAAATTAGGAATGCTAATCAGTTTTACCTAACTTGTTAAGCCTCTTTTGCTCAAAATATTTACGTTCGGATTATATTCCAATATTATCTCTCGGAAGTTGTAGAGCACTTCTTTCTCTTCAGTGCCATTTAGTTAGCTTATGTCCTAAAAATACTTCACTCCTGCTGACTAACTAAATTCACGGTGCAACATGAGATACAGAATCGCCCTGTGCGACGCTAGGGCGCCTTGGGCAGCGGTCCTCAGAAAAAGGACAAACAGAGGGTGCCTAAGCTTATCAGGGATGAACGGAAGAGGAAAAGGCATCTAATGAGACCCACTTGACGATCCAAGTGCCATCTTCAAACACAAACTTTCTTCCACAACTGAGTGGCTAAGACTGACTTCCCTTTCTGTTAAAACTACAAAACAAAAAACCAAACGAGGCAATAAAAGAGACGGAGACTGTACTTGGCTTCAATAAGGGCTAACAGCAGAGTGGTCAGAGACCTGATGAGGAACGCAGGAGACCGGGCTAGGATTCATCTCAAGAGCTCAAGAACACCACCTTGCTGCTCGCTCTCTGCCTCTACAGAGGCTAAACTAGCTGCCCAATGGCTCAGGCAACCTCCATTTTCAACAGAATCCGAGTCCAGCAGTTTGTAAGCGTGCCAGATCCTGAGACATCGCCTGTATGGATCCTTCCCCTGGCCTACAGGCCCATGCTGGCCGCTCCCGTGGTTAGGACCGGAGCTCAAGCGCTCTGGAAGGTGCGCACACACAGGCCACTGGAAAGCTTTGCTCAGCACTACCAGACGATGCCTAGTTGAATTCAGCGGCAGAAAGACAAACAGGGGAGAGGCTACGGTTCTGCGCGCAAAGGGAGCGGAGGACAAAACAAAAGAGATCGGGGGCAATTCCGGAAGCAGCGACAGGCCATCTGGCAGACAAGCACCGCTACCTCTAGATCGGGGTCCCGCAGACCAGCCCGCCACCCACACTGCTCCATGAGCGCTATGCCGACGGCTCTTCCGATCTCCTGCAAGGGGGAAGAACAGTCACGGGCAACACAAAGAACAGAATTAACAAAACTACAGATCACAGCCTTCACGGCACAGTCCTGGGAAAAGAAAGAGTCTCTCTCTATCCCTAGGACAACAACTCATACAAAGACCAGAAGACGTACAGCAGGGCACAGCGAGCGAGCGAGCGAGCGGCACAGCAGACACACCGCGGGACAAAATGACTATCGCTCAACCGGCGCGCGGGAGGCGAAAGTTCAAGCCCCGCCCAAGGTACAACAAAAGTTGTCATCGTTTCAGAATTGTATACCACACGCACAAAATATTTCCGATGGCTGTAAGCTAGATTACCTAAGAGAAAACCTGCGAGCGCACAACTACAACTCACAGTTTTAATGCTTTTATGGCATCTAGAAAGCTCTGTCTACCTTCAGAGTATGAGAGTTCAAAGACACAGCACAAATTTAAGCTAACATTCATGGCGGCAGGCTCACGTGCCCCACCTTCCCAAGGTACTAGCTTTAGCAGGGAAGCAAAAATCTAGTTAAACTACTGTTATCTTCAAGTAAGAGAAATCTACACAAACTGCAGCTACACGGGGTTTGGTGTTTTGGGTTTTTTTTTTTTTATTTTCCTCACAGTAGAAAGACACTATAGAGGAGAAGAGTGCTGGACGGAAAGGGCCCCTGGAGGTCTCTACGCCACCACTCTCTCCCAAGCACCAAGAGCCACCCCCCAGGACACATCCCAGGCCTGCACCACCCTCCTGGGGAACAAGTTCTCCCCAGTGCCCAACCAGAGCCCACCCAAGCTGCAAGTTCTGGCTTTTGCCCCTTCTTCTACGCTGTCTGCCGCAACTGAGAGGAGGCTGGCTCCACTGTCCTTGCAATGGCCCTTTAAGTAGCTGTAAACTACTGTCAGATCACTCCTCTGACTCCACGTGCCCAGCTACCTCAACCTCTTACCTTTGCCTATCCTCAGTGAAGGGCACTGATTTGAAAACTATTCAGGGTAACAGCGCCCAGAAATTAACAGCAGCCCTTCAAACTTGTTTGAGGGGAATGCAGCTTCAGGCCTTTTTTTTGAGAAAAGACACAAAAAGCTTACATCGGTTTGTTATTCTAAAACATGCAACACACAACTGAAGCGACAAATAAACTACCCATCGCCCTTCACCTTTGCTAAATTCTTTTCAAACAGACATACTTTAGCATACCTGTGAAGGAAGTAGTTTGGCAATCGCTCCACCACAACGACAACAAACTCTCAAACTCAAGCTAAGCTGCTCATTCGCAACAGGCTTCTCTCCACTGCTTTTGGAAGGCTCTCCCAAGGAAGTCTTGCTTTCAGTCCGGCAGTCCGGATCACTCTTTCCCTCTGGTACCGCACACCTCTCTCCAGCTGCCGCTTGGCATTCCTCAGGCGCAGTCTCTCGCACTTGTTCTGTTTTCCGCCTTTTAGTTGCAATATTTGTCTCTCCTTCTCATCTTCTCTTGAGAGGCAATGGGTTTTCTTGAGAGACATCGGCTTTTTTCTTCCCCTCACACCCAAGAAGGTTTCTCCAAATAGAGGTAACATCCAGCCAGTACTTTGGCTCCTCAGTGACAAAGGCTTTTAATCTCATGCAGCATTCTCCCTGGAAGAAAAAGCAGTTTCAGGCCAAGTAGTTCGGTCTCAGCACTCTGTTCTCCTACGTACGGACTGAGAACAGCTGTTAACAGAGACTGTGCTCAGATTGCATCAATGCGCAAATCCAGGAACCACAGCGCCAGCAGACACCACAGGCACAGCTGAGCTCTCAACACCCACACGCCCCACCAGCAAAGACCCAGGCAGCCCTCTGATTACAAGCTCTGCAGAACCAAGATTAAATCCTGCGAGGGCTGAATTCTGCAGAACAATTCAGCAGCTCTAGACAACCAGACCACCTCCGAGAGCCATTCCCAGGGACGGAGGACCCGCCTACCATGCCATCCTCCCCAGAAAGCAGGACTAAGAGATGTGGGACGCTTTCCAGGATTGAAAGACAGACGCGAACATTAATTCAGCTCACAATAAAAGCCACGAGTTTATTCTTTTAGAAGGGAAATCTCTCCTTGCTAGTCATCAACCTGCCTTCAATCCTGCAAAGTTTCCAACGCACGCCCAAACTTACGCCCATGGGTAGTCCACTTGACTTGGCTACGACAAGAGAGGCACGAGGAATAGACACGCCAGTTCCCTTAAAAACCTTGAAGCTGGTCAAGGTGGGGGGCGGAAGGGGGAAGGTATTTCTAGTTCTCATTTAGAATCATGGTGAAATTTGAGCCTCAAAGCCTGAAGGCTATTTGTGGTCTCCCAAATAAAATCCCACCGGCACACAGATATCAACCCATCTGACTTGAAATTCTTACTCCAGCACTGACAGAGAACGGGACCTCAGTAGCTGAGATTTACAAGAAATCTGTGCACTGAACGTGTGAAGTGACGCAAGATGGACGTCTGGATCCACTTTGCCTAGAAGAAAATGACTCATCGTTAAAATGCACACAACGGATCCAGAACTGGACTGCGGTTCCAGGATGGGGTGGGGCTTGGGTTTGGGTTTTTTTTTTTGGGGGGGGGGGGGGGGGGTGGGTGGGGGGAGGGGGGTCGTGGGGCTGGCGTTACACATACACATCTATGTACAGTGCCAGCAGAACACAAGCGGGTAAGCTACCTTCAGCACAACAGAAAGAACTGAAAACATATCTGGGTGAAGGCTACTTCAGAACCGATTGCTGTCAATTACAACTATGGCTGACAGTAACTAAATAAATCAAACATTACCTTTATAAAGAGGACTTGAACTGGGGCTTCACGTTTCTGAGCACCCACCCTGTGAGCAAAGCGGAGGGGACGACCCGAGGGAAGGAGTCAGCGCCGTACCTTTCTCTCTAGAAACTGCAAGCGGGGGGTGTTTCTTAAGCAGCACAAACAGTTGCTCTCCAGACTGCACTTTCCTCAGCTCGCCCGGCTCCGCCTCCGTGCTGAAGAGGACCTCTCCCGAGGCGCAGCCCACCTCCGGGGAAAACCAGAAACCAAGCCAAACCGGGAACGGGTTTTGCCTGAGCACTGGCAGCAGCCCAGCAGCCCCTCGCACCCGCTCGCCCCTTCGCAGGGAGGAGGGCGGCGCAGACCTCCGCTCAGCCCGGGTGGCGAGGGGACACAGCCTGACCCAGCGGCAGGTGTCCCTGCCCACGGCAGGGGCGGCACCAGACGCTCCTTAGAGGTCCCTTCCGACCAAGACTAAGACCAAGACCAGACCCCGGGGGCCCCACGCTGCTGGCGGCACGGCCCACGCCGCGGCCGCCCGGCTCTGGGGCGCGAAGCGAACGAGCCCGCGTCCCCCGCCGATCCGATCCGATCCGATCCGGACCGGACCGGACCGGACCGGACCGGACCGCCCCGACTGGGCACCGGCGCCGGTTCCCCCCTCACCTCCGTAGGTCCGAGCTGCGCCCGCACCCCCCGCACGAGGAAGGGATCCAGCCCGCCGTGCACAAGTACCGCCCGCCCCCCGCCGCCATCTTGGCCCGCCCCGCCGCCATCTTGGCCCGCCCCGCCGCCATCTTGGCCCGCCCCGCCGCCCTCAGGTGCTGCCGGCGTCGGGACCGGGGAATTCGTTAAAAGCGCCCACTCTGTGGCGCCGAAGCGGTGTCTGCATCCACACGGGTTGCGAGGAAAGACTGTACCCACCCACCCCCCCCCCCCCCCCCACGCCCCGTGAGTGATTCAGCACCCACGGCCCAGGGGGAAGCGCCAGGAGGGCAGCTGGGAGCCAGCACCTTCCCGCCCGCCCCACACACACAGAGGTGACCTTCTCTGCTGCAGGGCCGGTGGCCCCGCAGCCACCCCCGGCTCTGCAGCGCTGGGGCTGCTTAGTCTGAGGAAGGTGAAGGGCAAGGATGGTGACAGTCTGCAGGCGAGGAAGAGGCTGGCAGTAACGTGTTCTCCACCTCCCGTGGGGAAGGTGGAAGTCATGGCCGTGGAGGTTCAGGTGGAAAAGCCTTCCAGAAAGCCCAAACCCCTCCTCCAGCATGAGCACAAGGAGCATCCTGGTGTGGGGCTGCCCAGAGCCCAGGCTTGCCGCTTGAGAAACAAAGACCGGGACCGGAAGCTGCGCCCGGGATCATAGCTACTCCTTTATCATGCCGATACGTTGTTCCTCCTCAGAGTTAGTATGTTAAACGCTTTCCATTTTATATCTATGTAAATAAGAAGGTGGAAACACCTCCTCCCCTCACCAAAATGTCAGAACAGAGCATGGCACCAGGAAGCAAGACAAATGAAGGCCAGCTGGACCACTAAATGGGATTTGCTGAGCACCAGAGAAGCTGTGATCGGCCGATGAGCGGCTAAAAATACAGCTGGTAGAGTAACACAGGAGGGCTGGCAGGGCAGAGAGGTTTGCTCTGGGGAGAGAGGGCTGTCCGCCTCCCTGCACTGTAACGGCTGACCCCCACGGGGAACAGAACATGGCATTGGACAAGATTTCCCGTCTTCGTGATGCAGAAAGACCTCAAAATAACATTAGTAACAATAATGGTAACAAAAAGCACATGCTTTGTAGCTTTGAAATTCAGGTCTCCTCTGCAGGCTGTGGTGGACCATGGAGAAGACTTGTGTCGGCCCAGATTTGGCCAGGAGGTGGCCTGGAGGAATGTCAAGCCTGCTCCTTTCCCATCACTGGAGGTCTCCTGGGTGCAGAGGAGCAGGTGGCACTGGGACCGGCACCCCGAGGCCACAGCGGCCTGCGGCAAGGGCAAGGCTGCCTTTGGAGGCAAAGCACCTTTCAGAGGCTAAGCACCTCTGGAAGTAAAGCACATTTGGAGGCAAAGCAGCCGCAGAGGCCGTGGCATTTGCTGGGGGGGGGGGGGCCCTGCCGGGATCAGGCAGACTGGTCCTGAGTCCTGGCTTGGCAGTGGAGACACTGTGACCAAGACAGTTCTTGTCCTGCATCCTCCCTTGCTTTGCTTCCTGCAGCCTGGCACATCCTTGACGCCCGTTAAGCGACTGCGGGCCCGAGCACGCCTCGGCCCTCAGCTCAGCTCGTGCTTTGAGGTGTTTCTGGAATAAGAAATGATCATAATAGTTGCAAGGGCTTTAAGGAGAAACAGGGGGGCACCCAAGTCAAATTAGGTTGTTAAGAGACTTTGAATAACCCCTTCTGCCAGTTAAACTGGTGTCACTGTTAAGCTCTGCTCACTGAGTGACCGGCTCTCTGTCCCCTGCTGCATGTCCCAAGGTGACAGGATGCAAACCAAGAGAGCAAAATTGCTACACCAACCCCAGTCCCCACAGTAGCCCATCTTCATCCATCGCCCAGCAGGCAGCTCAAAGAAGGGAGCCCGTTGTGCTGAGAGGGTCTGGCCCCACCCAAGACTCTATTGACATGGGCCCAGCTCCTCGGCCCATACGTGGTCAAGTATGCTGCGGGCGGGAAGCCAACGCCTTAGCGCAGCCGGCCTGCGCGTGCCTCCCAGCCAGCAATCAATCAATCAATCGCCATCCATCTGTCCTCCCTTGAAACATGGTGGAGCTTCACCTGCTGCTTGGGCTCTTCCTCCCCATCCTGCACTGCCCTGCTGCCCCCAGATATTCATAGGGTATCTCCCCTGCCCTTTCCAGAGTGCAGGTAGCATGGCAGTGCTGGGAGGAGGTCAGTTCCATATTTGTATAAAACCCAGGGGAGCAGCTGAGCCCCTCGACCACCACACCAAGGGGTGCTGCCCGACGAGGTACAACTTTGTGCCAAACTTTGAATCTAAAGCCCCTACCGATGTTTCCTCCTCTCTACAGTCAATTGTCTGTGCTCTTCCTTTGAACTATTCCTTAAAAAAAAAAAAATTCCACATATCCCCAAGATTTCTTCTGTGCTAGGTAGCGTACGATGATGATGGCAGGGAGGGGGCTGCTTTTTTTTTCCCCTCTCCATGCCGTTTTTTATTGTCCCTTCATTCCAATGGGAGACTTGTGGATGTGGGGGATGGCACCTCCACCGGCGATGGTGGCTTTGATCAGGGAATCCAACTCTTCATTGCTGCGGATTGCCAGCTGCAAGTGACGAGGAGCGATCCGCTTGACTTTGAGATCCTCTGACGTGTTGCCTGCCAGCTCCAGCACTTGGGCGGTGAGGTCCTCAAGGATGGCAGCGCTGTAGACGGCAGCGGTGGCACCCACTTGCCCGTAGGCTGGCGGTGCGAGTGTTCAAGTGTCTGTGGATCCTGCCCACAGGGAAGTGCAGCCCAGCTCTCTGTGAGCGCGACACTGCCTTTGCCTTGGCCTTCCCACTGTGCTTTCCTGCTTTGCCACCAGCCATGGTGCCACCGCCACCTCCCGAGCTCCGGTCCCGAGTCCACGCGGGAGCCGCCACAGGAGCCGCCAGACAATAAGCGTCTGGAGCGAGCACGAGGCTGCTGGCTGTGTGGCGAGGTCGGTGACTCCAGTTAGCAAGCAGCTAAACTGGTGTTTTTTGCAGTACTGCTGCCTACAGAAATTGTCCTCCTGCTCCCAGGCAGCGCGTCCCTCCCCTGTGCTGGTGTCTTTCTGGTGCCAGCACAGCTGCCCAGCGAACGTGACCAGGGAAATCAAGGAGAATCAGAGCTAGCGCTCTTTTGTGTGTGCTGGCTGAATTGGCGTGAAGCTCAATCAGTTTCCCTGGCTGGTCCACTGCGCAAATGTACAAGTGCTTTGCACTGGCTCAAGGGTAGCCGGAGATGTGCATGGGAACAAACGGCCAGAGAAAGGTGGGGTACTTCTTTAGGCAGCACTAACCTACAGCATCTGTGAAACTACAGTGTTAATTGAGTGACACGGAGACTCGTTCCCCCCTCGGGTATGACACGTGTGCTCCAGAAGGCGTGCTAGCGCTTTCCATTTGTTGTCCAGAGAGTCAGTTTGATTTAGAGGTAAACCCCATATTCCGCAGGCAGCTTCCAGCACATGGTTCGTGCCTGTCTCATGCAGTGCTCTTCTCAACCGTACAAGTGCACTGCAGCATTTCATGGGTCTTGAGCGTATGCGGGGACCGTAACCACAAATGTACATTGTTGGGAGTGTTGAAACGTGTTACGATGATAAGTATAGGCGTGGGTACACTTTGAATATTAATGTTGTTTTAAAGTCTTAATGTGTCGGAACCTGATAGTGATTCAAGCCCTTTGGAACATTACGTACAATAGTACTGTGCTTTAACTTAGTGTTTATTTAATTGCTTTGTTGTAAATTCCCTTTCCAGTCACAAGTTCAGTAAAGCCTGTTAGGAGCGTTAAATGCGTGTGAGAGTTTTATTGTGGCAAAGCTGTAAAAAATACCCCATCTCAGCTGAGCCACCCGCTCTGCCGCACCCACGCTGCATTTGCAGGTGCAAGTGACCTAATCTTCAACCCGATGCAATCTTCCAGAAGCTTGTAATGTCTCGTTTCTGCACTGCCGGGAGAGTGTCCGTCTTCCTGGCATGTAAGAGAAGTCCGGAAGGGCTTGCTTAACCCGGCCGAGAGTCGTGCAGTCTCGGTGTGCCCACGGAGATGCCACTGTGCCCACCAAACCACGCTTTCCCCGTGTCCAAACCTTGAGATCTGTGCATAGATCAGAGGAGGGCAACACCAGCCAACAGATGAAAGAGTGGGGTTTGTCTGGCTCCACCCGACCTTTCAACACCACCTCTGGCCATTTAAACCTCACTGGCCTCCTCTTTTCCCCTCCAGCAAAGCAAGTGCACTGTTTCCGTGTGCAACCTAGAGCAGAAGAGGTCTAGTGAAGCCAGACGATGCCCTGCACTGCTCTGCAGCTTCTGGGAAGAAGGGAGTTCTTAGCAAGCCACAAGGGAGGAGGATTAATTGGCCAGCGTGCGGGGAGCATTGGCAACGCTCAAGAGGGTGATAGGCACCGATGCTTACAGGGGCGACTCAGAGACCTGTGGCATCCCTGTGATGCCCGGGTTCTGAATTGCTTGTGTTTGCAACAGAGATTCAGGAGGGTTCGTTAAGCGTTACAATTAAGGAAGAGAACTGACAAGCTGACGTAACAGAGTCCCCAGGAGTCCACAAAGACGGCCGTGACAGCATCTTGCTCCTTGGAACACCTTACAGAAAATGCCTTATTCCTACTTGGGAGTCTGTCTGTTCAAGGCCAAGAGAGCAATATTTTATACGCAGTGTTACCAACTGTAATACAGTTTTGGATTTCTCTTGAAATACTTGGACACAGACACATCCCTTCTGAAACAAGTCCAATCGGACACTTTTTAGTGGGGCCAGGGAGGAATTTGATGAAAATTAAGCACTTAGAATCATAGAATCGTTTAGGTTGGGAAAGACCTTTAAGATCATCCAGTCCAACCATTAACTTACACTACCAAGTCCACACTAAACCAATCAAGGGTAGACTAGACTAAACCATGTCCCGAAGTGCCACATCTACCCGTTTTTTGAACGCTTCCAGTGATGGTGACTCCACCACCTCTCTGGGCAGCCTGTTCCAATGCTTGACTACCCTCTCCGTGAATAAATTTCTCCTAATATCCAACCTAAACCTCCCCTGGCGCAGCTTGAGCCCATTTCCTCTCGTCCTATCGCTAACTACGTGGGAGAAGAGACCAACACCCACCTCACTACAACCTCCTTTCAGGTAGCTGTAGAGAGCGATAAGGTCTCCCCTCAGCCTCCTCTTCTCTAGGCTAAACAATCCCAGTTCCCTCAGCCGCTCCTCATAAGACCTGTGCTCCAGACCCTTCACCAGCTTTGTTGCCCTTCTCTGAATGCGCTCCAGCACCTCAGTGTCTTTCCTGTATTGAGGGGCCCAAAACTGGACACAGTGTTCCAGGCGCGGCCTCACCAGCGCCGAGTACAGGGGGACAATCACCTCCCTGCTCCTGCTGGCCACACTATTCCTGATACAAGCCAGGATGCTCTTGGCCTTCTTGGGCACCTGGGCACACTGCTGGCTCATGTTCAGCCGGCTGTCGACCAACACCCCCAGGTCCTTTTCAGCCAGGCAGCTTTCCAGCCACTCTTCCCCGAGCCTGTAGCGTTGCATGGGGTTGTTGTGACCCAAGTGCAGGACCCGGCACTTGGCCTTGTTAAACCTCATACAGCTGGCCTCGGCCCATCGGTCCAGCCTGTCCAGGTCCCTCTGCAGGGCCATCCTACCCTCCAGCAGATCGACACTCCCACCCAACTTGGTGCCACCTGCAAACTTACTGAGGCTGCACTCAATCCCCTCGTCCAGATCGCTGATAAAGATATTAAACAAGGCTGGCCCCAAAACAGAGCCCTGGGGAACACCGCTCGTGACCGGCCGCCAACTGGACTTAACTCCATTCACCACTACTCTCTGGGCTCGGCCGCCCAGCCGGTTTTTTTACCCAGCCAAGACTACACCCGTCCAAGCCATGAGCTGCCAGCTTCCCAAGGAGAATATTATGGGAGACTGTGTCAAAGGCTTTGCTAAAGTCCAGGTAAATGACATCCACAGCCTTTCCATCATCTACCAGGCGGCTCACCAGATCATAAAAGGAGATCAGCTTGGTCAAGCAGGACCTGCCTTTCATGAACCCATGCTGACTGGGCCTGATCCCCTGGTTGACCGGCACTTGCCTGTTGAGTTCACTCAAGATGAACCTCTCCATAATCTTTCCCGGCACCGAGGTCAGGCGGACAGGCCTGTAGTTCTCCAGGTCCTCCTTCCGGCCCTTCTTGTAGGTGGGTGTCACGTTGGCAAGCCTCCAGTCCTCAGGGACCTCCCCTGTTAACCAGGACTGCTGACAGATGATGGAAAGTGGCTTGGTGAGCTCCTCTGCCAGCTCCCTCAGTACTCTTGGGTGGATCCCACCTGGCCCCATAGACTTGTGAGCGTCCAGGTGGCGTAGCAGGTCGTTAACTGCTTCCTCCTGGACTATGAGGGCTCCATTCTGGTCCCCGTCCCTATCTTCTAGCTCAGGGGCCTGAGTACCCTGGGGATGACTGGTCTGGCTGTTAAACACAGAGGCAAAGGCGGCGTTAAGTACCTCAGCCCTTTCCTTGTCCTCGGTGACAATGTTCCCCCCCACATCCAGCAAAGGCTGGAGATCCTCCTTGGCTCTCCTTTTATTGCTGATGTACTTATAAAAGCATTTCTTATGATCTTTTACAACACTGGCCAGATTAACTTCTTGCTGGGCTTTTGCTTTTCTAACTTGAGCTGAAGCCTTTCACTAGTAAAGATGCTAGGCTGCAATCCTCAGAACAGCGTCAACCAAGTAAGGTGACACTTGGAACAACGGAGATTCCGGGAAAACCTCACTGCTATCCCCACGTCACAGGTCTCTCTCTTACTAAGTATGGTGGAGCATGAACCTGACGACTGGCAGACAAAATACCTTTGACCATCCTGGGAATGTCCACTACACAAATTTTGCGCTCCAGAAATAGGGTGCCATATGCACACACCAGATTATTGTTAGTAGCTAATTTGGACGAGACAAGCCCCTGCTTCAGAAAGCATACGTCAAGAAAGACATGTAGACTTTAGGCGGGCAGAGGGCCATTCAGTGTTGTGATGAGGTAGGAGCCTAAGTGCTACCTATTGAGAGCCTGATGGTGTGCATGTGAATACGCTCCACCTCTGTCTTTCCATGTGTACTGCTCATTTTAGACTTTTATATTTCATCCTGCTGCTTTGCCTCCGGTCCCTTGCGTTGCCCGGTTGTTCCAGAATGATGTTGTGACTCTCCCGTTAGCAACGATTTCTGACTGGGCAGTGAGCCCTTACACCTCACTGGTTCAGCTGCCCAAGTCAGAACGGTGCTTGTGCTTGTGCTAGTCAAGGGAGAGAGAGGCGAGATCCTCCAGACAGCGACTGAGAGTAGTGGGGTAACGAGGAAGCCGAAATTGGGTTGTCGTTCTGACTCATCCTCCAGAGGAGCCTCTTGCTCTCCGTTTAAGACAGGAAGAGCCTTAGCAAGTGGAAGCTAGGCGACGTATTCCCTTTGGTGTCTGTCAACAACTTTCAGTAATGCATAAAACACCCCTCCATTACAAAACCAGTCCCACACAGAAGACCAAAGCAACACTTAGGGGGTCAAAAAATGTGGGGGAGACAAGCGGAACAGGACTGTGTTAGTTCACGCTCTGGCTCTGTCCCCCGTAAAGAAGTGGGAAGGGAGGATGAGAACCTTGCCCCATACAACAGAGTAGTCTGGAGAATAAAACTTCCTGCACACAAGCGCTTGGGTAACAAGGTATTGAATTGCTGTGATAAACCTCTGGTAAAGTTCAGGTGGAGCCGGGGCATGGGGACGGGAGCTAAATTTGTGTATTAAAGACATGGGAGGAGGAGTGAAGCAGCATACACCTTCACACCCAACTTTCCTATTGGCCGAGGGGACCGAACTTGTCCCTTGTGAAGCTCTGACGCAGTAGCGTTGTCTCACAAAGGGAGTTTGTTACCCGGTGTGCGATAAACCAATTGAGTCGAGCAGTCGAGAATCCAATCCACCGAGTCGAGATATCCAGTTTATTTCATTTCTGTGCAGAGATGGGTGCTAGGTGGCAATTCCACAAAGCTAGCACACCCTTACAGTAATAGTTTAACATATGTATACTTATGTTGCTACATATCACTCCTTTCTATTTGCTTATCGTACCATCGTGGGTTCTTAGTCTCTTCTCCTTGACTGAAAGACACAATGTTGCATAAGGGTCTTCACGTGGAGGCAAGAATATTTTGGCACAGAGGTGTGTTTTTTCCATGCAAATGAGCGTAGTTCATTTAAAGTTCATATACTCTTTCAGTTTGCGTCCAATTCCATGCTCTGCTGCCCAGGTATTTCTTTGTGAGTGATAACTTTCTGCTTTATCTAACATTTTGTCCTTGGGTAAATATCATTCGCTACTAGCTGACCGCGACATTATGTTGCTTGAGACATCAGTTCCCCACTTTGAGACTACGAGGCTTTCTAAGAGCTTCCTAAGTCTCCCTATGTACCCGTGCTAACATAATGGACTGTCCTCTAGTTAATTGTAACAGCATTCTCTTTAAACAATTCACAGCAATACAAATAATGAGCAGTGTTCTTATTACAACAGTTAAGAGTGTGAAATGAGCTCTCTAACCATCCGGTTAATGAGTATCCCAGTCCGTTCAGGATTTTGTTTAACCAGCCTCCTTCTAACCCTGCTCTTAGTTCCCTGCTTGCTTTGGCTACTCCTTTGATATCATCTAGTTGATGGTCCAAATCTTTAGTTACATTTGGAATGTGGACACCACACCTACCATTTAAAAGATTCAGGTATCCACCACACTCCATGTTCGTGCAATAATAATAAATCCAGAGGCAAACGGTTCTCCAGTGCCATTTTAGAGGTGGCTTGTAACTGGAGGTTTAAATCTGACAGACCAGTCCGAGTTGCATTCGCTAATGCTTCCATCTGCAAGGTTAAATTCTGAATGGCTAATCTATTCTGAAACCTGAGGAGTCAATACAGGTCCAAATATCCACGCTACCTTGGTTCCAGTACTTGGGTGTTGCCAATTGTCCTCGACTGATCTTTTGATTCTCCCCCAAATTCCGCAGCTTAATGGAGATTTTCTCCATAAGGGACAAAGTTAGCAGTCCTACGGTCCAGTATTTATTCTCATCTGAAAGGGGGAGATGAGTTACCCACTCCCCATCACTGCTTATCCATACCGTATATCCTAAGGCCGGGACTGTCATCTGGGTACGATCTAGGCCGCTCCAAGGGTCATTATTAGTCAGATGCGACCAGGTATCATTTAATGGAGTTACATAATTCCTGCATATGCATCCTAACCTTAGGGCCATAGCAACCGGATACACTCGCTGCACTTGTGGTTCTGAGCTATTACAGTTAAAGATTCTAGTACAATTCCAGTTTGACTTTGTTTTTCCAGAGGCAGTTCTTGACCTATCGAGATTGGGATAAGTTAACTGCACTTGCAAGGGTTCATCAGGAATACCTTCATTTCCTTCCCAAACAAAACACCAATCTGTCGGTTGGTTATATTCCCGGCACTTCCCAAAGCTGGGGTATCTGACAGCCCCACGGCCTATTACTACACTGATCTCCTGACGGTCTATATATTACTTCTTTAGCCCACGGAGTTTCAGCTTTGCTGATATTACAGTTTTCCACCGTACCACCTTTCGGAGTCCATTTGAGGGCATTATTTTCCTTCCTTATTGTACCATGTGGTGGACCCATTAAGTTCCCTTCTCCACATGTCTTCCCCTGTTTTAGTTAGGTTTGTCGTTAGTACCCCCCCCATGAAATGGGATTCTCTGCGGACTTAGGAGTAGGTAAACACGCAGTCACTGAAGTCCAGTTTTGAAGTTTACCAAAGTCTCGGACCAACTTCAGAATAAGATTTGTGTTACTGCAATTAATGTAGGAGTACATGATGAAAACTTTCACCACACACATTCTGCTTTCCACTTGGCAAAGGATCGAAGGCTCTACGTGAATATATATATATATATATATATATACACACATATTTTTTTTTACAATCAAGTTCAAAATCCCTTTGGGACGCAAAAACAGTTTATGTGTTCTTGAAAATTCTTATCTTAGTTTCTCCTGTCTTCTCAGAGCTCCATTGTTCCGTCGGCGCTTTTTGGCTTTTTTAACCCAGGTACGATGAACCCAGGAGTCAATGCCTCTTTCTTTGATAGCCGTGTGGGTAATTAGCAAAACCAGGTAAAGTCCCTTCTATCGTTCCTTTAAAGGTTCATCCTTCCACGTTTGGATATGGACTTTGTCTCTGAGCATAAGGCAACAAGCTGGAGTGTCTAAGGGTATTGGCGCCCTTTCAGTTAAATACCCGTGAAGGGAAGACAAAGCCTGTTCCAAAGATAACAGGTAACGGGATAACAATTGGTTTCCCGTAATACGCGTTTGATCACCTTTCCCAGTTAAACTATTTATGGGATACTGTTTCCCATACAGAACCTCAAAAGGACTAACTCCTTCGCTAGCTCGGGGAGTGACTCGAATTCTTAGCAATGCTATTGGTAGCACATCTGTCCACGTCGTTTGAGTTTCCTGACAAAGTTTTGAAAACTGTCTTTTCAGAGTCTTATTCATTCATTGGACCTTGCCACTTGATTGTGGTCTCCAAGGAGCATGTAGGTCCCATGTCATTTGTAAAAACTTTGCACCTTCCTGAGCTATTTGAGCTGTAAAGTGTGGCCCATTTTCAGCGGACATTCCTTCAGGTACCCCAAATCTAGGAATTATCTCCTTTAACAATATCCTTACTACTTCTCTAGCCTTATTGGTACAACACGGGAAAGCTTCAGGCCATCCTGAAAGGGTGTCTGGTAACACCAACAGCTAGCTATACTGATTGCTTTTTGGCAGTTCAGAAAAAACAATTTGCCAGTATTCCCCAGGCATGTGGCCCTTCCTGACCTCTCCAGGAGGAGATCTTTTCTGTAGTTTGGGGTTATTCTTACAACAACATAGTTATCGGGCACTGCTTCACAACAAAGTTTGCAAAAGTTTGCATCTTCGGTCCTACAGCGTATCTTTTGATACTTGTGACCAGAGCATCCGCTCCCATATGGGATTCACTATGGGTCTTCTTCAGTATTTCTCCTACCACTGGGGTAGTAACCAATACTTGCCCATCTTTGGTTATCCACCATCCTTCCTTGACTTGGTACACTCTAAATACTTGGCAAGCTGATCCTCCTCCTTAGAATAGTTTGGAGGTTCCCACTGAACTTTTCTTGATGGGACCAATGCTTCAATTAGCGATGCCCTTTCCGCAACTCTTTTGGCTATTTCCTCTGCTTTTCCATTTCCTTTAATGATTCCCATTTGTCCTTTCTGATGAGCTTTGCCACACATGATTGCAACTTCTCTCGGTCCCAGAACAACTTGCAACAATTCTAAAATTTCCGGTCCATATTCAATAGGGGTTCCTTGAGAAGATAGCAACCCACGTTGTTTCCAAATAGCCCCATGCGTGTGGACCACTCCAAATGCGTATTTGGAGTCTGTATTTACTTACTTACTGTAAGTAGGTACTTACTGAAAGTAAGTACTGTACTTACAGTACTTATTTGCCTACTGTATTTATTTACTCTTCTATCTTTAGAGGTTTGGTTAAATCCAGCAAACCCAAAGCAGGAGCCCTCATCAATTCAGTTTTGATGGAGTCAAATCCTTTTCGGCACTCTGGTGTCCATTCTAAAATTTCTCCGGGTCCCTTCATAGATTCACATACCAGCCTGGCAATCAGACTAAAATTTGGTAACCGGAGTCTGCACCATCCAGCCATCCCCCAAAATCCTCGCAGCTCTTTCTTAGATTTGGGGGGGGCTACTAAAACACGACTGGAACCCGTACTGACCCCTGGGTGACAGCGCTAGTTACTGGTCTCTGACTAGACTGGCTGCCACTGAGCAGCGCCCTCGGGGCCCGGCCGCTCAGCCCGTTTCAGTCCCGCTCACTGTCGGCTCATCCAGCCCACTCCCGTTCCAGTGACCAGAACTCCGTATTTAAAAAGGGGTTGCAAGATGGGCATATGCAAGCACACTGCTTTCAAAATCCCAAGACATAAACCTCCCACACTGGCTCTGTCCACCTATTGCCCCAAAACCTACAGAGAAGGAAACACCCCGTAAATTACATATGCAAGGCCAACAGCTGTTTTTACTTCTGGCTTTGGCTGTTCTGCCTGTTGGTTCCAAATGAGTATTATTTTTGCAGGGCCATCCCAAAAGCTGAACATGGATTAAAGTTCTTCCTTGAGGCACCTGTGGGCAGGTGGGCCAGCCGGTGGAGCTGTCTGAGTGTCTAGAAGGTCTCTCTGAGCACTTCCTGGCCAGAGGCAGCACTGGGAGGAGGGACAGGGTGGGCCGCTGGTGCCCTTTGTGCAGCTTGATCCCTGCTGGGGGCACTGCTTCCTGGATTCTCCTCCTCTCCTCTCCTCTCGCTGGCATTGCAGAAGTCAGATGCTGTGCTCCTCCTTCATCCAGGGTCGCAATGTGCCCCCGTCACCACCACAGCGCCCCGAGTGTTTGTCCAACGTGCATCTCTGGGGCGCTGAAACCCTCCTCCTCCTCCTCCCTGCTGAGGGGTCACAGTCTGATGTCCGCAAACTGACTGTGGCGATCGCAGCCCCGCCGTGGCGATCTGCTCCGCTCTCTCTGCCTCAGCTGAGTTTGCTCCCGAGCAGCCCTGGCTGCGGGAGCCCACTTGGAGCTGGTGGTGGAGGGCCCTGCAGCTGCATCACCCCTTGGGGCTCGGTCACGACGGGGAGACCTTGCTCTCCTCCTCCTCCCCCTGCACCTTGCTGAGCAGCTGTAGTCCGTGATCTCCACAAACCGGCTGCGGAGATCATAGGCACGCCGCAGGGATCTGCTCTGTTCTCTCTGCATCGGCAGGGTTTGCTCCCAAGCAGCATTGCATGTGGGAGCCGACTGGGAGATGCCGCTGGAGCGCCCTGGAGCTGCGTTCACCCTGGGAGCGCAGTCACGACTTGCCAGGCTAGTTCTCCTCCTCCTTCTCCCTGCTGAGGGGTCATAGTCCGTGGTGTCCACAAACCAGCTGCGGAGATCTTTTCCCCACTGCGGGGATCTGCTCCGGACCCTCTCCCGGGCACCCTTCCTCTGGCGGCGGGAGGAAGGGCTGAATCCCTGCTCCTCTTTGGTGGTGTCGTCGTCTTCTTGCACGCTGTGTGGCACACGGTCAACTGGCTGACAGCAGACCGGGCACGCATCTTTCCTTCCAGACACCAGCCTTCTACAGCCGCAGAAGAAGCGATGCAAGCAGAAGCCCACGCAGGAGGCGATGTTGAGCCTGCCTGTCCAGATGGAGCACGGCCAGCCTGCAGATGCCTGCCGTGCACCTGCCGAGGTTAGCTGGCTCGTGCTGGCTGTTGCAGAGGAGCTGCTGTCCTCTGGAGAGTCCTCCATGCCCACCGCCATGCCCTGCAAAGAGAGCTGTGCCAAGGTCCTGCCCTTTCCTCCTGAAAGGACCAGAACAGTGAGGAAACCCCAGAAGCTCTGTGAGGGGACAGCTAAGGGCCGCCCAAAGGCTCTCCTGGAGGGCTGCAAAGGCAGAAGGGGCCAAAGGCGCACAAATGGGATGGATCTAGGTGGCATGCTTTGAGAGGGAGCAGCGTTGCGGCTGTGTGACCGGGAAAAGAGAGCAATGCCCAGATCCCACAAAGAAATCCACTGTCCATCTGGTGCCCTGACCCGCCTCCCCAGAATTACCTTAGTCCTGTGAGGCAGACCCTGTGGTCCCACAGAAGCCGCCTGCTTGCTCTTGGCCCCCCACAGACTGAGGAAGAAACGGGCATATGATGGTGCCGGTGAGGAAGAAGCCCTTTCTCCAATTTTCAACTCAGGGCATCTGGAGGGGAAAAAAAAAAAAAAGGATCTCTGTTTAGGGCTCTTCTTGCAGCCTCCTCTGGGGCTCAGTCATTTTCTTGGAGCGGTTTCTACGACAGAGAGAAGACGTAACCAAGACTACAAATAGGAAATTCGATTGGGGTCTTCCCACCACGTCTGCCCCTGCCAGAGCAAGTCCTCGAGGGTCTTTATACCCGCTACGGCTTCCATTTCATAGAGTCAGAGAATCAGAGAATATTTTGGGTTGGAAGGGACCTTAGAGATCATCTAGTTCCATCCCCGCTGCCATGGGGAGGGATATCTTCCACTAGACCAGGTCGCTCAAAGCCTCATCCAACCTGGCCTTGAACACTTCCAGGGACGGGCCATCCACAACTTCTCTGGACAAGCCCTTCCAGTGTCTCACCACCCTCACAGTAAGGAATTTCTTCCTAATTTCTAATCTAAATCTTCCCTCTTTCAGTTTAAAACCGTTACCCCTCGTCCTATCACTACACTCCCTGATAAAGAGTCCCTCCCCATCTTTGCTGTAGGGCCCCTTGCTTGAAGTACTCTTCTCAACATTAGCCAGCTTCAGATAGCAGACAAGTAGCCGTTTACCCCCGGGGCAGCAGCCTAAAGCCCAGCAAGGGAAGATAAGGACTGACGTGGGGTAGTTCACGTTGGACAGCACTGAATGATGCAGGTACTAACTGTCTCCTATGACAGAAAGAGAAACACTCCAGAGGATGAGAAGAAACAAGCAAAGCCAGGAAAAGGAAACATATTCTGAACGGTTTTTTTAATACTTGTTATGACCTGACGTAAAAGAGTAAATAGGCTTGCTGCCCGAGAACTCTGTCGATGCCACAACCATCCACAGCCATGTCGTTCATCTTGTACCACAGTCCGTTGCTGGCCTGCAAAGAAAGGCATCGATACCTGGAGGTGAACTGCATGGTTTCTCCACAAAAACACAGGCAGAAAACTACAGGACCAAGAGTACACCAAAACAAATCCAATCCAGCCCCTGAAGAGACCTTCTCCCCCAAAGCCGTGGCTGCCAGTAACACTGCCGTGAAAGTTTCTCTTCCCCAGCACACATATTTCCCCTGCTAGGAAGGAAGTTGCTCTTTACCTTTGTGTAGCAGAAATAGTGTCCTGCATGGCAGCTGTCACCGCTGTGTACCAGGACAGCATATAAGGCGTAGAGGAGCGGTTCTCCAGCTGTCCGAGACATGTATGGCCGAAGATCCAAGTATTCAGGATACTCCACAACCTACGGAGAGACCCAGAGGGCTCAGAAATGTTCCTGAAATAGCCTTCCAAGACTGAAGGCTAGCGGTGTGTAAATACATCTTTTTGGCTCATGAACACTTGTTTTCCCTTAAAGCAACATCCATGGTTTGGGGGGCAGGAAACTGTTCGCGGTCCAAACAGCTCTGTCGGAGCAGAGCATGTGCTTGTCTTCCCGCGGGAACTCTCGTCTCCCCAGAAGGGAACACAAAAATCCCAACACGAACAACCGGTGAAAGAGCGTACTGCTTTGGAAATCTCCTGCTCCGGGAAGAGAAAGTTGCGCTCCAGTTGCGTACACACCTTGCTGATCTTCCTGCCAGTGAAATCTTGAAACCTTTTCAGACACACCGTCAGAACCTTGGGCGCGTGATGGACCGTAAAGCTCTTGGAGGCAGCAACCATCTTGTCACACCTTGTAACCAAGCACAGAGATGAGTGCTGAAATGCACCTCTCTTGCCCCAAGAAGGCCAGACAAGCTTTCCCTTCTCACACATCCTTATGCTATTTTAAGTCTATTCAGTACCAGAAGGCCGTATTAAACAAAAGCTGCATCTCATTATTGTGCATCTAACCTACGTGAAAAGATGACTTATGCCGCATGACATGCGGCACCTTCACGCAGCACCTAGTATTAGTATGTCGTTAGTAATCCTCTTACTTGCTACATTTAAAGCAGTTTTCGCCATCCAGCTGCTCGGGTCTCACAAAGTCCTCCAGAGCTGCGGTGACAGATGAGGCCGCCTGGAGGAGCGAGAAAGGATAGCCCTGAGCTCAGGGCATCACCCTCGCCCAGACACTTACTAGGAGTTGACAGGAAGACCCAGGTAGCTGAGGCTGAGGAGACCCACCCTGAAACCCGCAAGCAGTGTCCAGAAGGAGGCACAAAGAGGGTATTATGCTGAACACTTCCCTCAATTCCCAGGGATTCCCGGCGCTATCAGGAGCTACCTCTCTGTGGCACCGCACAGTTCAGCTACCAATGCTGTGCAGGGTCATCAATAATGAAGACACCACAACCCATCAGCCTGGGAGCCAGACGGGTGTTGAGGAGGGCAAAAGGAAGACGGATGAGAGTACGTCAAGGGTGCAGAGAGGATAATTTGTACTTGTCCAGCTTAAAGCCAGCACCTACATGCAGACCGCTGCCACGGCCTCCCCAGAAGGACACAGGCCATTCCATTCCACTGCCCACCCGCCACCAAGCTCTCTTATGTTTGCACTCTACGTTTTTAAGCCAAATGCCTCGATTCTGGAAAGCTACAGGGGTCTTGGGACGTTTGAAGCACAATTACAAACCCTCTTACTTTTATATCCAAAGGGACATCCAGGAAGGCCTCATAGGAATCGGACACTGCTCTGCAGCTCAAGCACGTGACTGGAAGGCAAATCAAAATGCTCAGCGACAGGGGAAGTTGACTGACTCTGCCCGTTTCTGTCCTTCATGCCTACTACGCCAGTCACACCATCAGCCGTTTATCACGGGCAGACGGGAGGGCACAGACAATTCCAGGGAGAGCAACAGTTGTGGGAAAGTACCTCTGGATCTCAGAAAGCCCCCAAATATTTGATGGACGATGGTAGTTGCTTGAGAAGAGACGTCCAAGCTAGAAAGAAATGGTAAGGCAGAGAGTTATCTCCTCCAAGAGTTTTGCTTTGTCTGAAAGCCCTGGGCGTAGGTTCTCCTCGATGGGAGTACCTCAAGGAGTGCAAAGGGCTCGGGAACACTGAAAAGGTAATCGGCTTGTGCTTACTCGCTGCTTCCACTCAGACAGGCTCTCTGCATGGCATCGACAGTATAGCGTAAGAACTCGTGGGCGTCTTCCTGCATGCCAAGCTGGAAATGTTCTCCTATTCCTACAAAAGAAGAAGTTAGTAGATCTCTCCTACAAGAAGGCAAGAAAACCTGTAGGGGCACCTGAAATGACTTACGTGTGAGGACACTGATGACACCGCTAGGCCGGATGGCACAGACTGAGGAACGCAGGACCTCGTTAACGTGCGCTTCCATTACGCACATCATGCAGAAGCCTTGCTGACGACCTGAAGCGGGAGGAGGGAGGGAAGCAAGCTCCTCGGGTTAGCAAAATATCCACAGCGATGGGAAACGTAATGGAGATCTTGAAGTTCTAAGAACAGTCTCCACTCCTCCTCTCCCAAGGTGCCAATGTCCCAACAAGCCCCGGACATTATTTTAGTGCCTAGAAAACTTTCTTCAGAGGGATGCTAAACTGACAAAAGTTTTCTGTGCAATAAGCAAAGAGAGCTTAACTTGTCGGAATAGGGACTGAGACCTGGGGCTAGAAAGAGGTGCCTTTCTGAAGATCAACACACCTAGACACGAGGGGCGGCTTCTAGGCTTGAGTGTTCAAAGAACACCACCTCGGGGGGTTGACAAAGAAGGGCTGCTTTTCTGGTAGATCAAATTCCAGATTCTGGGAATCCTTGCAAAGTGTCCCACAGATTTACAAGGAGTTGTTCATAAAAGTTCTCACATGACTGGCTGTGCTCACGAGAGAGCAGGTAGTTGGCCAGAGGGGGTGTGTACGTCAGGCACTGCAGGACGGAGTTGAGGAAGCACGTATTGCCCAGGTTGTAGAGTCCCGCTCCAGCTCTCTGTCTGTGCTGCCAGTCCAGGCAAATCTTCTCCGGAGGAAAGAGGACCCTTTGTGGCGGAGCCATTCCCTCGGCGACGACTGCAGGGCAATGACATTTGCAAAGAGATGACACGACATTGTTGCACAAAAGCATGTCTTGGGCAAGCACCTAGCACAGAAGGTAACCCTACTGATGTCAGGATCTTTCTACGGGCAATGTCGTCTTTCAGAGTCTCGTACATAGTGGCAGAGGAGTGACAAAACGCGTTTTCATGTGTCTAATGGAAAACAGCTGGGTAAGTCTGGCTGCTATCAGGAAACGCCCCAGAATTCACGCTAGGCTGTCAGCACATCAACATTCAGGGATGGAGCACCAGCCACGTCCGTTGCCTTTGGGGAGTCACAAAGTCCAAGCCTGCTGATGAAGCCGTTACTCACAGGAGTCGTTCCCCATTGCGGCCATCGCTCCTCTCAGGAACACAGGGGAAAGCTTCGGATGACAAAGGATCTCAGGACACGCTCCAGAAAGAGATCAGCGCCAATGCCGTCCCCTGATTGCAAAGAAATAATCGCAGCTCAACAAAATGATTAAAAAACCCAAACCCAAACCCAAACGCAGCCCGCAGAACAGCAGCCGCCATCGAAAGAGTTTCAGTGGTACGTGGAACTGCTGCGGAGCCTGCAGGCCGACGGCCCTGCTGTCCCTGTCACAGGACTCCAATTGACAGCAATTACCAAGGCCCTTTTGAAAGACTGCATTGCGTGTCACCTTCTCTGAAGAGCACCTGCGGCTTACCTGTGGCTAGCGTTAGCAGCAGAGCCCTCTGGCTCTCCAGCCCACACTTGCCCACCTTGTATGCAGGACCGACCGGCTTCCGGCCGCTACTTTAGCGGCTGCCTTTGCCATGCTCCGTTTCTGCCTGCCTTCCTACCGCATCAGTCAGGGTGGGAAAACTGCTTGTCATTCTTGGCTGAGCCCAGTGCCTCAGACTACACTGCCACCCCCCTACTTACCTATCCTAGGGTATGGTAGAGAAATAAGTATCAGCACAAAGGAACTCTACCCGCAGCGCATATCCGGCCAGCCTGTAAAGGTGTAATAGCTCAGCCTAGAGCTCGGAAGGTATAGACCAGCCGATACTTTTGTCCCGTATCTCTACGACCTGTCCTGAAAGCCAAAGTGTAATTACCTTTGCAAGAGGAGGGAAGCTGAGAAGAAGTGGGCGATTTATCCAGACGATAAATGGCTGGAAAAGAGTAGTCACGCAAGTAGCAATGGAATGAGCCAAGTTATCCCGAAGGCCAGCTCGGCCCAACTAGCTTTCCCTGGCCCGCTTTTCAGGATGGCAAGCCCTGGCCAGGTGAGCTCATAATCACCGGGCGGGTGTCGCATCACTGCCCCTTTGTGACACGGGGCCGCACGGGGACGTGCCCCCTCGAGGCCGTGGAGCCACGCATCCAACACATCCCGGGCGCCTGCCGCAGCCAGCAGCCGCTGGGCTTCCCCACGCGCTGCCAGCGAAGGGCTGTTTGCCTGCCGGCAGAGCTCCTGCCTCTTCCTGGGGCCGCGCCAGCCAGATGAATCAAAATCTGCTCAGGGCTGCAAGCGTGCCTGTTCACAGCTTTGGCTGGCACGTTCGGGCGGCTGAGGGCTTCTTTTCCACTCTTCTCAGGTGCAGGGCTGTGTCCGTGAGACTCGAGTGGAGCAAAGCACCCGGTCTCTTACAGGTTCATTTCCAATGAACTTTATCTGCTCCCCCCAAGACACAGCCACGGGCTGACTCTGAACTAGCACTACCAAAGAAGTTACTTTTGCCCCTGCTCCACTCGGGGAGCCTTTTTTCTTTTTAGATTTCGCTTGAGGCATCTAGTTTCTCTGCTGCCTTGCTCGGGTTCCTGGTTTTCATCATGTCCCTCTCGGGACAGCTCAGTTTCTCCCCTCTCTTGCTTGCGGAGGCTCATTTTGCCCCTTCTCCACACAGGGTGCCTGGATTTACTCCGGCCCTGCTCAGGTGGCTCGTTACACCCCTGCCCAAATCTGGGGTGGCTCGCTTTGCTCATGCCCCGCTTGGGGCATTTAGTTTTGTCCCTGTCCTGCTCAGGGCATCTCATTTTGCCCCTGCCCCAGCCCCGCTCAGAGCAGACATTTTTGTCTGTGCCCAGCTGGGGGTCCCGGTTTGCCCCCGCCTTTCCCTGCTCCACAGTCCCTCTTGCCCTGGCCTCTCTCGTTGCCCTCCAGTCCGGCTTGGGCGTTTCTCCTGACTAGGCTGTGTCCCATCGGGGCAGGGCCCAAGGAGCTTGCACCGTGCTCCCCTCCCAGTCGCAACCCCATACCTGGCTTCTGTCTGTGGTGGCATCAGGGCTGTGGGGCTGGGGGCGATGGGTCGAACAGCCGCCTGGCCCTGGGGGCTCCTTGTCCTTCAGTTCATTCCCCGTTGAAAGGCAGCCCCTCCGCCAGCAGACAACTGCAGGCGGCTCTCTGCGCTTTCCGCAGGCACTGCTGACTGGGTCCTTGCAGGGCTATATGTGCAAAGTCACCTCACAGCCAAGCTCGCTTCAGGGTCAGGCCTCGGGAGCCAGCAGTGCCCGTTGCCTCCCAGGGAAGCAGAGGATCCTGCCAGCTGGATGTTGAGCAGGGTGTGCCTCTGCTGCCCGCTCCTCACTCACGCACACATCGCCTCCCGCTCCAGAGGCTTATTGCCTGGCGGCTCCTGTGGCGGCTCCCGCGTGGACTCGGGACCGGAGCTCGGGACGTGGCGGTGGCACCATGGCTGGTGGCAAAGCAGGAAAGCACAGTGGGAAGGCCAAGGCAAAGGCAGTGTCGCGCTCACAGAGAGCTGGGCTGCACTTCCCTGTGGGCAGGATCCACAGACACTTGAACACTCGCACCGCCAGCCTACGGGCAAGTGGGTGCCACCGCTGCCGTCTACAGCGCTGCCATCCTTGAGGACCTCACCGCCCAAGTGCTGGAGCTGGCAGGCAACACGTCAGAGGATCTCAAAGTCAAGCGGATCGCTCCTCGTCACTTGCAGCTGGCAATCCGCAGCAATGAAGAGTTGGATTCCCTGATCAAAGCCACCATCGCCGGTGGAGGTGCCATCCCCCACATCCACAAGTCCCCCATTGGAATGAAGGGACAATAAAAAACAGCATGGAGAGGGGAAAAAAAAAGCAGCCCCCTCCCTGCCATCATCGTACTCTACCTAGCACAGAAGAAATCTTGGGGATATGTGGAATTTTTTTTTTTTTAAGGAATAGTTCAAAGGAAGAGCACACACAATTGACTGTAGAGAGGAGGAAACATCGGTAGGGGCTTTAGATTCAAAGTTTGGCACAAAGTTGTACCTCGTCGGGCGGCACCCCTTGGTGTGGTGGTTGAGGGGCTCAGCTGCTCCCCTGGGTTTTATACAAAAATGGAACCGACCTCCTCCCAGCGCTGCCATGCTACCTGCACTCTGGAAAGGGCAGGGGAGATACCCTATGAATATCTGGGGGCAGCAGGGCAGTGCAGGATGGGGAGGAAGAGCCCAAGCAGTAGTTGAAGCTCCACCATGTTTCAAGGGAGATGGACAGAAGGATGGCGATTAATTGATTGATTGCTGGCTGGCAGGCACGCGTATCTTGAGCTCTGAAGGTGTTTTGAAAGAGCTGCTCCACACCTAGGCTATATGGCGCCACATCAGTCTGCGTGGCCTGTTCCACCACCACGTTGCTCATTCTCCCACCTCCCCGCTCCTCCTCCTCCTCCTCCTCCTCCTCCTGGGAAGTAGTTACTTTTTCATCCAGAACATTTTCAAGCGTCTCTCGATTCACTGCAGAACTGGAGGGAGCTGGATCGCTCACCTCAGAGCTTGTGGCGGTCAAACTCTCTTCAAATGCATCAGTCTCGTTAGCCGTGCCCTCGTTAAGAAGCAGCCCACTACCTGCCACCTCCTCCAGAGCTTGGTCCTCCGTGATGAGGCTGCCTGGCACCGTGGCACACAACGCTAACGCCTTCCCCTCCGAGTCATACGTGTACTCCGGGCACTGCTCATCTCTCACAGAGCTGTTCTGAGCCATCTCCACGCTCTGCAGCAGAGACTCCAGTTTCTTGTTTTCAACGCTTATGTCTAGGAAGTATTTCTGATTTTTTTTTTTGTCGTTCTCAGACAAGCTGTTCAATAGCCTGCTTCAGTTCTTGAATTTCCCTCCTTGCTTCCAAGAAGGCCAGCTCCACCTCCACACCATTACACTCTTCTACAATCCACTCTTCCTTCACGTGTCCCAGATGAGCTTTCAGCCCTTCTACTTCTGTTTCCCTGCAGCAAAATAAAAATATTGCGACACTGTTTCGTTACAGAGTCAACGTGAGGCTCCACCGCACTGGGATGGCTATGCTGCAGAGATGCTCCAAGAAGGAAGCACATTCCTCCGTGCACCATTTCCTGCCGCCTCCGGGACAGCTGGCGGAGACGTAAGCCGGCTGCCAAGACACGCCGGCTGACTGCTGACTGGAGTCACCGACCTCGCCACACAGCCAGCAGCCTCCGGGGCTGTGCTGTGATCCTGGACATTTTGAGGTGCAAGCGGGGGCCTCTAGGTTAGGGCCAGCCAGTACAGTGCTTAACGTCTCACCGACTGCCCGGCCCTGGAGGAGACGAGAAGCAGCTGCCTGCACGCATCCCCCGTGCTTGCCAGCAGCTCCTCACATACAGCCAGAGCCAACGCTGGCCTCAGACAGCAGGATGGCTCGGGGCTGCAGGCCCCTGTCTTGCTTTGCACCCACCCAGCCCAGCACGGAGCCAGAGGCTGCTGCCTTGACTTGCAAGCACGTGGGGAGAGGGGGCCCCTGCAAGACATCCAGCCCTCGCAGACGCAGAGGTCGGGCTATCCCAAGCTGGACCAAGGGCTCCCTGGGACTCTGCCTTGGGGCTCCTTACAAACACCCCTCTGGGCCTGCTTGGGTGGCGTCTGCTGGAGAGCCAGCTCTCAGAGAGCGGCTTTAGCAAGAGAGACGACACCTGCTGCTGTGTAATGCATGTTGTCGCTTCTTTGCTTAGCGTACCTACAAAGGGCTACTGTGAACAATTCAACACCTAAGCGACAAAAACACAAGCAGGCACCCTGGTTTGTGTAAGAGCTTTTCTTTCATTAGGGGAGAAGGATGACACTTGCAGTCATATTTCAGTGAGTGAGGTACAACAGGGGACTAAGGTCTTGCAGGTAGAAACTGGCTTATGTACAAAAGGTCTCAATGCTCAATCACACTGGGAAAATATTACCCTTTAAAAATATTCTATTGGGAAAGTTCAAAACAGGGGAAAGAGGCAGCCATATTCATAACTAAACTGCACGGTACGTATTCACTGAGCACGCCGTGAAACCTGAAGTACCTGAGAACAACCTGATCCGCCTGATCGTCTTTCAAATTTCTTAATGAAACCTTGATGCGGTCAAGAAATGAGTCAAAATGTTCTGGATTCCCACCCCTAAATGCTCCTGAATACATCTTTCCAACTCTGATTTCTCAAGTGAAATAGACCTTTCTTTACCTTTCCTTACCTCTCCTCTCAGATTCCTTCAGCTTTGTTTCCAAATGCTGTACTGGAACTTCCTTCTGCTGCAGAGCAGTCAAATACGGCTTGGCATTTTCTGGCTTAATGCTGCGATTCACCACAAGAAATGTATCTCCCCAATTGCCTGAAAAGGAAAAAAAAAAAAAACCAACAAAACAAACCCTCACTTAACATCACTCCTGCAGTTCTTCAGTCCTGGCAAAAAGAAAAACATCCCACAGACTGATACAAAGCTTGACGCCTTTGGGGCTCCTCAGTGTCTGCACAAGTGACTCCCTCTGGCAAATCAAAGTACTTGAGGAAACGCCTCATTTGTGGCTATCGCACAAAATTTACTATTTATGGTACTTGTCTTCAGTGCCATTACATCAAATGAGACATTTCACTTCAAACCCCGAGCCACCCCCTCACCCAAAACACGTGGTGTGCCCACGAGCAGGCAGCCGGGCCGCTGGCAAGGGCGCCCAGCTGCAGGACGGCCAGGTGAGGTAGCGTACGGACCGAGTTCAGCTCCACACGTGAGTTAGGAAGCTGAGCACCCTGAAACCTAGATTCATCCTAGCTAGCTTTAGGTGTGCACCTGACATGCTTGGCTGTTGAATTGCCCGAGAGAGACAGAGAGGGAGGGAGGGAAACAGCAGCAGCGTGGTGGCAATTTCTTCTCTGCAACATGTGTTGTGTGCGCTGGCAGGCATCTCTTTTCTTCCCTGTACAGGAAACTGCACAGGGAGGTGCCTAAGGCTGGGCAGGCTGAATTTTCACCCCAGTGTATTATAGTTGCTATACCACCCCACCCAGCTCTCTCCAAAGCAAAAGCACCCTTACACGAAAGAACCAGTGAATGCACAGGAGAACTGATGGCATGAAACCACAGGAAGGAGCCTGCCTCGGAGGGAAATGCAGCTACAAAGGGCGTTGACTAAAAGCAACCTTGACTTTTACAGTGCTGAAACAACATGGATGAATGAATACCATATGAAACAATAGGGATGGAGCACCCCGTTGACTGTCGAGCCACCAACATGAGGAGTCACACTGACGCCGAGGAGCAAGATGACCTGCTTGGCAACCCAGACAGCTGATGCCACGTTACAGTGCAGAGGAGGTCAGTCAGTGCCACTGAACACCGGGATGCTGAAATACACACTCGCCTCATCACTGGGCCGCTGTTGCTTCCTTTGCAGGAGCCCGAGTTGCTGCTGCTGGCTGAAGAAGCCCCATAATGCTGGCGGATGTCAGCAGGAACTCCGCTGGGTTTTGCACAGTCTTGACTAGGGGTCCTTTTCACGGGAAGCCCGTGGGCTGGCTCTGCGCTTGCAGGATAAGGATCCATTATTCCGACCACAAGGGCCTCGGCTGGAGGGAACCAACATGGTTAAAGCACATTGGATTAGCCTCATCACGCAACACATTGTGTGCCTTATTTTACACACAAAGCTGTCTAAACACTAAACCAGATAGGTAGCTGTGAGTGGCCGGGAAGACAGACAGTCCTGAAGTCATCAGCCACTGCACGTTCTTCAGGGATCTTCAGGGATCTCCTTTTATTTTGTTTTTTGTTTGTTTCTCCTTTGTAAGGAAGGAGATAAGTACCTAAGTGCAGAAGATTTGTGCCCGAGACCCTGAACCGCAGGTGGCCTGTGCCGCCAGCCCGGAGCTCAGCAGATCATTACTTAGGACAGATGGGATTCAGGCTTTTGCCTTCTACTTGCCCATGCCTCCTTTCTAACTTGCTGACTCCTTTCTTGGATCCTGCGTTTGCGCTGTGACCTCTGGGTGCTTGCTGCAGCCTGAGAGCCTTGTGAACAAAAGGAGATACCTGTCTTGAGAGGCCACAGCCCAACCACTAATTGCCTACGTCTCTACTAAGCCACATCGACAATAACTGTTCAGAAGGGCGTGGATCATAACATTTCTGACACAGAACTAAAAGGTCCCTTTTCTAGGCCACTTTAATTTAACGGGAACTTGTGGATTGGGGTTCAAAATTAGGAATGCTAATCAGTTTTACCTAACTTGTTAAGCCTCTTTTGCTCAAAATATTTACGTTCGGATTATATTCCAATATTATCTCTCGGAAGTTGTAGAGCACTTCTTTCTCTTCAGTGCCATTTAGTTAGCTTATGTCCTAAAAATACTTCACTCCTGCTGACTAACTAAATTCACGGTGCAACATGAGATACAGAATCGCCCTGTGCGACGCTAGGGCGCCTTGGGCAGCGGTCCTCAGAAAAAGGACAAACAGAGGGTGCCTAAGCTTATCAGGGATGAACGGAAGAGGAAAAGGCATCTAATGAGACCCACTTGACGATCCAAGCGCCATCTTCAAACACAAACTTTCTTCCACAACTGAGTGGCTAAGACTGACTTCCCTTTCTGTTAAAACTACAAAACAAAAAACCAAACGAGGCAATAAAAGAGACGGAGACTGTACTTGGCTTCAATAAGGGCTAACAGCAGAGTGGTCAGAGACCTGATGAGGAACGCAGGAGACCGGGCTAGGATTCATCTCAAGAGCTCAAGAACACCACCTTGCTGCTCGCTCTCTGCCTCTACAGAGGCTAAACTAGCTGCCCAATGGCTCAGGCGACCTCCATTTTCAACAGAATCTGAGTCCAGCAGTTTGTAAGCGTGCCAGATCCTGAGACATCGCCTGTATGGATCCTTCCCCTGGCCTACAGGCCCATGCTGGCCGCTCCCGTGGTTAGGACCGGAGCTCAAGCGCTCTGGAAGGTGCGCACACACAGGCCACTGGAAAGCTTTGCTCAGCACTACCAGACGATGCCTAGTTGAATTCAGCAGCAGAAAGACAAACAGGGGAGAGGCTACGGTTCTGCGCGCAAAGGGAGCGGAGGACAAAACAAAAGAGATCGGGGGCAATTCCGGAAGCAGCGACAGGCCATCTGGCAGACAAGCACCGCTACCTCTAGATCGGGGTCCCGCAGACCAGCCCGCCACCCACACTGCTCCATGAGCGCTATGCCGACGGCTCTTCCGATCTCCTGCAAGGGGGAAGAACAGTCACGGGCAGCACAAAGAACAGAATTAACAAAACTACAGATCACAGCCTTCACGGCACAGTCCTGGGAAAAGAAAGAGTCTCTCTCTATCCCTAGGACAACAACTCATACAAAGACCAGAAGACGTACAGCAGGGCACAGCGAGCGAGCGAGCGAGCGGCACAGCAGACACACCGCGGGACAAAATGACTATCGCTCAACCGGCGCGCGGGAGGCGAAAGTTCAAGCCCCGCCCAAGGTACAACAAAAGTTGTCATCGTTTCAGAATTGTATACCACACGCACAAAATATTTCCGATGGCTGTAAGCTAGATTACCTAAGAGAAAACCTGCGAGCGCACAACTACAACTCACAGTTTTAATGCTTTTATGGCATCTAGAAAGCTCTGTCTACCTTCAGAGTATGAGAGTTCAAAGACACAGCACAAATTTAAGCTAACATTCATGGCGGCAGGCTCACGTGCCCCACCTTCCCAAGGTACTAGCTTTAGCAGGGAAGCAAAAATCTAGTTAAACTACTGTTATCTTCAAGTAAGAGAAATCTACACAAACTGCAGCTACACGGGGTTTGGTGTTTTGGGTTTTTTTTTTTTTATTTTCCTCACAGTAGAAAGACACTATAGAGGAGAAGAGTGCTGGACGGAAAGGGCCCCTGGAGGTCTCTACGCCACCACTCTCTCCCAAGCACCAAGAGCCACCCCCCAGGACACATCCCAGGCCTGCACCACCCTCCTGGGGAACAAGTTCTCCCCAGTGCCCAACCAGAGCCCACCCAAGCTGCAAGTTCTGGCTTTTGCCCCTTCTTCTACGCTGTCTGCCGCAACTGAGAGGAGGCTGGCTCCACTGTCCTTGCAATGGCCCTTTAAGTAGCTGTAAACTACTGTCAGATCACTCCTCTGACTCCACGTGCCCAGCTACCTCAACCTCTTACCTTTGCCTATCCTCAGTGAAGGGCACTGATTTGAAAACTATTCAGGGTAACAGCGCCCAGAAATTAACAGCAGCCCTTCAAACTTGTTTGAGGGGAATGCAGCTTCAGGCCTTTTTTTTGAGAAAAGACACAAAAAGCTTACATCGGTTTGTTATTCTAAAACATGCAACACACAACTGAAGCGACAAATAAACTACCCATCGCCCTTCACCTTTGCTAAATTCTTTTCAAACAGACATACTTTAGCATACCTGTGAAGGAAGTAGTTTGGCAATCGCTCCACCACAACGACAACAAACTCTCAAACTCAAGCTAAGCTGCTCATTCGCAACAGGCTTCTCTCCACTGCTTTTGGAAGGCTCTCCCAAGGAAGTCTTGCTTTCAGTCCGGCAGTCCGGATCACTCTTTCCCTCTGGTACCGCACACCTCTCTCCAGCTGCCGCTTGGCATTCCTCAGGCGCAGTCTCTCGCACTTGTTCTGTTTTCCGCCTTTTAGTTGCAATATTTGTCTCTCCTTCTCATCTTCTCTTGAGAGGCAATGGGTTTTCTTGAGAGACATCGGCTTTTTTCTTCCCCTCACACCCAAGAAGGTTTCTCCAAATAGAGGTAACATCCAGCCAGTACTTTGGCTCCTCAGTGACAAAGGCTTTTAATCTCATGCAGCATTCTCCCTGGAAGAAAAAGCAGTTTCAGGCCAAGTAGTTCGGTCTCAGCACTCTGTTCTCCTACGTACGGACTGAGAACAGCTGTTAACAGAGACTGTGCTCAGATTGCATCAATGCGCAAATCCAGGAACCACAGCGCCAGCAGACACCACAGGCACAGCTGAGCTCTCAACACCCACACGCCCCACCAGCAAAGACCCAGGCAGCCCTCTGATTACAAGCTCTGCAGAACCAAGATTAAATCCTGCGAGGGCTGAATTCTGCAGAACAATTCAGCAGCTCTAGACAACCAGACCACCTCCGAGAGCCATTCCCAGGGACGGAGGACCCGCCTACCATGCCATCCTCCCCAGAAAGCAGGACTAAGAGATGTGGGACGCTTTCCAGGATTGAAAGACAGACGCAAACATTAATTCAGCTCACAATAAAAGCCACGAGTTTATTCTTTTAGAAGGGAAATCTCTCCTTGCTAGTCATCAACCTGCCTTCAATCCTGCAAAGTTTCCAACGCACGCCCAAACTTACGCCCATGGGTAGTCCACTTGACTTGGCTACGACAAGAGAGGCACGAGGAATAGACACGCCAGTTCCCTTAAAAACCTTGAAGCTGGTCAAGGTGGGGGGCGGAAGGGGGAAGGTATTTCTAGTTCTCATTTAGAATCATGGTGAAATTTGAGCCTCAAAGCCTGAAGGCTATTTGTGGTCTCCCAAATAAAATCCCACCGGCACACAGATATCAACCCATCTGACTTGAAATTCTTACTCCAGCACTGACAGAGAACGGGACCTCAGTAGCTGAGATTTACAAGAAATCTGTGCACTGAACGTGTGAAGTGACGCAAGATGGACGTCTGGATCCACTTTGCCTAGAAGAAAATGACTCATCGTTAAAATGCACACAACGGATCCAGAACTGGACTGCGGTTCCAGGATGGGGTGGGGCTTGGGTTTGGGTTTTTTTTTTTGGGGGGGGGGGGGGTGGGTGGGGGGAGGGGGGTCGTGGGGCTGGCGTTACACATACACATCTATGTACAGTGCCAGCAGAACACAAGCGGGTAAGCTACCTTCAGCACAACAGAAAGAACTGAAAACATATCTGGGTGAAGGCTACTTCAGAACCGATTGCTGTCAATTACAACTATGGCTGACAGTAACTAAATAAATCAAACATTACCTTTATAAAGAGGACTTGAACTGGGGCTTCACGTTTCTGAGCACCCACCCTGTGAGCAAAGCGGAGGGGACGACCCGAGGGAAGGAGTCAGCGCCGTACCTTTCTCTCTAGAAACTGCAAGCGGGGGGTGTTTCTTAAGCAGCACAAACAGTTGCTCTCCAGACTGCACTTTCCTCAGCTCGCCCGGCTCCGCCTCCGTGCTGAAGAGGACCTCTCCCGAGGCGCAGCCCACCTCCGGGGAAAACCAGAAACCAAGCCAAACCGGGAACGGGTTTTGCCTGAGCACTGGCAGCAGCCCAGCAGCCCCTCGCACCCGCTCGCCCCTTCGCAGGGAGGAGGGCGGCGCAGACCTCCGCTCAGCCCGGGTGGCGAGGGGACACAGCCTGACCCAGCGGCAGGTGTCCCTGCCCACGGCAGGGGCGGCACCAGACGCTCCTTAGAGGTCCCTTCCGACCAAGACTAAGACCAAGACCAGACCCCGGGGGCCCCACGCAGCTGGCGGCACGGCCCACGCCGCGGCCGCCCGGCTCTGGGGCGCGAAGCGAACGAGCCCGCGTCCCCCGCCGATCCGATCCGATCCGATCCGATCCGATCCGGACCGGACCGGACCGCCCCGACTGGGCACCGGCGCCGGTTCCCCCCTCACCTCCGTAGGTCCGAGCTGCGCCCGCACCCCCCGCACGAGGAAGGGATCCAGCCCGCCGTGCACAAGTACCGCCCGCCCCCCGCCGCCATCTTGGCCCGCCCCGCCGCCATCTTGGCCCGCCCCGCCGCCCTCAGGTGCTGCCGGCGTCGGGACCGGGGAATTTGTTAAAAGCGCCCACTCTGTGGCGCCGAAGCGGTGTCTGCATCCACACGGGTTGCGAGGAAAGACTGTACCCACCCACACCCCCCCCCCCCCCACGCCCCGTGAGTGATTCAGCACCCACGGCCCAGGGGGAAGCGCCAGGAGGGCAGCTGGGAGCCAGCACCTTCCCGCCCGCCCCACACACACAGAGGTGACCTTCTCTGCTGCAGGGCCGGTGGCCCCGCAGCCACCCCCGGCTCTGCAGCGCTGGGGCTGCTTAGTCTGAGGAAGGTGAAGGGCAAGGATGGTGACAGTCTGCAGGCAAGGAAGAGGCTGGCAGGAACGTGTTCTCCACCTCCCGTGGGGAAGGTGGAAGTCACGGCCGTGGAGCGCAGCCGTGGAGGTTCAGGTGGAAAAGCCTTCCAGAAAGCCCAAACCCCTCCTCCAGCATGAGCACAAGGAGCATCCTGGTGTGGGGCTGCCCAGAGCCCAGGCTTGCCGCTTGAGAAACAAAGACCGGGACCGGAAGCTGCGCCCGGGATCATAGCTACTCCTTTATCATGCCGATACGTTGTTCCTCCTCAGAGTTAGTATGTTAAACACTTTCCATTTTATATCTATGTAAATAAGAAGGTGGAAACACCTCCTCCCCTCACCAAAATGTCAGAACAGAGCATGGCACCAGGAAGCAAGACAAATGAGGGCCAGCTCGACCCCTAAACGGGATTTGCTGAGCACCAGAGAAGCTGTGATCGGCCGATGAGCGGCTGAAAATACAGCTGGTAGAGTAACACAGGAGGGCTGGCAGGGCAGAGAGGTTTGCTCTGGGGAGAGAGGGCTGTCCGCCTCCCTGCACCGTAACGGCTGACCCCCACGGGGAACAGAACATGGCGTTGGACAAGATTTCCCGTCTTCGTGATGCAGAAAGACCTGAAAATAACATTAGTAACAATAATGGTAACAAAAAGCACATGCTTTGTAGCTTTGAAATTCAGGTCTCCTCTGCAGGCTGTGGTGGACCATGGAGAAGACTTGCGTCGGCCCAGATTTGGCCAGGAGGTGGCCTGGAGGAATGTCAAGCCTGCTCCTTTCCCATCACTGGAGGTCTCCTGGGTGCAGAGGAGCAGGTGGCACTGGGACCGGCACCCCGAGGCCACAGCGGCCTGCGGCAAGGGCAAGGCTGCCTTTGGAGGCAAAGCACCTTTCAGAGGCTAAGCACCTCTGGAAGTAAAGCACATTTGGAGGCAAAGCAGCCGCAGAGGCCGTGGCATTTGCTGGGGGGGGGGGGGGGGCCCTGCCCGGGATCAGGCAGACTGGTCCTGAGTCCTGGCTCGGCAGTGGAGACACTGTGACCAAGACAGTTCTTGTCCTGCATCCTCCCTTGCTTTGCTTCCTGCAGCCTGGCACATCCTTGACGCCCGTTAAGCGACTGCGGGCCCGAGCACACCTCGGCCCTCAGCTCAGCTCGTGCTTTGAGGTGTTTCTGGAATAAGAAATGATCATAATAGTTGCAAGGGCTTTAAGGAGAAACAGGGGGGCACCCAAGTCAAATTAGGTTGTTAAGAGACTTTGAATAACCCCTTCTGCCAGTTAAACTGGTGTCACTGTTAAGCTCTGCTCACTGAGTGACCGGCTCTCTGTCCCCTGCTGCATGTCCCAAGGTGACAGGATGCAAACCAAGAGAGCAAAATTGCTACACCAACCCCAGTCCCCACAGTAGCCCATCTTCATCCATCGCCCAGCAGGCAGCTCAAAGAAGGGAGCCCGTTGTGCTGAGAGGGTCTCGCCCCACCCAAGACTCTATTGACATGGGCCCAGCTCCTCGGCCCATACGTGGTCAAGTATGCTGCGGGCGGGAAGCCAACGCCTTAGCGCAGCCGGCCTGCGCGTGCCTCCCAGCCAGCAATCAATCAATCAATCGCCATCCATCTGTCCTCCCTTGAAACATGGTGGAGCTTCACCTGCTGCTTGGGCTCTTCCTCCCCATCCTGCACTGCCCTGCTGCCCCCAGATATTCATAGGGTATCTCCCCTGCCCTTTCCAGAGTGCAGGTAGCATGGCAGCGCTGGGAGGAGGTCAGTTCCATATTTGTATAAAACCCAGGGGAGCAGCTGAGCCCCTCGACCACCACACCAAGGGGTGCTGCCCAACGAGGTACAACTTTGTGCCAAACTTTGAATCTAAAGCCCCTACCGATGTTTCCTCCTCTCTACAGTCAATTGTCTATGCTCTTCCTTTGAACTATTCCTTAAAAAAAAAAAAATTCCACATATCCCCAAGATTTCTTCTGTGCTAGGTAGCGTACGATGATGATGGCAGGGAGGGGGCTGCTTTTTTTTTCCCCTCTCCATGCCGTTTTTTATTGTCCCTTCATTCCAATGGGGGACTTGTGGATGTGGGGGATGGCACCTCCACCGGCGATGGTGGCTTTGATCAGGGAATCCAACTCTTCATTGCTGCGGATTGCCAGCTGCAAGTGACGAGGAGCGATCCGCTTGACTTTGAGATCCTCTGACGTGTTGCCTGCCAGCTCCAGCACTTGGGCGGTGAGGTCCTCAAGGATGGCAGCGCTGTAGACGGCAGCGGTGGCACCCACTTGCCCGTAGGCTGGCGGTGCGAGTGTTCAAGTGTCTGTGGATCCTGCCCACAGGGAAGTGCAGCCCAGCTCTCTGTGAGCGCGACACTGCCTTTGCCTTGGCCTTCCCACTGTGCTTTCCTGCTTTGCCACCAGCCATGGTGCCACCGCCACCTCCCGAGCTCCGGTCCCGAGTCCACGCGGGAGCCGCCACAGGAGCCGCCAGGCAATAAGCCTCTGGAGCGAGCACGAGGCTGCTGGCTGTGTGGCGAGGTCGGTGACTCCAGTTAGCAAGCAGCTAAACTGGTGTTTTTTGCAGTACTGCTGCCTACAGAAATTGTCCTCCTGCTCCCAGGCAGCGCGTCCCTCCCCTGTGCTGGTGTCTTTCTGGTGCCAGCACAGCTGCCCAGCGAACGTGACCAGGGAAATCAAGGAGAATCAGAGCTAGCGCTCTTTTGTGTGTGCTGGCTGAATTGGCGTGAAGCTCAATCAGTTTCCCTGGCTGGTCCACTGCGCAAATGTACAAGTGCTTTGCACTGGCTCAAGGGTAGCCGGAGATGTGCATGGGAACAAACGGCCAGAGAAAGGTGGGGTACTTCTTTAGGCAGCACTAACCTTCAGCATCTGTGAAACTACAGTGTTAATTGAGTGACACGGAGACTCGTTCCCCCCTCGGGTATGACACGTGTGCTCCAGAAGGCGTGCTAGCGCTTTCCATTTGTTGTCCAGAGAGTCAGTTTGATTTAGAGGTAAACCCCATATTCCGCAGGCAGCTTCCAGCACATGGTTCGTGCCTGTCTCATGCAGTGCTCTTCTCAACCGTACAAGTGCGCTGCAGCATTTCATGGGTCTTGAGCGTATGCGGGGACCGTAAGCACAAATGTACATTGTTGGGAGTGTTGAAACGTGTTACGATGATAAGTATAGGCGTGGGTACACTTTGAATATTAATGTTGTTTTAAAGTCTTAATGTGTCGGAACCTGATAGTGACTCAAGCCCTTTGGAACATTACGTACAATAGTACTGTGCTTTAACTTAGTGTTTATTTAATTGCTTTGTTGTAAATTCCCTTTCCAGTCACAAGTTCAGTAAAGCCTGTTAGGAGCGTTAAACGCGTGTGAGAGTTTTATTGTGGCAAAGCTGTAAAAAATACCCCATCTCAGCTGAGCCACCCGCTCTGCCGCACCCACGCTGCATTTGCAGGTGCAAGTGACCTAATCTTCAACCCGATGCAATCTTCCAGAAGCTTGTAACGTCTCGTTTCTGCACTGCCGGGGGAGCGTCCGTCTTCCTGGCATGTAAGAGAAGTCCGGAAGGGCTTGCTTAACCCGGCCGAGAGTCGTGCAGTCTCGGTGTGCCCACGGAGATGCCACTGTGCCCACCAAACCACGCTTTCCCCGTGTCCAAACCTTGAGATCTGTGCATAGATCAGAGGAGGGCAACACCAGCCAACAGATGAAAGAGTGGGGTTTGTCTGGCTCCACCCGACCTTTCAACACCACCTCTGGCCATTTAAACCTCACTGGCCTCCTCTTTTCCCCTCCAGCAAAGCAAGTGTACTGTTTCCGTGTGCAACCTAGAGCAGAAGAGGTCTAGTGAAGCCAGACGATGCCCTGCACTGCTCTGCAGCTTCTGGGAAGAAGGGAGTTCTTAGCAAGCCACAAGGGAGGAGGATTAATTGGCCAGCGTGCGGGGAGCATTGGCAACGCTCAAGAGGGTGATAGGCACCGATGCTTACAGGGGCGACTCAGAGACCTTTGGCATCCCTGTGATGCCCGGGTTCTGAATTGCTTGTGTTTGCAACAGAGATTCAGGAGGGTTCGTTAAGCGTTACAATTAAGGAAGAGAACTGACAAGCTGACGTAACAGAGTCCCCAGGAGTCCACAAAGACGGCCGTGACAGCATCTTGCTCCTTGGAACACCTTACAGAAAATGCCTTATTCCTACTTGGGAGTCTGTCTGTTCAAGGCCAAGAGAGCAATATTTTATACGCAGTGTTACCAACTGTAATACAGTTTTGGATTTCTCTTGAAATACTTGGACACAGACACATCCCTTCTGAAACAAGTCCAATCGGACACTTTTTAGTGGGGCCAGGGAGGAATTTGATGAAAATTAAGCACTTAGAATCATAGAATCGTTTAGGTTGGGAAAGACCTTTAAGATCATCCAGTCCAACCATTAACTTACACTACCAAGTCCACACTAAACCAATCAAGGGTACACTAGACTAAACCATGTCCCGAAGTGCCACATCTACCCGTTTTTTGAACGCTTCCAGTGATGGTGACTCCACCACCTCTCTGGGCAGCCTGTTCCAATGCTTGACTACCCTCTCCGTGAATAAATTTCTCCTAATATCCAACCTAAACCTCCCCTGGCGCAGCTTGAGCCCATTTCCTCTCGTCCTATCGCTAACTACGTGGGAGAAGAGACCAACACCCACCTCACTACAACCTCCTTTCAGGTAGCTGTAGAGAGCGATAAGGTCTCCCCTCAGCCTCCTCTTCTCTAGGCTAAACAATCCCAGTTCCCTCAGCCGCTCCTCATAAGGCCTGTGCTCCAGACCCTTCACCAGCTTTGTTGCCCTTCTCTGAATGCGCTCCAGCACCTCAGTGTCTTTCCTGTATTGAGGGGCCCAAAACTGGACACAGTGTTCCAGGCGCGGCCTCACCAGCGCCGAGTACAGGGGGACAATCACCTCCCTGCTCCTGCTGGCCACACTATTCCTGATACAAGCCAGGATGCTCTTGGCCTTCTTGGGCACCTGGGCACACTGCTGGCTCATGTTCAGCCGGCTGTCGACCAACACCCCCAGGTCCTTTTCAGCCAGGCAGCTTTCCAGCCACTCTTCCCCGAGCCTGTAGCGTTGCATGGGGTTGTTGTGACCCAAGTGCAGGACCCGGCACTTGGCCTTGTTAAACCTCATACAGCTGGCCTCGGCCCATCGGTCCAGCCTGTCCAGGTCCCTCTGCAGGGCCATCCTACCCTCCAGCAGATCGACACTCCCACCCAACTTGGTGCCACCTGCAAACTTACTGAGGCTGCACTCAATCCCCTCATCCAGATCATCGATAAAGATATTAAACAAGGCTGGCCCCAAAACAGAGCCCTGGGGAACACCGCTCGTGACCGGCCGCCAACTGGACTTAACTCCATTCACCACTACTCTCTGGGCTCGGCCGCCCAGCCAGTTTTTTTACCCAGCCAAGACTACACCCGTCCAAGCCATGAGCTGCCAGCTTCCCAAGGAGAATATTATGGGAGACTGTGTCAAAGGCTTTGCTAAAGTCCAGGTAAATGACATCCACAGCCTTTCCATCATCTACCAGGCGGCTCACCAGATCATAAAAGGAGATCAGCTTGGTCAAGCAGGACCTGCCTTTCATGAACCCATGCTGACTGGGCCTGATCCCCTGGTTGACCGGCACTTGCCTGTTGAGTTCACTCAAGATGAACCTCTCCATAATCTTTCCCGGCACCGAGGTCAGGCGGACAGGCCTGTAGTTCTCCAGGTCCTCCTTCCGGCCCTTCTTGTAGGTGGGTGTCACGTTGGCAAGCCTCCAGTCCTCAGGGACCTCCCCTGTTAACCAGGACTGCTGACAGATGATGGAAAGTGGCTTGGTGAGCTCCTCTGCCAGCTCCCTCAGTACTCTCGGGTGGATCCCACCTGGCCCCATAGACTTGTGAGCGTCCAGGTGGCGTAGCAGGTCGTTAACTGCTTCCTCCTGGACTATGAGGGCTCCATTCTGGTCCCCGTCCCTATCTTCTAGCTCAGGGGCCTGAGTACCCTGGGGATGACTGGTCTGGCTGTTAAACACAGAGGCAAAGGCGGCGTTAAGTACCTCAGCCCTTTCCTTGTCCTCGGTGACAATGTTCCCCCCCACATCCAGCAAAGGCTGGAGATCCTCCTTGGCTCTCCTTTTATTGCTGATGTACTTATAAAAGCATTTCTTATGATCTTTTACAACACTGGCCAGATTAACTTCTTGCTGGGCTTTTGCTTTTCTAACTTGAGCTGAAGCCTTTCACTAGTAAAGATGCTAGGCTGCAATCCTCAGAACAGCGTCAACCAAGTAAGGTGACACTTGGAACAACGGAGATTCCGGGAAAACCTCACTGCTATCCCCACGTCACAGGTCTCTCTCTTACTAAGTATGGTGGAGCATGAACCTGACGACTGGCAGACAAAATACCTTTGACCATCCTGGGAATGTCCACTACACAAATTTTGCGCTCCAGAAATAGGGTGCCATATGCACACACCAGATTATTGTTAGTAGCTAATTTGGACGAGACAAGCCCCTGCTTCAGAAAGCATACGTCAAGAAAGACATGTAGACTTTAGGCGGGCAGAGGGCCATTCAGTGTTGTGATGAGGTAGGAGCCTAAGTGCTACCTATTGAGAGCCTGATGGTGTGCATGTGAATACGCTCCACCTCTGTCTTTCCATGTGTACTGCTCATTTTAGACTTTTATATTTCATCCTGCTGCTTTGCCTCCGGTCCCTTGCGTTGCCCGGTTGTTCCAGAATGATGTTGTGACTCTCCCGTTAGCAACGATTTCTGACTGGGCAGTGAGCCCTTACACCTCACTGGTTCAGCTGCCCAAGTCAGAACGGTGCTTGTGCTTGTGCTAGTCAAGGGAGAGAGAGGCGAGATCCTCCAGACAGCGACTGAGAGTAGCGGGGTAACGAGGAAGCCGAAATTGGGTTGTCGTTCTGACTCATCCTCCAGAGGAGCCTCTTGCTCTCCGTTTAAGACAGGAAGAGCCTTAGCAAGTGGAAGCTAGGCGACGTATTCCCTTTGGTGTCTGTCAACAACTTTCAGTAATGCATAAAACACCCCTCCATTACAAAACCAGTCCCACACAGAAGACCAAAGCAACACTTAGGGGGTCAAAAAATGTGGGGGAGACAAGCGGAACAGGACCTGTGTTAGTTCACGCTCTGGCTCTGTCCCCCGTAAAGAAGTGGGAAGGGAGGATGAGAACCTTGCCCCATACAACAGAGTAGTCTGGAGAATAAAACTTCCTGCACACAAGCGCTTGGGTAACAAGGTATTGAATTGCTGTGATAAACCTCTGGTAAAGTTCAGGTGGAGCCGGGGCATGGGGACGGGAGCTAAATTTGTGTATTAAAGACATGGGAGGAGGAGTGAAGCAGCATACACCTTCACACCCAACTTTCCTATTGGCCGAGGGGACCGAACTTGTCCCTTGTGAAGCTCTGACGCAGTAGCGTTGTCTCACAAAGGGAGTTTGTTACCCGGTGTGCGATAAACCAATTGAGTCGAGCAGTCGAGAATCCAATCCACCGAGTCGAGATATCCAGTTTATTTCATTTCTGTGCAGAGATGGGTGCTAGGTGGCAATTCCACAAAGCTAGCACACCCTTACAGTAATAGTTTAACATATGTATACTTATGTTGCTACATATCACTCCTTTCTATTTGCTTATCGTACCATCGTGGGTTCTTAGTCTCTTCTCCTTGACTGAAAGACACAATGTTGCATAAGGGTCTTCACGTGGAGGCAAGAATATTTTGGCACAGAGGTGTGTTTTTTTCCATGCAAATGAGCGTAGTTCATTTAAAGTTCATATACTCTTTCAGTTTGCGTCCAATTCCATGCTCTGCTGCCCAGGTATTTCTTTGTGAGTGATAACTTTCTGCTTTATCTAACATTTTGTCCTTGGGTAAATATCATTCGCTACTAGCTGACCGCGACATTATGTTGCTTGAGACATCAGTTCCCCACTTTGAGACTACGAGGCTTTCTAAGAGCTTCCTAAGTCTCCCTATGTACCCGTGCTAACATAATGGACTGTCCTCTAGTTAATTGTAACAGCATTCTCTTTAAACAATTCACAGCAATACAAATAATGAGCAGTGTTCTTATTACAACAGTTAAGAGTGTGAAATGAGCTCTCTAACCATCCGGTTAATGAGTATCCCAGTCCGTTCAGGATTTTGTTTAACCAGCCTCCTTCTAACCCTGCTCTTAGTTCCCTGCTTGCTTTGGCTACTCCTTTGATATCATCTAGTTGATGGTCCAAATCTTTAGTTACATTTGGAATGTGGACACCACACCTACCATTTAAAAGATTCAGGTATCCACCACACTCCATGTTCGTGCAATAATAATAAATCCAGAGGCAAACGGTTCTGCAGTGCCATTTTAGAGGTGGCTTGTAACTGGAGGTTTAAATCTGACAGACCAGTCCGAGTTGCATTCGCTAATGCTTCCATCTGCAAGGTTAAATTCTGAATGGCTAATCTATTCTGAAACCTGAGGAGTCAATACAGGTCCAAATATCCACGCTACCTTTGTTCCAGTACTTGGGTGTTGCCAATTGTCCTCGACTGATCTTTTGATTCTCCCCCAAATTCCGCAGCTTAATGGAGATTTTCTCCATAAGGGACAAAGTTAGCAGTCCTACGGTCCAGTATTTATTCTCATCTGAAAGGGGGAGATGAGTTACCCACTCCCCATCACTGCTTATCCATACCGTATATCCTAAGGCCGGGACTGTCATCTGGGTACGATCTAGGCCGCTCCAAGGGTCATTATTAGTCAGATGCGACCAGGTATCATTTAATGGAGTTACATAATTCCTGCATATGCATCCTAACCTTAGGGCCATAGCAACCGGATACACTCGCTGCACTTGTGGTTCTGAGCTATTACAGTTAAAGATTCTAGTACAATTCCAGTTTGACTTTGTTTTTCCAGAGGCAGTTCTTGACCTATCGAGATTGGGATAAGTTAACTGCACTTGCAAGGGTTCATCAGGAATACCTTCATTTCCTTCCCAAACAAAACACCAATCTGTCGGTTGGTTATATTCCCGGCACTTCCCAAAGCTGGGGTATCTGACAGCCCCACGGCCTATTACTACACTGATCTCCTGACGGTCTATATATTACTTCTTTAGCCCACGGAGTTTCAGCTTTGCTGATATTACAGTTTTCCACCGTACCACCTTTCGGAGTCCATTTGAGGGCATTATTTTCCTTCCTTATTGTACCATGTGGTGGACCCATTAAGTTCCCTTCTCCACATGTCTTCCCCTGTTTTAGTTAGGTTTGTCGTTAGTACCCCCCCCATGAAATGGGATTCTCTGCGGACTTAGGAGTAGGTAAACACGCAGTCACTGAACTCAAGTTTTGAAGTTTACCAAAGTCTCGGACCAACTTCAGAATAAGATTTGTGTTACTGCAATTAATGTAGGAGTACATGATGAAAACTTTCACCACACACATTCTGCTTTCCACTTGGCAAAGGATCGAAGGCTCTACGTGAATATATATATATATTTTTTTTTTTTTTTACAATCAAGTTCAAAATCCCTTTGGGACGCAAAAACAGTTTATGTGTTCTTGAAAATTCTTATCTTAGTTTCTCCTGTCTTCTCAGAGCTCCATTGTTCCGTCGGCGCTTTTTGGCTTTTTTAACCCAGGTACGATGAACCCAGGAGTCAATGCCTCTTTCTTTGATAGCCGTGTGGGTAATTAGCAAAACCAGGTAAAGTCCCTTCTATCGTTCCTTTAAAGGTTCATCCTTCCACGTTTGGATATGGACTTTGTCTCTGAGCATAAGGCAACAAGCTGGAGTGTCTAAGGGTATTGGCGCCCTTTCAGTTAAATACCCGTGAAGGGAAGACAAAGCCTGTTCCAAAGATAACAGGTAACGGGATAACAATTGGTTTCCCGTAATACGCGTTTGATCACCTTTCCCAGTTAAACTATTTATGGGATACTGTTTCCCATACAGAACCTCAAAAGGACTAACTCCTTCGCTAGCTCGGGGAGTGACTCGAATTCTTAGCAATGCTATTGGTAGCACATCTGTCCACGTCGTTTGAGTTTCCTGACAAAGTTTTGAAAACTGTCTTTTCAGAGTCTTATTCATTCATTGGACCTTGCCACTTGATTGTGGTCTCCAAGGAGCATGTAGGTCCCATGTCATTTGTAAAAACTTTGCACCTTCCTGAGCTATTTGAGCTGTAAAGTGTGGCCCATTTTCAGCGGACATTCCTTCAGGTACCCCAAATCTAGGAATTATCTCCTTTAACAATATCCTTACTACTTCTCTAGCCTTATTGGTACAACACGGGAAAGCTTCAGGCCATCCTGAAAGGGTGTCTGGTAACACCAACAGCTAGCTATACTGATTGCTTTTTGGCAGTTCAGAAAAAACAATTTGCCAGTATTCCCCAGGCATGTGGCCCTTCCTGACCTCTCCAGGAGGAGATCTTTTCTGTAGTTTGGGGTTATTCTTACAACAACATAGTTATCGGGCACTGCTTCACAACAAAGTTTGCAAAAGTTTGCATCTTGGTCCTACAGCGTATCTTTTGATACTTGTGACCAGAGCATCCGCTCCCATATGGGATTCACTATGGGTCTTCTTCAGTATTTCTCCTACCACTGGGGTAGTAACCAATACTTGCCCATCTTTGGTTATCCACCATCCTTCCTTGACTTGGTACACTCTAAATACTTGGCAAGCTGATCCTCCTCCTTAGAATAGTTTGGAGGTTCCCACTGAACTTTTCTTGATGGGACCAATGCTTCAATTAGCGATGCCCTTTCCGCAACTCTTTTGGCTATTTCCTCTGCTTTTCCATTTCCTTTAATGATTCCCATTTGTCCTTTCTGATGAGCTTTGCCACACATGATTGCAACTTCTCTCGGTCCCAGAACAACTTGCAACAATTCTAAAATTTCCGGTCCATATTCAATAGGGGTTCCTTGAGAAGATAGCAACCCACGTTGTTTCCAAATAGCCCCATGCGTGTGGACCACTCCAAATGCGTATTTGGAGTCTGTATTTACTTACTTACTGTAAGTAGGTACTTACTGAAAGTAAGTACTGTACTTACAGTACTTATTTGCCTACTGTATTTATTTACTCTTCTATCTTTAGAGGTTTGGTTAAATCCAGCAAACCCAAAGCAGGAGCCCTCATCAATTCAGTTTTGATGGAGTCAAATCCTTTTCGGCACTCTGGTGTCCATTCTAAAATTTCTCCGGGTCCCTTCATAGATTCACATACCAGCCTGGCAATCAGACTAAAATTTGGTAACCGGAGTCTGCACCATCCAGCCATCCCCCAAAATCCTCGCAGCTCTTTCTTAGATTTGGGGGGGGGCTACTAAAACACGACTGGAACCCGTACTGACCCCTGGGTGACAGCGCTAGTTACTGGTCTCTGACTAGACTGGCTGCCACTGAGCAGCGCCCTCGGGGCCCGGCCGCTCAGCCCGTTTCAGTCCCGCTCACTGTCGGCTCATCCAGCCCACTCCCGTTCCAGTGACCAGAACTCCGTATTTAAAAAGAGGTTGCAAGATGGGCATATGCAAGCACACTGCTTTCAAAATCCCAAGACATAAACCTCCCACACTGGCTCTGTCCACCTATTGCCCCAAAACCTACAGAGAAGGAAACACCCCGTAAATTACATATGCAAGGCCAACAGCTGTTTTTACTTCTGGCTTTGGCTGTTCTGCCTGTTGGTTCCAAATGAGTATTATTTTTGCAGGGCCATCCCAAAAGCTGAACATGGATTAAAGTTCTTCCTTGAGGCACCTGTGGGCAGGTGGGCCAGCCGGTGGAGCTGTCTGAGTGTCTAGAAGGTCTCTCTGAGCACTTCCTGGCCAGAGGCAGCACTGGGAGGAGGGACAGGGTGGGCCGCTGGTGCCCTTTGTGCAGCTTGATCCCTGCTGGGGGCACTGCTTCCTGGATTCTCCTCCTCTCCTCTCCTCTCGCTGGCATTGCAGAAGTCAGATGCTGTGCTCCTCCTTCATCCAGGGTCGCAATGTGCCCCCGTCACCACCACAGCGCCCCGAGTGTTTGTCCAACGTGCATCTCTGGGGCGCTGAAACCCTCCTCCTCCTCCTCCTCCTCCTCCTCCTCCCTGCTGAGGGGTCACAGTCTGATGTCCGCAAACTGACTGTGGCGATCGCAGCCCCGCCGTGGCGATCTGCTCCGCTCTCTCTGCCTCAGCTGAGTTTGCTCCCGAGCAGCCCTGGCTGCGGGAGCCCACTTGGAGCTGGTGGTGGAGGGCCCTGCAGCTGCATCACCCCTTGGGGCTCGGTCACGACGGGGAGACCTTGCTCTCCTCCTCCTCCCCCTGCACCTTGCTGAGCAGCTGTAGTCCGTGATCTCCACAAACCGGCTGCGGAGATCATAGGCACGCCGCAGGGATCTGCTCTGTTCTCTCTGCATCGGCAGGGTTTGCTCCCAAGCAGCATTGCATGTGGGAGCCGACTGGGAGATGCCGCTGGAGCGCCCTGGAGCTGCGTTCACCCTGGGAGCGCAGTCACGACTTGCCAGGCTAGTTCTCCTCCTCCTTCTCCCTGCTGAGGGGTCATAGTCCGTGGTGTCCACAAACCAGCTGCGGAGATCTTTTCCCCACTGCGGGGATCTGCTCCGGACCCTCTCCCGGGCACCCTTCCTCTGGCGGCGGGAGGAAGGGCTGAATCCCTGCTCCTCTTTGGTGGTGTCGTCGTCTTCTTGCACGCTGTGCGGCACACGGTCAACTGGCTGACAGCAGACCGGGCACGCATCTTTCCTTCCAGACACCAGCCTTCTACAGCCGCAGAAGAAGCGATGCAAGCAGAAGCCCACGCAGGAGGCGATGTTGAGCCTGCCTGTCCAGATGGAGCACGGCCAGCCTGCAGATGCCTGCCGTGCACCTGCCGAGGTTAGCTGGCTCGTGCTGGCTGTTGCAGAGGAGCTGCTGTCCTCTGGAGAGTCCTCCATGCCCACCGCCATGCCCTGCAAAGAGAGCTGTGCCAAGGTCCTGCCCTTTCCTCCTGAAAGGACCAGAACAGTGAGGAAACCCCAGAAGCTCTGTGAGGGGACAGCTAAGGGCCGCCCAAAGGCTCTCCTGGAGGGCTGCAAAGGCAGAAGGGGCCAAAGGCGCACAAATGGGATGGATCTAGGTGGCATGCTTTGAGAGGGAGCAGCGTTGCGGCTGTGTGACCGGGAAAAGAGAGCAATGCCCAGATCCCACAAAGAAATCCACTGTCCATCTGGTGCCCTGACCCGCCTCCCCAGAATTACCTTAGTCCTGTGAGGCAGACCCTGTGGTCCCACAGAAGCCGCCTGCTTGCTCTTGGCCCCCCACAGACTGAGGAAGAAACGGGCATATGATGGTGCCGGTGAGGAAGAAGCCCTTTCTCCAATTTTCAACTCAGGGCATCTGGAGGGGAAAAAAAAAAAAAAGGATCTCTGTTTAGGGCTCTTCTTGCAGCCTCCTCTGGGGCTCAGTCATTTTCTTGGAGCGGTTTCTACGACAGAGAGAAGACGTAACCAAGACTACAAATAGGAAATTCGATTGGGGTCTTCCCACCACGTCTGCCCCTGCCAGAGCAAGTCCTCGAGGGTCTTTATACCCGCTACGGCTTCCATTTCATAGAGTCAGAGAATCAGAGAATATTTTGGGTTGGAAGGGACCTTAGAGATCATCTAGTTCCATCCCCGCTGCCATGGGGAGGGATATCTTCCACTAGACCAGGTCGCTCAAAGCCTCATCCAACCTGGCCTTGAACACTTCCAGGGACGGGCCATCCACAACTTCTCTGGACAAGCCCTTCCAGTGTCTCACCACCCTCACAGTAAGGAATTTCTTCCTAATTTCTAATCTAAATCTTCCCTCTTTCAGTTTAAAACCGTTACCCCTCGTCCTATCACTACACTCCCTGATAAAGAGTCCCTCCCCATCTTTGCTGTAGGGCCCCTTGCTTGAAGTACTCTTCTCAACATTAGCCAGCTTCAGATAGCAGACAAGTAGCCGTTTACCCCCGGGGCAGCAGCCTAAAGCCCAGCAAGGGAAGATAAGGACTGACGTGGGGTAGTTCACGTTGGACAGCACTGAATGATGCAGGTACTAACTGTCTCCTATGACAGAAAGAGAAACACTCCAGAGGATGAGAAGAAACAAGCAAAGCCAGGAAAAGGAAACATATTCTGAACAGTTTTTTTAATACTTGTTATGACCTGACGTAAAAGAGTAAATAGGCTTGCTGCCCGAGAACTCTGTCGATGCCACAACCATCCACAGCCATGTCGTTCATCTTGTACCACAGTCCGTTGCTGGCCTGCAAAGAAAGGCATCGATACCTGGAGGTGAACTGCATGGTTTCTCCACAAAAACACAGGCAGAAAACTACAGGACCAAGAGTACACCAAAACAAATCCAATCCAGCCCCTGAAGAGACCTTCTCCCCCAAAGCCGTGGCTGCCAGTAACACTGCCGTGAAAGTTTCTCTTCCCCAGCACACATATTTCCCCTGCTAGGAAGGAAGTTGCTCTTTACCTTTGTGTAGCAGAAATAGTGTCCTGCATGGCAGCTGTCACCGCTGTGTACCAGGACAGCATATAAGGCGTAGAGGAGCGGTTCTCCAGCTGTCCGAGACATGTATGGCCGAAGATCCAAGTATTCAGGATACTCCACAACCTACGGAGAGACCCAGAGGGCTCAGAAATGATCCTGAAATAGCCTTCCAAGACTGAAGGCTAGCGGTGTGTAAATACATCTTTTTGGCTCATGAACACTTGTTTTCCCTTAAAGCAACATCCATGGTTTGGGAGGCAGGAAACTGTTCGCGGTCCAAACAGCTCTGTCGGAGCAGAGCATGTGCTTGTCTTCCCGCGGGAACTCTCGTCTCCCCAGAAGGGAACACAAAAATCCCAACACGAACAACCGGTGAAAGAGCGTACTGCTTTGGAAATCTCCTGCTCCGGGAAGAGAAAGTTGCGCTCCAGTTGCGTACACACCTTGCTGATCTTCCTGCCAGTGAAATCTTGAAACCTTTTCAGACACACCGTCAGAACCTTGGGCGCGTGATGGACCGTAAAGCTCTTGGAGGCAGCAACCATCTTGTCACACCTTGTAACCAAGCACAGAGATGAGTGCTGAAATGCACCTCTCTTGCCCCAAGAAGGCCAGACAAGCTTTCCCTTCTCACACATCCTTATGCTATTTTAAGTCTATTCAGTACCAGAAGGCCGTATTAAACAAAAGCTGCATCTCATTATTGTGCATCTAACCTACGTGAAAAGATGACTTATGCCGCATGACATGCGGCACCTTCACGCAGCACCTAGTATTAGTATGTCGTTAGTAATCCTCTTACTTGCTACATTTAAAGCAGTTTTCGCCATCCAGCTGCTCGGGTCTCACAAAGTCCTCCAGAGCTGCGGTGACAGATGAGGCCGCCTGGAGGAGCGAGAAAGGATAGCCCTGAGCTCAGGGCATCACCCTCGCCCAGACACTTACTAGGAGTTGACAGGAAGACCCAGGTAGCTGAGGCTGAGGAGACCCACCCTGAAACCCGCAAGCAGTGTCCAGAAGGAGGCACAAAGAGGGTATTATGCTGAACACTTCCCTCAATTCCCAGGGATTCCCGGCGCTATCAGGAGCTACCTCTCTGTGGCACCGCACAGTTCAGCTACCAATGCTGTGCAGGGTCATCAATAATGAAGACACCACAACCCATCAGCCTGGGAGCCAGACGGGTGTTGAGGAGGGCAAAAGGAAGACGGATGAGAGTACGTCAAGGGTGCAGAGAGGATAATTTGTACTTGTCCAGCTTAAAGCCAGCACCTACATGCAGACCGCTGCCACGGCCTCCCCAGAAGGACACAGGCCATTCCATTCCACTGCCCACCCGCCACCAAGCTCTCTTATGTTTGCACTCTACGTTTTTAAGCCAAATGCCTCGATTCTGGAAAGCTACAGGGGTCTTGGGACGTTTGAAGCACAATTACAAACCCTCTTACTTTTATATCCAAAGGGACATCCAGGAAGGCCTCGTAGGAATCGGACACTGCTCTGCAGCTCAAGCACGTGACTGGAAGGCAAATCAAAATGCTCAGCGACAGGGGAAGTTGACTGACTCTGCCCGTTTCTGTCCTTCAGGCCTACTACGCCAGTCACACCATCAGCCGTTTATCACGGGCAGACGGGAGGGCACAGACAATTCCAGGGAGAGCAACAGTTGTGGGAAAGTACCTCTGGATCTCAGAAAGCCCCCAAATATTTGATGGACGATGGTAGTTGCTTGAGAAGAGACGTCCAAGCTAGAAAGAAATGGTAAGGCAGAGAGTTATCTCCTCCAAGAGTTTTGCTTTGTCTGAAAGCCCTGGGCGTAGGTTCTCCTCGATGGGAGTACCTCAAGGAGTGCAAAGGGCTCGGGAACACTGAAAAGGTAATCGGCTTGTGCTTACTCGCTGCTTCCACTCAGACAGGCTCTCTGCATGGCATCGACAGTATAGCGTAAGAACTCGTGGGCGTCTTCCTGCATGCCAAGCTGGAAATGTTCTCCTATTCCTACAAAAGAAGAAGTTAGTAGATCTCTCCTACAAGAAGGCAAGAAAACCTGTAGGGGCACCTGAAATGACTTACGTGTGAGGACACTGATGACACCGCTAGGCCGGATGGCACAGACTGAGGAACGCAGGACCTCGTTAACGTGCGCTTCCATTACGCACATCATGCAGAAGCCTTGCTGACGACCTGAAGCGGGAGGAGGGAGGGAAGCAAGCTCCTCGGGTTAGCAAAATATCCACAGCGATGGGAAACGTAATGGAGATCTTGAAGTTCTAAGAACAGTCTCCACTCCTCCTCTCCCAAGGTGCCAATGTCCCAACAAGCCCCGGACATTATTTTAGTGCCTAGAAAACTTTCTTCAGAGGGATGCTAAACTGACAAAAGTTTTCTGTGCAATAAGCAAAGAGAGCTTAACTTGTCGGAATAGGGACTGAGACCTGGGGCTAGAAAGAGGTGCCTTTCTGAAGATCAACACACCTAGACACGAGGGGCGGCTTCTAGGCTTGAGTGTTCAAAGAACACCACCTCGGGGGGTTGACAAAGAAGGGCTGCTTTTCTGGTAGATCAAATTCCAGATTCTGGGAATCCTTGCAAAGTGTCCCACAGATTTACAAGGAGTTGTTCATAAAAGTTCTCACATGACTGGCTGTGCTCACGAGAGAGCAGGTAGTTGGCCAGAGGGGGTGTGTACGTCAGGCACTGCAGGACGGAGTTGAGGAAGCACGTATTGCCCAGGTTGTAGAGTCCCGCTCCAGCTCTCTGTCTGTGCTGCCAGTCCAGGCAAATCTTCTCCGGAGGAAAGAGGACCCTTTGTGGCGGAGCCATTCCCTCGGCGACGACTGCAGGGCAATGACATTTGCAAAGAGATGACACGACATTGTTGCACAAAAGCATGTCTTGGGCAAGCACCTAGCACAGAAGGTAACCCTACTGATGTCAGGATCTTTCTACGGGCAATGTCGTCTTTCAGAGTCTCGTACATAGTGGCAGAGGAGTGACAAAACGCGTTTTCATGTGTCTAATGGAAAACAGCTGGGTAAGTCTGGCTGCTATCAGGAAACGCCCCAGAATTCACGCTAGGCTGTCAGCACATCAACATTCAGGGATGGAGCACCAGCCACGTCCGTTGCCTTTGGGGAGTCACAAAGTCCAAGCCTGCTGATGAAGCCGTTACTCACAGGAGTCGTTCCCCATTGCGGCCATCGCTCCTCTCAGGAACACAGGGGAAAGCTTCGGATGACAAAGGATCTCAGGACACGCTCCAGAAAGAGATCAGCGCCAATGCCGTCCCCTGATTGCAAAGAAATAATCGCAGCTCAACAAAATGATTAAAAAACCCAAACCCAAACGCAACCCGCAGAACAGCAGCCGCCATCGAAAGAGTTTCAGTGGTACGTGGAACTGCTGCGGAGCCTGCAGGCCGACGGCCCTGCTGTCCCTGTCACAGGACTCCAATTGACAGCAATTACCAAGGCCCTTTTGAAAGACTGCATTGCGTGTCACCTTCTCTGAAGAGCACCTGCGGCTTACCTGTGGCTAGCGTTAGCAGCAGAGCCCTCTGGCTCTCCAGCCCACACTTGCCCACCTTGTATGCAGGACCGACCGGCTTCCGGCCGCTACTTTAGCGGCTGCCTTTGCCATGCTCCGTTTCTGCCTGCCTTCCTACCGCATCAGTCAGGGTGGGAAAACTGCTTGTCATTCTTGGCTGAGCCCAGTGCCTCAGACTACACTGCCACCCCCCTACTTACCTATCCTAGGGTATGGTAGAGAAATAAGTATCAGCACAAAGGAACTCTACCCGTAGCGCATATCCGGCCAGCCTGTAAAGGTGTAATAGCTCAGCCTAGAGCTCGGAAGGTATAGACCAGCCGATACTTTTGTCCCGTATCTCTACGACCTGTTCTGAAAGCCAAAGTGTAATTACCTTTGCAAGAGGAGGGAAGCTGAGAAGAAGTGGGCGATTTATCCAGACGATAAATGGCTGGAAAAGAGTAGTCGCGCAAGTAGCAATGGAATGAGCCAAGTTATCCCGAAGGCCAGCTCGGCCCAACTAGCTTTCCCTGGCCCGCTTTTCAGGATGGCAAGCCCTGGCCAGGTGAGCTCATAATCACCGGGCGGGTGTCGCATCACTGCCCCTTTGTGACACGGGGCCGCACGGGGACGTGCCCCCTCGAGGCCGTGGAGCCACGCATCCAACACATCCCGGGCGCCTGCCGCAGCCAGCAGCCGCTGGGCTTCCCCACGCGCTGCCAGCGAAGGGCTGTTTGCCTGCCGGCAGAGCTCCTGCCTCTTCCTGGGGCCGCGCCAGCCAGATGAATCAAAATCTGCTCAGGGCTGCAAGCGTGCCTGTTCACAGCTTTGGCTGGCACGTTCGGGCGGCTGAGGGCTTCTTTTCCACTCTTCTCAGGTGCAGGGCTGTGTCCGTGAGACTCGAGTGGAGCAAAGCACCCGGTCTCTTACAGGTTCATTTCCAATGAACTTTATCTGCTCCCCCCAAGACACAGCCACGGGCTGACTCTGAACTAGCACTACCAAAGAAGTTACTTTTGCCCCTGCTCCACTCGGGGAGCCTTTTTTCTTTTTAGATTTCGCTTGAGGCATCTAGTTTCTCTGCTGCCTTGCTCGGGTTCCTGGTTTTCATCATGTCCCTCTCGGGACAGCTCAGTTTCTCCCCTCTCTTGCTTGCGGAGGCTCATTTTGCCCCTTCTCCACACAGGGTGCCTGGATTTACTCCGGCCCTGCTCAGGTGGCTCGTTACACCCCTGCCCAAATCTGGGGTGGCTCGCTTTGCTCATGCCCCGCTTGGGGCATTTAGTTTTGTCCCTGTCCTGCTCAGGGCATCTCATTTTGCCCCTGCCCCAGCCCCGCTCAGAGCAGACATTTTTGTCTGTGCCCAGCTGGGGGTCCCGGTTTGCCCCCGCCTTTCCCTGCTCCACAGTCCCTCTTGCCCTGGCCTCTCTCGTTGCCCTCCAGTCCGGCTTGGGCGTTTCTCCTGACTAGGCTGTGTCCCATCGGGGCAGGGCCCAAGGAGCTTGCACCGTGCTCCCCTCCCAGTCGCAACCCCATACCTGGCTTCTGTCTGTGGTGGCATCAGGGCTGTGGGGCTGGGGGCGATGGGTCGAACAGCCGCCTGGCCCTGGGGGCTCCTTGTCCTTCAGTTCATTCCCCGTTGAAAGGCAGCCCCTCCGCCAGCAGACAACTGCAGGCGGCTCTCTGCGCTTTCCGCAGGCACTGCTGACTGGGTCCTTGCAGGGCTATATGTGCAAAGTCACCTCACAGCCAAGCTCGCTTCAGGGTCAGGCCTCGGGAGCCAGCAGTGCCCGTTGCCTCCCAGGGAAGCAGAGGATCCTGCCAGCTGGATGTTGAGCAGGGTGTGCCTCTGCTGCCCGCTCCTCACTCACGCACACATCGCCTCCCGCTCCAGAGGCTTATTGCCTGGCGGCTCCTGTGGCGGCTCCCGCGTGGACTCGGGACCGGAGCTCGGGACGTGGCGGTGGCACCATGGCTGGTGGCAAAGCAGGAAAGCACAGTGGGAAGGCCAAGGCAAAGGCAGTGTCGCGCTCACAGAGAGCTGGGCTGCACTTCCCTGTGGGCAGGATCCACAGACACTTGAACACTCGCACCGCCAGCCTACGGGCAAGTGGGTGCCACCGCTGCCGTCTACAGCGCTGCCATCCTTGAGGACCTCACCGCCCAAGTGCTGGAGCTGGCAGGCAACACGTCAGAGGATCTCAAAGTCAAGCGGATCGCTCCTCGTCACTTGCAGCTGGCAATCCGCAGCAATGAAGAGTTGGATTCCCTGATCAAAGCCACCATCGCCGGTGGAGGTGCCATCCCCCACATCCACAAGTCCCCCATTGGAATGAAGGGACAATAAAAAACAGCATGGAGAGGGGAAAAAAAAAGCAGCCCCCTCCCTGCCATCATCGTACTCTACCTAGCACAGAAGAAATCTTGGGGATATGTGGAATTTTTTTTTTTTTAAGGAATAGTTCAAAGGAAGAGCACACACAATTGACTGTAGAGAGGAGGAAACATCGGTAGGGGCTTTAGATTCAAAGTTTGGCACAAAGTTGTACCTCGTCGGGCGGCACCCCTTGGTGTGGTGGTTGAGGGGCTCAGCTGCTCCCCTGGGTTTTATACAAAAATGGAACTGACCTCCTCCCAGCGCTGCCATGCTATCTGCTCCACCATGTTTCAAGGGAGATGGACAGAAGGATGGCGATTAATTGATTGATTGCTGGCTGGCAGGCACGCGTATCTTGAGCTCTGAAGGTGTTTTGAAAGAGCTGCTCCACACCTAGGCTATATGGCGCCACATCAGTCTGCGTGGCCTGTTCCACCACCACGTTGCTCATTCTCCCACCTCCCCGCTCCTCCTCCTCCTCCTCCTCCTCCTCCTGGGAAGTAGTTACTTTTTCATCCAGAACATTTTCAAGCGTCTCTCGATTCACTGCAGAACTGGAGGGAGCTGGATCGCTCACCTCAGAGCTTGTGGCGGTCAAACTCTCTTCAAATGCATCAGTCTCGTTAGCCGTGCCCTCGTTAAGAAGCAGCCCACTACCTGCCACCTCCTCCAGAGCTTGGTCCTCCGTGATGAGGCTGCCTGGCACCGTGGCACACAACGCTAACGCCTTCCCCTCCGAGTCATACGTGTACTCCGGGCACTGCTCATCTCTCACAGAGCTGTTCTGAGCCATCTCCACGCTCTGCAGCAGAGACTCCAGTTTCTTGTTTTCAACGCTTATGTCTAGGAAGTATTTCTGATTTTTTTTTTTGTCGTTCTCAGACAAGCTGTTCAATAGCCTGCTTCAGTTCTTGAATTTCCCTCCTTGCTTCCAAGAAGGCCAGCTCCACCTCCACACCATTACACTCTTCTACAATCCACTCTTCCTTCACGTGTCCCAGATGAGCTTTCAGCCCTTCTACTTCTGTTTCCCTGCAGCAAAATAAAAATATTGCGACACTGTTTCGTTACAGAGTCAACGTGAGGCTCCACCGCACTGGGATGGCTATGCTGCAGAGATGCTCCAAGAAGGAAGCACATTCCTCCGTGCACCATTTCCTGCCGCCTCCGGGAGAGCTGGCAGAGACGTAAGCCGGCTGCCAAGACACACCGGCTGACTGCTGACTGGAGTCACCGACCTCGCCACACAGCCAGCAGCCTCCGGGGCTGTGCTGTGATCCTGGACATTTTGAGGTGCAAGCGGGGGCCTCTAGGTTAGGGCCAGCCAGCACAGAGCTTAACGTCTCACCGACTGCCCGGCCCTGGAAGAGACGAGAAGCAGCTGCCTGCACGCATCCCCCGTGCTTGCCAGCAGCTCCTCACATACAGCCAGAGCCAACGCTGGCCTCAGACAGCAGGATGGCTCGGGGCTGCAGGCCCCTGGCTTGCTTTGCACCCACCCGGCCCAGCACGGAGCCAGAGGCTGCTGCCTTGACTTGCAAGCACGTGGGGAGAGGGGGCCCCTGCAAGACATCCAGCCCTCGCAGATGCAGAGGTCGGGCTATCCCAAGCTGGACCAAGGGCTCCCTGGGACTCTGCCTTGGGGCTCCTTACAAACACCCCTCTGGGCCTGCTTGGGTGGCGTCTGCTGGAGAGCCAGCTCTCAGAGAGCGGCTTTAGCAAGAGAGACGACACCTGCTGCTGTGTAATGCATGTTGTCGCTTCTTTGCTTAGCGTACCTACAAAGGGCTACTGTGAACAATTCAACACCTAAGCGACAAAAACACAAGCAGGCACCCTGGTTTGTGTAAGAGCTTTTCTTTCATTAGGGGAGAAGGATGACACTTGCAGTCATATTTCAGTGAGTGAGGTACAACAGGGGACTAAGGTCTTGCAGGTAGAAACTGGCTTATGTACAAAAGGTCTCAATGCTCAATCACACTGGGAAAATATTACCCTTTAAAAATATTCTATTGGGAAAGTTCAAAACAGGGGAAAGAGGCAGCCATATTCATAACTAAACTGCACGGTACGTATTCACTGAGCACGCCGTGAAACCTGAAGTACCTGAGAACAACCTGATCCGCCTGATCGTCTTTCAAATTTCTTAATGAAACCTTGATGCGGTCAAGAAATGAGTCAAAATGTTCTGGATTCCCACCCCTAAATGCTCCTGAATACATCTTTCCAACTCTGATTTCTCAAGTGAAATAGACCTTTCTTTACCTTTCCTTACCTCTCCTCTCAGATTCCTTCAGCTTTGTTTCCAAATGCTGTACTGGAACTTCCTTCTGCTGCAGAGCAGTCAAATACGGCTTGGCATTTTCTGGCTTAGTGCTGCGATTCACCACAAGAAACGTATCTCCCCGATCGCCTGAAAAGGAAAAAAAAAAAAACCAACAAAACAAACCCTCACTTAACATCACTCCTGCAGTTCTTCAGTCCTGGCAAAAAGAAAAACATCCCACAGACTGATACAAAGCTTGACGCCTTTGGGGCTCCTCAGTGTCTGCACAAGTGACTCCCTCTGGCAAATCAAAGTACTTGAGGAAACGCCTCATTTGTGGCTATCGCACAAAATTTACTATTTATGGTACTTGTCTTCAGTGCCATTACATCAAATGAGACATTTCACTTCAAACCCCGAGCCACCCCCTCACCCAAAACACGTGGTGTGCCCACGAGCAGGCAGCCGGGCCGCTGGCAAGGGCGCCCAGCTGCAGGACGGCCAGGTGAGGTAGCATACGGACCGAGTTCAGCTCCACACGTGAGTTAGGAAGCTGAGCACCCTGAAACCTAGATTCATCCTAGCTAGCTTTAGGTGTGCACCTGACATGCTTGGCTGTTGAATTGCCCGAGAGAGACAGAGAGGGAGGGAGGGAAACAGCAGCAGCGTGGTGGCAATTTCTTCTCTACAACATGTGTTGTGTGCGCTGGCAGGCATCTCTTTTCTTCCCTGTACAGGAAACTGCACAGGGAGGTGCCTAAGGCTGGGCAGGCTGAATTTTCACCCCAGTGTATTATAGTTGCTATACCACCCCACCCAGCTCTCTCCAAAGCAAAAGCACCCTTACGCAAAAGAACCAGTGAATGCACAGGAGAACTGATGGCATGAAACCACAGGAAGGAGCCTGCCTCGGAGGGAAAAGCAGCTACAAAGGGCATTGACTAAAAGCAACCTTGACTTTTACAGTGCTGAAACAACATGGATGAATGAATACCATATGAAACAATAGGGATGGAGCACCCCGTTGACTGTCGAGCCACCAACATGAGGAGTCACACTGACGCCGAGGAGCAAGATGACCTGCTTGGCAACCCAGACAGCTGATGCCACGTTACAGTGCAGAGGAGGTCAGTCAGTGCCACTGAACACTGGGATGCTGAAATACACACTCGCCTCATCACTGGGCCGCTGTTGCTTCCTTTGCAGGAGCCCGAGTTGCTGCTGCTGGCTGAAGAAGCCCCGTAATGCTGGCGGATGTCAGCAGGAACTCCGCTGGGTTTTGCACAGTCTTGACTAGGGGTCCTTTTCACGGGAAGCCCGTGGGCTGGCTCTGCGCTTGCAGGATAAGGATCCATTATTCCGACCACAAGGGCCTCGGCTGGAGGGAACCAACATGGTTAAAGCACATTGGATTAGCCTCATCACGCAACACATTGTGTGCCTTATTTTACACACAAAGCTGTCTAAACACTAAACCAGATAGGTAGCTGTGAGTGGCCGGGAAGACAGACAGTCCTGAAGTCATCAGCCACTGCACGTTCTTCAGGGATCTTCAGGGATCTCCTTTTATTTTGTTTTTTGTTTGTTTCTCCTTTGTAAGGAAGGAGATAAGTACCTAAGTGCAGAAGATTTGTGCCTGAGACCCTGAACCGCAGGTGGCCTGTGCCGCCAGCCCGGAGCTCAGCAGATCATTACTTAGGACAGATGGGATTCAGGCTTTTGCCTTCTACTTGCCCATGCCTCCTTTCTAACTTGCTGACTCCTTTCTTGGATCCTGCGTTTGCGCTGTGACCTCTGGGTGCTTGCTGCAGCCTGAGAGCCTTGTGAACAAAAGGAGATACCTGTCTTGAGAGGCCACAGCCCAACCACTAATTGCCTACGTCTCTACTAAGCCACATCGACAATAACTGTTCAGAAGGGCGTGGATCATAACATTTCTGACACAGAACTAAAAGGTCCCTTTTCTAGGCCACTTTAATTTAACGGGAACTTGTGGATTGGGGTTCAAAATTAGGAATGCTAATCAGTTTTACCTAACTTGTTAAGCCTCTTTTGCTCAAAATATTTACGTTCGGATTATATTCCAATATTATCTCTCGGAAGTTGTAGAGCACTTCTTTCTCTTCAGTGCCATTTAGTTAGCTTATGTCCTAAAAATACTTCACTCCTGCTGACTAACTAAATTCACGGTGCAACATGAGATACAGAATCGCCCTGTGCGACGCTAGGGCGCCTTGGGCAGCGGTCCTCAGAAAAAGGACAAACAGAGGGTGCCTAAGCTTATCAGGGATGAACGGAAGAGGAAAAGGCATCTAATGAGACCCACTTGACGATCCAAGTGCCATCTTCAAACACAAACTTTCTTCCACAACTGAGTGGCTAAGACTGACTTCCCTTTCTGTTAAAACTACAAAACAAAAAACCAAACGAGGCAATAAAAGAGACGGAGACTGTACTTGGCTTCAATAAGGGCTAACAGCAGAGTGGTCAGAGACCTGATGAGGAACGCAGGAGACCGGGCTAGGATTCATCTCAAGAGCTCAAGAACACCACCTTGCTGCTCGCTCTCTGCCTCTACAGAGGCTAAACTAGCTGCCCAATGGCTCAGGCAACCTCCATTTTCAACAGAATCCGAGTCCAGCAGTTTGTAAGCGTGCCAGATCCTGAGACATCGCCTGTATGGATCCTTCCCCTGGCCTACAGGCCCATGCTGGCCGCTCCCGTGGTTAGGACCGGAGCTCAAGCGCTCTGGAAGGTGCGCACACACAGGCCACTGGAAAGCTTTGCTCAGCACTACCAGACGATGCCTAGTTGAATTCAGCGGCAGAAAGACAAACAGGGGAGAGGCTACGGTTCTGCGCGCAAAGGGAGCGGAGGACAAAACAAAAGAGATCGGGGGCAATTCCGGAAGCAGCGACAGGCCATCTGGCAGACAAGCACCGCTACCTCTAGATCGGGGTCCCGCAGACCAGCCCGCCACCCACACTGCTCCATGAGCGCTATGCCGACGGCTCTTCCGATCTCCTGCAAGGGGGAAGAACAGTCACGGGCAACACAAAGAACAGAATTAACAAAACTACAGATCACAGCCTTCACGGCACAGTCCTGGAAAAAGAAAGAGTCTCTCTCTATCCCTAGGACAACAACTCATACAAAGACCAGAAGACGTACAGCAGGGCACAGCGAGCGAGCGAGCGAGCGGCACAGCAGACACACCGCGGGACAAAATGACTATCGCTCAACCGGCGCGCGGGAGGCGAAAGTTCAAGCCCCGCCCAAGGTACAACAAAAGTTGTCATCGTTTCAGAATTGTATACCACACGCACAAAATATTTCCGATGGCTGTAAGCTAGATTACCTAAGAGAAAACCTGCGAGCGCACAACTACAACTCACAGTTTTAATGCTTTTATGGCATCTAGAAAGCTCTGTCTACCTTCAGAGTATGAGAGTTCAAAGACACAGCACAAATTTAAGCTAACATTCATGGCGGCAGGCTCACGTGCCCCACCTTCCCAAGGTACTAGCTTTAGCAGGGAAGCAAAAATCTAGTTAAACTACTGTTATCTTCAAGTAAGAGAAATCTACACAAACTGCAGCTACACGGGGTTTGGTGTTTTGGGTTTTTTTTTTTTTATTTTCCTCACAGTAGAAAGACACTATAGAGGAGAAGAGTGCTGGACGGAAAGGGCCCCTGGAGGTCTCTACGCCACCACTCTCTCCCAAGCACCAAGAGCCACCCCCCAGGACACATCCCAGGCCTGCACCACCCTCCTGGGGAACAAGTTCTCCCCAGTGCCCAACCAGAGCCCACCCAAGCTGCAAGTTCTGGCTTTTGCCCCTTCTTCTACGCTGTCTGCCGCAACTGAGAGGAGGCTGGCTCCACTGTCCTTGCAATGGCCCTTTAAGTAGCTGTAAACTACTGTCAGATCACTCCTCTGATTCCACGTGCCCAGCTACCTCAACCTCTTACCTTTGCCTATCCTCAGTGAAGGGCACTGATTTGAAAACTATTCAGGGTAACAGCGCCCAGAAATTAACAGCAGCCCTTCAAACTTGTTTGAGGGGAATGCAGCTTCAGGCCTTTTTTTTGAGAAAAGACACAAAAAGCTTACATCGGTTTGTTATTCTAAAACATGCAACACACAACTGAAGCGACAAATAAACTACCCATCGCCCTTCACCTTTGCTAAATTCTTTTCAAACAGACATACTTTAGCATACCTGTGAAGGAAGTAGTTTGGCAATCGCTCCACCACAACGACAACAAACTCTCAAACTCAAGCTAAGCTGCTCATTCGCAACAGGCTTCTCTCCACTGCTTTTGGAAGGCTCTCCCAAGGAAGTCTTGCTTTCAGTCCGGCAGTCCGGATCACTCTTTCCCTCTGGTACCGCACACCTCTCTCCAGCTGCCGCTTGGCATTCCTCAGGCGCAGTCTCTCGCACTTGTTCTGTTTTCCGCCTTTTAGTTGCAATATTTGTCTCTCCTTCTCATCTTCTCTTGAGAGGCAATGGGTTTTCTTGAGAGACATCGGCTTTTTTCTTCCCCTCACACCCAAGAAGGTTTCTCCAAATAGAGGTAACATCCAGCCAGTACTTTGGCTCCTCAGTGACAAAGGCTTTTAATCTCATGCAGCATTCTCCCTGGAAGAAAAAGCAGTTTCAGGCCAAGTAGTTCGGTCTCAGCACTCTGTTCTCCTACGTACGGACTGAGAACAGCTGTTAACAGAGACTGTGCTCAGATTGCATCAATGCGCAAATCCAGGAACCACAGCGCCAGCAGACACCACAGGCACAGCTGAGCTCTCAACACCCACACGCCCCACCAGCAAAGACCCAGGCAGCCCTCTGATTACAAGCTCTGCAGAACCAAGATTAAATCCTGCGAGGGCTGAATTCTGCAGAACAATTCAGCAGCTCTAGACAACCAGACCACCTCCGAGAGCCATTCCCAGGGACGGAGGACCCGCCTACCATGCCATCCTCCCCAGAAAGCAGGACTAAGAGATGTGGGACGCTTTCCAGGATTGAAAGACAGACGCGAACATTAATTCAGCTCACAATAAAAGCCACGAGTTTATTCTTTTAGAAGGGAAATCTCTCCTTGCTAGTCATCAACCTGCCTTCAATCCTGCAAAGTTTCCAACGCACGCCCAAACTTACGCCCATGGGTAGTCCACTTGACTTGGCTACGACAAGAGAGGCACGAGGAATAGACACGCCAGTTCCCTTAAAAACCTTGAAGCTGGTCAAGGTGGGGGGCGGAAGGGGGAAGGTATTTCTAGTTCTCATTTAGAACCATGGTGAAATTTGAGCCTCAAAGCCTGAAGGCTATTTGTGGTCTCCCAAATAAAATCCCACCGGCACACAGATATCAACCCATCTGACTTGAAATTCTTACTCCAGCACTGACAGAGAACGGGACCTCAGTAGCTGAGATTTACAAGAAATCTGTGCACTGAACGTGTGAAGTGACGCAAGATGGACGTCTGGATCCACTTTGCCTAGAAGAAAATGACTCATCGTTAAAATGCACACAACGGATCCAGAACTGGACTGCGGTTCCAGGATGGGGTGGGGCTTGGGTTTGGGTTTTTTTTTGGGGAGGGGGGGGTGGGTGGGGGGAGGGGGGTCGTGGGGCTGGCGTTACACATACACATCTATGTACAGTGCCAGCAGAACACAAGCGGGTAAGCTACCTTCAGCACAACAGAAAGAACTGAAAACATATCTGGGTGAAGGCTACTTCAGAACCGATTGCTGTCAATTACAACTATGGCTGACAGTAACTAAATAAATCAAACATTACCTTTATAAAGAGGACTTGAACTGGGGCTTCACGTTTCTGAGCACCCACCCTGTGAGCAAAGCGGAGGGGACGACCCGAGGGAAGGAGTCAGCGCCGTACCTTTCTCTCTAGAAACTGCAAGCGGGGGGTGTTTCTTAAGCAGCACAAACAGTTGCTCTCCAGACTGCACTTTCCTCAGCTCGCCCGGCTCCGCCTCCGTGCTGAAGAGGACCTCTCCCGAGGCGCAGCCCACCTCCGGGGAAAACCAGAAACCAAGCCAAACCGGGAACGGGTTTTGCCTGACCACTGGCAGCAGCCCAGCAGCCCCTCGCACCCGCTCGCCCCTTCGCAGGGAGGAGGGCGGCGCAGACCTCCGCTCAGCCCGGGTGGCGAGGGGACACAGCCTGACCCAGCGGCAGGTGTCCCTGCCCACGGCAGGGGCGGCACCAGACGCTCCTTAGAGGTCCCTTCCGACCAAGACTAAGACCAAGACCAGACCCCGGGGGCCCCACGCAGCTGGCGGCACGGCCCACGCCGCGGCCGCCCGGCTCTGGGGCGCGAAGCGAACGAGCCCGCGTCCCCGCCGATCCGATCCGATCCGATCCGATCCGATCCGGACCGGACCGGACCGCCCCGACTGGGCACCGGCGCCGGTTCCCCCCTCACCTCCGTAGGTCCGAGCTGCGCCCGCACCCCCCGCACGAGGAAGGGATCCAGCCCGCCGTGCACAAGTACCGCCCGCCCCCCGCCGCCATCTTGGCCCGCCCCGCCGCCATCTTGGCCCGCCCCGCCGCCATCTTGGCCCGCCCCGCCGCCCTCAGGTGCTGCCGGCGTCGGGACCGGGGAATTTGTTAAAAGCGCCCACTCTGTGGCGCCGAAGCGGTGTCTGCATCCACACGGGTTGCGAGGAAAGACTGTACCCACCCACACCCCCCCCCCCCACGCCCCGTGAGTGATTCAGCACCCACGGCCCAGGGGGAAGCGCCAGGAGGGCAGCTGGGAGCCAGCACCTTCCCGCCCGCCCCACACACACAGAGGTGACCTTCTCTGCTGCAGGGCCGGTGGCCCCGCAGCCACCCCCGGCTCTGCAGCGCTGGGGCTGCTTAGTCTGAGGAAGGTGAAGGGCAAGGATGGTGACAGTCTGCAGGCGAGGAAGAGGCTGGCAGTAACGTGTTCTCCACCTCCCGTGGGGAAGGTGGAAGTCATGGCCGTGGAGCGCAGCCGTGGAGGTTCAGGTGGAAAAGCCTTCCAGAAAGCCCAAGCCCCTCCTCCAGTATGAGCACAAGGAGCATCCTGGTGTGGGGCTGCCCAGAGCCCAGGCTTGCCGCTTGAGAAACAAAGACCGGGACCGGAAGCTGCACCCGGGATCATAGCTACTCCTTTATCATGCCGATACGTTGTTCCTCCTCAGAGTTAGTATGTTAAACACTTTCCATTTTATATCTATGTAAATAAGAAGGTGGAAACACCTCCTCCCCTCACCCAAATGTCAGAACAGAGCATGGCACCAGGAAGCAAGACAAATGAAGGCCAGCTCGACCCCTAAACGGGATTTGCTGAGCACCAGAGAAGCTGTGATCGGCCGATGAGCGGCTGAAAATACAGCTGGTAGAGTAACACAGGAGGGCTGGCAGGGCAGAGAGGTTTGCTCTGGGGAGAGAGGGCTGTCCGCCTCCCTGCACCGTAACGGCTGACCCCCAAGGGGAACAGAACATGGCGTTGGACAAGATTTCCCGTCTTCGTGATGCAGAAAGACCTGAAAATAACATTAGTAACAATAATGGTAACAAAAAGCACATGCTTTGTAGCTTTGAAATTCAGGTCTCCTCTGCAGGCTGTGGTGGACCATGGAGAAGACTTGTGTCGGCCCAGATTTGGCCAGGAGGTGGCCTGGAGGAATGTCAAGCCTGCTCCTTTCCCATCACTGGAGGTCTCCTGGGTGCAGAGGAGCAGGTGGCACTGGGACCGGCACCCCGAGGCCACAGCGGCCTGCGGCAAGGGCAAGGCTGCCTTTGGAGGCAAAGCACCTTTTAGAGGCTAAGCACCTCTGGAAGTAAAGCACATTTGGAGGCAAAGCAGCCGCAGAGGCCGTGGCATTTGCTGGGGGGGGGGGGGCCCTGCCCGGGATCAGGCAGACTGGTCCTGAGTCCTGGCTCGGCAGTGGAGACACTGTGACCAAGACAGTTCTTGTCCTGCATCCTCCCTTGCTTTGCTTCCTGCAGCCTGGCACATCCTTGACGCCCGTTAAGCGACTGCGGGCCCGAGCACGCCTCGGCCCTCAGCTCAGCTCGTGCTTTGAGGTGTTTCTGGAATAAGAAATGATCATAATAGTTGCAAGGGCTTTAAGGAGAAACAGGGGGGCACCCAAGTCAAATTAGGTTGTTAAGAGACTTTGAATAACCCCTTCTGCCAGTTAAACTGGTGTCACTGTTAAGCTCTGCTCACTGAGTGACCGGCTCTCTGTCCCCTGCTGCATGTCCCAAGGTGACAGGATGCAAACCAAGAGAGCAAAATTGCTACACCACCCCAGTCCCCACAGTAGCCCATCTTCATCCATCGCCCAGCAGGCAGCTCAAAGAAGGGAGCCCGTTGTGCTGAGAGGGTCTGGCCCCACCCAAGACTCTATTGACATGGGCCCAGCTCCTCGGCCCATACGTGGTCAAGTATGCTGCGGGCGGGAAGCCAACGCCTTAGCGCAGCCGGCCTGCGCGTGCCTCCCAGCCAGCAATCAATCAATCAATCGCCATCCATCTGTCCTCCCTTGAAACATGGTGGAGCTTCACCTGCTGCTTGGGCTCTTTCTCCCCATCCTGCACTGCCCTGCTGCCCCCAGATATTCATAGGGTATCTCCCCTGCCCTTTCCAGAGTGCAGGTAGCATGGCAGCGCTGGGAGGAGGTCAGTTCCATATTTGTATAAAACCCAGGGGAGCAGCTGAGCCCCTCGACCACCACACCAAGGGGTGCTGCCCAACGAGGTACAACTTTGTGCCAAACTTTGAATCTAAAGCCCCTACCGATGTTTCCTCCTCTCTACAGTCAATTGTCTATGCTCTTCCTTTGAACTATTCCTTAAAAAAAAAAAATTCCACATATCCCCAAGATTTCTTCTGTGCTAGGTAGCGTACGATGATGATGGCAGGGAGGGGGCTGCTTTTTTTTCCCCTCTCCATGCCGTTTTTTATTGTCCCTTCATTCCAATGGGAGACTTGTGGATGTGGGGGATGGCACCTCCACCGGCGATGGTGGCTTTGATCAGGGAATCCAACTCTTCATTGCTGCGGATTGCCAGCTGCAAGTGACGAGGAGCGATCCGCTTGACTTTGAGATCCTCTGACGTGTTGCCTGCCAGCTCCAGCACTTGGGCGGTGAGGTCCTCAAGGATGGCAGCGCTGTAGACGGCAGCGGTGGCACCCACTTGCCCGTAGGCTGGCGGTGCGAGTGTTCAAGTGTCTGTGGATCCTGCCCACAGGGAAGTGCAGCCCAGCTCTCTGTGAGCGCGACACTGCCTTTGCCTTGGCCTTCCCACTGTGCTTTCCTGCTTTGCCACCAGCCATGGTGCCACCGCCACCTCCCGAGCTCCGGTCCCGAGTCCACGCGGGAGCCGCCACAGGAGCCGCCAGACAATAAGCGTCTGGAGCGAGCACGAGGCTGCTGGCTGTGTGGCGAGGTCGGTGACTCCAGTTAGCAAGCAGCTAAACTGGTGTTTTTTGCAGTACTGCTGCCTACAGAAATTGTCCTCCTGCTCCCAGGCAGCGCGTCCCTCCCCTGTGCTGGTGTCTTTCTGGTGCCAGCACAGCTGCCCAGCGAACGTGACCAGGGAAATCAAGGAGAATCAGAGCTAGCGCTCTTTTGTGTGTGCTGGCTGAATTGGCGTGAAGCTCAATCAGTTTCCCTGGATGGTCCACTGCGCAAATGTACAAGTGCTTTGCACTGGCTCAAGGGTAGCCGGAGATGTGCATGGGAACAAACGGCCAGAGAAAGGTGGGGTACTTCTTTAGGCAGCACTAACCTACAGCATCTGTGAAACTACAGTGTTAATTGAGTGACACGGAGACTCGTTCCCCCCTCGGGTATGACACGTGTGCTCCAGAAGGCGTGCTAGCGCTTTCCATTTGTTGTCCAGAGAGTCAGTTTGATTTAGAGGTAAACCCCATATTCCGCAGGCAGCTTCCAGCACATGGTTCGTGCCTGTCTCATGCAGTGCTCTTCTCAACCGTACAAGTGCGCTGCAGCATTTCATGGGTCTTGAGCGTATGCGGGGACCGTAAGCACAAATGTACATTGTTGGGAGTGTTGAAACGTGTTACGATGATAAGTATAGGCGTGGGTACACTTTGAATATTAATGTTGTTTTAAAGTCTTAATGTGTCGGAACCTGATAGTGATTCAAGCCCTTTGGAACATTACGTACAATAGTACTGTGCTTTAACTTAGTGTTTATTTAATTGCTTTGTTGTAAATTCCCTTTCCAGTCACAAGTTCAGTAAAGCCTGTTAGGAGCGTTAAATGCGTGTGAGAGTTTTATTGTGGCAAAGCTGTAAAAAATACCCCATCTCAGCTGAGCCACCCGCTCTGCCGCACCCACGCTGCATTTGCAGGTGCAAGTGACCTAATCTTCAACCCGATGCAATCTTCCAGAAGCTTGTAACGTCTCGTTTCTGCACTGCCGGGGGAGCGTCCGTCTTCCTGGCATGTAAGAGAAGTCCGGAAGGGCTTGCTTAACCCGGCCGAGAGTCGTGCAGTCTCGGTGTGCCCACGGAGATGCCACTGTGCCCACCAAACCACGCTTTCCCCGTGTCCAAACCTTGAGATCTGTGCATAGATCAGAGGAGGGCAACACCAGCCAACAGATGAAAGAGTGGGGTTTGTCTGGCTCCACCCGACCTTTCAACACCACCTCTGGCCATTTAAACCTCACTGGCCTCCTTTTTTCCCCTCCAGCAAAGCAAGTGTACTGTTTCCCTGTGCAACCTAGAGCAGAAGAGGTCTAGTGAAGCCAGACGATGCCCTGCACTGCTCTGCAGCTTCTGGGAAGAAGGGAGTTCTTAGCAAGCCACAAGGGAGGAGGATTAATTGGCCAGCGTGCGGGGAGCATTGGCAACGCTCAAGAGGGTGATAGGCACCGATGCTTACAGGGGCGACTCAGAGACCTTTGGCATCCCTGTGATGCCCGGGTTCTGAATTGCTTGTGTTTGCAACAGAGATTCAGGAGGGTTCGTTAAGCGTTACAATTAAGGAAGAGAACTGACAAGCTGACGTAACAGAGTCCCCAGGAGTCCACAAAGACGGCCGTGACAGCATCTTGCTCCTTGGAACACCTTACAGAAAATGCCTTATTCCTACTTGGGAGTCTGTCTGTTCAAGGCCAAGAGAGCAATATTTTATACGCAGTGTTACCAACTGTAATACAGTTTTGGATTTCTCTTGAAATACTTGGACACAGACACATCCCTTCTGAAACAAGTCCAATCGGACACTTTTTAGTGGGGCCAGGGAGGAATTTGATGAAAATTAAGCACTTAGAATCATAGAATCGTTTAGGTTGGGAAAGACCTTTAAGATCATCCAGTCCAACCATTAACTTACACTACCAAGTCCACACTAAACCAATCAAGGGTAGACTAGACTAAACCATGTCCCGAAGTGCCACATCTACCCGTTTTTTGAACGCTTCCAGTGATGGTGACTCCACCACCTCTCTGGGCAGCCTGTTCCAATGCTTGACTACCCTCTCCGTGAATAAATTTCTCCTAATATCCAACCTAAACCTCCCCTGGCGCAGCTTGAGCCCATTTCCTCTCGTCCTATCGCTAACTACGTGGGAGAAGAGACCAACACCCACCTCACTACAACCTCCTTTCAGGTAGCTGTAGAGAGCGATAAGGTCTCCCCTCAGCCTCCTCTTCTCTAGGCTAAACAATCCCAGTTCCCTCAGCCGCTCCTCATAAGGCCTGTGCTCCAGACCCTTCACCAGCTTTGTTGCCCTTCTCTGAATGCGCTCCAGCACCTCAGTGTCTTTCCTGTATTGAGGGGCCCAAAACTGGACACAGTGTTCCAGGCGCGGCCTCACCAGCGCCGAGTACAGGGGGACAATCACCTCCCTGCTCCTGCTGGCCACACTATTCCTGATACAAGCCAGGATGCTCTTGGCCTTCTTGGGCACCTGGGCACACTGCTGGCTCATGTTCAGCCGGCTGTCGACCAACACCCCCAGGTCCTTTTCAGCCAGGCAGCTTTCCAGCCACTCTTCCCCGAGCCTGTAGCGTTGCATGGGGTTGTTGTGACCCAAGTGCAGGACCCGGCACTTGGCCTTGTTAAACCTCATACAGCTGGCCTCGGCCCATCGGTCCAGCCTGTCCAGGTCCCTCTGCAGGGCCATCCTACCCTCCAGCAGATCGACACTCCCACCCAACTTGGTGCCACCTGCAAACTTACTGAGGCTGCACTCAATCCCCTCATCCAGATCATCGATAAAGATATTAAACAAGGCTGGCCCCAAAACAGAGCCCTGGGGAACACCGCTCGTGACCGGCCGCCAACTGGACTTAACTCCATTCACCACTACTCTCTGGGCTCGGCCGCCCAGCCAGTTTTTTTACCCAGCCAAGACTACACCCGTCCAAGCCATGAGCTGCCAGCTTCCCAAGGAGAATATTATGGGAGACTGTGTCAAAGGCTTTGCTAAAGTCCAGGTAAATGACATCCACAGCCTTTCCATCATCTACCAGGCGGCTCACCAGATCATAAAAGGAGATCAGCTTGGTCAAGCAGGACCTGCCTTTCATGAACCCATGCTGACTGGGCCTGATCCCCTGGTTGACCGGCACTTGCCTGTTGAGTTCACTCAAGATGAACCTCTCCATAATCTTTCCCGGCACCGAGGTCAGGCGGACAGGCCTGTAGTTCTCCAGGTCCTCCTTCCGGCCCTTCTTGTAGGTGGGTGTCACGTTGGCAAGCCTCCAGTCCTCAGGGACCTCCCCTGTTAACCAGGACTGCTGACAGATGATGGAAAGTGGCTTGGTGAGCTCCTCTGCCAGCTCCCTCAGTACTCTCGGGTGGATCCCACCTGGCCCCATAGACTTGTGAGCGTCCAGGTGGCGTAGCAGGTCGTTAACTGCTTCCTCCTGGACTATGAGGGCTCCATTCTGGTCCCCGTCCCTATCTTCTAGCTCAGGGGCCTGAGTACCCTGGGGATGACTGGTCTGGCTGTTAAACACAGAGGCAAAGGCGGCGTTAAGTACCTCAGCCCTTTCCTTGTCCTCGGTGACAATGTTCCCCCCCACATCCAGCAAAGGCTGGAGATCCTCCTTGGCTCTCCTTTTATTGCTGATGTACTTATAAAAGCATTTCTTATGATCTTTTACAACACTGGCCAGATTAACTTCTTGCTGGGCTTTTGCTTTTCTAACTTGAGCTGAAGCCTTTCACTAGTAAAGATGCTAGGCTGCAATCCTCAGAACAGCGTCAACCAAGTAAGGTGACACTTGGAACAACGGAGATTCCGGGAAAACCTCACTGCTATCCCCACGTCACAGGTCTCTCTCTTACTAAGTATGGTGGAGCATGAACCTGACGACTGGCAGACAAAATACCTTTGACCATCCTGGGAATGTCCACTACACAAATTTTGCGCTCCAGAAATAGGGTGCCATATGCACACACCAGATTATTGTTAGTAGCTAATTTGGACGAGACAAGCCCCTGCTTCAGAAAGCATACGTCAAGAAAGACATGTAGACTTTAGGCGGGCAGAGGGCCATTCAGTGTTGTGATGAGGTAGGAGCCTAAGTGCTACCTATTGAGAGCCTGATGGTGTGCATGTGAATACGCTCCACCTCTGTCTTTCCATGTGTACTGCTCATTTTAGACTTTTATATTTCATCCTGCTGCTTTGCCTCCGGTCCCTTGCGTTGCCCGGTTGTTCCAGAATGATGTTGTGACTCTCCCGTTAGCAACGATTTCTGACTGGGCAGTGAGCCCTTACACCTCACTGGTTCAGCTGCCCAAGTCAGAACGGTGCTTGTGCTTGTGCTAGTCAAGGGAGAGAGAGGCGAGATCCTCCAGACAGCGACTGAGAGTAGCGGGGTAACGAGGAAGCCGAAATTGGGTTGTCGTTCTGACTCATCCTCCAGAGGAGCCTCTTGCTCTCCGTTTAAGACAGGAAGAGCCTTAGCAAGTGGAAGCTAGGCGACGTATTCCCTTTGGTGTCTGTCAACAACTTTCAGTAATGCATAAAACACCCCTCCATTACAAAACCAGTCCCACACAGAAGACCAAAGCAACACTTAGGGGGTCAAAAAATGTGGGGGAGACAAGCGGAACAGGACCTGTGTTAGTTCACGCTCTGGCTCTGTCCCCCGTAAAGAAGTGGGAAGGGAGGATGAGAACCTTGCCCCATACAACAGAGTAGTCTGGAGAATAAAACTTCCTGCACACAAGCGCTTGGGTAACAAGGTATTGAATTGCTGTGATAAACCTCTGGTAAAGTTCAGGTGGAGCCGGGGCATGGGGACGGGAGCTAAATTTGTGTATTAAAGACATGGGAGGAGGAGTGAAGCAGCATACACCTTCACACCCAACTTTCCTATTGGCCGAGGGGACCGAACTTGTCCCTTGTGAAGCTCTGACGCAGTAGCGTTGTCTCACAAAGGGAGTTTGTTACCCGGTGTGCGATAAACCAATTGAGTCGAGCAGTCGAGAATCCAATCCACCGAGTCGAGATATCCAGTTTATTTCATTTCTGTGCAGAGATGGGTGCTAGGTGGCAATTCCACAAAGCTAGCACACCCTTACAGTAATAGTTTAACATATGTATACTTATGTTGCTACATATCACTCCTTTCTATTTGCTTATCGTACCATCGTGGGTTCTTAGTCTCTTCTCCTTGACTGAAAGACACAATGTTGCATAAGGGTCTTCACGTGGAGGCAAGAATATTTTGGCACAGAGGTGTGTTTTTTTCCATGCAAATGAGCGTAGTTCATTTAAAGTTCATATACTCTTTCAGTTTGCGTCCAATTCCATGCTCTGCTGCCCAGGTATTTCTTTGTGAGTGATAACTTTCTGCTTTATCTAACATTTTGTCCTTGGGTAAATATCATTCGCTACTAGCTGACCGCGACATTATGTTGCTTGAGACATCAGTTCCCCACTTTGAGACTACGAGGCTTTCTAAGAGCTTCCTAAGTCTCCCTATGTACCCGTGCTAACATAATGGACTGTCCTCTAGTTAATTGTAACAGCATTCTCTTTAAACAATTCACAGCAATACAAATAATGAGCAGTGTTCTTATTACAACAGTTAAGAGTGTGAAATGAGCTCTCTAACCATCCGGTTAATGAGTATCCCAGTCCGTTCAGGATTTTGTTTAACCAGCCTCCTTCTAACCCTGCTCTTAGTTCCCTGCTTGCTTTGGCTACTCCTTTGATATCATCTAGTTGATGGTCCAAATCTTTAGTTACATTTGGAATGTGGACACCACACCTACCATTTAAAAGATTCAGGTATCCACCACACTCCATGTTCGTGCAATAATAATAAATCCAGAGGCAAACGGTTCTCCAGTGCCATTTTAGAGGTGGCTTGTAACTGGAGGTTTAAATCTGACAGACCAGTCCGAGTTGCATTCGCTAATGCTTCCATCTGCAAGGTTAAATTCTGAATGGCTAATCTATTCTGAAACCTGAGGAGTCAATACAGGTCCAAATATCCACGCTACCTTTGTTCCAGTACTTGGGTGTTGCCAATTGTCCTCGACTGATCTTTTGATTCTCCCCCAAATTCCGCAGCTTAATGGAGATTTTCTCCATAAGGGACAAAGTTAGCAGTCCTACGGTCCAGTATTTATTCTCATCTGAAAGGGGGAGATGAGTTACCCACTCCCCATCACTGCTTATCCATACCGTATATCCTAAGGCCGGGACTGTCATCTGGGTACGATCTAGGCCGCTCCAAGGGTCATTATTAGTCAGATGCGACCAGGTATCATTTAATGGAGTTACATAATTCCTGCATATGCATCCTAACCTTAGGGCCATAGCAACCGGATACACTCGCTGCACTTGTGGTTCTGAGCTATTACAGTTAAAGATTCTAGTACAATTCCAGTTTGACTTTGTTTTTCCAGAGGCAGTTCTTGACCTATCGAGATTGGGATAAGTTAACTGCACTTGCAAGGGTTCATCAGGAATACCTTCATTTCCTTCCCAAACAAAACACCAATCTGTCGGTTGGTTATATTCCCGGCACTTCCCAAAGCTGGGGTATCTGACAGCCCCACGGCCTATTACTACACTGATCTCCTGACGGTCTATATATTACTTCTTTAGCCCACGGAGTTTCAGCTTTGCTGATATTACAGTTTTCCACCGTACCACCTTTCGGAGTCCATTTGAGGGCATTATTTTCCTTCCTTATTGTACCATGTGGTGGACCCGTTAAGTTCCCTTCTCCACATGTCTTCCCCTGTTTTAGTTAGGTTTGTCGTTAGTACCCCCCCCATGAAATGGGATTCTCTGCGGACTTAGGAGTAGGTAAACACGCAGTCACTGAAGTCCAGTTTTGAAGTTTACCAAAGTCTCGGACCAACTTCAGAATAAGATTTGTGTTACTGCAATTAATGTAGGAGTACATGATGAAAACTTTCACCACACACATTCTGCTTTCCACTTGGCAAAGGATCGAAGGCTCTACGTGAATATATATATATATATATTTTTTTTTTTTACAATCAAGTTCAAAATCCCTTTGGGACGCAAAAACAGTTTATGTGTTCTTGAAAATTCTTATCTTAGTTTCTCCTGTCTTCTCAGAGCTCCATTGTTCCGTCGGCGCTTTTTTAACCCAGGTACGATGAACCCAGGAGTCAATGCCTCTTTCTTTGATAGCCGTGTGGGTAATTAGCAAAACCAGGTAAAGTCCCTTCTATCGTTCCTTTAAAGGTTCATCCTTCCACGTTTGGATATGGACTTTGTCTCTGAGCATAAGGCAACAAGCTGGAGTGTCTAAGGGTATTGGCGCCCTTTCAGTTAAATACCCGTGAAGGGAAGACAAAGCCTGTTCCAAAGATAACAGGTAACGGGATAACAATTGGTTTCCCGTAATACGCGTTTGATCACCTTTCCCAGTTAAACTATTTATGGGATACTGTTTCCCATACAGAACCTCAAAAGGACTAACTCCTTCGCTAGCTCGGGGAGTGACTCGAATTCTTAGCAATGCTATTGGTAGCACATCTGTCCACGTCGTTTGAGTTTCCTGACAAAGTTTTGAAAACTGTCTTTTCAGAGTCTTATTCATTCATTGGACCTTGCCACTTGATTGTGGTCTCCAAGGAGCATGTAGGTCCCATGTCATTTGTAAAAACTTTGCACCTTCCTGAGCTATTTGAGCTGTAAAGTGTGGCCCATTTTCAGCGGACATTCCTTCAGGTACCCCAAATCTAGGAATTATCTCCTTTAACAATATCCTTACTACTTCTCTAGCCTTATTGGTACAACACGGGAAAGCTTCAGGCCATCCTGAAAGGGTGTCTGGTAACACCAACAGCTAGCTATACTGATTGCTTTTTGGCAGTTCAGAAAAAACAATTTGCCAGTATTCCCCAGGCATGTGGCCCTTCCTGACCTCTCCAGGAGGAGATCTTTTCTGTAGTTTGGGGTTATTCTTACAACAACATAGTTATCGGGCACTGCTTCACAACAAAGTTTGCAAAAGTTTGCATCTTCGGTCCTACAGCGTATCTTTTGATACTTGTGACCAGAGCATCCGCTCCCATATGGGATTCACTATGGGTCTTCTTCAGTATTTCTCCTACCACTGGGGTAGTAACCAATACTTGCCCATCTTTGGTTATCCACCATCCTTCCTTGACTTGGTACACTCTAAATACTTGGCAAGCTGATCCTCCTCCTTAGAATAGTTTGGAGGTTCCCACTGAACTTTTCTTGATGGGACCAATGCTTCAATTAGCGATGCCCTTTCCGCAACTCTTTTGGCTATTTCCTCTGCTTTTCCATTTCCTTTAATGATTCCCATTTGTCCTTTCTGATGAGCTTTGCCACACATGATTGCAACTTCTCTCGGTCCCAGAACAACTTGCAACAATTCTAAAATTTCCGGTCCATATTCAATAGGGGTTCCTTGAGAAGATAGCAACCCACGTTGTTTCCAAATAGCCCCATGCGTGTGGACCACTCCAAATGCGTATTTGGAGTCTGTATTTACTTACTTACTGTAAGTAGGTACTTACTGAAAGTAAGTACTGTACTTACAGTACTTATTTGCCTACTGTATTTATTTACTCTTCTATCTTTAGAGGTTTGGTTAAATCCAGCAAACCCAAAGCAGGAGCCCTCATCAATTCAGTTTTGATGGAGTCAAATCCTTTTCGGCACTCTGGTGTCCATTCTAAAATTTCTCCGGGTCCCTTCATAGATTCACATACCAGCCTGGCAATCAGACTAAAATTTGGTAACCGGAGTCTGCACCATCCAGCCATCCCCCAAAATCCTCGCAGCTCTTTCTTAGATTTGGGGGGGGCTACTAAAACACGACTGGAACCCGTACTGACCCCTGGGTGACAGCGCTAGTTACTGGTCTCTGACTAGACTGGCTGCCACTGAGCAGCACCCTCGGGGCCCGGCCGCTCAGCCCGTTTCAGTCCCGCTCACTGTCGGCTCATCCAGCCCACTCCCGTTCCAGTGACCAGAACTCCGTATTTAAAAAGAGGTTGCAAGATGGGCATATGCAAGCACACTGCTTTCAAAATCCCAAGACATAAACCTCCCACACTGGCTCTGTCCACCTATTGCCCCAAAACCTACAGAGAAGGAAACACCCCGTAAATTACATATGCAAGGCCAACAGCTGTTTTTACTTCTGGCTTTGGCTGTTCTGCCTGTTGGTTCCAAATGAGTATTATTTTTGCAGGGCCATCCCAAAAGCTGAACATGGATTAAAGTTCTTCCTTGAGGCACCTGTGGGCAGGTGGGCCAGCCGGTGGAGCTGTCTGAGTGTCTAGAAGGTCTCTCTGAGCACTTCCTGGCCAGAGGCAGCACTGGGAGGAGGGACAGGGTGGGCCGCTGGTGCCCTTTGTGCAGCTTGATCCCTGCTGGGGGCAGTGCTTCCTGGATTCTCCTCCTCTCCTCTCCTCTCGCTGGCATTGCAGAAGTCAGATGCTGTGCTCCTCCTTCATCCAGGGTCGCAATGTGCCCCCGTCACCACCACAGCGCCCCGAGTGTTTGTCCAACGTGCATCTCTGGGGCGCTGAAACCCTCCTCCTCCTCCTCCTCCTCCTCCTCCTCCCTGCTGAGGGGTCACAGTCTGATGTCCGCAAACTGACTGTGGCGATCGCAGCCCCGCCGTGGCGATCTGCTCCGCTCTCTCTGCCTCAGCTGAGTTTGCTCCCGAGCAGCCCTGGCTGCGGGAGCCCACTTGGAGCTGGTGGTGGAGGGCCCTGCAGCTGCATCACCCCTTGGGGCTCGGTCACGACGGGGAGACCTTGCTCTCCTCCTCCTCCCCCTGCACCTTGCTGAGCAGCTGTAGTCCGTGATCTCCACAAACCGGCTGCGGAGATCATAGCCACGCCGCAGGGATCTGCTCTGTTCTCTCTGCATCGGCAGGGTTTGCTCCCAAGCAGCATTGCATGTGGGAGCCGACTGGGAGATGCCGCTGGAGCGCCCTGGAGCTGCGTTCACCCTGGGAGCGCAGTCACGACTTGCCAGGCTAGTTCTCCTCCTCCTTCTCCCTGCTGAGGGGTCATAGTCCGTGGTGTCCACAAACCAGCTGCGGAGATCTTTTCCCCACTGCGGGGATCTGCTCCGGACCCTCTCCCGGGCACCCTTCCTCTGGCGGCGGGAGGAAGGGCTGAATCCCTGCTCCTCTTTGGTGGTGTCGTCGTCTTCTTGCACGCTGTGCGGCACACGGTCAACTGGCTGACAGCAGACCGGGCACGCATCTTTCCTTCCAGACACCAGCCTTCTACAGCCGCAGAAGAAGCGATGCAAGCAGAAGCCCACGCAGGAGGCGATGTTGAGCCTGCCTGTCCAGATGGAGCACGGCCAGCCTGCAGATGCCTGCCGTGCACCTGCCGAGGTTAGCTGGCTCGTGCTGGCTGTTGCGGAGGAGCTGCTGTCCTCTGGAGAGTCCTCCATGCCCACCGCCATGCCCTGCAAAGAGAGCTGTGCCAAGGTCCTGCCCTTTCCTCCTGAAAGGACCAGAACAGTGAGGAAACCCCAGAAGCTCTGTGAGGGGACAGCTAAGGGCCGCCCAAAGGCTCTCCTGGAGGGCTGCAAAGGCAGAAGGGGCCAAAGGTGCACAAATGGGATGGATCTAGGTGGCATGCTTTGAGAGGGAGCAGCGTTGCGGCTGTGTGACCGGGAAAAGAGAGCAATGCCCAGATCCCACAAAGAAATCCACTGTCCATCTGGTGCCCTGACCCGCCTCCCCAGAATTACCTTAGTCCTGTGAGGCAGACCCTGTGGTCCCACAGAAGCCGCCTGCTTGCTCTTGGCCCCCCACAGACTGAGGAAGAAACGGGCATATGATGGTGCCGGTGAGGAAGAAGCCCTTTCTCCAATTTTCAACTCAGGGCATCTGGAGGGGAAAAAAAAAAAAAGGATCTCTGTTTAGGGCTCTTCTTGCAGCCTCCTCTGGGGCTCAGTCATTTTCTTGGAGCGGTTTCTACGACAGAGAGAAGACGTAACCAAGACTACAAATAGGAAATTCGATTGGGGTCTTCCCACCACGTCTGCCCCTGCCAGAGCAAGTCCTCGAGGGTCTTTATACCCGCTACAGCTTCCATTTCATAGAGTCAGAGAATCAGAGAATATTTTGGGTTGGAAGGGACCTTAGAGATCATCTAGTTCCATCCCCGCTGCCATGGGGAGGGATATCTTCCACTAGACCAGGTCGCTCAAAGCCTCATCCAACCTGGCCTTGAACACTTCCAGGGACGGGCCATCCACAACTTCTCTGGACAAGCCCTTCCAGTGTCTCACCACCCTCACAGTAAGGAATTTCTTCCTAATTTCTAATCTAAATCTTCCCTCTTTCAGTTTAAAACCGTTACCCCTCGTCCTATCACTACACTCCCTGATAAAGAGTCCCTCCCCATCTTTGCTGTAGGGCCCCTTGCTTGAAGTACTCTTCTCAACATTAGCCAGCTTCAGATAGCAGACAAGTAGCCGTTTACCCCCGGGGCAGCAGCCTAAAGCCCAGCAAGGGAAGATAAGGACTGACGTGGGGTAGTTCACGTTGGACAGCACTGAATGATGCAGGTACTAACTGTCTCCTATGACAGAAAGAGAAACACTCCAGAGGATGAGAAGAAACAAGCAAAGCCAGGAAAAGGAAACATATTCTGAACGGTTTTTTTAATACTTGTTATGACCTGACGTAAAAGAGTAAATAGGCTTGCTGCCCGAGAACTCTGTCGATGCCACAACCATCCACAGCCATGTCGTTCATCTTGTACCACAGTCCGTTGCTGGCCTGCAAAGAAAGGCATCGATACCTGGAGGTGAACTGCATGGTTTCTCCACAAAAACACAGGCAGAAAACTACAGGACCAAGAGTACACCAAAACAAATCCAATCCAGCCCCTGAAGAGACCTTCTCCCCCAAAGCCGTGGCTGCCAGTAACACTGCCGTGAAAGTTTCTCTTCCCCAGCACACATATTTCCCCTGCTAGGAAGGAAGTTGCTCTTTACCTTTGTGTAGCAGAAATAGTGTCCTGCATGGCAGCTGTCACCGCTGTGTACCAGGACAGCATATAAGGCGTAGAGGAGCGGTTCTCCAGCTGTCCGAGACATGTATGGCCGAAGATCCAAGTATTCAGGATACTCCACAACCTACGGAGAGACCCAGAGGGCTCAGAAATGTTCCTGAAATAGCCTTCCAAGACTGAAGGCTAGCGGTGTGTAAATACATCTTTTTGGCTCATGAACACTTGTTTTCCCTTAAAGCAACATCCATGGTTTGGGGGGCAGGAAACTGTTCGCGGTCCAAACAGCTCTGTCGGAGCAGAGCATGTGCTTGTCTTCCCGCGGGAACTCTCGTCTCCCCAGAAGGGAACACAAAAATCCCAACACGAACAACCGGTGAAAGAGCGTACTGCTTTGGAAATCTCCTGCTCCGGGAAGAGAAAGTTGCGCTCCAGTTGCGTACACACCTTGCTGATCTTCCTGCCAGTGAAATCTTGAAACCTTTTCAGACACACCGTCAGAACCTTGGGCGCGTGATGGACCGTAAAGCTCTTGGAGGCAGCAACCATCTTGTCACACCTTGTAACCAAGCACAGAGATGAGTGCTGAAATGCACCTCTCTTGCCCCAAGAAGGCCAGACAAGCTTTCCCTTCTCACACATCCTTATGCTATTTTAAGGCTATTCAGTACCAGAAGGCCGTATTAAACAAAAGCTGCATCTCATTATTGTGCATCTAACCTACGTGAAAAGATGACTTATGCCGCATGACATGCGGCACCTTCACGCAGCACCTAGTATTAGTATGTCGTTAGTAATCCTCTTACTTGCTACATTTAAAGCAGTTTTCGCCATCCAGCTGCTCGGGTCTCACAAAGTCCTCCAGAGCTGCGGTGACAGATGAGGCCGCCTGGAGGAGCGAGAAAGGATAGCCCTGAGCTCAGGGCATCACCCTCGCCCAGACACTTACTAGGAGTTGACAGGAAGACCCAGGTAGCTGAGGCTGAGGAGACCCACCCTGAAACCCGCAAGCAGTGTCCAGAAGGAGGCACAAAGAGGGTATTATGCTGAACACTTCCCTCAATTCCCAGGGATTCCCGGCGCTATCAGGAGCTACCTCTCTGTGGCACCGCACAGTTCAGCTACCAATGCTGTGCAGGGTCATCAATAATGAAGACACCACAACCCATCAGCCTGGGAGCCAGACGGGTGTTGAGGAGGGCAAAAGGAAGACGGATGAGAGTACGTCAAGGGTGCAGAGAGGATAATTTGTACTTGTCCAGCTTAAAGCCAGCACCTACATGCAGACCGCTGCCACGGCCTCCCCAGAAGGACACAGGCCATTCCATTCCACTGCCCACCCGCCACCAAGCTCTCTTATGTTTGCACTCTACGTTTTTAAGCCAAATGCCTCGATTCTGGAAAGCTACAGGGGTCTTGGGACGTTTGAAGCACAATTACAAACCCTCTTACTTTTATATCCAAAGGGACATCCAGGAAGGCCTCGTAGGAATCGGACACTGCTCTGCAGCTCAAGCACGTGACTGGAAGGCAAATCAAAATGCTCAGCGACAGGGGAAGTTGACTGACTCTGCCCGTTTCCGACCTTCAGGCCTACTACGCCAGTCACACCATCAGCCGTTTATCACGGGCAGACGGGAGGGCACAGACAATTCCAGGGAGAGCAACAGTTGTGGGAAAGTACCTCTGGATCTCAGAAAGCCCCCAAATATTTGATGGACGATGGTAGTTGCTTGAGAAGAGACGTCCAAGCTAGAAAGAAATGGTAAGGCAGAGAGTTATCTCCTCCAAGAGTTTTGCTTTGTCTGAAAGCCCTGGGCGTAGGTTCTCCTCGATGGGAGTACCTCAAGGAGTGCAAAGGGCTCGGGAACACTGAAAAGGTAATCGGCTTGTGCTTACTCGCTGCTTCCACTCAGACAGGCTCTCTGCATGGCATCGACAGTATAGCGTAAGAACTCGTGGGCGTCTTCCTGCATGCCAAGCTGGAAATGTTCTCCTATTCCTACAAAAGAAGAAGTTAGTAGATCTCTCCTACAAGAAGGCAAGAAAACCTGTAGGGGCACCTGAAATGACTTACGTGTGAGGACACTGATGACACCGCTAGGCCGGATGGCACAGACTGAGGAACGCAGGACCTCGTTAACGTGCGCTTCCATTACGCACATCATGCAGAAGCCTTGCTGACGACCTGAAGCGGGAGGAGGGAGGGGAGCAAGCTCCTCGGGTTAGCAAAATATCCACAGCGATGGGAAACGTAATGGAGATCTTGAAGTTCTAAGAACAGTCTCCACTCCTCCTCTCCCAAGGTGCCAATGTCCCAACAAGCCCCAGACATTATTTTAGTGCCTAGAAAACTTTCTTCAGAGGGATGCTAAACTGACAAAAGTTTTCTGTGCAATAAGCAAAGAGAGCTTAACTTGTCGGAATAGGGACTGAGACCTGGGGCTAGAAAGAGGTGCCTTTCTGAAGATCAACACACCTAGACACGAGGGGCGGCTTCTAGGCTTGAGTGTTCAAAGAACACCACCTCGGGGGGTTGACAAAGAAGGGCTGCTTTTCTGGTAGATCAAATTCCAGATTCTGGGAATCCTTGCAAAGTGTCCCACAGATTTACAAGGAGTTGTTCATAAAAGTTCTCACATGACTGGCTGTGCTCACGAGAGAGCAGGTAGTTGGCCAGAGGGGGTGTGTACGTCAGGCACTGCAGGACGGAGTTGAGGAAGCACGTATTGCCCAGGTTGTAGAGTCCCGCTCCAGCTCTCTGTCTGTGCTGCCAGTCCAGGCAAATCTTCTCCGGAGGAAAGAGGACCCTTTGTGGCGGAGCCATTCCCTCGGCGACGACTGCAGGGCAATGACATTTGCAAAGAGATGACACGACATTGTTGCACAAAAGCATGTCTTGGGCAAGCACCTAGCACAGAAGGTAACCCTACTGATGTCAGGATCTTTCTACGGGCAATGTCGTCTTTCAGAGTCTCGTACATAGTGGCAGAGGAGTGACAAAACGCGTTTTCATGTGTCTAATGGAAAACAGCTGGGTAAGTCTGGCTGCTATCAGGAAACGCCCCAGAATTCACGCTAGGCTGTCAGCACATCAACATTCAGGGATGGAGCACCAGCCACGTCCGTTGCCTTTGGGGAGTCACAAAGTCCAAGCCTGCTGATGAAGCCGTTACTCACAGGAGTCGTTCCCCATTGCGGCCATCGCTCCTCTCAGGAACACAGGGGAAAGCTTCGGATGACAAAGGATCTCAGGACACGCTCCAGAAAGAGATCAGCGCCAATGCCGTCCCCTGATTGCAAAGAAATAATCGCAGCTCAACAAAATGATTAAAAAACCCAAACCCAAACCCAAACACAACCCGCAGAACAGCAGCCGCCATCGAAAGAGTTTCAGTGGTACGTGGAACTGCTGCGGAGCCTGCAGGCCGACGGCCCTGCTGTCCCTGTCACAGGACTCCAATTGACAGCAATTACCAAGGCCCTTTTGAAAGACTGCATTGCGTGTCACCTTCTCTGAAGAGCACCTGCGGCTCACCTGTGGCTAGCGTTAGCAGCAGAGCCCTCTGGCTCTCCAGCCCACACTTGCCCACCTTGTATGCAGGACCGACCGGCTTCCGGCCGCTACTTTAGCGGCTGCCTTTGCCATGCTCCGTTTCTGCCTGCCTTCCTACCGCATCAGTCAGGGTGGGAAAACTGCTTGTCATTCTTGGCTGAGCCCAGTGCCTCAGACTACACTGCCACCCCCCTACTTACCTATCCTAGGGTATGGTAGAGAAATAAGTATCAGCACAAAGGAACTCTACCCGTAGCGCATATCCGGCCAGCCTGTAAAGGTGTAATAGCTCAGCCTAGAGCTCGGAAGGTATAGACCAGCCGATACTTTTGTCCCGTATCTCTACGACTTGTCCTGAAAGCCAAAGTGTAATTACCTTTGCAAGAGGAGGGAAGCTGAGAAGAAGTGGGCGGTAGACGATAAATGGCTGGAAAAGAGTAGTCGCGCAAGTAGCAATGGAATGAGCCAAGTTATCCCGAAGGCCAGCTCGGCCCAACTAGCTTTCCCTGGCCCGCTTTTCAGGATGGCAAGCCCTGGCCAGGTGAGCTCATAATCACCGGGCGGGTGTCGCATCACTGCCCCTTTGTGACACGGGGCCGCACGGGGACGTGCCCCCTCGAGGCCGTGGAGCCACGCATCCAACACATCCCGGGCGCCTGCCGCAGCCAGCAGCCGCTGGGCTTCCCCACGCGCTACCAGCGAAGGGCTGTTCGCCTGCCGGCAGAGCTCCTGCCTCTTCCTGGGGCCGCGCCAGCCAGATGAATCAAAATCTGCTCAGGGCTGCAAGCGTGCCTGTTCACAGCTTTGGCTGGCACGTTCGGGCGGCTGAGGGCTTCTTTTCCACTCTTCTCAGGTGCAGGGCTGTGTCCGTGAGACTCGAGTAGAGCAAAGCACCCGGTCTCTTACAGGTTCATTTCCAATGAACTTTATCTGCTCCCCCCAAGACACAGCCACGGGCTGACTCTGAACTAGCACTACCAAAGAAGTTACTTTTGCCCCTGCTCCACTCGGGGAGCCTTTTTTCTTTTTAGATTTCGCTTGAGGCATCTAGTTTCTCTGCTGCCTTGCTCGGGTTCCTGGTTTTCATCATGTCCCTCTCGGGACAGCTCAGTTTCTCCCCTCTCTTGCTTGCGGAGGCTCATTTTGCCCCTTCTCCACACAGGGTGCCTGGATTTACTCCGGCCCTGCTCAGGTGGCTCGTTACACCCCTGCCCAAATCCGGGGTGGCTAGCTTTGCTCATGCCCCGCTTGGGGCATTTAGTTTTGTCCCTGTCCTGCTCAGGGCATCTCATTTTGCCCCTGCCCCAGCCCCGCTCAGAGCAGACATTTTTGTCTGTGCCCAGCTGGGGGTCCCGGTTTGCCCCCGCCTTTCCCTGCTCCACAGTCCCTCTTGCCCTGGCCTCTCTCGTTGCCCTCCAGTCCGGCTTGGGCGTTTCTCCTGACTAGGCTGTGTCCCATCGGGGCAGGGCCCAAGGAGCTTGCACCGTGCTCCCCTCCCAGTCGCAACCCCATACCTGGCTTCTGTCTGTGGTGGCATCAGGGCTGTGGGGCTGGGGGCGATGGGTCGAACAGCCGCCTGGCCCTGGGGGCTCCTTGTCCTTCAGTTCATTCCCCGTTGAAAGGCAGCCCCTCCGCCAGCAGACAACTGCAGGCGGCTCTCTGCGCTTTCCGCAGGCACTGCTGACTGGGTCCTTGCAGGGCTATATGTGCAAAGTCACCTCACAGCCAAGCTCGCTTCAGGGTCAGGCCTCGGGAGCCAGCAGTGCCCGTTGCCTCCCAGGGAAGCAGAGGATCCTGCCAGCTGGATGTTGAGCAGGGTGTGCCTCTGCTGCCCGCTCCTCACTCACGCACACATCGCCTCCCGCTCCAGAGGCTTATTGCCTGGCGGCTCCTGTGGCGGCTCCCGCGTGGACTCGGGACCGGAGCTCGGGACGTGGCGGTGGCACCATGGCTGGTGGCAAAGCAGGAAAGCACAGTGGGAAGGCCAAGGCAAAGGCAGTGTCACGCTCACAGAGAGCTGGGCTGCACTTCCCTGTGGGCAGGATCCACAGACACTTGAACACTCGCACCGCCAGCCTACGGGCAAGTGGGTGCCACCGCTGCCGTCTACAGCACTGCCATCCTTGAGGACCTCACCGCCCAAGTGCTGGAGCTGGCAGGCAACACGTCAGAGGATCTCAAAGTCAAGCGGATCGCTCCTCGTCACTTGCAGCTGGCAATCCGCAGCAATGAAGAGTTGGATTCCCTGATCAAAGCCACCATCGCCGGTGGAGGTGCCATCCCCCACATCCACAAGTCTCCCATTGGAATGAAGGGACAATAAAAAACGGCATGGAGAGGGGAAAAAAAAAGCAGCCCCCTCCCTGCCATCATCGTACTCTTCCTAGCACAGAAGAAATCTTGGGGATATGTGGAATTTTTTTTTTTTTAAGGAATAGTTCAAAGGAAGAGCATAGACAATTGACTGTAGAGAGGAGGAAACATCGGTAGGGGCTTTAGATTCAAAGTTTGGCACAAAGTTGTACCTTGTCGGGCGGCACCCCTTGGTGTGGTGGTTGAGGGGCTCAGCTGCTCCCCTGGGTTTTATACAAAAATGGAACCAACCTCCTCCCAGCGCTGCCATGCTACCTGCACTCTGGAAAGGGCAGGGGAGACACCCTATGAATATCTGGGGGTAGCAGCGCAGTGCAGGATGGGGAGGAAGAGCCCAAGCAGTAGTTGAAGCTCCACCATGTTTCAAGGGAGATGGACAGAAGGATGGCGATTAATTGATTGATTGCTGGCTGGCAGGCACGCGCATCTTGAGCTCTGAAGGTGTTTTGAAAGAGCTGCTCCACACCTAGGCTATATGGCGCCACATCAGTCTGCGTGGCCTGTTCCACCACCACGTTGCTCATTCTCCCACCCCCCCGCTCCTCCTCCTCCTCCTCCTCCTCCTGGGAAGTAGTTACTTTTTCATCCAGAACATTTTCAAGTGTCTCTCGATTCACTGCAGAACTGGAGGGAGCTGGATCGCTCACCTCAGAGCTTGTGGCGGTCAAACTCTCTTCAAATGCATCAGTCTCGTTAGCCGTGCCCTCGTTAAGAAGCAGCCCACTACCTGCCACCTCCTCCAGAGCTTGGTCCTCCGTGATGAGGCTGCCTGGCACCGTGGCACACAACGCTAACGCCTTCCCCTCCGAGTCATACGTGTACTCCGGGCACTGCTCATCTCTCACAGAGCTGTTCTGAGCCATCTCCACGCTCTGCAGCAGAGACTCCAGTTTCTTGTTTTCAACGCTTATGTCTAGGAAGTATTTCTGATTTTTTTTTTTGTCGTTCTCAGACAAACTGTTCAATAGCCTGCTTCAGTTCTTCAATTTCCCTCCTTGCTTCCAAGAAGGCCAGCTCCACCTCCACACCATTACACTCTTCCACAATCCACTCTTCCTTCACGTGTCCCAGATGAGCTTTCAGCCCTTCTACTTCTGTTTCCCTGCAGCAAAATAAAAATATTGCGACACTGTTTCGTTACAGAGTCAACGTGAGGCTCCACCGCACTGGGATGGCTATGCTGCAGAGATGCTCCAAGAAGGAAGCACATTCCTCCGTGCACCATTTCCTGCCGCCTCCGGGAGAGCTGGCGGAGACGTAAGCCGGCTGCCAAGACACGCCGGCTGACTGCTGACTGGAGTCACCGACCTCGCCACACAGCCAGCAGCCTCCGGGGCTGTGCTGTGATCCTGGACATTTTGAGGTGCAAGCGGGGGCCTCTAGGTTAGGGCCAGCCAGTACAGTGCTTAACGTCTCACCGACTGCCCGGCCCTGGAGGAGACGAGAAGCAGCTGCCTGCACGCATCCCCCGTGCTTGCCAGCAGCTCCTCACATACAGCCAGAGCCAACGCTGGCCTCAGACAGCAGGATGGCTCGGGGCTGCAGGCCCCTGGCTTGCTTTGCACCCACCCAGCCCAGCACGGAGCCAGAGGCTGCTGCCTTGACTTGCAAGCACGTGGGGAGAGGGGGCCCCTGCAAGACATCCAGCCCTCGCAGATGCAGAGGTCGGGCTATCCCAAGCTGGACCAAGGGCTCCCTGGGACTCTGCCTTGGGGCTCCTTACAAACACCCCTCTGGGCCTGCTTGGGTGGCGTCTGCTGGAGAGCCAGCTCTCAGAGAGCGGCTTTAGCAAGAGAGACGACACCTGCTGCTGTGTAATGCATGTTGTCGCTTCTTTGCTTAGCGTACCTACAAAGGGCTACTGTGAACAATTCAACACCTAAGCGACAAAAACACAAGCAGGCACCCTGGTTTGTGTAAGAGCTTTTCTTTCATTAGGGGAGAAGGATGACACTTGCAGTCATATTTCAGTGAGTGAGGTACAACAGGGGACTAAGGTCTTGCAGGTAGAAACTGGCTTATGTACAAAAGGTCTCAATGCTCAATCACACTGGGAAAATATTACCCTTTAAAAATATTCTATTGGGAAAGTTCAAAACAGGGGAAAGAGGCAGCCATATTCATAACTAAACTGCACGGTACGTATTCACTGAGCACGCCGTGAAACCTGAAGTACCTGAGAACAACCTGATCCACCTGATCGTCTTTCAAATTTCTTAATGAAACCTTGATGCGGTCAAGAAATGAGTCAAAATGTTCTGGATTCCCACCCCTAAATGCTCCTGAATACATCTTTCCAACTCTGATTTCTCAAGTGAAATAGACCTTTCTTTACCTTTCCTTACCTCTCCTCTCAGATTCCTTCAGCTTTGTTTCCAAATGCTGTACTGGAACTTCCTTCTGCTGCAGAGCAGTCAAATACGGCTTGGCATTTTCTGGCTTAGTGCTGCGATTCACCACAAGAAACGTATCTCCCCGATCGCCTGAAAAGGAAAAAAAAAAAAACCAACAAAACAAACCCTCACTTAACATCACTCCTGCAGTTCTTCAGTCCTGGCAAAAAGAAAAACATCCCACAGACTGATACAAAGCTTGACGCCTTTGGGGCTCCTCAGTGTCTGCACAAGTGACTCCCTCTGGCAAATCAAAGTACTTGAGGAAACGCCTCATTTGTGGCTATCGCACAAAATTTACTATTTATGGTACTTGTCTTCAGTGCCATTACATCAAATGAGACATTTCACTTCAAACCCCGAGCCACCCCCTCACCCAAAACACGTGGTGTGCCCACGAGCAGGCAGCCGGGCTGCTGGCAAGGGCGCCCAGCTGCAGGACGGCCAGGTGAGGTAGCGTACGGACCGAGTTCAGCTCCACACGTGAGTTAGGAAGCTGAGCACCCTGAAACCTAGATTCATCCTAGCTAGCTTTAGGTGTGCACCTGACATGCTTGGCTGTTGAGTTGCCCGAGAGAGACAGAGAGGGAGGGAGGGAAACAGCAGCAGCGCGGTGGCAATTTCTTCTCTGCAACATGTGTTGTGTGCGCTGGCAGGCATCTCTTTTCTTCCCTGTACAGGAAACTGCACAGGGAGGTGCCTAAGGCTGGGCAGGCTGAATTTTCACCCCAGTGTATAATAGTTGCTATACTACCCCACCCAGCTCTCTCCAAAGCAAAAGCACCCTTACACGAAAGAACCAGTGAATGCACAGGAGAACTGATGGCATGAAACCACAGGAAGGAGCCTGCCTCGGAGGGAAAAGCAGCTACAAAGGGCGTTGACTAAAAGCAACCTTGACTTTTACAGTGCTGAAACAACATGGATGAATGAATACCATATGAAACAATAGGGATGGAGCACCCCGTTGACTGTCGAGCCACCAACATGAGGAGTCACACTGACGCCGAGGAGCAAGATGACCTGCTTGGCAACCCAGACAGCTGATGCCACGTTACAGTGCAGAGGAGGTCAGTCAGTGCCACTGAACACCGGGATGCTGAAATACACACTCGCCTCATCACTGGGCCGCTGTTGCTTCCTTTGCAGGAGCCCGAGTTGCTGCTGCTGGCTGAAGAAGCCCCGTAATGCTGGCGGATGTCAGCAGGAACTCCGCTGGGTTTTGCACAGTCTTGACTAGGGGTCCTTTTCACGGGAAGCCCGTGGGCTGGCTCTGCGCTTGCAGGATAAGGATCCATTATTCCGACCACAAGGGCCTCGGCTGGAGGGAACCAACATGGTTAAAGCACATTGGATTAGCCTCATCACGCAACACACTGTGTGCCTTATTTTACACACAAAGCTGTCTAAACACTAAACCAGATAGGTAGCTGTGAGTGGCCGGGAAGACAGACAGTCCTGAAGTCATCAGCCACTGCACGTTCTTCAGGGATCTTCAGGGATCTCCTTTTATTTTGTTTTTTGTTTGTTTCTCCTTTGTAAGGAAGGAGATAAGTACCTAAGTGCAGAAGATTTGTGCCCGAGACCCTGAACCGCAGGTGGCCTGTGCCGCCAGCCCGGAGCTCAGCAGATCATTACTTAGGACAGATGGGATTCAGGCTTTTGCCTTCTACTTGCCCATGCCTCCTTTCTAACTTGCTGACTCCTTTCTTGGATCCTGCGTTTGCGCTGTGACCTCTGGGTGCTTGCTGCAGCCTGAGAGCCTTGTGAACAAAAGGAGATACCTGTCTTGAGAGGCCACAGCCCAACCACTAATTGCCTACGTCTCTACTAAGCCACATCGACAATAACTGTTCAGAAGGGCGTGGATCATAACATTTCTGACACAGAACTAAAAGGTCCCTTTTCTAGGCCACTTTAATTTAACGGGAACTTGTGGATTGGGGTTCAAAATTAGGAATGCTAATCAGTTTTACCTAACTTGTTAAGCCTCTTTTGCTCAAAATATTTACGTTCGGATTATATTCCAATATTATCTCTCGGAAGTTGTAGAGCACTTCTTTCTCTTCAGTGCCATTTAGTTAGCTTATGTCCTAAAAATACTTCACTCCTGCTGACTAACTAAATTCACGGTGCAACATGAGATACAGAATCGCCCTGTGCGACGCTAGGGCGCCTTGGGCAGCGGTCCTCAGAAAAAGGACAAACAGAGGGTGCCTAAGCTTATCAGGGATGAACGGAAGAGGAAAAGGCATCTAATGAGACCCACTTGACGATCCAAGTGCCATCTTCAAACACAAACTTTCTTCCACAACTGAGTGGCTAAGACTGACTTCCCTTTCTGTTAAAACTACAAAACAAAAAACCAAACGAGGCAATAAAAGAGACGGAGACTGTACTTGGCTTCAATAAGGGCTAACAGCAGAGTGGTCAGAGACCTGATGAGGAACGCAGGAGACCGGGCTAGGATTCATCTCAAGAGCTCAAGAACACCACCTTGCTGCTCGCTCTCTGCCTCTACAGAGGCTAAACTAGCTGCCCAATGGCTCAGGCAACCTCCATTTTCAACAGAATCCGAGTCCAGCAGTTTGTAAGCGTGCCAGATCCTGAGACATCGCCTGTATGGATCCTTCCCCTGGCCTACAGGCCCATGCTGGCCGCTCCCGTGGTTAGGACCGGAGCTCAAGCGCTCTGGAAGGTGCGCACACACAGGCCACTGGAAAGCTTTGCTCAGCACTACCAGACGATGCCTAGTTGAATTCAGCGGCAGAAAGACAAACAGGGGAGAGGCTACGGTTCTGCGCGCAAAGGGAGCGGAGGACAAAACAAAAGAGATCGGGGGCAATTCCGGAAGCAGCGACAGGCCATCTGGCAGACAAGCACCGCTACCTCTAGATCGGGGTCCCGCAGACCAGCCCGCCACCCACACTGCTCCATGAGCGCTATGCCGACGGCTCTTCCGATCTCCTGCAAGGGGGAAGAACAGTCACGGGCAACACAAAGAACAGAATTAACAAAACTACAGATCACAGCCTTCACGGCACAGTCCTGGGAAAAGAAAGAGTCTCTCTCTATCCCTAGGACAACAACTCATACAAAGACCAGAAGACGTACAGCAGGGCACAGCGAGCGAGCGAGCGAGCGGCACAGCAGACACACCGCGGGACAAAATGACTATCGCTCAACCGGCGCGCGGGAGGCGAAAGTTCAAGCCCCGCCCAAGGTACAACAAAAGTTGTCATCGTTTCAGAATTGTATACCACACGCACAAAATATTTCCGATGGCTGTAAGCTAGATTACCTAAGAGAAAACCTGCGAGCGCACAACTACAACTCACAGTTTTAATGCTTTTATGGCATCTAGAAAGCTCTGTCTACCTTCAGAGTATGAGAGTTCAAAGACACAGCACAAATTTAAGCTAACATTCATGGCGGCAGGCTCACGTGCCCCACCTTCCCAAGGTACTAGCTTTAGCAGGGAAGCAAAAATCTAGTTAAACTACTGTTATCTTCAAGTAAGAGAAATCTACACAAACTGCAGCTACACGGGGTTTGGTGTTTTGGGTTTTTTTTTTTTTATTTTCCTCACAGTAGAAAGACACTATAGAGGAGAAGAGTGCTGGACGGAAAGGGCCCCTGGAGGTCTCTACGCCACCACTCTCTCCCAAGCACCAAGAGCCACCCCCCAGGACACATCCCAGGCCTGCACCACCCTCCTGGGGAACAAGTTCTCCCCAGTGCCCAACCAGAGCCCACCCAAGCTGCAAGTTCTGGCTTTTGCCCCTTCTTCTACGCTGTCTGCCGCAACTGAGAGGAGGCTGGCTCCACTGTCCTTGCAATGGCCCTTTAAGTAGCTGTAAACTACTGTCAGATCACTCCTCTGACTCCACGTGCCCAGCTACCTCAACCTCTTACCTTTGCCTATCCTCAGTGAAGGGCACTGATTTGAAAACTATTCAGGGTAACAGCGCCCAGAAATTAACAGCAGCCCTTCAAACTTGTTTGAGGGGAATGCAGCTTCAGGCCTTTTTTTTGAGAAAAGACACAAAAAGCTTACATCGGTTTGTTATTCTAAAACATGCAACACACAACTGAAGCGACAAATAAACTACCCATCGCCCTTCACCTTTGCTAAATTCTTTTCAAACAGACATACTTTAGCATACCTGTGAAGGAAGTAGTTTGGCAATCGCTCCACCACAACGACAACAAACTCTCAAACTCAAGCTAAGCTGCTCATTCGCAACAGGCTTCTCTCCACTGCTTTTGGAAGGCTCTCCCAAGGAAGTCTTGCTTTCAGTCCGGCAGTCCGGATCACTCTTTCCCTCTGGTACCGCACACCTCTCTCCAGCTGCCGCTTGGCATTCCTCAGGCGCAGTCTCTCGCACTTGTTCTGTTTTCCGCCTTTTAGTTGCAATATTTGTCTCTCCTTCTCATCTTCTCTTGAGAGGCAATGGGTTTTCTTGAGAGACATCGGCTTTTTTCTTCCCCTCACACCCAAGAAGGTTTCTCCAAATAGAGGTAACATCCAGCCAGTACTTTGGCTCCTCAGTGACAAAGGCTTTTAATCTCATGCAGCATTCTCCCTGGAAGAAAAAGCAGTTTCAGGCCAAGTAGTTCGGTCTCAGCACTCTGTTCTCCTACGTACGGACTGAGAACAGCTGTTAACAGAGACTGTGCTCAGATTGCATCAATGCGCAAATCCAGGAACCACAGCGCCAGCAGACACCACAGGCACAGCTGAGCTCTCAACACCCACACGCCCCACCAGCAAAGACCCAGGCAGCCCTCTGATTACAAGCTCTGCAGAACCAAGATTAAATCCTGCGAGGGCTGAATTCTGCAGAACAATTCAGCAGCTCTAGACAACCAGACCACCTCCGAGAGCCATTCCCAGGGACGGAGGACCCGCCTACCATGCCATCCTCCCCAGAAAGCAGGACTAAGAGATGTGGGACGCTTTCCAGGATTGAAAGACAGACGCGAACATTAATTCAGCTCACAATAAAAGCCACGAGTTTATTCTTTTAGAAGGGAAATCTCTCCTTGCTAGTCATCAACCTGCCTTCAATCCTGCAAAGTTTCCAACGCACGCCCAAACTTACGCCCATGGGTAGTCCACTTGACTTGGCTACGACAAGAGAGGCACGAGGAATAGACACGCCAGTTCCCTTAAAAACCTTGAAGCTGGTCAAGGTGGGGGGCGGAAGGGGGAAGGTATTTCTAGTTCTCATTTAGAATCATGGTGAAATTTGAGCCTCAAAGCCTGAAGGCTATTTGTGGTCTCCCAAATAAAATCCCACCGGCACACAGATATCAACCCATCTGACTTGAAATTCTTACTCCAGCACTGACAGAGAACGGGACCTCAGTAGCTGAGATTTACAAGAAATCTGTGCACTGAACGTGTGAAGTGACGCAAGATGGACGTCTGGATCCACTTTGCCTAGAAGAAAATGACTCATCGTTAAAATGCACACAACGGATCCAGAACTGGACTGCGGTTCCAGGATGGGGTGGGGCTTGGGTTTGGGTTTTTTTTTTTTGGGGGGGGGGGGGGTGGGTGGGGGGAGGGGGGTCGTGGGGCTGGCGTTACACATACACATCTATGTACAGTGCCAGCAGAACACAAGCGGGTAAGCTACCTTCAGCACAACAGAAAGAACTGAAAACATATCTGGGTGAAGGCTACTTCAGAACCGATTGCTGTCAATTACAACTATGGCTGACAGTAACTAAATAAATCAAACATTACCTTTATAAAGAGGACTTGAACTGGGGCTTCACGTTTCTGAGCACCCACCCTGTGAGCAAAGCGGAGGGGACGACCCGAGGGAAGGAGTCAGCGCCGTACCTTTCTCTCTAGAAACTGCAAGCGGGGGGTGTTTCTTAAGCAGCACAAACAGTTGCTCTCCAGACTGCACTTTCCTCAGCTCGCCCGGCTCCGCCTCCGTGCTGAAGAGGACCTCTCCCGAGGCGCAGCCCACCTCCGGGGAAAACCAGAAACCAAGCCAAACCGGGAAGGGGTTTTGCCTGAGCACTGGCAGCAGCCCAGCAGCCCCTCGCACCCGCTCGCCCCTTCGCAGGGAGGAGGGCGGCGCAGACCTCCGCTCAGCCCGGGTGGCGAGGGGACACAGCCTGACCCAGCGGCAGGTGTCCCTGCCCACGGCAGGGGCGGCACCAGACGCTCCTTAGAGGTCCCTTCCGACCAAGACTAAGACCAAGACCAGACCCCGGGGGCCCCACGCTGCTGGCGGCACGGCCCACGCCGCGGCCGCCCGGCTCTGGGGCGCGAAGCGAACGAGCCCGCGTCCCCCGCCGATCCGATCCGATCCGATCCGATCCGGACCGGACCGGACCGGACCGCCCCGACTGGGCACCGGCGCCGGTTCCCCCCTCACCTCCGTAGGTCCGAGCTGCGCCCGCACCCCCCGCACGAGGAAGGGATCCAGCCCGCCGTGCAGAAGTACCGCCCGCCCCCCGCCGCCATCTTGGCCCGCCCCGCCGCCATCTTGGCCCGCCCCGCCGCCATCTTGGCCCGCCCCGCCGCCCTCAGGTGCTGCCGGCGTCGGGACCGGGGAATTCGTTAAAAGCGCCCACTCTGTGGCGCCGAAGCGGTGTCTGCATCCACACGGGTTGCGAGGAAAGACTGTACCCACCCACCCCCCCCCCCCCCCACGCCCCGTGAGTGATTCAGCACCCACGGCCCAGGGGGAAGCGCCAGGAGGGCAGCTGGGAGCCAGCACCTTCCCGCCCGCCCCACACACACAGAGGTGACCTTCTCTGCTGCAGGGCCGGTGGCCCCGCAGCCACCCCCGGCTCTGCAGCGCTGGGGCTGCTTAGTCTGAGGAAGGTGAAGGGCAAGGATGGTGACAGTCTGCAGGCGAGGAAGAGGCTGGCAGTAACGTGTTCTCCACCTCCCGTGGGGAAGGTGGAAGTCATGGCCGTGGAGGTTCAGGTGGAAAAGCCTTCCAGAAAGCCCAAACCCCTCCTCCAGCATGAGCACAAGGAGCATCCTGGTGTGGGGCTGCCCAGAGCCCAGGCTTGCCGCTTGAGAAACAAAGACCGGGACCGGAAGCTGCGCCCGGGATCATAGCTACTCCTTTATCATGCCGATACGTTGTTCCTCCTCAGAGTTAGTATGTTAAACGCTTTCCATTTTATATCTATGTAAATAAGAAGGTGGAAACACCTCCTCCCCTCACCAAAATGTCAGAACAGAGCATGGCACCAGGAAGCAAGACAAATGAAGGCCAGCTGGACCACTAAATGGGATTTGCTGAGCACCAGAGAAGCTGTGATCGGCCGATGAGCGGCTAAAAATACAGCTGGTAGAGTAACACAGGAGGGCTGGCAGGGCAGAGAGGTTTGCTCTGGGGAGAGAGGGCTGTCCGCCTCCCTGCACTGTAACGGCTGACCCCCACGGGGAACAGAACATGGCATTGGACAAGATTTCCCGTCTTCGTGATGCAGAAAGACCTCAAAATAACATTAGTAACAATAATGGTAACAAAAAGCACATGCTTTGTAGCTTTGAAATTCAGGTCTCCTCTGCAGGCTGTGGTGGACCATGGAGAAGACTTGTGTCGGCCCAGATTTGGCCAGGAGGTGGCCTGGAGGAATGTCAAGCCTGCTCCTTTCCCATCACTGGAGGTCTCCTGGGTGCAGAGGAGCAGGTGGCACTGGGACCGGCACCCCGAGGCCACAGCGGCCTGCGGCAAGGGCAAGGCTGCCTTTGGAGGCAAAGCACCTTTCAGAGGCTAAGCACCTCTGGAAGTAAAGCACATTTGGAGGCAAAGCAGCCGCAGAGGCCGTGGCATTTGCTGGGGGGGGGGGGGGCCCTGCCGGGATCAGGCAGACTGGTCCTGAGTCCTGGCTTGGCAGTGGAGACACTGTGACCAAGACAGTTCTTGTCCTGCATCCTCCCTTGCTTTGCTTCCTGCAGCCTGGCACATCCTTGACGCCCGTTAAGCGACTGCGGGCCCGAGCACGCCTCGGCCCTCAGCTCAGCTCGTGCTTTGAGGTGTTTCTGGAATAAGAAATGATCATAATAGTTGCAAGGGCTTTAAGGAGAAACAGGGGGGCACCCAAGTCAAATTAGGTTGTTAAGAGACTTTGAATAACCCCTTCTGCCAGTTAAACTGGTGTCACTGTTAAGCTCTGCTCACTGAGTGACCGGCTCTCTGTCCCCTGCTGCATGTCCCAAGGTGACAGGATGCAAACCAAGAGAGCAAAATTGCTACACCAACCCCAGTCCCCACAGTAGCCCATCTTCATCCATCGCCCAGCAGGCAGCTCAAAGAAGGGAGCCCGTTGTGCTGAGAGGGTCTCGCCCCACCCAAGACTCTATTGACATGGGCCCAGCTCCTCGGCCCATACGTGGTCAAGTATGCTGCGGGCGGGAAGCCAACGCCTTAGCGCAGCCGGCCTGCGCGTGCCTCCCAGCCAGCAATCAATCAATCAATCGCCATCCATCTGTCCTCCCTTGAAACATGGTGGAGCTTCACCTGCTGCTTGGGCTCTTCCTCCCCATCCTGCACTGCCCTGCTGCCCCCAGATATTCATAGGGTATCTCCCCTGCCCTTTCCAGAGTGCAGGTAGCATGGCAGTGCTGGGAGGAGGTCAGTTCCATATTTGTATAAAACCCAGGGGAGCAGCTGAGCCCCTCGACCACCACACCAAGGGGTGCTGCCCGACGAGGTACAACTTTGTGCCAAACTTTGAATCTAAAGCCCCTACCGATGTTTCCTCCTCTCTACAGTCAATTGTCTGTGCTCTTCCTTTGAACTATTCCTTAAAAAAAAAAAAATTCCACATATCCCCAAGATTTCTTCTGTGCTAGGTAGCGTACGATGATGATGGCAGGGAGGGGGCTGCTTTTTTTTTCCCCTCTCCATGCCGTTTTTTATTGTCCCTTCATTCCAATGGGAGACTTGTGGATGTGGGGGATGGCACCTCCACCGGCGATGGTGGCTTTGATCAGGGAATCCAACTCTTCATTGCTGCGGATTGCCAGCTGCAAGTGACGAGGAGCGATCCGCTTGACTTTGAGATCCTCTGACGTGTTGCCTGCCAGCTCCAGCACTTGGGCGGTGAGGTCCTCAAGGATGGCAGCGCTGTAGACGGCAGCGGTGGCACCCACTTGCCCGTAGGCTGGCGGTGCGAGTGTTCAAGTGTCTGTGGATCCTGCCCACAGGGAAGTGCAGCCCAGCTCTCTGTGAGCGCGACACTGCCTTTGCCTTGGCCTTCCCACTGTGCTTTCCTGCTTTGCCACCAGCCATGGTGCCACCGCCACGTCCCGAGCTCCGGTCCCGAGTCCACGCGGGAGCCGCCACAGGAGCCGCCAGACAATAAGCGTCTGGAGCGAGCACGAGGCTGCTGGCTGTGTGGCGAGGTCGGTGACTCCAGTTAGCAAGCAGCTAAACTGGTGTTTTTTGCAGTACTGCTGCCTACAGAAATTGTCCTCCTGCTCCCAGGCAGCGCGTCCCTCCCCTGTGCTGGTGTCTTTCTGGTGCCAGCACAGCTGCCCAGCGAACGTGACCAGGGAAATCAAGGAGAATCAGAGCTAGCGCTCTTTTGTGTGTGCTGGCTGAATTGGCGTGAAGCTCAATCAGTTTCCCTGGCTGGTCCACTGCGCAAATGTACAAGTGCTTTGCACTGGCTCAAGGGTAGCCGGAGATGTGCATGGGAACAAACGGCCAGAGAAAGGTGGGGTACTTCTTTAGGCAGCACTAACCTACAGCATCTGTGAAACTACAGTGTTAATTGAGTGACACGGAGACTCGTTCCCCCCTCGGGTATGACACGTGTGCTCCAGAAGGCGTGCTAGCGCTTTCCATTTGTTGTCCAGAGAGTCAGTTTGATTTAGAGGTAAACCCCATATTCCGCAGGCAGCTTCCAGCACATGGTTCGTGCCTGTCTCATGCAGTGCTCTTCTCAACCGTACAAGTGCACTGCAGCATTTCATGGGTCTTGAGCGTATGCGGGGACCGTAACCACAAATGTACATTGTTGGGAGTGTTGAAACGTGTTACGATGATAAGTATAGGCGTGGGTACACTTTGAATATTAATGTTGTTTTAAAGTCTTAATGTGTCGGAACCTGATAGTGATTCAAGCCCTTTGGAACATTACGTACAATAGTACTGTGCTTTAACTTAGTGTTTATTTAATTGCTTTGTTGTAAATTCCCTTTCCAGTCACAAGTTCAGTAAAGCCTGTTAGGAGCGTTAAACGCGTGTGAGAGTTTTATTGTGGCAAAGCTGTAAAAAATACCCCATCTCAGCTGAGCCACCCGCTCTGCCGCACCCACGCTGCATTTGCAGGTGCAAGTGACCTAATCTTCAACCCGATGCAATCTTCCAGAAGCTTGTAACGTCTCGTTTCTGCACTGCCGGGGGAGCGTCCGTCTTCCTGGCATGTAAGAGAAGTCCGGAAGGGCTTGCTTAACCCGGCCGAGAGTCGTGCAGTCTCGGTGTGCCCACGGAGATGCCACTGTGCCCACCAAACCACGCTTTCCCCGTGTCCAAACCTTGAGATCTGTGCATAGATCAGAGGAGGGCAACACCAGCCAACAGATGAAAGAGTGGGGTTTGTCTGGCTCCACCCGACCTTTCAACACCACCTCTGGCCATTTAAACCTCACTGGCCTCCTCTTTTCCCCTCCAGCAAAGCAAGTGCACTGTTTCCGTGTGCAACCTAGAGCAGAAGAGGTCTAGTGAAGCCAGACGATGCCCTGCACTGCTCTGCAGCTTCTGGGAAGAAGGGAGTTCTTAGCAAGCCACAAGGGAGGAGGATTAATTGGCCAGCGTGCGGGGAGCATTGGCAACGCTCAAGAGGGTGATAGGCACCGATGCTTACAGGGGCGACTCAGAGACCTGTGGCATCCCTGTGATGCCCGGGTTCTGAATTGCTTGTGTTTGCAACAGAGATTCAGGAGGGTTCGTTAAGCGTTACAATTAAGGAAGAGAACTGACAAGCTGACGTAACAGAGTCCCCAGGAGTCCACAAAGACGGCCGTGACAGCATCTTGCTCCTTGGAACACCTTACAGAAAATGCCTTATTCCTACTTGGGAGTCTGTCTGTTCAAGGCCAAGAGAGCAATATTTTATACGCAGTGTTACCAACTGTAATACAGTTTTGGATTTCTCTTGAAATACTTGGACACAGACACATCCCTTCTGAAACAAGTCCAATCGGACACTTTTTAGTGGGGCCAGGGAGGAATTTGATGAAAATTAAGCACTTAGAATCATAGAATCGTTTAGGTTGGGAAAGACCTTTAAGATCATCCAGTCCAACCATTAACTTACACTACCAAGTCCACACTAAACCAATCAAGGGTAGACTAGACTAAACCATGTCCCAAAGTGCCACATCTACCCGTTTTTTGAATGCTTCCAGTGATGGTGACTCCACCACCTCTCTGGGCAGCCTGTTCCAATGCTTGACTACCCTCTCCGTGAATAAATTTCTCCTAATATCCAACCTAAACCTCCCCTGGCGCAGCTTGAGCCCATTTCCTCTCGTCCTATCGCTAACTACGTGGGAGAAGAGACCAACACCCACCTCACTACAACCTCCTTTCAGGTAGCTGTAGAGAGCGATAAGGTCTCCCCTCAGCCTCCTCTTCTCTAGGCTAAACAATCCCAGTTCCCTCAGCCGCTCCTCATAAGACCTGTGCTCCAGACCCTTCACCAGCTTTGTTGCCCTTCTCTGAATGCGCTCCAGCACCTCAGTGTCTTTCCTGTATTGAGGGGCCCAAAACTGGACACAGTGTTCCAGGCGCGGCCTCACCAGCGCCGAGTACAGGGGGACAATCACCTCCCTGCTCCTGCTGGCCACACTATTCCTGATACAAGCCAGGATGCTCTTGGCCTTCTTGGGCACCTGGGCACACTGCTGGCTCATGTTCAGCCGGCTGTCGACCAACACCCCCAGGTCCTTTTCAGCCAGGCAGCTTTCCAGCCACTCTTCCCCGAGCCTGTAGCGTTGCATGGGGTTGTTGTGACCCAAGTGCAGGACCCGGCACTTGGCCTTGTTAAACCTCATACAGCTGGCCTCGGCCCATCGGTCCAGCCTGTCCAGGTCCCTCTGCAGGGCCATCCTACCCTCCAGCAGATCGACACTCCCACCCAACTTGGTGCCACCTGCAAACTTACTGAGGCTGCACTCAATCCCCTCGTCCAGATCGCTGATAAAGATATTAAACAAGGCTGGCCCCAAAACAGAGCCCTGGGGAACACCGCTCGTGACCGGCCGCCAACTGGACTTAACTCCATTCACCACTACTCTCTGGGCTCGGCCGCCCAGCCGGTTTTTTTACCCAGCCAAGACTACACCCGTCCAAGCCATGAGCTGCCAGCTTCCCAAGGAGAATATTATGGGAGACTGTGTCAAAGGCTTTGCTAAAGTCCAGGTAAATGACATCCACAGCCTTTCCATCATCTACCAGGCGGCTCACCAGATCATAAAAGGAGATCAGCTTGGTCAAGCAGGACCTGCCTTTCATGAACCCATGCTGACTGGGCCTGATCCCCTGGTTGACCGGCACTTGCCTGTTGAGTTCACTCAAGATGAACCTCTCCATAATCTTTCCCGGCACCGAGGTCAGGCGGACAGGCCTGTAGTTCTCCAGGTCCTCCTTCCGGCCCTTCTTGTAGGTGGGTGTCACGTTGGCAAGCCTCCAGTCCTCAGGGACCTCCCCTGTTAACCAGGACTGCTGACAGATGATGGAAAGTGGCTTGGTGAGCTCCTCTGCCAGCTCCCTCAGTACTCTTGGGTGGATCCCACCTGGCCCCATAGACTTGTGAGCGTCCAGGTGGCATAGCAGGTCGTTAACTGCTTCCTCCTGGACTATGAGGGCTCCATTCTGGTCCCCGTCCCTATCTTCTAGCTCAGGGGCCTGAGTACCCTGGGGATGACTGGTCTGGCTGTTAAACACAGAGGCAAAGGCGGCGTTAAGTACCTCAGCCCTTTCCTTGTCCTCGGTGACAATGTTCCCCCCCACATCCAGCAAAGGCTGGAGATCCTCCTTGGCTCTCCTTTTATTGCTGATGTACTTATAAAAGCATTTCTTATGATCTTTTACAACACTGGCCAGATTAACTTCTTGCTGGGCTTTTGCTTTTCTAACTTGAGCTGAAGCCTTTCACTAGTAAAGATGCTAGGCTGCAATCCTCAGAACAGCGTCAACCAAGTAAGGTGACACTTGGAACAACGGAGATTCCGGGAAAACCTCACTGCTATCCCCACGTCACAGGTCTCTCTCTTACTAAGTATGGTGGAGCATGAACCTGACGACTGGTAGACAAAATACCTTTGACCATCCTGGGAATGTCCACTACACAAATTTTGCGCTCCAGAAATAGGGTGCCATATGCACACACCAGATTATTGTTAGTAGCTAATTTGACGAGACAAGCCCCTGCTTCAGAAAGCATACGTCAAGAAAGACATGTAGACTTTAGGCGGGCAGAGGGCCATTCAGTGTTGTGATGAGGTAGGAGCCTAAGTGCTACCTATTGAGAGCCTGATGGTGTGCATGTGAATACGCTCCACCTCTGTCTTTCCATGTGTACTGCTCATTTTAGACTTTTATATTTCATCCTGCTGCTTTGCCTCCGGTCCCTTGCGTTGCCCGGTTGTTCCAGAATGATGTTGTGACTCTCCCGTTAGCAACGATTTCTGACTGGGCAGTGAGCCCTTACACCTCACTGGTTCAGCTGCCCAAGTCAGAACGGTGCTTGTGCTTGTGCTAGTCAAGGGAGAGAGAGGCGAGATCCTCCAGACAGCGACTGAGAGTAGTGGGGTAACGAGGAAGCCGAAATTGGGTTGTCGTTCTGACTCATCCTCCAGAGGAGCCTCTTGCTCTCCGTTTAAGACAGGAAGAGCCTTAGCAAGTGGAAGCTAGGCGATGTATTCCCTTTGGTGTCTGTCAACAACTTTCAGTAATGCATAAAACACCCCTCCATTACAAAACCAGTCCCACACAGAAGACCAAAGCAACACTTAGGGGGTCAAAAAATGTGGGGGAGACAAGCGGAACAGGACTGTGTTAGTTCACGCTCTGGCTCTGTCCCCCGTAAAGAAGTGGGAAGGGAGGATGAGAACCTTGCCCCATACAACAGAGTAGTCTGGAGAATAAAACTTCCTGCACACAAGCGCTTGGGTAACAAGGTATTGAATTGCTGTGATAAACCTCTGGTAAAGTTCAGGTGGAGCCGGGGCATGGGGACGGGAGCTAAATTTGTGTATTAAAGACATGGGAGGAGGAGTGAAGCAGCATACACCTTCACACCCAACTTTCCTATTGGCCGAGGGGACCGAACTTGTCCCTTGTGAAGCTCTGACGCAGTAGCGTTGTCTCACAAAGGGAGTTTGTTACCCGGTGTGCGATAAACCAATTGAGTCGAGCAGTCGAGAATCCAATCCACCGAGTCGAGATATCCAGTTTATTTCATTTCTGTGCAGAGATGGGTGCTAGGTGGCAATTCCACAAAGCTAGCACACCCTTACAGTAATAGTTTAACATATGTATACTTATGTTGCTACATATCACTCCTTTCTATTTGCTTATCGTACCATCGTGGGTTCTTAGTCTCTTCTCCTTGACTGAAAGACACAATGTTGCATAAGGGTCTTCACGTGGAGGCAAGAATATTTTGGCACAGAGGTGTGTTTTTTCCATGCAAATGAGCGTAGTTCATTTAAAGTTCATATACTCTTTCAGTTTGCGTCCAATTCCATGCTCTGCTGCCCAGGTATTTCTTTGTGAGTGATAACTTTCTGCTTTATCTAACATTTTGTCCTTGGGTAAATATCATTCGCTACTAGCTGACCGCGACATTATGTTGCTTGAGACATCAGTTCCCCACTTTGAGACTACGAGGCTTTCTAAGAGCTTCCTAAGTCTCCCTATGTACCCGTGCTAACATAATGGACTGTCCTCTAGTTAATTGTAACAGCATTCTCTTTAAACAATTCACAGCAATACAAATAATGAGCAGTGTTCTTATTACAACAGTTAAGAGTGTGAAATGAGCTCTCTAACCATCCGGTTAATGAGTATCCCAGTCCGTTCAGGATTTTGTTTAACCAGCCTCCTTCTAACCCTGCTCTTAGTTCCCTGCTTGCTTTGGCTACTCCTTTGATATCATCTAGTTGATGGTCCAAATCTTTAGTTACATTTGGAATGTGGACACCACACCTACCATTTAAAAGATTCAGGTATCCACCACACTCCATGTTCGTGCAATAATAATAAATCCAGAGGCAAACGGTTCTGCAGTGTCATTTTAGAGGTGGCTTGTAACTGGAGGTTTAAATCTGACAGACCAGTCCGAGTTGCATTCGCTAATGCTTCCATCTGCAAGGTTAAATTCTGAATGGCTAATCTATTCTGAAACCTGAGGAGTCAATACAGGTCCAAATATCCACGCTACCTTGGTTCCAGTACTTGGGTGTTGCCAATTGTCCTCGACTGATCTTTTGATTCTCCCCCAAATTCCGCAGCTTAATGGAGATTTTCTCCATAAGGGACAAAGTTAGCAGTCCTACGGTCCAGTATTTATTCTCATCTGAAAGGGGGAGATGAGTTACCCACTCCCCATCACTGCTTATCCATACCGTATATCCTAAGGCCGGGACTGTCATCTGGGTACGATCTAGGCCGCTCCAAGGGTCATTATTAGTCAGATGCGACCAGGTATCATTTAATGGAGTTACATAATTCCTGCATATGCATCCTAACCTTAGGGCCATAGCAACCGGATACACTCGCTGCACTTGTGGTTCTGAGCTATTACAGTTAAAGATTCTAGTACAATTCCAGTTTGACTTTGTTTTTCCAGAGGCAGTTCTTGACCTATCGAGATTGGGATAAGTTAACTGCACTTGCAAGGGTTCATCAGGAATACCTTCATTTCCTTCCCAAACAAAACACCAATCTGTCGGTTGGTTATATTCCCGGCACTTCCCAAAGCTGGGGTATCTGACAGCCCCACGGCCTATTACTACACTGATCTCCTGACGGTCTATATATTACTTCTTTAGCCCACGGAGTTTCAGCTTTGCTGATATTACAGTTTTCCACCGTACCACCTTTCGGAGTCCATTTGAGGGCATTATTTTCCTTCCTTATTGTACCATGTGGTGGACCCATTAAGTTCCCTTCTCCACATGTCTTCCCCTGTTTTAGTTAGGTTTGTCGTTAGTACCCCCCCCATGAAATGGGATTCTCTGCGGACTTAGGAGTAGGTAAACACGCAGTCACTGAACTCAAGTTTTGAAGTTTACCAAAGTCTCGGACCAACTTCAGAATAAGATTTGTGTTACTGCAATTAATGTAGGAGTACATGATGAAAACTTTCACCACACACATTCTGCTTTCCACTTGGCAAAGGATCGAAGGCTCTACGTGAATATATATATATATATATTTTTTTTTTTTACAATCAAGTTCAAAATCCCTTTGGGACGCAAAAACAGTTTATGTGTTCTTGAAAATTCTTATCTTAGTTTCTCCTGTCTTCTCAGAGCTCCATTGTTCCGTCGGCGCTTTTTTAACCCAGGTACGATGAACCCAGGAGTCAATGCCTCTTTCTTTGATAGCCGTGTGGGTAATTAGCAAAACCAGGTAAAGTCCCTTCTATCGTTCCTTTAAAGGTTCATCCTTCCACGTTTGGATATAGACTTTGTCTCTGAGCATAAGGCAACAAGCTGGAGTGTCTAAGGGTATTGGCGCCCTTTCAGTTAAATACCCGTGAAGGGAAGACAAAGCCTGTTCCAAAGATAACAGGTAACGGGATAACAATTGGTTTCCCGTAATACGCGTTTGATCACCTTTCCCAGTTAAACTATTTATGGGATACTGTTTCCCATACAGAACCTCAAAAGGACTAACTCCTTCGCTAGCTCGGGGAGTGACTCGAATTCTTAGCAATGCTATTGGTAGCACATCTGTCCACGTCGTTTGAGTTTCCTGACAAAGTTTTGAAAACTGTCTTTTCAGAGTCTTATTCATTCATTGGACCTTGCCACTTGATTGTGGTCTCCAAGGAGCATGTAGGTCCCATGTCATTTGTAAAAACTTTGCACCTTCCTGAGCTATTTGAGCTGTAAAGTGTGGCCCATTTTCAGCGGACATTCCTTCAGGTACCCCAAATCTAGGAATTATCTCCTTTAACAATATCCTTACTACTTCTCTAGCCTTATTGGTACAACACGGGAAAGCTTCAGGCCATCCTGAAAGGGTGTCTGGTAACACCAACAGCTAGCTATACTGATTGCTTTTTGGCAGTTCAGAAAAAACAATTTGCCAGTATTCCCCAGGCATGTGGCCCTTCCTGACCTCTCCAGGAGGAGATCTTTTCTGTAGTTTGGGGTTATTCTTACAACAACATAGTTATCGGGCACTGCTTCACAACAAAGTTTGCAAAAGTTTGCATCTTCGGTCCTACAGCGTATCTTTTGATACTTGTGACCAGAGCATCCGCTCCCATATGGGATTCACTATGGGTCTTCTTCAGTATTTCTCCTACCACTGGGGTAGTAACCAATACTTGCCCATCTTTGGTTATCCACCATCCTTCCTTGACTTGGTACACTCTAAATACTTGGCAAGCTGATCCTCCTCCTTAGAATAGTTTGGAGGTTCCCACTGAACTTTTCTTGATGGGACCAATGCTTCAATTAGCGATGCCCTTTCCGCAACTCTTTTGGCTATTTCCTCTGCTTTTCCATTTCCTTTAATGATTCCCATTTGTCCTTTCTGATGAGCTTTGCCACACATGATTGCAACTTCTCTCGGTCCCAGAACAACTTGCAACAATTCTAAAATTTCCGGTCCATATTCAATAGGGGTTCCTTGAGAAGATAGCAACCCACGTTGTTTCCAAATAGCCCCATGCGTGTGGACCACTCCAAATGCGTATTTGGAGCCTGTATTTACTTACTTACTGTAAGTAGGTACTTACTGAAAGTAAGTACTGTACTTACAGTACTTATTTGCCTACTGTATTTATTTACTCTTCTATCTTTAGAGGTTTGGTTAAATCCAGCAAACCCAAAGCAGGAGCCCTCATCAATTCAGTTTTGATGGAGTCAAATCCTTTTCGGCACTCTGGTGTCCATTCTAAAATTTCTCCGGGTCCCTTCATAGATTCACATACCAGCCTGGCAATCAGACTAAAATTTGGTAACCGGAGTCTGCACCATCCAGCCATCCCCCAAAATCCTCGCAGCTCTTTCTTAGATTTGGGGGGGCTACTAAAACACGACTGGAACCCGTACTGACCCCTGGGTGACAGCGCTAGTTACTGGTCTCTGACTAGACTGGCTGCCACTGAGCAGCGCCCTCGGGGCCCGGCCGCTCAGCCCGTTTCAGTCCCGCTCACTGTCGGCTCATCCAGCCCACTCCCGTTCCAGTGACCAGAACTCCGTATTTAAAAAGAGGTTGCAAGATGGGCATATGCAAGCACACTGCTTTCAAAATCCCAAGACATAAACCTCCCACACTGGCTCTGTCCACCTATTGCCCCAAAACCTACAGAGAAGGAAACACCCCGTAAATTACATATGCAAGGCCAACAGCTGTTTTTACTTCTGGCTTTGGCTGTTCTGCCTGTTGGTTCCAAATGAGTATTATTTTTGCAGGGCCATCCCAAAAGCTGAACATGGATTAAAGTTCTTCCTTGAGGCACCTGTGGGCAGGTGGGCCAGCCGGTGGAGCTGTCTGAGTGTCTAGAAGGTCTCTCTGAGCACTTCCTGGCCAGAGGCAGCACTGGGAGGAGGGACAGGGTGGGCCGCTGGTGCCCTTTGTGCAGCTTGATCCCTGCTGGGGGCACTGCTTCCTGGATTCTCCTCCTCTCCTCTCCTCTCGCTGGCATTGCAGAAGTCAGATGCTGTGCTCCTCCTTCATCCAGGGTCGCAATGTGCCCCCGTCACCACCACAGCGCCCCGAGTGTTTGTCCAACGTGCATCTCTGGGGCACTGAAACCCTCCTCCTCCTCCTCCTCCTCCTCCCTGCTGAGGGGTCACAGTCTGATGTCCGCAAACTGACTGTGGCGATCGCAGCCCCGCCGTGGCGATCTGCTCCGCTCTCTCTGCCTCAGCTGAGTTTGCTCCCGAGCAGCCCTGGCTGCGGGAGCCCACTTGGAGCTGGTGGTGGAGGGCCCTCCAGCTGCATCACCCCTTGGGGCTCGGTCACGACGGGGAGACCTTGCTCTCCTCCTCCTCCCCCTGCACCTTGCTGAGCAGCTGTAGTCCGTGATCTCCACAAACCGGCTGCGGAGATCATAGGCACGCCGCAGGGATCTGCTCTGTTCTCTCTGCATCGGCAGGGTTTGCTCCCAAGCAGCATTGCATGTGGGAGCCGACTGGGAGATGCCGCTGGAGCGCCCTGGAGCTGCGTTCACCCTGGGAGCGCAGTCACGACTTGCCAGGCTAGTTCTCCTCCTCCTTCTCCCTGCTGAGGGGTCATAGTCCGTGGTGTCCACAAACCAGCTGCGGAGATCTTTTCCCCACTGCGGGGATCTGCTCCGGACCCTCTCCCGGGCACCCTTCCTCTGGCGGCGGGAGGAAGGGCTGAATCCCTGCTCCTCTTTGGTGGTGTCGTCGTCTTCTTGCACGCTGTGCGGCACACGGTCAACTGGCTGACAGCAGACCGGGCACGCATCTTTCCTTCCAGACACCAGCCTTCTACAGCCGCAGAAGAAGCGATGCAAGCAGAAGCCCACGCAGGAGGCGATGTTGAGCCTGCCTGTCCAGATGGAGCACGGCCAGCCTGCAGATGCCTGCCGTGCACCTGCCGAGGTTAGCTGGCTCGTGCTGGCTGTTGCGGAGGAGCTGCTGTCCTCTGGAGAGTCCTCCATGCCCACCGCCATGCCCTGCAAAGAGAGCTGTGCCAAGGTCCTGCCCTTTCCTCCTGAAAGGACCAGAACAGTGAGGAAACCCCAGAAGCTCTGTGAGGGGACAGCTAAGGGCCGCCCAAAGGCTCTCCTGGAGGGCTGCAAAGGCAGAAGGGGCCAAAGGCGCACAAATGGGATGGATCTAGGTGGCATGCTTTGAGAGGGAGCAGCGTTGCGGCTGTGTGACCGGGAAAAGAGAGCAATGCCCAGATCCCACAAAGAAATCCACTGTCCATCTGGTGCCCTGACCCGCCTCCCCAGAATTACCTTAGTCCTGTGAGGCAGACCCTGTGGTCCCACAGAAGCCGCCTGCTTGCTCTTGGCCCCCCACAGACTGAGGAAGAAACGGGCATATGATGGTGCCGGTGAGGAAGAAGCCCTTTCTCCAATTTTCAACTCAGGGCATTTGGAGGGGAAAAAAAAAAAAAGGATCTCTGTTTAGGGCTCTTCTTGCAGCCTCCTCTGGGGCTCAGTCATTTTCTTGGAGCGGTTTCTACGACAGAGAGAAGACGTAACCAAGACTACAAATAGGAAATTCGATTGGGGTCTTCCCACCACGTCTGCCCCTGCCAGAGCAAGTCCTCGAGGGTCTTTATACCCGCTACGGCTTCCATTTCATAGAGTCAGAGAATCAGAGAATATTTTGGGTTGGAAGGGACCTTAGAGATCATCTAGTTCCATCCCCGCTGCCATGGGGAGGGATATCTTCCACTAGACCAGGTCGCTCAAAGCCTCATCCAACCTGGCCTTGAACACTTCCAGGGACGGGCCATCCACAACTTCTCTGGACAAGCCCTTCCAGTGTCTCACCACCCTCACAGTAAGGAATTTCTTCCTAATTTCTAATCTAAATCTTCCCTCTTTCAGTTTAAAACCGTTACCCCTCGTCCTATCACTACACTCCCTGATAAAGAGTCCCTCCCCATCTTTGCTGTAGGGCCCCTTGCTTGAAGTACTCTTCTCAACATTAGCCAGCTTCAGATAGCAGACAAGTAGCCGTTTACCCCCGGGCAGCAGCCTAAAGCCCAGCAAGGGAAGATAAGGACTGACGTGGGGTAGTTCACGTTGGACAGCACTGAATGATGCAGGTACTAACTGTCTCCTATGACAGAAAGAGAAACACTCCAGAGGATGAGAAGAAACAAGCAAAGCCAGGAAAAGGAAACATATTCTGAACGGTTTTTTTAATACTTGTTATGACCTGACGTAAAAGAGTAAATAGGCTTGCTGCCCGAGAACTCTGTCGATGCCACAACCATCCACAGCCATGTCGTTCATCTTGTACCACAGTCCGTTGCTGGCCTGCAAAGAAAGGCATCGATACCTGGAGGTGAACTGCATGGTTTCTCCACAAAAACACAGGCAGAAAACTACAGGACCAAGAGTACACCAAAACAAATCCAATCCAGCCCCTGAAGAGACCTTCTCCCCCAAAGCCGTGGCTGCCAGTAACACTGCCGTGAAAGTTTCTCTTCCCCAGCACACATATTTCCCCTGCTAGGAAGGAAGTTGCTCTTTACCTTTGTGTAGCAGAAATAGTGTCCTGCATGGCAGCTGTCACCGCTGTGTACCAGGACAGCATATAAGGCGTAGAGGAGCGGTTCTCCAGCTGTCCGAGACATGTATGGCCGAAGATCCAAGTATTCAGGATACTCCACAACCTACGGAGAGACCCAGAGGGCTCAGAAATGATCCTGAAATAGCCTTCCAAGACTGAAGGCTAGCGGTGTGTAAATACATCTTTTTGGCTCATGAACACTTGTTTTCCCTTAAAGCAACATCCATGGTTTGGGAGGCAGGAAACTGTTCGCGGTCCAAACAGCTCTGTCGGAGCAGAGCATGTGCTTGTCTTCCCGCGGGAACTCTCGTCTCCCCAGAAGGGAACACAAAAATCCCAACACGAACAACCGGTGAAAGAGCGTACTGCTTTGGAAATCTCCTGCTCCGGGAAGAGAAAGTTGCGCTCCAGTTGCGTACACACCTTGCTGATCTTCCTGCCAGTGAAATCTTGAAACCTTTTCAGACACACCGTCAGAACCTTGGGCGCGTGATGGACCGTAAAGCTCTTGGAGGCAGCAACCATCTTGTCACACCTTGTAACCAAGCACAGAGATGAGTGCTGAAATGCACCTCTCTTGCCCCAAGAAGGCCAGACAAGCTTTCCCTTCTCACACATCCTTATGCTATTTTAAGGCTATTCAGTACCAGAAGGCCGTATTAAACAAAAGCTGCATCTCATTATTGTGCATCTAACCTACGTGAAAAGATGACTTATGCCGCATGACATGCGGCACCTTCACGCAGCACCTAGTATTAGTATGTCGTTAGTAATCCTCTTACTTGCTACATTTAAAGCAGTTTTCGCCATCCAGCTGCTCGGGTCTCACAAAGTCCTCCAGAGCTGCGGTGACAGATGAGGCCGCCTGGAGGAGCGAGAAAGGATGGCCCTGAGCTCAGGGCATCACCCTCGCCCAGACACTTACTAGGAGTTGACAGGAAGACCCAGGTAGCTGAGGCTGAGGAGACCCACCCTGAAACCCGCAAGCAGTGTCCAGAAGGAGGCACAAAGAGGGTATTATGCTGAACACTTCCCTCAATTCCCAGGGATTCCCGGCGCTATCAGGAGCTACCTCTCTGTGGCACCGCACAGTTCAGCTACCAATGCTGTGCAGGGTCATCAATAATGAAGACACCACAACCCATCAGCCTGGGAGCCAGACGGGTGTTGAGGAGGGCAAAAGGAAGACGGATGAGAGTATGTCAAGGGTGCAGAGAGGATAATTTGTACTTGTCCAGCTTAAAGCCAGCACCTACATGCAGACCGCTGCCACGGCCTCCCCAGAAGGACACAGGCCATTCCATTCCACTGCCCACCCGCCACCAAGCTCTCTTATGTTTGCACTCTACGTTTTTAAGCCAAATGCCTCGATTCTGGAAAGCTACAGGGGTCTTGGGACGTTTGAAGCACAATTACAAACCCTCTTACTTTTATATCCAAAGGGACATCCAGGAAGGCCTCGTAGGAATCGGACACTGCTCTGCAGCTCAAGCACGTGACTGGAAGGCAAATCAAAATGCTCAGCGACAGGGGAAGTTGACTGACTCTGCCCGTTTCTGTCCTTCAGGCCTACTACGCCAGTCACACCATCAGCCGTTTATCACGGGCAGACGGGAGGGCACAGACAATTCCAGGGAGAGCAACAGTTGTGGGAAAGTACCTCTGGATCTCAGAAAGCCCCCAAATATTTGATGGACGATGGTAGTTGCTTGAGAAGAGACGTCCAAGCTAGAAAGAAATGGTAAGGCAGAGAGTTATCTCCTCCAAGAGTTTTGCTTTGTCTGAAAGCCCTGGGCGTAGGTTCTCCTCGATGGGAGTACCTCAAGGAGTGCAAAGGGCTCGGGAACACTGAAAAGGTAATCGGCTTGTGCTTACTCGCTGCTTCCACTCAGACAGGCTCTCTGCATGGCATCGACAGTATAGCGTAAGAACTCGTGGGCGTCTTCCTGCATGCCAAGCTGGAAATGTTCTCCTATTCCTACAAAAGAAGAAGTTAGTAGATCTCTCCTACAAGAAGGCAAGAAAACCTGTAGGGGCACCTGAAATGACTTACGTGTGAGGACACTGATGACACCGCTAGGCCGGATGGCACAGACTGAGGAACGCAGGACCTCGTTAACGTGCGCTTCCATTACGCACATCATGCAGAAGCCTTGCTGACGACCTGAAGCGGGAGGAGGGAGGGAAGCAAGCTCCTCGGGTTAGCAAAATATCCACAGCGATGGGAAACGTAATGGAGATCTTGAAGTTCTAAGAACAGTCTCCACTCCTCCTCTCCCAAGGTGCCAATGTCCCAACAAGCCCCGGACATTATTTTAGTGCCTAGAAAACTTTCTTCAGAGGGATGCTAAACTGACAAAAGTTTTCTGTGCAATAAGCAAAGAGAGCTTAACTTGTCGGAATAGGGACTGAGACCTGGGGCTAGAAAGAGGTGCCTTTCTGAAGATCAACACACCTAGACACGAGGGGCGGCTTCTAGGCTTGAGTGTTCAAAGAACACCACCTCGGGGGGTTGACAAAGAAGGGCTGCTTTTCTGGTAGATCAAATTCCAGATTCTGGGAATCCTTGCAAAGTGTCCCACAGATTTACAAGGAGTTGTTCATAAAAGTTCTCACATGACTGGCTGTGCTCACGAGAGAGCAGGTAGTTGGCCAGAGGGGGTGTGTACGTCAGGCACTGCAGGACGGAGTTGAGGAAGCACGTATTGCCCAGGTTGTAGAGTCCCGCTCCAGCTCTCTGTCTGTGCTGCCAGTCCAGGCAAATCTTCTCCGGAGGAAAGAGGACCCTTTGTGGCGGAGCCATTCCCTCGGCGACGACTGCAGGGCAATGACATTTGCAAAGAGATGACACGACATTGTTGCACAAAAGCATGTCTTGGGCAAGCACCTAGCACAGAAGGTAACCCTACTGATGTCAGGATCTTTCTACGGGCAATGTCGTCTTTCAGAGTCTCGTACATAGTGGCAGAGGAGTGACAAAACGCGTTTTCATGTGTCTAATGGAAAACAGCTGGGTAAGTCTGGCTGCTATCAGGAAACGCCCCAGAATTCACGCTAGGCTGTCAGCACATCAACATTCAGGGATGGAGCACCAGCCACGTCCGTTGCCTTTGGGGAGTCACAAAGTCCAAGCCTGCTGATGAAGCCGTTACTCACAGGAGTCGTTCCCCATTGCGGCCATCGCTCCTCTCAGGAACACAGGGGAAAGCTTCGGATGACAAAGGATCTCAGGACACGCTCCAGAAAGAGATCAGCGCCAATGCCGTCCCCTGATTGCAAAGAAATAATCGCAGCTCAACAAAATGATTAAAAAACCCAAACCCAAACGCAACCCGCAGAACAGCAGCCGCCATCGAAAGAGTTTCAGTGGTACGTGGAACTGCTGCGGAGCCTGCAGGCCGACGGCCCTGCTGTCCCTGTCACAGGACTCCAATTGACAGCAATTACCAAGGCCCTTTTGAAAGACTGCATTGCGTGTCACCTTCTCTGAAGAGCACCTGCGGCTTACCTGTGGCTAGCGTTAGCAGCAGAGCCCTCTGGCTCTCCAGCCCACACTTGCCCACCTTGTATGCAGGACCGACCGGCTTCCGGCCGCTACTTTAGCGGCTGCCTTTGCCATGCTCCGTTTCTGCCTGCCTTCCTACCGCATCAGTCAGGGTGGGAAAACTGCTTGTCATTCTTGGCTGAGCCCAGTGCCTCAGACTACACTGCCACCCCCCTACTTACCTATCCTAGGGTATGGTAGAGAAATAAGTATCAGCACAAAGGAACTCTACCCGTAGCGCATATCCGGCCAGCCTGTAAAGGTGTAATAGCTCAGCCTAGAGCTCGGAAGGTATAGACCAGCCGATACTTTTGTCCCGTATCTCTACGACCTGTTCTGAAAGCCAAAGTGTAATTACCTTTGCAAGAGGAGGGAAGCTGAGAAGAAGTGGGCGATTTATCCAGACGATAAATGGCTGGAAAAGAGTAGTCGCGCAAGTAGCAATGGAATGAGCCAAGTTATCCCGAAGGCCAGCTCGGCCCAACTAGCTTTCCCTGGCCCGCTTTTCAGGATGGCAAGCCCTGGCCAGGTGAGCTCATAATCACCGGGCGGGTGTCGCATCACTGCCCCTTTGTGACACGGGGCCGCACGGGGACGTGCCCCCTCGAGGCCGTGGAGCCACGCATCCAACACATCCCGGGCGCCTGCCGCAGCCAGCAGCCGCTGGGCTTCCCCACGCGCTGCCAGCGAAGGGCTGTTTGCCTGCCGGCAGAGCTCCTGCCTCTTCCTGGGGCCGCGCCAGCCAGATGAATCAAAATCTGCTCAGGGCTGCAAGCGTGCCTGTTCACAGCTTTGGCTGGCACGTTCGGGCGGCTGAGGGCTTCTTTTCCACTCTTCTCAGGTGCAGGGCTGTGTCCGTGAGACTCGAGTGGAGCAAAGCACCCGGTCTCTTACAGGTTCATTTCCAATGAACTTTATCTGCTCCCCCCAAGACACAGCCACGGGCTGACTCTGAACTAGCACTACCAAAGAAGTTACTTTTGCCCCTGCTCCACTCGGGGAGCCTTTTTTCTTTTTAGATTTCGCTTGAGGCATCTAGTTTCTCTGCTGCCTTGCTCGGGTTCCTGGTTTTCATCATGTCCCTCTCGGGACAGCTCAGTTTCTCCCCTCTCTTGCTTGCGGAGGCTCATTTTGCCCCTTCTCCACACAGGGTGCCTGGATTTACTCCGGCCCTGCTCAGGTGGCTCGTTACACCCCTGCCCAAATCTGGGGTGGCTCGCTTTGCTCATGCCCCGCTTGGGGCATTTAGTTTTGTCCCTGTCCTGCTCAGGGCATCTCATTTTGCCCCTGCCCCAGCCCCGCTCAGAGCAGACATTTTTGTCTGTGCCCAGCTGGGGGTCCCGGTTTGCCCCCGCCTTTCCCTGCTCCACAGTCCCTCTTGCCCTGGCCTCTCTCGTTGCCCTCCAGTCCGGCTTGGGCGTTTCTCCTGACTAGGCTGTGTCCCATCGGGGCAGGGCCCAAGGAGCTTGCACCGTGCTCCCCTCCCAGTCGCAACCCCATACCTGGCTTCTGTCTGTGGTGGCATCAGGGCTGTGGGGCTGGGGGCGATGGGTCGAACAGCCGCCTGGCCCTGGGGGCTCCTTGTCCTTCAGTTCATTCCCCGTTGAAAGGCAGCCCCTCCGCCAGCAGACAACTGCAGGCGGCTCTCTGCGCTTTCCGCAGGCACTGCTGACTGGGTCCTTGCAGGGCTATATGTGCAAAGTCACCTCACAGCCAAGCTCGCTTCAGGGTCAGGCCTCGGGAGCCAGCAGTGCCCGTTGCCTCCCAGGGAAGCAGAGGATCCTGCCAGCTGGATGTTGAGCAGGGTGTGCCTCTGCTGCCCGCTCCTCACTCACGCACACATCGCCTCCCGCTCCAGAGGCTTATTGCCTGGCGGCTCCTGTGGCGGCTCCCGCGTGGACTCGGGACCGGAGCTCGGGACGTGGCGGTGGCACCATGGCTGGTGGCAAAGCAGGAAAGCACAGTGGGAAGGCCAAGGCAAAGGCAGTGTCGCGCTCACAGAGAGCTGGGCTGCACTTCCCTGTGGGCAGGATCCACAGACACTTGAACACTCGCACCGCCAGCCTACGGGCAAGTGGGTGCCACCGCTGCCGTCTACAGCGCTGCCATCCTTGAGGACCTCACCGCCCAAGTGCTGGAGCTGGCAGGCAACACGTCAGAGGATCTCAAAGTCAAGCGGATCGCTCCTCGTCACTTGCAGCTGGCAATCCGCAGCAATGAAGAGTTGGATTCCCTGATCAAAGCCACCATCGCCGGTGGAGGTGCCATCCCCCACATCCACAAGTCCCCCATTGGAATGAAGGGACAATAAAAAACAGCATGGAGAGGGGAAAAAAAAAGCAGCCCCCTCCCTGCCATCATCGTACTCTACCTAGCACAGAAGAAATCTTGGGGATATGTGGAATTTTTTTTTTTTTAAGGAATAGTTCAAAGGAAGAGCACACACAATTGACTGTAGAGAGGAGGAAACATCGGTAGGGGCTTTAGATTCAAAGTTTGGCACAAAGTTGTACCTCGTCGGGCGGCACCCCTTGGTGTGGTGGTTGAGGGGCTCAGCTGCTCCCCTGGGTTTTATACAAAAATGGAACTGACCTCCTCCCAGCGCTGCCATGCTATCTGCTCCACCATGTTTCAAGGGAGATGGACAGAAGGATGGCGATTAATTGATTGATTGCTGGCTGGCAGGCACGCGTATCTTGAGCTCTGAAGGTGTTTTGAAAGAGCTGCTCCACACCTAGGCTATATGGCGCCACATCAGTCTGCGTGGCCTGTTCCACCACCACGTTGCTCATTCTCCCACCTCCCCGCTCCTCCTCCTCCTCCTCCTCCTCCTCCTGGGAAGTAGTTACTTTTTCATCCAGAACATTTTCAAGCGTCTCTCGATTCACTGCAGAACTGGAGGGAGCTGGATCGCTCACCTCAGAGCTTGTGGCAGTCAAACTCTCTTCAAATGCATCAGTCTCGTTAGCCGTGCCCTCGTTAAGAAGCAGCCCACTACCTGCCACCTCCTCCAGAGCTTGGTCCTCCGTGATGAGGCTGCCTGGCACCGTGGCACACAACGCTAACGCCTTCCCCTCCGAGTCATACGTGTACTCCGGGCACTGCTCATCTCTCACAGAGCTGTTCTGAGCCATCTCCACGCTCTGCAGCAGAGACTCCAGTTTCTTGTTTTCAACGCTTATGTCTAGGAAGTATTTCTGATTTTTTTTTTTGTCGTTCTCAGACAAGCTGTTCAATAGCCTGCTTCAGTTCTTGAATTTCCCTTCTTGCTTCCAAGAAGGCCAGCTCCACCTCCACACCATTACACTCTTCTACAATCCACTCTTCCTTCACGTGTCCCAGATGAGCTTTCAGCCCTTCTACTTCTGTTTCCCTGCAGCAAAATAAAAATATTGCGACACTGTTTCGTTACAGAGTCAACGTGAGGCTCCACCGCACTGGGATGGCTATGCTGCAGAGATGCTCCAAGAAGGAAGCACATTCCTCCGTGCACCATTTCCTGCCGCCTCCGGGAGAGCTGGCAGAGACGTAAGCCGGCTGCCAAGACACACCGGCTGACTGCTGACTGGAGTCACCGACCTCGCCACACAGCCAGCAGCCTCCGGGGCTGTGCTGTGATCCTGGACATTTTGAGGTGCAAGCGGGGGCCTCTAGGTTAGGGCCAGCCAGCACAGAGCTTAACGTCTCACCGACTGCCCGGCCCTGGAAGAGACGAGAAGCAGCTGCCTGCACGCATCCCCCGTGCTTGCCAGCAGCTCCTCACATACAGCCAGAGCCAACGCTGGCCTCAGACAGCAGGATGGCTCGGGGCTGCAGGCCCCTGGCTTGCTTTGCACCCACCCGGCCCAGCACGGAGCCAGAGGCTGCTGCCTTGACTTGCAAGCACGTGGGGAGAGGGGGCCCCTGCAAGACATCCAGCCCTCGCAGATGCAGAGGTCGGGCTATCCCAAGCTGGACCAAGGGCTCCCTGGGACTCTGCCTTGGGGCTCCTTACAAACACCCCTCTGGGCCTGCTTGGGTGGCGTCTGCTGGAGAGCCAGCTCTCAGAGAGCGGCTTTAGCAAGAGAGACGACACCTGCTGCTGTGTAATGCATGTTGTCGCTTCTTTGCTTAGCGTACCTACAAAGGGCTACTGTGAACAATTCAACACCTAAGCGACAAAAACACAAGCAGGCACCCTGGTTTGTGTAAGAGCTTTTCTTTCATTAGGGGAGAAGGATGACACTTGCAGTCATATTTCAGTGAGTGAGGTACAACAGGGGACTAAGGTCTTGCAGGTAGAAACTGGCTTATGTACAAAAGGTCTCAATGCTCAATCACACTGGGAAAATATTACCCTTTAAAAATATTCTATTGGGAAAGTTCAAAACAGGGGAAAGAGGCAGCCATATTCATAACTAAACTGCACGGTACGTATTCACTGAGCACGCCGTGAAACCTGAAGTACCTGAGAACAACCTGATCCGCCTGATCGTCTTTCAAATTTCTTAATGAAACCTTGATGCGGTCAAGAAATGAGTCAAAATGTTCTGGATTCCCACCCCTAAATGCTCCTGAATACATCTTTCCAACTCTGATTTCTCAAGTGAAATAGACCTTTCTTTACCTTTCCTTACCTCTCCTCTCAGATTCCTTCAGCTTTGTTTCCAAATGCTGTACTGGAACTTCCTTCTGCTGCAGAGCAGTCAAATACGGCTTGGCATTTTCTGGCTTAGTGCTGCGATTCACCACAAGAAACGTATCTCCCCGATCGCCTGAAAAGGAAAAAAAAAAAAACCAACAAAACAAACCCTCACTTAACATCACTCCTGCAGTTCTTCAGTCCTGGCAAAAAGAAAAACATCCCACAGACTGATACAAAGCTTGACGCCTTTGGGGCTCCTCAGTGTCTGCACAAGTGACTCCCTCTGGCAAATCAAAGTACTTGAGGAAACGCCTCATTTGTGGCTATCGCACAAAATTTACTATTTATGGTACTTGTCTTCAGTGCCATTACATCAAATGAGACATTTCACTTCAAACCCCGAGCCACCCCCTCACCCAAAACACGTGGTGTGCCCACGAGCAGGCAGCCGGGCCGCTGGCAAGGGCGCCCAGCTGCAGGACGGCCAGGTGAGGTAGCATACGGACCGAGTTCAGCTCCACACGTGAGTTAGGAAGCTGAGCACCCTGAAACCTAGATTCATCCTAGCTAGCTTTAGGTGTGCACCTGACATGCTTGGCTGTTGAATTGCCCGAGAGAGACAGAGAGGGAGGGAGGGAAACAGCAGCAGCGTGGTGGCAATTTCTTCTCTACAACATGTGTTGTGTGCGCTGGCAGGCATCTCTTTTCTTCCCTGTACAGGAAACTGCACAGGGAGGTGCCTAAGGCTGGGCAGGCTGAATTTTCACCCCAGTGTATTATAGTTGCTATACCACCCCACCCAGCTCTCTCCAAAGCAAAAGCACCCTTACGCAAAAGAACCAGTGAATGCACAGGAGAACTGATGGCATGAAACCACAGGAAGGAGCCTGCCTCGGAGGGAAAAGCAGCTACAAAGGGCATTGACTAAAAGCAACCTTGACTTTTACAGTGCTGAAACAACATGGATGAATGAATACCATATGAAACAATAGGGATGGAGCACCCCGTTGACTGTCGAGCCACCAACATGAGGAGTCACACTGACGCCGAGGAGCAAGATGACCTGCTTGGCAACCCAGACAGCTGATGCCACGTTACAGTGCAGAGGAGGTCAGTCAGTGCCACTGAACACCGGGATGCTGAAATACACACTCGCCTCATCACTGGGCCGCTGTTGCTTCCTTTGCAGGAGCCCAAGTTGCTGCTGCTGGCTGAAGAAGCCCCGTAATGCTGGCGGATGTCAGCAGGAACTCCGCTGGGTTTTGCACAGTCTTGACTAGGGGTCCTTTTCACGGGAAGCCCGTGGGCTGGCTCTGCGCTTGCAGGATAAGGATCCATTATTCCGACCACAAGGGCCTCGGCTGGAGGGAACCAACATGGTTAAAGCACATTGGATTAGCCTCATCACGCAACACATTGTGTGCCTTATTTTACACACAAAGCTGTCTAAACACTAAACCAGATAGGTAGCTGTGAGTGGCCGGGAAGACAGACAGTCCTGAAGTCATCAGCCACTGCACGTTCTTCAGGGATCTTCAGGGATCTCCTTTTATTTTGTTTTTTGTTTGTTTCTCCTTTGTAAGGAAGGAGATAAGTACCTAAGTGCAGAAGATTTGTGCCCGAGACCCTGAACCGCAGGTGGCCTGTGCCGCCAGCCCGGAGCTCAGCAGATCATTACTTAGGACAGATGGGATTCAGGCTTTTGCCTTCTACTTGCCCATGCCTCCTTTCTAACTTGCTGACTCCTTTCTTGGATCCTGCGTTTGCGCTGTGACCTCTGGGTGCTTGCTGCAGCCTGAGAGCCTTGTGAACAAAAGGAGATACCTGTCTTGAGAGGCCACAGCCCAACCACTAATTGCCTACGTCTCTACTAAGCCACATCGACAATAACTGTTCAGAAGGGCGTGGATCATAACATTTCTGACACAGAACTAAAAGGTCCCTTTTCTAGGCCACTTTAATTTAACGGGAACTTGTGGATTGGGGTTCAAAATTAGGAATGCTAATCAGTTTTACCTAACTTGTTAAGCCTCTTTTGCTCAAAATATTTACGTTCGGATTATATTCCAATATTATCTCTCGGAAGTTGTAGAGCACTTCTTTCTCTTCAGTGCCATTTAGTTAGCTTATGTCCTAAAAATACTTCACTCCTGCTGACTAACTAAATTCACGGTGCAACATGAGATACAGAATCGCCCTGTGCGACGCTAGGGCGCCTTGGGCAGCGGTCCTCAGAAAAAGGACAAACAGAGGGTGCCTAAGCTTATCAGGGATGAACGGAAGAGGAAAAGGCATCTAATGAGACCCACTTGACGATCCAAGTGCCATCTTCAAACACAAACTTTCTTCCACAACTGAGTGGCTAAGACTGACTTCCCTTTCTGTTAAAACTACAAAACAAAAAACCAAACGAGGCAATAAAAGAGACGGAGACTGTACTTGGCTTCAATAAGGGCTAACAGCAGAGTGGTCAGAGACCTGATGAGGAACGCAGGAGACCGGGCTAGGATTCATCTCAAGAGCTCAAGAACACCACCTTGCTGCTCGCTCTCTGCCTCTACAGAGGCTAAACTAGCTGCCCAATGGCTCAGGCAACCTCCATTTTCAACAGAATCCGAGTCCAGCAGTTTGTAAGCGTGCCAGATCCTGAGACATCGCCTGTATGGATCCTTCCCCTGGCCTACAGGCCCATGCTGGCCGCTCCCGTGGTTAGGACCGGAGCTCAAGCGCTCTGGAAGGTGCGCACACACAGGCCACTGGAAAGCTTTGCTCAGCACTACCAGACGATGCCTAGTTGAATTCAGCGGCAGAAAGACAAACAGGGGAGAGGCTACGGTTCTGCGCGCAAAGGGAGCGGAGGACAAAACAAAAGAGATCGGGGGCAATTCCGGAAGCAGCGACAGGCCATCTGGCAGACAAGCACCGCTACCTCTAGATCGGGGTCCCGCAGACCAGCCCGCCACCCACACTGCTCCATGAGCGCTATGCCGACGGCTCTTCCGATCTCCTGCAAGGGGGAAGAACAGTCACGGGCAGCACAAAGAACAGAATTGACAAAACTACAGATCACAGCCTTCACGGCACAGTCCTGGGAAAAGAAAGAGTCTCTCTCTATCCCTAGGACAACAACTCATACAAAGACCAGAAGACGTACAGCAGGGCACAGCGAGCGAGCGAGCGAGCGGCACAGCAGACACACCGCGGGACAAAATGACTATCGCTCAACCGGCGCGCGGGAGGCGAAAGTTCAAGCCCCGCCCAAGGTACAACAAAAGTTGTCATCGTTTCAGAATTGTATACCACACGCACAAAATATTTCCGATGGCTGTAAGCTAGATTACCTAAGAGAAAACCTGCGAGCGCACAACTACAACTCACAGTTTTAATGCTTTTATGGCATCTAGAAAGCTCTGTCTACCTTCAGAGTATGAGAGTTCAAAGACACAGCACAAATTTAAGCTAACATTCATGGCGGCAGGCTCACGTGCCCCACCTTCCCAAGGTACTAGCTTTAGCAGGGAAGCAAAAATCTAGTTAAACTACTGTTATCTTCAAGTAAGAGAAATCTACACAAACTGCAGCTACACGGGGTTTGGTGTTTTGGGTTTTTTTTTTTTTATTTTCCTCACAGTAGAAAGACACTATAGAGGAGAAGAGTGCTGGACGGAAAGGGCCCCTGGAGGTCTCTACGCCACCACTCTCTCCCAAGCACCAAGAGCCACCCCCCAGGACACATCCCAGGCCTGCACCACCCTCCTGGGGAACAAGTTCTCCCCAGTGCCCAACCAGAGCCCACCCAAGCTGCAAGTTCTGGCTTTTGCCCCTTCTTCTACGCTGTCTGCCGCAACTGAGAGGAGGCTGGCTCCACTGTCCTTGCAATGGCCCTTTAAGTAGCTGTAAACTACTGTCAGATCACTCCTCTGACTCCACGTGCCCAGCTACCTCAACCTCTTACCTTTGCCTATCCTCAGTGAAGGGCACTGATTTGAAAACTATTCAGGGTAACAGCGCCCAGAAATTAACAGCAGCCCTTCAAACTTGTTTGAGGGGAATGCAGCTTCAGGCCTTTTTTTTGAGAAAAGACACAAAAAGCTTACATCGGTTTGTTATTCTAAAACATGCAACACACAACTGAAGCGACAAATAAACTACCCATCGCCCTTCACCTTTGCTAAATTCTTTTCAAACAGACATACTTTAGCATACCTGTGAAGGAAGTAGTTTGGCAATCGCTCCACCACAACGACAACAAACTCTCAAACTCAAGCTAAGCTGCTCATTCGCAACAGGCTTCTCTCCACTGCTTTTGGAAGGCTCTCCCAAGGAAGTCTTGCTTTCAGTCCGGCAGTCCGGATCACTCTTTCCCTCTGGTACCGCACACCTCTCTCCAGCTGCCGCTTGGCATTCCTCAGGCGCAGTCTCTCGCACTTGTTCTGTTTTCCGCCTTTTAGTTGCAATATTTGTCTCTCCTTCTCATCTTCTCTTGAGAGGCAATGGGTTTTCTTGAGAGACATCGGCTTTTTTCTTCCCCTCACACCCAAGAAGGTTTCTCCAAATAGAGGTAACATCCAGCCAGTACTTTGGCTCCTCAGTGACAAAGGCTTTTAATCTCATGCAGCATTCTCCCTGGAAGAAAAAGCAGTTTCAGGCCAAGTAGTTCGGTCTCAGCACTCTGTTCTCCTACGTACGGACTGAGAACAGCTGTTAACAGAGACTGTGCTCAGATTGCATCAATGCGCAAATCCAGGAACCACAGCGCCAGCAGACACCACAGGCACAGCTGAGCTCTCAACACCCACACGCCCCACCAGCAAAGACCCAGGCAGCCCTCTGATTACAAGCTCTGCAGAACCAAGATTAAATCCTGCGAGGGCTGAATTCTGCAGAACAATTCAGCAGCTCTAGACAACCAGACCACCTCCGAGAGCCATTCCCAGGGACGGAGGACCCGCCTACCATGCCATCCTCCCCAGAAAGCAGGACTAAGAGATGTGGGACGCTTTCCAGGATTGAAAGACAGACGCGAACATTAATTCAGCTCACAATAAAAGCCACGAGTTTATTCTTTTAGAAGGGAAATCTCTCCTTGCTAGTCATCAACCTGCCTTCAATCCTGCAAAGTTTCCAACGCACGCCCAAACTTACGCCCATGGGTAGTCCACTTGACTTGGCTACGACAAGAGAGGCACGAGGAATAGACACGCCAGTTCCCTTAAAAACCTTGAAGCTGGTCAAGGTGGGGGGCGGAAGGGGGAAGGTATTTCTAGTTCTCATTTAGAACCATGGTGAAATTTGAGCCTCAAAGCCTGAAGGCTATTTGTGGTCTCCCAAATAAAATCCCACCGGCACACAGATATCAACCCATCTGACTTGAAATTCTTACTCCAGCACTGACAGAGAACGGGACCTCAGTAGCTGAGATTTACAAGAAATCTGTGCACTGAACGTGTGAAGTGACGCAAGATGGACGTCTGGATCCACTTTGCCTAGAAGAAAATGACTCATCGTTAAAATGCACACAACGGATCCAGAACTGGACTGCGGTTCCAGGATGGGGTGGGGCTTGGGTTTGGGTTTTTTTTTGGGGAGGGGGGGGTGGGTGGGGGGAGGGGGGTCGTGGGGCTGGCGTTACACATACACATCTATGTACAGTGCCAGCAGAACACAAGCGGGTAAGCTACCTTCAGCACAACAGAAAGAACTGAAAACATATCTGGGTGAAGGCTACTTCAGAACCGATTGCTGTCAATTACAACTATGGCTGACAGTAACTAAATAAATCAAACATTACCTTTATAAAGAGGACTTGAACTGGGGCTTCACGTTTCTGAGCACCCACCCTGTGAGCAAAGCGGAGGGGACGACCCGAGGGAAGGAGTCAGCGCCGTACCTTTCTCTCTAGAAACTGCAAGCGGGGGGTGTTTCTTAAGCAGCACAAACAGTTGCTCTCCAGACTGCACTTTCCTCAGCTCGCCCGGCTCCGCCTCCGTGCTGAAGAGGACCTCTCCCGAGGCGCAGCCCACCTCCGGGGAAAACCAGAAACCAAGCCAAACCGGGAAGGGGTTTTGCCTGAGCACTGGCAGCAGCCCAGCAGCCCCTCGCACCCGCTCGCCCCTTCGCAGGGAGGAGGGCGGCGCAGACCTCCGCTCAGCCCGGGTGGCGAGGGGACACAGCCTGACCCAGCGGCAGGTGTCCCTGCCCACGGCAGGGGCGGCACCAGACGCTCCTTAGAGGTCCCTTCCGACCAAGACTAAGACCAAGACCAGACCCCGGGGGCCCCACGCAGCTGGCGGCACGGCCCACGCCGCGGCCGCCCGGCTCTGGGGCGCGAAGCGAACGAGCCCGCGTCCCCCGCCGATCCGATCCGATCCGATCCGATCCGATCCGATCCGGACCGGACCGGACCGCCCCGACTGGGCACCGGCGCCGGTTCCCCCCTCACCTCCGTAGGTCCGAGCTGCGCCCGCACCCCCCGCACGAGGAAGGGATCCAGCCCGCCGTGCAGAAGTACCGCCCGCCCCCCGCCGCCATCTTGGCCCGCCCCGCCGCCATCTTGGCCCGCCCCGCCGCCATCTTGGCCCGCCCCGCCGCCCTCAGGTGCTGCCGGCGTCGGGACCGGGGAATTTGTTAAAAGCGCCCACTCTGTGGCGCCGAAGCGGTGTCTGCATCCACACGGGTTGCGAGGAAAGACTGTACCCACCCACACCCCCCCCCCCCCCACGCCCCGTGAGTGATTCAGCACCCACGGCCCAGGGGGAAGCGCCAGGAGGGCAGCTGGGAGCCAGCAGCTTCCCGCCCGCCCCACACACACAGAGGTGACCTTCTCTGCTGCAGGGCCGGTGGCCCCGCAGCCACCCCCGGCTCTGCAGCGCTGGGGCTGCTTAGTCTGAGGAAGGTGAAGGGCAAGGATGGTGACAGTCTGCAGGCGAGGAAGAGGCTGGCAGTAACGTGTTCTCCACCTCCCGTGGGGAAGGTGGAAGTCACGGCCGTGGAGCGCAGCCGTGGAGGTTCAGGTGGAAAAGCCTTCCAGAAAGCCCAAGCCCCTCCTCCAGTATGAGCACAAGGAGCATCCTGGTGTGGGGCTGCCCAGAGCCCAGGCTTGCCGCTTGAGAAACAAAGACCGGGACCGGAAGCTGCGCCCGGGATCATAGCTACTCCTTTATCATGCCGATACGTTGTTCCTCCTCAGAGTTAGTATGTTAAACACTTTCCATTTTATATCTATGTAAATAAGAAGGTGGAAACACCTCCTCCCCTCACCAAAATGTCAGAACAGAGCATGGCACCAGGAAGCAAGACAAATGAAGGCCAGCTCGACCCCTAAACAGGATTTGCTGAGCACCAGAGAAGCTGTGATCGGCCGATGAGCGGCTGAAAATACAGCTGGTAGAGTAACACAGGAGGGCTGGCAGGGCAGAGAGGTTTGCTCTGGGGAGAGAGGGCTGTCCGCCTCCCTGCACCGTAACGGCTGACCCCCAAGGGGAACAGAACATGGCGTTGGACAAGATTTCCCGTCTTCGTGATGCAGAAAGACCTGAAAATAACATTAGTAACAATAATGGTAACAAAAAGCACATGCTTTGTAGCTTTGAAATTCAGGTCTCCTCTGCAGGCTGTGGTGGACCATGGAGAAGACTTGTGTCGGCCCAGATTTGGCCAGGAGGTGGCCTGGAGGAATGTCAAGCCTGCTCCTTTCCCATCACTGGAGGTCTCCTGGGTGCAGAGGAGCAGGTGGCACTGGAACCGGCACCCCGAGGCCACAGCGGCCTGCGGCAAGGGCAAGGCTGCCTTTGGAGGCAAAGCACCTTTTAGAGGCTAAGCACCTCTGGAAGTAAAGCACATTTGGAGGCAAAGCAGCCGCAGAGGCCGTGGCATTTGCTGGGGGGGGGGGGGGGCCCTGCCCGGGATCAGGCAGACTGGTCCTGAGTCCTGGCTCGGCAGTGGAGACACTGTGACCAAGACAGTTCTTGTCCTGCATCCTCCCTTGCTTTGCTTCCTGCAGCCTGGCACATCCTTGACGCCCGTTAAGCGACTGCGGGCCCGAGCACGCCTCGGCCCTCAGCTCAGCTCGTGCTTTGAGGTGTTTCTGGAATAAGAAATGATCATAATAGTTGCAAGGGCTTTAAGGAGAAACAGGGGGGCACCCAAGTCAAATTAGGTTGTTAAGAGACTTTGAATAACCCCTTCTGCCAGTTAAACTGGTGTCACTGTTAAGCTCTGCTCACTGAGTGACCGGCTCTCTGTCCCCTGCTGCATGTCCCAAGGTGACAGGATGCAAACCAAGAGAGCAAAATTGCTACACCACCCCAGTCCCCACAGTAGCCCATCTTCATCCATCGCCCAGCAGGCAGCTCAAAGAAGGGAGCCCGTTGTGCTGAGAGGGTCTGGCCCCACCCAAGACTCTATTGACATGGGCCCAGCTCCTCGGCCCATACGTGGTCAAGTATGCTGCGGGCGGGAAGCCAACGCCTTAGCGCAGCCGGCCTGCGCGTGCCTCCCAGCCAGCAATCAATCAATCAATCGCCATCCATCTGTCCTCCCTTGAAACATGGTGGAGCTTCACCTGCTGCTTGGGCTCTTTCTCCCCATCCTGCACTGCCCTGCTGCCCCCAGATATTCATAGGGTATCTCCCCTGCCCTTTCCAGAGTGCAGGTAGCATGGCAGCGCTGGGAGGAGGTCAGTTCCATATTTGTATAAAACCCAGGGGAGCAGCTGAGCCCCTCGACCACCACACCAAGGGGTGCTGCCCAACGAGGTACAACTTTGTGCCAAACTTTGAATCTAAAGCCCCTACCGATGTTTCCTCCTCTCTACAGTCAATTGTCTATGCTCTTCCTTTGAACTATTCCTTAAAAAAAAAAAATTCCACATATCCCCAAGATTTCTTCTGTGCTAGGTAGCGTACGATGATGATGGCAGGGAGGGGGCTGCTTTTTTTTCCCCTCTCCATGCCGTTTTTTATTGTCCCTTCATTCCAATGGGAGACTTGTGGATGTGGGGGATGGCACCTCCACCGGCGATGGTGGCTTTGATCAGGGAATCCAACTCTTCATTGCTGCGGATTGCCAGCTGCAAGTGACGAGGAGCGATCCGCTTGACTTTGAGATCCTCTGACGTGTTGCCTGCCAGCTCCAGCACTTGGGCGGTGAGGTCCTCAAGGATGGCAGCGCTGTAGACGGCAGCGGTGGCACCCACTTGCCCGTAGGCTGGCGGTGCGAGTGTTCAAGTGTCTGTGGATCCTGCCCACAGGGAAGTGCAGCCCAGCTCTCTGTGAGCGCGACACTGCCTTTGCCTTGGCCTTCCCACTGTGCTTTCCTGCTTTGCCACCAGCCATGGTGCCACCGCCACGTCCCGAGCTCCGGTCCCGAGTCCACGCGGGAGCCGCCACAGGAGCCGCCAGACAATAAGCGTCTGGAGCGAGCACGAGGCTGCTGGCTGTGTGGCGAGGTCGGTGACTCCAGTTAGCAAGCAGCTAAACTGGTGTTTTTTGCAGTACTGCTGCCTACAGAAATTGTCCTCCTGCTCCCAGGCAGCGCGTCCCTCCCCTGTGCTGGTGTCTTTCTGGTGCCAGCACAGCTGCCCAGCGAACGTGACCAGGGAAATCAAGGAGAATCAGAGCTAGCGCTCTTTTGTGTGTGCTGGCTGAATTGGCGTGAAGCTCAATCAGTTTCCCTGGCTGGTCCACTGCGCAAATGTACAAGTGCTTTGCACTGGCTCAAGGGTAGCCGGAGATGTGCATGGGAACAAACGGCCAGAGAAAGGTGGGGTACTTCTTTAGGCAGCACTAACCTACAGCATCTGTGAAACTACAGTGTTAATTGAGTGACACGGAGACTCGTTCCCCCCTCGGGTATGACACGTGTGCTCCAGAAGGCGTGCTAGCGCTTTCCATTTGTTGTCCAGAGAGTCAGTTTGATTTAGAGGTAAACCCCATATTCCGCAGGCAGCTTCCAGCACATGGTTCGTGCCTGTCTCATGCAGTGCTCTTCTCAACCGTACAAGTGCGCTGCAGCATTTCATGGGTCTTGAGCGTATGCGGGGACCGTAACCACAAATGTACATTGTTGGGAGTGTTGAAACGTGTTACGATGATAAGTATAGGCGTGGGTACACTTTGAATATTAATGTTGTTTTAAAGTCTTAATGTGTCGGAACCTGATAGTGATTCAAGCCCTTTGGAACATTACGTACAATAGTACTGTGCTTTAACTTAGTGTTTATTTAATTGCTTTGTTGTAAATTCCCTTTCCAGTCACAAGTTCAGTAAAGCCTGTTAGGAGCGTTAAATGCGTGTGAGAGTTTTATTGTGGCAAAGCTGTAAAAAATACCCCATCTCAGCTGAGCCACCCGCTCTGCCGCACCCACGCTGCATTTGCAGGTGCAAGTGACCTAATCTTCAACCCGATGCAATCTTCCAGAAGCTTGTAACGTCTCGTTTCTGCACTGCCGGGGGAGCGTCCGTCTTCCTGGCATGTAAGAGAAGTCCGGAAGGGCTTGCTTAACCCGGCCGAGAGTCGTGCAGTCTCGGTGTGCCCACGGAGATGCCACTGTGCCCACCAAACCACGCTTTCCCCGTGTCCAAACCTTGAGATCTGTGCATAGATCAGAGGAGGGCAACACCAGCCAACAGATGAAAGAGTGGGGTTTGTCTGGCTCCACCCGACCTTTCAACACCACCTCTGGCCATTTAAACCTCACTGGCCTCCTTTTTTCCCCTCCAGCAAAGCAAGTGTACTGTTTCCCTGTGCAACCTAGAGCAGAAGAGGTCTAGTGAAGCCAGACGATGCCCTGCACTGCTCTGCAGCTTCTGGGAAGAAGGGAGTTCTTAGCAAGCCACAAGGGAGGAGGATTAATTGGCCAGCGTGCGGGGAGCATTGGCAACGCTCAAGAGGGTGATAGGCACCGATGCTTACAGGGGCGACTCAGAGACCTTTGGCATCCCTGTGATGCCCGGGTTCTGAATTGCTTGTGTTTGCAACAGAGATTCAGGAGGGTTCGTTAAGCGTTACAATTAAGGAAGAGAACTGACAAGCTGACGTAACAGAGTCCCCAGGAGTCCACAAAGACGGCCGTGACAGCATCTTGCTCCTTGGAACACCTTACAGAAAATGCCTTATTCCTACTTGGGAGTCTGTCTGTTCAAGGCCAAGAGAGCAATATTTTATACGCAGTGTTACCAACTGTAATACAGTTTTGGATTTCTCTTGAAATACTTGGACACAGACACATCCCTTCTGAAACAAGTCCAATCGGACACTTTTTAGTGGGGCCAGGGAGGAATTTGATGAAAATTAAGCACTTAGAATCATAGAATCGTTTAGGTTGGGAAAGACCTTTAAGATCATCCAGTCCAACCATTAACTTACACTACCAAGTCCACACTAAACCAATCAAGGGTAGACTAGACTAAACCATGTCCCAAAGTGCCACATCTACCCGTTTTTTGAACGCTTCCAGTGATGGTGACTCCACCACCTCTCTGGGCAGCCTGTTCCAATGCTTGACTACCCTCTCCGTGAATAAATTTCTCCTAATATCCAACCTAAACCTCCCCTGGCGCAGCTTGAGCCCATTTCCTCTCGTCCTATCGCTAACTACGTGGGAGAAGAGACCAACACCCACCTCACTACAACCTCCTTTCAGGTAGCTGTAGAGAGCGATAAGGTCTCCCCTCAGCCTCCTCTTCTCTAGGCTAAACAATCCCAGTTCCCTCAGCCGCTCCTCATAAGGCCTGTGCTCCAGACCCTTCACCAGCTTTGTTGCCCTTCTCTGAATGCGCTCCAGCACCTCAGTGTCTTTCCTGTATTGAGGGGCCCAAAACTGGACACAGTGTTCCAGGCGCGGCCTCACCAGCGCCGAGTACAGGGGGACAATCACCTCCCTGCTCCTGCTGGCCACACTATTCCTGATACAAGCCAGGATGCTCTTGGCCTTCTTGGGCACCTGGGCACACTGCTGGCTCATGTTCAGCCGGCTGTCGACCAACACCCCCAGGTCCTTTTCAGCCAGGCAGCTTTCCAGCCACTCTTCCCCGAGCCTGTAGCGTTGCATGGGGTTGTTGTGACCCAAGTGCAGGACCCGGCACTTGGCCTTGTTAAACCTCATACAGCTGGCCTCGGCCCATCGGTCCAGCCTGTCCAGGTCCCTCTGCAGGGCCATCCTACCCTCCAGCAGATCGACACTCCCACCCAACTTGGTGCCACCTGCAAACTTACTGAGGCTGCACTCAATCCCCTCATCCAGATCATCGATAAAGATATTAAACAAGGCTGGCCCCAAAACAGAGCCCTGGGGAACACCGCTCGTGACCGGCCGCCAACTGGACTTAACTCCATTCACCACTACTCTCTGGGCTCGGCCGCCCAGCCAGTTTTTTTACCCAGCCAAGACTACACCCGTCCAAGCCATGAGCTGCCAGCTTCCCAAGGAGAATATTATGGGAGACTGTGTCAAAGGCTTTGCTAAAGTCCAGGTAAATGACATCCACAGCCTTTCCATCATCTACCAGGCGGCTCACCAGATCATAAAAGGAGATCAGCTTGGTCAAGCAGGACCTGCCTTTCATGAACCCATGCTGACTGGGCCTGATCCCCTGGTTGACCGGCACTTGCCTGTTGAGTTCACTCAAGATGAACCTCTCCATAATCTTTCCCGGCACCGAGGTCAGGCGGACAGGCCTGTAGTTCTCCAGGTCCTCCTTCCGGCCCTTCTTGTAGGTGGGTGTCACGTTGGCAAGCCTCCAGTCCTCAGGGACCTCCCCTGTTAACCAGGACTGCTGACAGATGATGGAAAGTGGCTTGGTGAGCTCCTCTGCCAGCTCCCTCAGTACTCTCGGGTGGATCCCACCTGGCCCCATAGACTTGTGAGCGTCCAGGTGGCGTAGCAGGTCGTTAACTGCTTCCTCCTGGACTATGAGGGCTCCATTCTGGTCCCCGTCCCTATCTTCTAGCTCAGGGGCCTGAGTACCCTGGGGATGACTGGTCTGGCTGTTAAACACAGAGGCAAAGGCGGCGTTAAGTACCTCAGCCCTTTCCTTGTCCTCGGTGACAATGTTCCCCCCCACATCCAGCAAAGGCTGGAGATCCTCCTTGGCTCTCCTTTTATTGCTGATGTACTTATAAAAGCATTTCTTATGATCTTTTACAACACTGGCCAGATTAACTTCTTGCTGGGCTTTTGCTTTTCTAACTTGAGCTGAAGCCTTTCACTAGTAAAGATGCTAGGCTGCAATCCTCAGAACAGCGTCAACCAAGTAAGGTGACACTTGGAACAACGGAGATTCCGGGAAAACCTCACTGCTATCCCCACGTCACAGGTCTCTCTCTTACTAAGTATGGTGGAGCATGAACCTGACGACTGGCAGACAAAATACCTTTGACCATCCTGGGAATGTCCACTACACAAATTTTGCGCTCCAGAAATAGGGTGCCATATGCACACACCAGATTATTGTTAGTAGCTAATTTGGACGAGACAAGCCCCTGCTTCAGAAAGCATACGTCAAGAAAGACATGTAGACTTTAGGCGGGCAAAGGGCCATTCAGTGTTGTGATGAGGTAGGAGCCTAAGTGCTACCTATTGAGAGCCTGATGGTGTGCATGTGAATACGCTCCACCTCTGTCTTTCCATGTGTACTGCTCATTTTAGACTTTTATATTTCATCCTGCTGCTTTGCCTCCGGTCCCTTGCGTTGCCCGGTTGTTCCAGAATGATGTTGTGACTCTCCCGTTAGCAACGATTTCTGACTGGGCAGTGAGCCCTTACACCTCACTGGTTCAGCTGCCCAAGTCAGAACGGTGCTTGTGCTTGTGCTAGTCAAGGGAGAGAGAGGCGAGATCCTCCAGACAGCGACTGAGAGTAGTGGGGTAACGAGGAAGCCGAAATTGGGTTGTCGTTCTGACTCATCCTCCAGAGGAGCCTCTTGCTCTCCGTTTAAGACAGGAAGAGCCTTAGCAAGTGGAAGCTAGGCGACGTATTCCCTTTGGTGTCTGTCAACAACTTTCAGTAATGCATAAAACACCCCTCCATTACAAAACCAGTCCCACACAGAAGACCAAAGCAACACTTAGGGGGTCAAAAAATGTGGGGGAGACAAGCGGAACAGGACCTGTGTTAGTTCACGCTCTGGCTCTGTCCCCCGTAAAGAAGTGGGAAGGGAGGATGAGAACCTTGCCCCATACAACAGAGTAGTCTGGAGAATAAAACTTCCTGCACACAAGCGCTTGGGTAACAAGGTATTGAATTGCTGTGATAAACCTCTGGTAAAGTTCAGGTGGAGCCGGGGCATGGGGACGGGAGCTAAATTTGTGTATTAAAGACATGGGAGGAGGAGTGAAGCAGCATACACCTTCACACCCAACTTTCCTATTGGCCGAGGGGACCGAACTTGTCCCTTGTGAAGCTCTGACGCAGTAGCGTTGTCTCACAAAGGGAGTTTGTTACCCGGTGTGCGATAAACCAATTGAGTCGAGCAGTCGAGAATCCAATCCACCGAGTCGAGATATCCAGTTTATTTCATTTCTGTGCAGAGATGGGTGCTAGGTGGCAATTCCACAAAGCTAGCACACCCTTACAGTAATAGTTTAACATATGTATACTTATGTTGCTACATATCACTCCTTTCTATTTGCTTATCGTACCATCGTGGGTTCTTAGTCTCTTCTCCTTGACTGAAAGACACAATGTTGCATAAGGGTCTTCACGTGGAGGCAAGAATATTTTGGCACAGAGGTGTGTTTTTTTCCATGCAAATGAGCGTAGTTCATTTAAAGTTCATATACTCTTTCAGTTTGCGTCCAATTCCATGCTCTGCTGCCCAGGTATTTCTTTGTGAGTGATAACTTTCTGCTTTATCTAACATTTTGTCCTTGGGTAAATATCATTCGCTACTAGCTGACCGCGACATTATGTTGCTTGAGACATCAGTTCCCCACTTTGAGACTACGAGGCTTTCTAAGAGCTTCCTAAGTCTCCCTATGTACCCGTGCTAACATAATGGACTGTCCTCTAGTTAATTGTAACAGCATTCTCTTTAAACAATTCACAGCAATACAAATAATGAGCAGTGTTCTTATTACAACAGTTAAGAGTGTGAAATGAGCTCTCTAACCATCCGGTTAATGAGTATCCCAGTCCGTTCAGGATTTTGTTTAACCAGCCTCCTTCTAACCCTGCTCTTAGTTCCCTGCTTGCTTTGGCTACTCCTTTGATATCATCTAGTTGATGGTCCAAATCTTTAGTTACATTTGGAATGTGGACACCACACCTACCGTTTAAAAGATTCAGGTATCCACCACACTCCATGTTCGTGCAATAATAATAAATCCAGAGGCAAACGGTTCTGCAGTGTCATTTTAGAGGTGGCTTGTAACTGGAGGTTTAAATCTGACAGACCAGTCCGAGTTGCATTCGCTAATGCTTCCATCTGCAAGGTTAAATTCTGAATGGCTAATCTATTCTGAAACCTGAGGAGTCAATACAGGTCCAAATATCCACGCTACCTTGGTTCCAGTACTTGGGTGTTGCCAATTGTCCTCGACTGATCTTTTGATTCTCCCCCAAATTCCTCAGCTTAATGGAGATTTTCTCCATAAGGGACAAAGTTAGCAGTCCTACGGTCCAGTATTTATTCTCATCTGAAAGGGGGAGATGAGTTACCCACTCCCCATCACTGCTTATCCATACCGTATATCCTAAGGCCGGGACTGTCATCTGGGTACGATCTAGGCCGCTCCAAGGGTCATTATTAGTCAGATGCGACCAGGTATCATTTAATGGAGTTACATAATTCCTGCATATGCATCCTAACCTTAGGGCCATAGCAACCGGATACACTCGCTGCACTTGTGGTTCTGAGCTATTACAGTTAAAGATTCTAGTACAATTCCAGTTTGACTTTGTTTTTCCAGAGGCAGTTCTTGACCTATCGAGATTGGGATAAGTTAACTGCACTTGCAAGGGTTCATCAGGAATACCTTCATTTCCTTCCCAAACAAAACACCAATCTGTCGGTTGGTTATATTCCCGGCACTTCCCAAAGCTGGGGTATCTGACAGCCCCACGGCCTATTACTACACTGATCTCCTGACGGTCTATATATTACTTCTTTAGCCCACGGAGTTTCAGCTTTGCTGATATTACAGTTTTCCACCGTACCACCTTTCGGAGTCCATTTGAGGGCATTATTTTCCTTCCTTATTGTACCATGTGGTGGACCCGTTAAGTTCCCTTCTCCACATGTCTTCCCCTGTTTTAGTTAGGTTTGTCGTTAGTACCCCCCCCATGAAATGGGATTCTCTGCGGACTTAGGAGTAGGTAAACACGCAGTCACTGAAGTCCAGTTTTGAAGTTTACCAAAGTCTCGGACCAACTTCAGAATAAGATTTGTGTTACTGCAATTAATGTAGGAGTACATGATGAAAACTTTCACCACACACATTCTGCTTTCCACTTGGCAAAGGATCGAAGGCTCTACGTGAATATATATATATATTTTTTTTTTTTTTTACAATCAAGTTCAAAATCCCTTTGGGACGCAAAAACAGTTTATGTGTTCTTGAAAATTCTTATCTTAGTTTCTCCTGTCTTCTCAGAGCTCCATTGTTCCGTCGGCGCTTTTTGGCTTTTTTAACCCAGGTACGATGAACCCAGGAGTCAATGCCTCTTTCTTTGATAGCCGTGTGGGTAATTAGCAAAACCAGGTAAAGTCCCTTCTATCGTTCCTTTAAAGGTTCATCCTTCCACGTTTGGATATGGACTTTGTCTCTGAGCATAAGGCAACAAGCTGGAGTGTCTAAGGGTATTGGCGCCCTTTCAGTTAAATACCCGTGAAGGGAAGACAAAGCCTGTTCCAAAGATAACAGGTAACGGGATAACAATTGGTTTCCCGTAATACGCGTTTGATCACCTTTCCCAGTTAAACTATTTATGGGATACTGTTTCCCATACAGAACCTCAAAAGGACTAACTCCTTCGCTAGCTCGGGGAGTGACTCGAATTCTTAGCAATGCTATTGGTAGCACATCTGTCCACGTCGTTTGAGTTTCCTGACAAAGTTTTGAAAACTGTCTTTTCAGAGTCTTATTCATTCATTGGACCTTGCCACTTGATTGTGGTCTCCAAGGAGCATGTAGGTCCCATGTCATTTGTAAAAACTTTGCACCTTCCTGAGCTATTTGAGCTGTAAAGTGTGGCCCATTTTCAGCGGACATTCCTTCAGGTACCCCAAATCTAGGAATTATCTCCTTTAACAATATCCTTACTACTTCTCTAGCCTTATTGGTACAACACGGGAAAGCTTCAGGCCATCCTGAAAGGGTGTCTGGTAACACCAACAGCTAGCTATACTGATTGCTTTTTGGCAGTTCAGAAAAAACAATTTGCCAGTATTCCCCAGGCATGTGGCCCTTCCTGACCTCTCCAGGAGGAGATCTTTTCTGTAGTTTGGGGTTATTCTTACAACAACATAGTTATCGGGCACTGCTTCACAACAAAGTTTGCAAAAGTTTGCATCTTCGGTCCTACAGCGTATCTTTTGATACTTGTGACCAGAGCATCCGCTCCCATATGGGATTCACTATGGGTCTTCTTCAGTATTTCTCCTACCACTGGGGTAGTAACCAATACTTGCCCATCTTTGGTTATCCACCATCCTTCCTTGACTTGGTACACTCTAAATACTTGGCAAGCTGATCCTCCTCCTTAGAATAGTTTGGAGGTTCCCACTGAACTTTTCTTGATGGGACCAATGCTTCAATTAGCGATGCCCTTTCCGCAACTCTTTTGGCTATTTCCTCTGCTTTTCCATTTCCTTTAATGATTCCCATTTGTCCTTTCTGATGAGCTTTGCCACACATGATTGCAACTTCTCTCGGTCCCAGAACAACTTGCAACAATTCTAAAATTTCCGGTCCATATTCAATAGGGGTTCCTTGAGAAGATAGCAACCCACGTTGTTTCCAAATAGCCCCATGCGTGTGGACCACTCCAAATGCGTATTTGGAGTCTGTATTTACTTACTTACTGTAAGTAGGTACTTACTGAAAGTAAGTACTGTACTTACAGTACTTATTTGCCTACTGTATTTATTTACTCTTCTATCTTTAGAGGTTTGGTTAAATCCAGCAAACCCAAAGCAGGAGCCCTCATCAATTCAGTTTTGATGGAGTCAAATCCTTTTCGGCACTCTGGTGTCCATTCTAAAATTTCTCCGGGTCCCTTCATAGATTCACATACCAGCCTGGCAATCAGACTAAAATTTGGTAACCGGAGTCTGCACCATCCAGCCATCCCCCAAAATCCTCGCAGCTCTTTCTTAGATTTGGGGGGGGCTACTAAAACACGACTGGAACCCGTACTGACCCCTGGGTGACAGCGCTAGTTACTGGTCTCTGACTAGACTGGCTGCCACTGAGCAGCACCCTCGGGGCCCGGCCGCTCAGCCCGTTTCAGTCCCGCTCACTGTCGGCTCATCCAGCCCACTCCCGTTCCAGTGACCAGAACTCCGTATTTAAAAAGAGGTTGCAAGATGGGCATATGCAAGCACACTGCTTTCAAAATCCCAAGACATAAACCTCCCACACTGGCTCTGTCCACCTATTGCCCCAAAACCTACAGAGAAGGAAACACCCCGTAAATTACATATGCAAGGCCAACAGCTGTTTTTACTTCTGGCTTTGGCTGTTCTGCCTGTTGGTTCCAAATGAGTATTATTTTTGCAGGGCCATCCCAAAAGCTGAACATGGATTAAAGTTCTTCCTTGAGGCACCTGTGGGCAGGTGGGCCAGCCGGTGGAGCTGTCTGAGTGTCTAGAAGGTCTCTCTGAGCACTTCCTGGCCAGAGGCAGCACTGGGAGGAGGGACAGGGTGGGCCGCTGGTGCCCTTTGTGCAGCTTGATCCCTGCTGGGGGCACTGCTTCCTGGATTCTCCTCCTCTCCTCTCCTCTCGCTGGCATTGCAGAAGTCAGATGCTGTGCTCCTCCTTCATCCAGGGTCGCAATGTGCCCCCGTCACCACCACAGCGCCCCGAGTGTTTGTCCAACGTGCATCTCTGGGGCGCTGAAACCCTCCTCCTCCTCCTCCTCCTCCTCCTCCTCCCTGCTGAGGGGTCACAGTCTGATGTCCGCAAACTGACTGTGGCGATCGCAGCCCCGCCGTGGCGATCTGCTCCGCTCTCTCTGCCTCAGCTGAGTTTGCTCCCGAGCAGCCCTGGCTGCGGGAGCCCACTTGGAGCTGGTGGTGGAGGGCCCTGCAGCTGCATCACCCCTTGGGGCTCGGTCACGACGGGGAGACCTTGCTCTCCTCCTCCTCCCCCTGCACCTTGCTGAGCAGCTGTAGTCCGTGATCTCCACAAACCGGCTGCGGAGATCATAGGCACGCCGCAGGGATCTGCTCTGTTCTCTCTGCATCGGCAGGGTTTGCTCCCAAGCAGCATTGCATGTGGGAGCCGACTGGGAGATGCCGCTGGAGCGCCCTGGAGCTGCGTTCACCCTGGGAGCGCAGTCACGACTTGCCAGGCTAGTTCTCCTCCTCCTTCTCCCTGCTGAGGGGTCATAGTCCGTGGTGTCCACAAACCAGCTGCGGAGATCTTTTCCCCACTGCGGGGATCTGCTCCGGACCCTCTCCCGGGCACCCTTCCTCTGGCGGCGGGAGGAAGGGCTGAATCCCTGCTCCTCTTTGGTGGTGTCGTCGTCTTCTTGCACGCTGTGCGGCACACGGTCAACTGGCTGACAGCAGACCGGGCACGCATCTTTCCTTCCGGACACCAGCCTTCTACAGCCGCAGAAGAAGCGATGCAAGCAGAAGCCCACGCAGGAGGCGATGTTGAGCCTGCCTGTCCAGATGGAGCACGGCCAGCCTGCAGATGCCTGCCGTGCACCTGCCGAGGTTAGCTGGCTCGTGCTGGCTGTTGCGGAGGAGCTGCTGTCCTCTGGAGAGTCCTCCATGCCCACCGCCATGCCCTGCAAAGAGAGCTGTGCCAAGGTCCTGCCCTTTCCTCCTGAAAGGACCAGAACAGTGAGGAAACCCCAGAAGCTCTGTGAGGGGACAGCTAAGGGCCGCCCAAAGGCTCTCCTGGAGGGCTGCAAAGGCAGAAGGGGCCAAAGGTGCACAAATGGGATGGATCTAGGTGGCATGCTTTGAGAGGGAGCAGCGTTGCGGCTGTGTGACCGGGAAAAGAGAGCAATGCCCAGATCCCACAAAGAAATCCACTGTCCATCTGGTGCCCTGACCCGCCTCCCCAGAATTACCTTAGTCCTGTGAGGCAGACCCTGTGGTCCCACAGAAGCCGCCTGCTTGCTCTTGGCCCCCCACAGACTGAGGAAGAAACGGGCATATGATGGTGCCGGTGAGGAAGAAGCCCTTTCTCCAATTTTCAACTCAGGGCATCTGGAGGGGAAAAAAAAAAAAAAGGATCTCTGTTTAGGGCTCTTCTTGCAGCCTCCTCTGGGGCTCAGTCATTTTCTTGGAGCGGTTTCTACGACAGAGAGAAGACGTAACCAAGACTACAAATAGGAAATTCGATTGGGGTCTTCCCACCACGTCTGCCCCTGCCAGAGCAAGTCCTCGAGGGTCTTTATACCCGCTACGGCTTCCATTTCATAGAGTCAGAGAATCAGAGAATATTTTGGGTTGGAAGGGACCTTAGAGATCATCTAGTTCCATCCCCGCTGCCATGGGGAGGGATATCTTCCACTAGACCAGGTCGCTCAAAGCCTCATCCAACCTGGCCTTGAACACTTCCAGGGACGGGCCATCCACAACTTCTCTGGACAAGCCCTTCCAGTGTCTCACCACCCTCACAGTAAGGAATTTCTTCCTAATTTCTAATCTAAATCTTCCCTCTTTCAGTTTAAAACCGTTACCCCTCGTCCTATCACTACACTCCCTGATAAAGAGTCCCTCCCCATCTTTGCTGTAGGGCCCCTTGCTTGAAGTACTCTTCTCAACATTAGCCAGCTTCAGATAGCAGACAAGTAGCCGTTTACCCCCGGGGCAGCAGCCTAAAGCCCAGCAAGGGAAGATAAGGACTGACGTGGGGTAGTTCACGTTGGACAGCACTGAATGATGCAGGTACTAACTGTCTCCTATGACAGAAAGAGAAACACTCCAGAGGATGAGAAGAAACAAGCAAAGCCAGGAAAAGGAAACATATTCTGAACGGTTTTTTTAATACTTGTTATGACCTGACGTAAAAGAGTAAATAGGCTTGCTGCCCGAGAACTCTGTCGATGCCACAACCATCCACAGCCATGTCGTTCATCTTGTACCACAGTCCGTTGCTGGCCTGCAAAGAAAGGCATCGATACCTGGAGGTGAACTGCATGGTTTCTCCACAAAAACACAGGCAGAAAACTACAGGACCAAGAGTACACCAAAACAAATCCAATCCAGCCCCTGAAGAGACCTTCTCCCCCAAAGCCGTGGCTGCCAGTAACACTGCCGTGAAAGTTTCTCTTCCCCAGCACACATATTTCCCCTGCTAGGAAGGAAGTTGCTCTTTACCTTTGTGTAGCAGAAATAGTGTCCTGCATGGCAGCTGTCACCGCTGTGTACCAGGACAGCATATAAGGCGTAGAGGAGCGGTTCTCCAGCTGTCCGAGACATGTATGGCCGAAGATCCAAGTATTCAGGATACTCCACAACCTACGGAGAGACCCAGAGGGCTCAGAAATGTTCCTGAAATAGCCTTCCAAGACTGAAGGCTAGCGGTGTGTAAATACATCTTTTTGGCTCATGAACACTTGTTTTCCCTTAAAGCAACATCCATGGTTTGGGGGGCAGGAAACTGTTCGCGGTCCAAACAGCTCTGTCGGAGCAGAGCATGTGCTTGTCTTCCCGCGGGAACTCTCGTCTCCCCAGAAGGGAACACAAAAATCCCAACACGAACAACCGGTGAAAGAGCGTACTGCTTTGGAAATCTCCTGCTCCGGGAAGAGAAAGTTGCGCTCCAGTTGCGTACACACCTTGCTGATCTTCCTGCCAGTGAAATCTTGAAACCTTTTCAGACACACCGTCAGAACCTTGGGCGCGTGATGGACCGTAAAGCTCTTGGAGGCAGCAACCATCTTGTCACACCTTGTAACCAAGCACAGAGATGAGTGCTGAAATGCACCTCTCTTGCCCCAAGAAGGCCAGACAAGCTTTCCCTTCTCACACATCCTTATGCTATTTTAAGGCTATTCAGTACCAGAAGGCCGTATTAAACAAAAGCTGCATCTCATTATTGTGCATCTAACCTACGTGAAAAGATGACTTATGCCGCATGACATGCGGCACCTTCACGCAGCACCTAGTATTAGTATGTCGTTAGTAATCCTCTTACTTGCTACATTTAAAGCAGTTTTCGCCATCCAGCTGCTCGGGTCTCACAAAGTCCTCCAGAGCTGCGGTGACAGATGAGGCCGCCTGGAGGAGCGAGAAAGGATAGCCCTGAGCTCAGGGCATCACCCTCGCCCAGACACTTACTAGGAGTTGACAGGAAGACCCAGGTAGCTGAGGCTGAGGAGACCCACCCTGAAACCCGCAAGCAGTGTCCAGAAGGAGGCACAAAGAGGGTATTATGCTGAACACTTCCCTCAATTCCCAGGGATTCCCGGCGCTATCAGGAGCTACCTCTCTGTGGCACCGCACAGTTCAGCTACCAATGCTGTGCAGGGTCATCAATAATGAAGACACCACAACCCATCAGCCTGGGAGCCAGACGGGTGTTGAGGAGGGCAAAAGGAAGACGGATGAGAGTACGTCAAGGGTGCAGAGAGGATAATTTGTACTTGTCCAGCTTAAAGCCAGCACCTACATGCAGACCGCTGCCACGGCCTCCCCAGAAGGACACAGGCCATTCCATTCCACTGCCCACCCGCCACCAAGCTCTCTTATGTTTGCACTCTACGTTTTTAAGCCAAATGCCTCGATTCTGGAAAGCTACAGGGGTCTTGGGACGTTTGAAGCACAATTACAAACCCTCTTACTTTTATATCCAAAGGGACATCCAGGAAGGCCTCGTAGGAATCGGACACTGCTCTGCAGCTCAAGCACGTGACTGGAAGGCAAATCAAAATGCTCAGCGACAGGGGAAGTTGACTGACTCTGCCCGTTTCCGACCTTCAGGCCTACTACGCCAGTCACACCATCAGCCGTTTATCACGGGCAGACGGGAGGGCACAGACAATTCCAGGGAGAGCAACAGTTGTGGGAAAGTACCTCTGGATCTCAGAAAGCCCCCAAATATTTGATGGACGATGGTAGTTGCTTGAGAAGAGACGTCCAAGCTAGAAAGAAATGGTAAGGCAGAGAGTTATCTCCTCCAAGAGTTTTGCTTTGTCTGAAAGCCCTGGGCGTAGGTTCTCCTCGATGGGAGTACCTCAAGGAGTGCAAAGGGCTCGGGAACACTGAAAAGGTAATCGGCTTGTGCTTACTCGCTGCTTCCACTCAGACAGGCTCTCTGCATGGCATCGACAGTATAGCGTAAGAACTCGTGGGCGTCTTCCTGCATGCCAAGCTGGAAATGTTCTCCTATTCCTACAAAAGAAGAAGTTAGTAGATCTCTCCTACAAGAAGGCAAGAAAACCTGTAGGGGCACCTGAAATGACTTACGTGTGAGGACACTGATGACACCGCTAGGCCGGATGGCACAGACTGAGGAACGCAGGACCTCGTTAACGTGCGCTTCCATTACGCACATCATGCAGAAGCCTTGCTGACGACCTGAAGCGGGAGGAGGGAGGGGAGCAAGCTCCTCGGGTTAGCAAAATATCCACAGCGATGGGAAACGTAATGGAGATCTTGAAGTTCTAAGAACAGTCTCCACTCCTCCTCTCCCAAGGTGCCAATGTCCCAACAAGCCCCAGACATTATTTTAGTGCCTAGAAAACTTTCTTCAGAGGGATGCTAAACTGACAAAAGTTTTCTGTGCAATAAGCAAAGAGAGCTTAACTTGTCGGAATAGGGACTGAGACCTGGGGCTAGAAAGAGGTGCCTTTCTGAAGATCAACACACCTAGACACGAGGGGCGGCTTCTAGGCTTGAGTGTTCAAAGAACACCACCTCGGGGGGTTGACAAAGAAGGGCTGCTTTTCTGGTAGATCAAATTCCAGATTCTGGGAATCCTTGCAAAGTGTCCCACAGATTTACAAGGAGTTGTTCATAAAAGTTCTCACATGACTGGCTGTGCTCACGAGAGAGCAGGTAGTTGGCCAGAGGGGGTGTGTACGTCAGGCACTGCAGGACGGAGTTGAGGAAGCACGTATTGCCCAGGTTGTAGAGTCCCGCTCCAGCTCTCTGTCTGTGCTGCCAGTCCAGGCAAATCTTCTCCGGAGGAAAGAGGACCCTTTGTGGCGGAGCCATTCCCTCGGCGACGACTGCAGGGCAATGACATTTGCAAAGAGATGACACGACATTGTTGCACAAAAGCATGTCTTGGGCAAGCACCTAGCACAGAAGGTAACCCTACTGATGTCAGGATCTTTCTACGGGCAATGTCGTCTTTCAGAGTCTCGTACATAGTGGCAGAGGAGTGACAAAACGCGTTTTCATGTGTCTAATGGAAAACAGCTGGGTAAGTCTGGCTGCTATCAGGAAACGCCCCAGAATTCACGCTAGGCTGTCAGCACATCAACATTCAGGGATGGAGCACCAGCCACGTCCGTTGCCTTTGGGGAGTCACAAAGTCCAAGCCTGCTGATGAAGCCGTTACTCACAGGAGTCGTTCCCCATTGCGGCCATCGCTCCTCTCAGGAACACAGGGGAAAGCTTCGGATGACAAAGGATCTCAGGACACGCTCCAGAAAGAGATCAGCGCCAATGCCGTCCCCTGATTGCAAAGAAATAATCGCAGCTCAACAAAATGATTAAAAAACCCAAACCCAAACCCAAACCCAAACACAACCCGCAGAACAGCAGCCGCCATCGAAAGAGTTTCAGTGGTACGTGGAACTGCTGCGGAGCCTGCAGGCCGACGGCCCTGCTGTCCCTGTCACAGGACTCCAATTGACAGCAATTACCAAGGCCCTTTTGAAAGACTGCATTGCGTGTCACCTTCTCTGAAGAGCACCTGCGGCTCACCTGTGGCTAGCGTTAGCAGCAGAGCCCTCTGGCTCTCCAGCCCACACTTGCCCACCTTGTATGCAGGACCGACCGGCTTCCGGCCGCTACTTTAGCGGCTGCCTTTGCCATGCTCCGTTTCTGCCTGCCTTCCTACCGCATCAGTCAGGGTGGGAAAACTGCTTGTCATTCTTGGCTGAGCCCAGTGCCTCAGACTACACTGCCACCCCCCTACTTACCTATCCTAGGGTATGGTAGAGAAATAAGTATCAGCACAAAGGAACTCTACCCGTAGCGCATATCCGGCCAGCCTGTAAAGGTGTAATAGCTCAGCCTAGAGCTCGGAAGGTATAGACCAGCCGATACTTTTGTCCCGTATCTCTACGACTTGTCCTGAAAGCCAAAGTGTAATTACCTTTGCAAGAGGAGGGAAGCTGAGAAGAAGTGGGCGGTAGACGATAAATGGCTGGAAAAGAGTAGTCGCGCAAGTAGCAATGGAATGAGCCAAGTTATCCCGAAGGCCAGCTCGGCCCAACTAGCTTTCCCTGGCCCGCTTTTCAGGATGGCAAGCCCTGGCCAGGTGAGCTCATAATCACCGGGCGGGTGTCGCATCACTGCCCCTTTGTGACACGGGGCCGCACGGGGACGTGCCCCCTCGAGGCCGTGGAGCCACGCATCCAACACATCCCGGGCGCCTGCCGCAGCCAGCAGCCGCTGGGCTTCCCCACGCGCTACCAGCGAAGGGCTGTTCGCCTGCCGGCAGAGCTCCTGCCTCTTCCTGGGGCCGCGCCAGCCAGATGAATCAAAATCTGCTCAGGGCTGCAAGCGTGCCTGTTCACAGCTTTGGCTGGCACGTTCGGGCGGCTGAGGGCTTCTTTTCCACTCTTCTCAGGTGCAGGGCTGTGTCCGTGAGACTCGAGTAGAGCAAAGCACCCGGTCTCTTACAGGTTCATTTCCAATGAACTTTATCTGCTCCCCCCAAGACACAGCCACGGGCTGACTCTGAACTAGCACTACCAAAGAAGTTACTTTTGCCCCTGCTCCACTCGGGGAGCCTTTTTTCTTTTTAGATTTCGCTTGAGGCATCTAGTTTCTCTGCTGCCTTGCTCGGGTTCCTGGTTTTCATCATGTCCCTCTCGGGACAGCTCAGTTTCTCCCCTCTCTTGCTTGCGGAGGCTCATTTTGCCCCTTCTCCACACAGGGTGCCTGGATTTACTCCGGCCCTGCTCAGGTGGCTCGTTACACCCCTGCCCAAATCCGGGGTGGCTAGCTTTGCTCATGCCCCGCTTGGGGCATTTAGTTTTGTCCCTGTCCTGCTCAGGGCATCTCATTTTGCCCCTGCCCCAGCCCCGCTCAGAGCAGACATTTTTGTCTGTGCCCAGCTGGGGGTCCCGGTTTGCCCCCGCCTTTCCCTGCTCCACAGTCCCTCTTGCCCTGGCCTCTCTCGTTGCCCTCCAGTCCGGCTTGGGCGTTTCTCCTGACTAGGCTGTGTCCCATCGGGGCAGGGCCCAAGGAGCTTGCACCGTGCTCCCCTCCCAGTCGCAACCCCATACCTGGCTTCTGTCTGTGGTGGCATCAGGGCTGTGGGGCTGGGGGCGATGGGTCGAACAGCCGCCTGGCCCTGGGGGCTCCTTGTCCTTCAGTTCATTCCCCGTTGAAAGGCAGCCCCTCCGCCAGCAGACAACTGCAGGCGGCTCTCTGCGCTTTCCGCAGGCACTGCTGACTGGGTCCTTGCAGGGCTATATGTGCAAAGTCACCTCACAGCCAAGCTCGCTTCAGGGTCAGGCCTCGGGAGCCAGCAGTGCCCGTTGCCTCCCAGGGAAGCAGAGGATCCTGCCAGCTGGATGTTGAGCAGGGTGTGCCTCTGCTGCCCGCTCCTCACTCACGCACACATCGCCTCCCGCTCCAGAGGCTTATTGCCTGGCGGCTCCTGTGGCGGCTCCCGCGTGGACTCGGGACCGGAGCTCGGGACGTGGCGGTGGCACCATGGCTGGTGGCAAAGCAGGAAAGCACAGTGGGAAGGCCAAGGCAAAGGCAGTGTCACGCTCACAGAGAGCTGGGCTGCACTTCCCTGTGGGCAGGATCCACAGACACTTGAACACTCGCACCGCCAGCCTACGGGCAAGTGGGTGCCACCGCTGCCGTCTACAGCACTGCCATCCTTGAGGACCTCACCGCCCAAGTGCTGGAGCTGGCAGGCAACACGTCAGAGGATCTCAAAGTCAAGCGGATCGCTCCTCGTCACTTGCAGCTGGCAATCCGCAGCAATGAAGAGTTGGATTCCCTGATCAAAGCCACCATCGCCGGTGGAGGTGCCATCCCCCACATCCACAAGTCTCCCATTGGAATGAAGGGACAATAAAAAACGGCATGGAGAGGGGAAAAAAAAAGCAGCCCCCTCCCTGCCATCATCGTACTCTTCCTAGCACAGAAGAAATCTTGGGGATATGTGGAATTTTTTTTTTTTTAAGGAATAGTTCAAAGGAAGAGCACAGACAATTGACTGTAGAGAGGAGGAAACATCGGTAGGGGCTTTAGATTCAAAGTTTGGCACAAAGTTGTACCTTGTCGGGCGGCACCCCTTGGTGTGGTGGTTGAGGGGCTCAGCTGCTCCCCTGGGTTTTATACAAAAATGGAACCAACCTCCTCCCAGCGCTGCCATGCTACCTGCACTCTGGAAAGGGCAGGGGAGACACCCTATGAATATCTGGGGGTAGCAGCGCAGTGCAGGATGGGGAGGAAGAGCCCAAGCAGTAGTTGAAGCTCCACCATGTTTCAAGGGAGATGGACAGAAGGATGGCGATTAATTGATTGATTGCTGGCTGGCAGGCACGCGCATCTTGAGCTCTGAAGGTGTTTTGAAAGAGCTGCTCCACACCTAGGCTATATGGCGCCACATCAGTCTGCGTGGCCTGTTCCACCACCACGTTGCTCATTCTCCCACCCCCCCGCTCCTCCTCCTCCTCCTCCTCCTCCTGGGAAGTAGTTACTTTTTCATCCAGAACATTTTCAAGCGTCTCTCGATTCACTGCAGAACTGGAGGGAGCTGGATCGCTCACCTCAGAGCTTGTGGCGGTCAAACTCTCTTCAAATGCATCAGTCTCGTTAGCCGTGCCCTCGTTAAGAAGCAGCCCACTACCTGCCACCTCCTCCAGAGCTTGGTCCTCCGTGATGAGGCTGCCTGGCACCGTGGCACACAACGCTAACGCCTTCCCCTCCGAGTCATACGTGTACTCCGGGCACTGCTCATCTCTCACAGAGCTGTTCTGAGCCATCTCCACGCTCTGCAGCAGAGACTCCAGTTTCTTGTTTTCAACGCTTATGTCTAGGAAGTATTTCTGATTTTTTTTTTTGTCGTTCTCAGACAAGCTGTTCAATAGCCTGCTTCAGTTCTTCAATTTCCCTCCTTGCTTCCAAGAAGGCCAGCTCCACCTCCACACCATTACACTCTTCTACAATCCACTCTTCCTTCACGTGTCCCAGATGAGCTTTCAGCCCTTCTACTTCTGTTTCCCTGCAGCAAAATAAAAATATTGCGACACTGTTTCGTTACAGAGTCAACGTGAGGCTCCACCGCACTGGGATGGCTATGCTGCAGAGATGCTCCAAGAAGGAAGCACATTCCTCCGTGCACCATTTCCTGCCGCCTCCGGGAGAGCTGGCGGAGACGTAAGCCGGCTGCCAAGACACGCCGGCTGACTGCTGACTGGAGTCACCGACCTCGCCACACAGCCAGCAGCCTCCGGGGCTGTGCTGTGATCCTGGACATTTTGAGGTGCAAGCGGGGGCCTCTAGGTTAGGGCCAGCCAGTACAGTGCTTAACGTCTCACCGACTGCCCGGCCCTGGAGGAGACGAGAAGCAGCTGCCTGCACGCATCCCCCGTGCTTGCCAGCAGCTCCTCACATACAGCCAGAGCCAACGCTGGCCTCAGACAGCAGGATGGCTCGGGGCTGCAGGCCCCTGGCTTGCTTTGCACCCACCCAGCCCAGCACAGAGCCAGAGGCTGCTGCCTTGACTTGCAAGCACGTGGGGAGAGGGGGCCCCTGCAAGACATCCAGCCCTCGCAGATGCAGAGGTCGGGCTATCCCAAGCTGGACCAAGGGCTCCCTGGGACTCTGCCTTGGGGCTCCTTACAAACACCCCTCTGGGCCTGCTTGGGTGGCGTCTGCTGGAGAGCCAGCTCTCAGAGAGCGGCTTTAGCAAGAGAGACGACACCTGCTGCTGTGTAATGCATGTTGTCGCTTCTTTGCTTAGCGTACCTACAAAGGGCTACTGTGAACAATTCAACACCTAAGCGACAAAAACACAAGCAGGCACCCTGGTTTGTGTAAGAGCTTTTCTTTCATTAGGGGAGAAGGATGACACTTGCAGTCATATTTCAGTGAGTGAGGTACAACAGGGGACTAAGGTCTTGCAGGTAGAAACTGGCTTATGTACAAAAGGTCTCAATGCTCAATCACACTGGGAAAATATTACCCTTTAAAAATATTCTATTGGGAAAGTTCAAAACAGGGGAAAGAGGCAGCCATATTCATAACTAAACTGCACGGTACGTATTCACTGAGCACGCCGTGAAACCTGAAGTACCTGAGAACAACCTGATCCACCTGATCGTCTTTCAAATTTCTTAATGAAACCTTGATGCGGTCAAGAAATGAGTCAAAATGTTCTGGATTCCCACCCCTAAATGCTCCTGAATACATCTTTCCAACTCTGATTTCTCAAGTGAAATAGACCTTTCTTTACCTTTCCTTACCTCTCCTCTCAGATTCCTTCATCCAAGATGATTGCTTCATCCAAGCACCTGACATGCTTGGCTGTTGAGTTGCCCGAGAGAGACAGAGAGGGAGGGAGGGAAACAGCAGCAGCGTGGTGGCAATTTCTTCTCTGCAACATGTGTTGTGTGCGCTGGCAGGCATCTCTTTTCTTCCCTGTACAGGAAACTGCACAGGGAGGTGCCTAAGGCTGGGCAGGCTGAATTTTCACCCCAGTGTATAATAGTTGCTATACTACCCCACCCAGCTCTCTCCAAAGCAAAAGCACCCTTACACGAAAGAACCAGTGAATGCACAGGAGAACTGATGGCATGAAACCACAGGAAGGAGCCTGCCTCGGAGGGAAAAGCAGCTACAAAGGGCGTTGACTAAAAGCAACCTTGACTTTTACAGTGCTGAAACAACATGGATGAATGAATACCATATGAAACAATAGGGATGGAGCACCCCGTTGACTGTCGAGCCACCAACATGAGGAGTCACACTGACGCCGAGGAGCAAGATGACCTGCTTGGCAACCCAGACAGCTGATGCCACGTTACAGTGCAGAGGAGGTCAGTCAGTGCCACTGAACACCGGGATGCTGAAATACACACTCGCCTCATCACTGGGCCGCTGTTGCTTCCTTTGCAGGAGCCCGAGTTGCTGCTGCTGGCTGAAGAAGCCCCGTAATGCTGGCGGATGTCAGCAGGAACTCCGCTGGGTTTTGCACAGTCTTGACTAGGGGTCCTTTTCACGGGAAGCCCGTGGGCTGGCTCTGCGCTTGCAGGATAAGGATCCATTATTCCGACCACAAGGGCCTCGGCTGGAGGGAACCAACATGGTTAAAGCACATTGGATTAGCCTCATCACGCAACACATTGTGTGCCTTATTTTACACACAAAGCTGTCTAAACACTAAACCAGATAGGTAGCTGTGAGTGGCCGGGAAGACAGACAGTCCTGAAGTCATCAGCCACTGCACGTTCTTCAGGGATCTTCAGGGATCTCCTTTTATTTTGTTTTTTGTTTGTTTCTCCTTTGTAAGGAAGGAGATAAGTACCTAAGTGCAGAAGATTTGTGCCCGAGACCCTGAACCGCAGGTGGCCTGTGCCGCCAGCCCGGAGCTCAGCAGATCATTACTTAGGACAGATGGGATTCAGGCTTTTGCCTTCTACTTGCCCATGCCTCCTTTCTAACTTGCTGACTCCTTTCTTGGATCCTGCGTTTGCGCTGTGACCTCTGGGTGCTTGCTGCAGCCTGAGAGCCTTGTGAACAAAAGGAGATACCTGTCTTGAGAGGCCACAGCCCAACCACTAATTGCCTACGTCTCTACTAAGCCACATCGACAATAACTGTTCAGAAGGGCGTGGATCATAACATTTCTGACACAGAACTAAAAGGTCCCTTTTCTAGGCCACTTTAATTTAACGGGAACTTGTGGATTGGGGTTCAAAATTAGGAATGCTAATCAGTTTTACCTAACTTGTTAAGCCTCTTTTGCTCAAAATATTTACGTTCGGATTATATTCCAATATTATCTCTCGGAAGTTGTAGAGCACTTCTTTCTCTTCAGTGCCATTTAGTTAGCTTATGTCCTAAAAATACTTCACTCCTGCTGACTAACTAAATTCACGGTGCAACATGAGATACAGAATCGCCCTGTGCGACGCTAGGGCGCCTTGGGCAGCGGTCCTCAGAAAAAGGACAAACAGAGGGTGCCTAAGCTTATCAGGGATGAACGGAAGAGGAAAAGGCATCTAATGAGACCCACTTGACGATCCAAGCGCCATCTTCAAACACAAACTTTCTTCCACAACTGAGTGGCTAAGACTGACTTCCCTTTCTGTTAAAACTACAAAACAAAAAACCAAACGAGGCAATAAAAGAGACGGAGACTGTACTTGGCTTCAATAAGGGCTAACAGCAGAGTGGTCAGAGACCTGATGAGGAACGCAGGAGACTGGGCTAGGATTCATCTCAAGAGCTCAAGAACACCACCTTGCTGCTCGCTCTCTGCCTCTACAGAGGCTAAACTAGCTGCCCAATGGCTCAGACGACCTCCATTTTCAACAGAATCCAAGTCCAGCAGTTTGTAAGCGTGCCAGATCCTGAGACATCGCCTGTATGGATCCTTCCCCTGGCCTACAGGCCCATGCTGGCCGCTCCCGTGGTTAGGACCGGAGCTCAAGCGCTCTGGAAGGTGCGCACACACAGGCCACTGGAAAGCTTTGCTCAGCACTACCAGACGATGCCTAGTTGAATTCAGCAGCAGAAAGACAAACAGGGGAGAGGCTACGGTTCTGCGCGCAAAGGGAGCGGAGGACAAAACAAAAGAGATCGGGGGCAATTCCGGAAGCAGCGACAGGCCATCTGGCAGACAAGCACCGCTACCTCTAGATCGGGGTCCCGCAGACCAGCCCGCCACCCACACTGCTCCATGAGCGCTATGCCGACGGCTCTTCCGATCTCCTGCAAGGGGGAAGAACAGTCACGGGCAGCACAAAGAACAGAATTGACAAAACTACAGATCACAGCCTTCACGGCACAGTCCTGGGAAAAGAAAGAGTCTCTCTCTATCCCTAGGACAACAACTCATACAAAGACCAGAAGACGTACAGCAGGGCACAGCGAGCGAGCGAGCGAGCGGCACAGCAGACACACCGCGGGACAAAATGACTATCGCTCAACCGGCGCGCGGGAGGCGAAAGTTCAAGCCCCGCCCAAGGTACAACAAAAGTTGTCATCGTTTCAGAATTGTATACCACACGCACAAAATATTTCCGATGGCTGTAAGCTAGATTACCTAAGAGAAAACCTGCGAGCGCACAACTACAACTCACAGTTTTAATGCTTTTATGGCATCTAGAAAGCTCTGTCTACCTTCAGAGTATGAGAGTTCAAAGACACAGCACAAATTTAAGCTAACATTCATGGCGGCAGGCTCACGTGCCCCACCTTCCCAAGGTACTAGCTTTAGCAGGGAAGCAAAAATCTAGTTAAACTACTGTTATCTTCAAGTAAGAGAAATCTACACAAACTGCAGCTACACGGGGTTTGGTGTTTTGGGTTTTTTTTTTTTTTTATTTTCCTCACAGTAGAAAGACACTATAGAGGAGAAGAGTGCTGGACGGAAAGGGCCCCTGGAGGTCTCTACGCCACCACTCTCTCCCAAGCACCAAGAGCCACCCCCCAGGACACATCCCAGGCCTGCACCACCCTCCTGGGGAACAAGTTCTCCCCAGTGCCCAACCAGAGCCCACCCAAGCTGCAAGTTCTGGCTTTTGCCCCTTCTTCTACGCTGTCTGCCGCAACTGAGAGGAGGCTGGCTCCACTGTCCTTGCAATGGCCCTTTAAGTAGCTGTAAACTACTGTCAGATCACTCCTCTGACTCCACGTGCCCAGCTACCTCAACCTCTTACCTTTGCCTATCCTCAGTGAAGGGCACTGATTTGAAAACTATTCAGGGTAACAGCGCCCAGAAATTAACAGCAGCCCTTCAAACTTGTTTGAGGGGAATGCAGCTTCAGGCCTTTTTTTTGAGAAAAGACACAAAAAGCTTACATCGGTTTGTTATTCTAAAACATGCAACACACAACTGAAGCGACAAATAAACTACCCATCGCCCTTCACCTTTGCTAAATTCTTTTCAAACAGACATACTTTAGCATACCTGTGAAGGAAGTAGTTTGGCAATCGCTCCACCACAACGACAACAAACTCTCAAACTCAAGCTAAGCTGCTCATTCGCAACAGGCTTCTCTCCACTGCTTTTGGAAGGCTCTCCCAAGGAAGTCTTGCTTTCAGTCCGGCAGTCCGGATCACTCTTTCCCTCTGGTACCGCACACCTCTCTCCAGCTGCCGCTTGGCATTCCTCAGGCGCAGTCTCTCGCACTTGTTCTGTTTTCCGCCTTTTAGTTGCAATATTTGTCTCTCCTTCTCATCTTCTCTTGAGAGGCAATGGGTTTTCTTGAGAGACATCGGCTTTTTTCTTCCCCTCACACCCAAGAAGGTTTCTCCAAATAGAGGTAACATCCAGCCAGTACTTTGGCTCCTCAGTGACAAAGGCTTTTAATCTCATGCAGCATTCTCCCTGGAAGAAAAAGCAGTTTCAGGCCAAGTAGTTCGGTCTCAGCACTCTGTTCTCCTACGTACGGACTGAGAACAGCTGTTAACAGAGACTGTGCTCAGATTGCATCAATGCGCAAATCCAGGAACCACAGCGCCAGCAGACACCACAGGCACAGCTGAGCTCTCAACACCCACACGCCCCACCAGCAAAGACCCAGGCAGCCCTCTGATTACAAGCTCTGCAGAACCAAGATTAAATCCTGCGAGGGCTGAATTCTGCAGAACAATTCAGCAGCTCTAGACAACCAGACCACCTCCGAGAGCCATTCCCAGGGACGGAGGACCCGCCTACCATGCCATCCTCCCCAGAAAGCAGGACTAAGAGATGTGGGACGCTTTCCAGGATTGAAAGACAGACGCAAACATTAATTCAGCTCACAATAAAAGCCACGAGTTTATTCTTTTAGAAGGGAAATCTCTCCTTGCTAGTCATCAACCTGCCTTCAATCCTGCAAAGTTTCCAACGCACGCCCAAACTTACGCCCATGGGTAGTCCACTTGACTTGGCTACGACAAGAGAGGCACGAGGAATAGACACGCCAGTTCCCTTAAAAACCTTGAAGCTGGTCAAGGTGGGGGGCGGAAGGGGGAAGGTATTTCTAGTTCTCATTTAGAATCATGGTGAAATTTGAGCCTCAAAGCCTGAAGGCTATTTGTGGTCTCCCAAATAAAATCCCACCGGCACACAGATATCAACCCATCTGACTTGAAATTCTTACTCCAGCACTGACAGAGAACGGGACCTCAGTAGCTGAGATTTACAAGAAATCTGTGCACTGAACGTGTGAAGTGACGCAAGATGGACGTCTGGATCCACTTTGCCTAGAAGAAAATGACTCATCGTTAAAATGCACAAAGACGGATCCAGAACTGGACTGCGGTTCCAGGATGGGGTGGGGCTTGGGTTTGGGTTTTTTTTTTTGGGGGGGGGGGGGGGTGGGTGGGGGGAGGGGGGTCGTGGGGCTGGCGTTACACATACACATCTATGTACAGTGCCAGCAGAACACAAGCGGGTAAGCTACCTTCAGCACAACAGAAAGAACTGAAAACATATCTGGGTGAAGGCTACTTCAGAACCGATTGCTGTCAATTACAACTATGGCTGACAGTAACTAAATAAATCAAACATTACCTTTATAAAGAGGACTTGAACTGGGGCTTCACGTTTCTGAGCACCCACCCTGTGAGCAAAGCGGAGGGGACGACCCGAGGGAAGGAGTCAGCGCCGTACCTTTCTCTCTAGAAACTGCAAGCGGGGGGTGTTTCTTAAGCAGCACAAACAGTTGCTCTCCAGACTGCACTTTCCTCAGCTCGCCCGGCTCCGCCTCCGTGCTGAAGAGGACCTCTCCCGAGGCGCAGCCCACCTCCGGGGAAAACCAGAAACCAAGCCAAACCGGGAAGGGGTTTTGCCTGAGCACTGGCAGCAGCCCAGCAGCCCCTCGCACCCGCTCGCCCCTTCGCAGGGAGGAGGGCGGCGCAGACCTCCGCTCAGCCCGGGTGGCGAGGGGACACAGCCTGACCCAGCGGCAGGTGTCCCTGCCCACGGCAGGGGCGGCACCAGACGCTCCTTAGAGGTCCCTTCCGACCAAGACTAAGACCAAGACCAGACCCCGGGGGCCCCACGCAGCTGGCGGCACGGCCCACGCCGCGGCCGCCCGGCTCTGGGGCGCGAAGCGAACGAGCCCGCGTCCCCCGCCGATCCGATCCGATCCGATCCGGACCGGACCGGACCGGACCGGACCGCCCCGACTGGGCACCAGCGCCGGTTCCCCCCTCACCTCCGTAGGTCCGAGCTGCGCCCGCACCCCCCGCACGAGGAAGGGATCCAGCCCGCCGTGCAGAAGTACCGCCCGCCCCCCGCCGCCATCTTGGCCCGCCCCGCCGCCATCTTGGCCCGCCCCGCCGCCATCTTGGCCCGCCCCGCCGCCCTCAGGTGCTGCCGGCGTCGGGACCGGGGAATTCGTTAAAAGCGCCCACTCTGTGGCGCCGAAGCGGTGTCTGCATCCACACGGGTTGCGAGGAAAGACTGTACCCACCCACACCCCCCCCCCCCCCACGCCCCGTGAGTGATTCAGCACCCACGGCCCAGGGGGAAGCGCCAGGAGGGCAGCTGGGAGCCAGCAGCTTCCCGCCCGCCCCACACACACAGAGGTGACCTTCTCTGCTGCAGGGCCGGTGGCCCCGCAGCCACCCCCGGCTCTGCAGCGCTGGGGCTGCTTAGTCTGAGGAAGGTGAAGGGCAAGGATGGTGACAGTCTGCAGGCGAGGAAGAGGCTGGCAGTAACGTGTTCTCCACCTCCCGTGGGGAAGGTGGAAGTCATGGCCGTGGAGGTTCAGGTGGAAAAGCCTTCCAGAAAGCCCAAACCCCTCCTCCAGCATGAGCACAAGGAGCATCCTGGTGTGGGGCTGCCCAGAGCCCAGGCTTGCCGCTTGAGAAACAAAGACCGGGACCGGAAGCTGCGCCCGGGATCATAGCTACTCCTTTATCATGCCGATACGTTGTTCCTCCTCAGAGTTAGTATGTTAAACGCTTTCCATTTTATATCTATGTAAATAAGAAGGTGGAAACACCTCCTCCCCTCACCAAAATGTCAGAACAGAGCATGGCACCAGGAAGCAAGACAAATGAAGGCCAGCTGGACCACTAAATGGGATTTGCTGAGCACCAGAGAAGCTGTGATCGGCCGATGAGCGGCTAAAAATACAGCTGGTAGAGTAACACAGGAGGGCTGGCAGGGCAGAGAGGTTTGCTCTGGGGAGAGAGGGCTGTCCGCCTCCCTGCACTGTAACGGCTGACCCCCACGGGGAACAGAACATGGCATTGGACAAGATTTCCCGTCTTCGTGATGCAGAAAGACCTCAAAATAACATTAGTAACAATAATGGTAACAAAAAGCACATGCTTTGTAGCTTTGAAATTCAGGTCTCCTCTGCAGGCTGTGGTGGACCATGGAGAAGACTTGTGTCGGCCCAGATTTGGCCAGGAGGTGGCCTGGAGGAATGTCAAGCCTGCTCCTTTCCCATCACTGGAGGTCTCCTGGGTGCAGAGGAGCAGGTGGCACTGGGACCGGCACCCCGAGGCCACAGCGGCCTGCGGCAAGGGCAAGGCTGCCTTTGGAGGCAAAGCACCTTTCAGAGGCTAAGCACCTCTGGAAGTAAAGCACATTTGGAGGCAAAGCAGCCGCAGAGGCCGTGGCATTTGCTGGGGGGGGGGGGGGCCCTGCCGGGATCAGGCAGACTGGTCCTGAGTCCTGGCTTGGCAGTGGAGACACTGTGACCAAGACAGTTCTTGTCCTGCATCCTCCCTTGCTTTGCTTCCTGCAGCCTGGCACATCCTTGACGCCCGTTAAGCGACTGCGGGCCCGAGCACGCCTCGGCCCTCAGCTCAGCTCGTGCTTTGAGGTGTTTCTGGAATAAGAAATGATCATAATAGTTGCAAGGGCTTTAAGGAGAAACAGGGGGGCACCCAAGTCAAATTAGGTTGTTAAGAGACTTTGAATAACCCCTTCTGCCAGTTAAACTGGTGTCACTGTTAAGCTCTGCTCACTGAGTGACCGGCTCTCTGTCCCCTGCTGCATGTCCCAAGGTGACAGGATGCAAACCAAGAGAGCAAAATTGCTACACCAACCCCAGTCCCCACAGTAGCCCATCTTCATCCATCGCCCAGCAGGCAGCTCAAAGAAGGGAGCCCGTTGTGCTGAGAGGGTCTGGCCCCACCCAAGACTCTATTGACATGGGCCCAGCTCCTCGGCCCATACGTGGTCAAGTATGCTGCGGGCGGGAAGCCAACGCCTTAGCGCAGCCGGCCTGCGCGTGCCTCCCAGCCAGCAATCAATCAATCAATCGCCATCCATCTGTCCTCCCTTGAAACATGGTGGAGCTTCACCTGCTGCTTGGGCTCTTCCTCCCCATCCTGCACTGCCCTGCTGCCCCCAGATATTCATAGGGTATCTCCCCTGCCCTTTCCAGAGTGCAGGTAGCATGGCAGTGCTGGGAGGAGGTCAGTTCCATATTTGTATAAAACCCAGGGGAGCAGCTGAGCCCCTCGACCACCACACCAAGGGGTGCTGCCCAACGAGGTACAACTTTGTGCCAAACTTTGAATCTAAAGCCCCTACCGATGTTTCCTCCTCTCTACAGTCAATTGTCTGTGCTCTTCCTTTGAACTATTCCTTAAAAAAAAAAAAATTCCACATATCCCCAAGATTTCTTCTGTGCTAGGTAGCGTACGATGATGATGGCAGGGAGGGGGCTGCTTTTTTTTTCCCCTCTCCATGCCGTTTTTTATTGTCCCTTCATTCCAATGGGAGACTTGTGGATGTGGGGGATGGCACCTCCACCGGCGATGGTGGCTTTGATCAGGGAATCCAACTCTTCATTGCTGCGGATTGCCAGCTGCAAGTGACGAGGAGCGATCCGCTTGACTTTGAGATCCTCTGACGTGTTGCCTGCCAGCTCCAGCACTTGGGCGGTGAGGTCCTCAAGGATGGCAGCGCTGTAGACGGCAGCGGTGGCACCCACTTGCCCGTAGGCTGGCGGTGCGAGTGTTCAAGTGTCTGTGGATCCTGCCCACAGGGAAGTGCAGCCCAGCTCTCTGTGAGCGCGACACTGCCTTTGCCTTGGCCTTCCCACTGTGCTTTCCTGCTTTGCCACCAGCCATGGTGCCACCGCCACGTCCCGAGCTCCGGTCCCGAGTCCACGCGGGAGCCGCCACAGGAGCCGCCAGACAATAAGCGTCTGGAGCGAGCACGAGGCTGCTGGCTGTGTGGCGAGGTCGGTGACTCCAGTTAGCAAGCAGCTAAACTGGTGTTTTTTGCAGTACTGCTGCCTACAGAAATTGTCCTCCTGCTCCCAGGCAGCGCGTCCCTCCCCTGTGCTGGTGTCTTTCTGGTGCCAGCACAGCTGCCCAGCGAACGTGACCAGGGAAATCAAGGAGAATCAGAGCTAGCGCTCTTTTGTGTGTGCTGGCTGAATTGGCGTGAAGCTCAATCAGTTTCCCTGGCTGGTCCACTGCGCAAATGTACAAGTGCTTTGCACTGGCTCAAGGGTAGCCGGAGATGTGCATGGGAACAAACGGCCAGAGAAAGGTGGGGTACTTCTTTAGGCAGCACTAACCTACAGCATCTGTGAAACTACAGTGTTAATTGAGTGACACGGAGACTCGTTCCCCCCTCGGGTATGACACGTGTGCTCCAGAAGGCGTGCTAGCGCTTTCCATTTGTTGTCCAGAGAGTCAGTTTGATTTAGAGGTAAACCCCATATTCCGCAGGCAGCTTCCAGCACATGGTTCGTGCCTGTCTCATGCAGTGCTCTTCTCAACCGTACAAGTGCACTGCAGCATTTCATGGGTCTTGAGCGTATGCGGGGACCGTAAGCACAAATGTACATTGTTGGGAGTGTTGAAACGTGTTACGATGATAAGTATAGGCGTGGGTACACTTTGAATATTAATGTTGTTTTAAAGTCTTAATGTGTCGGAACCTGATAGTGATTCAAGCCCTTTGGAACATTACGTACAATAGTACTGTGCTTTAACTTAGTGTTTATTTAATTGCTTTGTTGTAAATTCCCTTTCCAGTCACAAGTTCAGTAAAGCCTGTTAGGAGCGTTAAATGCGTGTGAGAGTTTTATTGTGGCAAAGCTGTAAAAAATACCCCATCTCAGCTGAGCCACCCGCTCTGCCGCACCCACGCTGCATTTGCAGGTGCAAGTGACCTAATCTTCAACCCGATGCAATCTTCCAGAAGCTTGTAATGTCTCGTTTCTGCACTGCCGGGAGAGTGTCCGTCTTCCTGGCATGTAAGAGAAGTCCGGAAGGGCTTGCTTAACCCGGCCGAGAGTCGTGCAGTCTCGGTGTGCCCACGGAGATGCCACTGTGCCCACCAAACCACGCTTTCCCCGTGTCCAAACCTTGAGATCTGTGCATAGATCAGAGGAGGGCAACACCAGCCAACAGATGAAAGAGTGGGGTTTGTCTGGCTCCACCCGACCTTTCAACACCACCTCTGGCCATTTAAACCTCACTGGCCTCCTCTTTTCCCCTCCAGCAAAGCAAGTGCACTGTTTCCGTGTGCAACCTAGAGCAGAAGAGGTCTAGTGAAGCCAGACGATGCCCTGCACTGCTCTGCAGCTTCTGGGAAGAAGGGAGTTCTTAGCAAGCCACAAGGGAGGAGGATTAATTGGCCAGCGTGCGGGGAGCATTGGCAACGCTCAAGAGGGTGATAGGCACCGATGCTTACAGGGGCGACTCAGAGACCTGTGGCATCCCTGTGATGCCCGGGTTCTGAATTGCTTGTGTTTGCAACAGAGATTCAGGAGGGTTCGTTAAGCGTTACAATTAAGGAAGAGAACTGACAAGCTGACGTAACAGAGTCCCCAGGAGTCCACAAAGACGGCCGTGACAGCATCTTGCTCCTTGGAACACCTTACAGAAAATGCCTTATTCCTACTTGGGAGTCTGTCTGTTCAAGGCCAAGAGAGCAATATTTTATACGCAGTGTTACCAACTGTAATACAGTTTTGGATTTCTCTTGAAATACTTGGACACAGACACATCCCTTCTGAAACAAGTCCAATCGGACACTTTTTAGTGGGGCCAGGGAGGAATTTGATGAAAATTAAGCACTTAGAATCATAGAATCGTTTAGGTTGGGAAAGACCTTTAAGATCATCCAGTCCAACCATTAACTTACACTACCAAGTCCACACTAAACCAATCAAGGGTAGACTAGACTAAACCATGTCCCAAAGTGCCACATCTACCCGTTTTTTGAATGCTTCCAGTGATGGTGACTCCACCACCTCTCTGGGCAGCCTGTTCCAATGCTTGACTACCCTCTCCGTGAATAAATTTCTCCTAATATCCAACCTAAACCTCCCCTGGCGCAGCTTGAGCCCATTTCCTCTCGTCCTATCGCTAACTACGTGGGAGAAGAGACCAACACCCACCTCACTACAACCTCCTTTCAGGTAGCTGTAGAGAGCGATAAGGTCTCCCCTCAGCCTCCTCTTCTCTAGGCTAAACAATCCCAGTTCCCTCAGCCGCTCCTCATAAGACCTGTGCTCCAGACCCTTCACCAGCTTTGTTGCCCTTCTCTGAATGCGCTCCAGCACCTCAGTGTCTTTCCTGTATTGAGGGGCCCAAAACTGGACACAGTGTTCCAGGCGCGGCCTCACCAGCGCCGAGTACAGGGGGACAATCACCTCCCTGCTCCTGCTGGCCACACTATTCCTGATACAAGCCAGGATGCTCTTGGCCTTCTTGGGCACCTGGGCACACTGCTGGCTCATGTTCAGCCGGCTGTCGACCAACACCCCCAGGTCCTTTTCAGCCAGGCAGCTTTCCAGCCACTCTTCCCCGAGCCTGTAGCGTTGCATGGGGTTGTTGTGACCCAAGTGCAGGACCCGGCACTTGGCCTTGTTAAACCTCATACAGCTGGCCTCGGCCCATCGGTCCAGCCTGTCCAGGTCCCTCTGCAGGGCCATCCTACCCTCCAGCAGATCGACACTCCCACCCAACTTGGTGCCACCTGCAAACTTACTGAGGCTGCACTCAATCCCCTCGTCCAGATCGCTGATAAAGATATTAAACAAGGCTGGCCCCAAAACAGAGCCCTGGGGAACACCGCTCGTGACCGGCCGCCAACTGGACTTAACTCCATTCACCACTACTCTCTGGGCTCGGCCGCCCAGCCGGTTTTTTTACCCAGCCAAGACTACACCCGTCCAAGCCATGAGCTGCCAGCTTCCCAAGGAGAATATTATGGGAGACTGTGTCAAAGGCTTTGCTAAAGTCCAGGTAAATGACATCCACAGCCTTTCCATCATCTACCAGGCGGCTCACCAGATCATAAAAGGAGATCAGCTTGGTCAAGCAGGACCTGCCTTTCATGAACCCATGCTGACTGGGCCTGATCCCCTGGTTGACCGGCACTTGCCTGTTGAGTTCACTCAAGATGAACCTCTCCATAATCTTTCCCGGCACCGAGGTCAGGCGGACAGGCCTGTAGTTCTCCAGGTCCTCCTTCCGGCCCTTCTTGTAGGTGGGTGTCACGTTGGCAAGCCTCCAGTCCTCAGGGACCTCCCCTGTTAACCAGGACTGCTGACAGATGATGGAAAGTGGCTTGGTGAGCTCCTCTGCCAGCTCCCTCAGTACTCTCGGGTGGATCCCACCTGGCCCCATAGACTTGTGAGCGTCCAGGTGGCGTAGCAGGTCGTTAACTGCTTCCTCCTGGACTATGAGGGCTCCATTCTGGTCCCCGTCCCTATCTTCTAGCTCAGGGGCCTGAGTACCCTGGGGATGACTGGTCTGGCTGTTAAACACAGAGGCAAAGGCGGCGTTAAGTACCTCAGCCCTTTCCTTGTCCTCGGTGACAATGTTCCCCCCCACATCCAGCAAAGGCTGGAGATCCTCCTTGGCTCTCCTTTTATTGCTGATGTACTTATAAAAGCATTTCTTATGATCTTTTACAACACTGGCCAGATTAACTTCTTGCTGGGCTTTTGCTTTTCTAACTTGAGCTGAAGCCTTTCACTAGTAAAGATGCTAGGCTGCAATCCTCAGAACAGCGTCAACCAAGTAAGGTGACACTTGGAACAACGGAGATTCCGGGAAAACCTCACTGCTATCCCCACGTCACAGGTCTCTCTCTTACTAAGTATGGTGGAGCATGAACCTGACGACTGGTAGACAAAATACCTTTGACCATCCTGGGAATGTCCACTACACAAATTTTGCGCTCCAGAAATAGGGTGCCATATGCACACACCAGATTATTGTTAGTAGCTAATTTGACGAGACAAGCCCCTGCTTCAGAAAGCATACGTCAAGAAAGACATGTAGACTTTAGGCGGGCAGAGGGCCATTCAGTGTTGTGATGAGGTAGGAGCCTAAGTGCTACCTATTGAGAGCCTGATGGTGTGCATGTGAATACGCTCCACCTCTGTCTTTCCATGTGTACTGCTCATTTTAGACTTTTATATTTCATCCTGCTGCTTTGCCTCCGGTCCCTTGCGTTGCCCGGTTGTTCCAGAATGATGTTGTGACTCTCCCGTTAGCAACGATTTCTGACTGGGCAGTGAGCCCTTACACCTCACTGGTTCAGCTGCCCAAGTCAGAACGGTGCTTGTGCTTGTGCTAGTCAAGGGAGAGAGAGGCGAGATCCTCCAGACAGCGACTGAGAGTAGTGGGGTAACGAGGAAGCCGAAATTGGGTTGTCGTTCTGACTCATCCTCCAGAGGAGCCTCTTGCTCTCCGTTTAAGACAGGAAGAGCCTTAGCAAGTGGAAGCTAGGCGATGTATTCCCTTTGGTGTCTGTCAACAACTTTCAGTAATGCATAAAACACCCCTCCATTACAAAACCAGTCCCACACAGAAGACCAAAGCAACACTTAGGGGGTCAAAAAATGTGGGGGAGACAAGCGGAACAGGACTGTGTTAGTTCACGCTCTGGCTCTGTCCCCCGTAAAGAAGTGGGAAGGGAGGATGAGAACCTTGCCCCATACAACAGAGTAGTCTGGAGAATAAAACTTCCTGCACACAAGCGCTTGGGTAACAAGGTATTGAATTGCTGTGATAAACCTCTGGTAAAGTTCAGGTGGAGCCGGGGCATGGGGACGGGAGCTAAATTTGTGTATTAAAGACATGGGAGGAGGAGTGAAGCAGCATACACCTTCACACCCAACTTTCCTATTGGCCGAGGGGACCGAACTTGTCCCTTGTGAAGCTCTGACGCAGTAGCGTTGTCTCACAAAGGGAGTTTGTTACCCGGTGTGCGATAAACCAATTGAGTCAAGCAGTCGAGAATCCAATCCACCGAGTCGAGATATCCAGTTTATTTCATTTCTGTGCAGAGATGGGTGCTAGGTGGCAATTCCACAAAGCTAGCACACCCTTACAGTAATAGTTTAACATATGTATACTTATGTTGCTACATATCACTCCTTTCTATTTGCTTATCGTACCATCGTGGGTTCTTAGTCTCTTCTCCTTGACTGAAAGACACAATGTTGCATAAGGGTCTTCACGTGGAGGCAAGAATATTTTGGCACAGAGGTGTGTTTTTTCCATGCAAATGAGCGTAGTTCATTTAAAGTTCATATACTCTTTCAGTTTGCGTCCAATTCCATGCTCTGCTGCCCAGGTATTTCTTTGTGAGTGATAACTTTCTGCTTTATCTAACATTTTGTCCTTGGGTAAATATCATTCGCTACTAGCTGACCGCGACATTATGTTGCTTGAGACATCAGTTCCCCACTTTGAGACTACGAGGCTTTCTAAGAGCTTCCTAAGTCTCCCTATGTACCCGTGCTAACATAATGGACTGTCCTCTAGTTAATTGTAACAGCATTCTCTTTAAACAATTCACAGCAATACAAATAATGAGCAGTGTTCTTATTACAACAGTTAAGAGTGTGAAATGAGCTCTCTAACCATCCGGTTAATGAGTATCCCAGTCCGTTCAGGATTTTGTTTAACCAGCCTCCTTCTAACCCTGCTCTTAGTTCCCTGCTTGCTTTGGCTACTCCTTTGATATCATCTAGTTGATGGTCCAAATCTTTAGTTACATTTGGAATGTGGACACCACACCTACCATTTAAAAGATTCAGGTATCCACCACACTCCATGTTCGTGCAATAATAATAAATCCAGAGGCAAACGGTTCTGCAGTGTCATTTTAGAGGTGGCTTGTAACTGGAGGTTTAAATCTGACAGACCAGTCCGAGTTGCATTCGCTAATGCTTCCATCTGCAAGGTTAAATTCTGAATGGCTAATCTATTCTGAAACCTGAGGAGTCAATACAGGTCCAAATATCCACGCTACCTTGGTTCCAGTACTTGGGTGTTGCCAATTGTCCTCGACTGATCTTTTGATTCTCCCCCAAATTCCGCAGCTTAATGGAGATTTTCTCCATAAGGGACAAAGTTAGCAGTCCTACGGTCCAGTATTTATTCTCATCTGAAAGGGGGAGATGAGTTACCCACTCCCCATCACTGCTTATCCATACCGTATATCCTAAGGCCGGGACTGTCATCTGGGTACGATCTAGGCCGCTCCAAGGGTCATTATTAGTCAGATGCGACCAGGTATCATTTAATGGAGTTACATAATTCCTGCATATGCATCCTAACCTTAGGGCCATAGCAACCGGATACACTCGCTGCACTTGTGGTTCTGAGCTATTACAGTTAAAGATTCTAGTACAATTCCAGTTTGACTTTGTTTTTCCAGAGGCAGTTCTTGACCTATCGAGATTGGGATAAGTTAACTGCACTTGCAAGGGTTCATCAGGAATACCTTCATTTCCTTCCCAAACAAAACACCAATCTGTCGGTTGGTTATATTCCCGGCACTTCCCAAAGCTGGGGTATCTGACAGCCCCACGGCCTATTACTACACTGATCTCCTGACGGTCTATATATTACTTCTTTAGCCCACGGAGTTTCAGCTTTGCTGATATTACAGTTTTCCACCGTACCACCTTTCGGAGTCCATTTGAGGGCATTATTTTCCTTCCTTATTGTACCATGTGGTGGACCCATTAAGTTCCCTTCTCCACATGTCTTCCCCTGTTTTAGTTAGGTTTGTCGTTAGTACCCCCCCCATGAAATGGGATTCTCTGCGGACTTAGGAGTAGGTAAACACGCAGTCACTGAACTCAAGTTTTGAAGTTTACCAAAGTCTCGGACCAACTTCAGAATAAGATTTGTGTTACTGCAATTAATGTAGGAGTACATGATGAAAACTTTCACCACACACATTCTGCTTTCCACTTGGCAAAGGATCGAAGGCTCTACGTGAATATATATATATATATATATTTTTTTTTTACAATCAAGTTCAAAATCCCTTTGGGACGCAAAAACAGTTTATGTGTTCTTGAAAATTCTTATCTTAGTTTCTCCTGTCTTCTCAGAGCTCCATTGTTCCGTCGGCGCTTTTTTAACCCAGGTACGATGAACCCAGGAGTCAATGTCTCTTTCTTTGATAGCCGTGTGGGTAATTAGCAAAACCAGGTAAAGTCCCTTCTATCGTTCCTTTAAAGGTTCATCCTTCCACGTTTGGATATAGACTTTGTCTCTGAGCATAAGGCAACAAGCTGGAGTGTCTAAGGGTATTGGCGCCCTTTCAGTTAAATACCCGTGAAGGGAAGACAAAGCCTGTTCCAAAGATAACAGGTAACGGGATAACAATTGGTTTCCCGTAATACGCGTTTGATCACCTTTCCCAGTTAAACTATTTATGGGATACTGTTTCCCATACAGAACCTCAAAAGGACTAACTCCTTCGCTAGCTCGGGGAGTGACTCGAATTCTTAGCAATGCTATTGGTAGCACATCTGTCCACGTCGTTTGAGTTTCCTGACAAAGTTTTGAAAACTGTCTTTTCAGAGTCTTATTCATTCATTGGACCTTGCCACTTGATTGTGGTCTCCAAGGAGCATGTAGGTCCCATGTCATTTGTAAAAACTTTGCACCTTCCTGAGCTATTTGAGCTGTAAAGTGTGGCCCATTTTCAGCGGACATTCCTTCAGGTACCCCAAATCTAGGAATTATCTCCTTTAACAATATCCTTACTACTTCTCTAGCCTTATTGGTACAACACGGGAAAGCTTCAGGCCATCCTGAAAGGGTGTCTGGTAACACCAACAGCTAGCTATACTGATTGCTTTTTGGCAGTTCAGAAAAAACAATTTGCCAGTATTCCCCAGGCATGTGGCCCTTCCTGACCTCTCCAGGAGGAGATCTTTTCTGTAGTTTGGGGTTATTCTTACAACAACATAGTTATCGGGCACTGCTTCACAACAAAGTTTGCAAAAGTTTGCATCTTCGGTCCTACAGCGTATCTTTTGATACTTGTGACCAGAGCATCCGCTCCCATATGGGATTCACTATGGGTCTTCTTCAGTATTTCTCCTACCACTGGGGTAGTAACCAATACTTGCCCATCTTTGGTTATCCACCATCCTTCCTTGACTTGGTACACTCTAAATACTTGGCAAGCTGATCCTCCTCCTTAGAATAGTTTGGAGGTTCCCACTGAACTTTTCTTGATGGGACCAATGCTTCAATTAGCGATGCCCTTTCCGCAACTCTTTTGGCTATTTCCTCTGCTTTTCCATTTCCTTTAATGATTCCCATTTGTCCTTTCTGATGAGCTTTGCCACACATGATTGCAACTTCTCTCGGTCCCAGAACAACTTGCAACAATTCTAAAATTTCCGGTCCATATTCAATAGGGGTTCCTTGAGAAGATAGCAACCCACGTTGTTTCCAAATAGCCCCATGCGTGTGGACCACTCCAAATGCGTATTTGGAGCCTGTATTTACTTACTTACTGTAAGTAGGTACTTACTGAAAGTAAGTACTGTACTTACAGTACTTATTTGCCTACTGTATTTATTTACTCTTCTATCTTTAGAGGTTTGGTTAAATCCAGCAAACCCAAAGCAGGAGCCCTCATCAATTCAGTTTTGATGGAGTCAAATCCTTTTCGGCACTCTGGTGTCCATTCTAAAATTTCTCCGGGTCCCTTCATAGATTCACATACCAGCCTGGCAATCAGACTAAAATTTGGTAACCGGAGTCTGCACCATCCAGCCATCCCCCAAAATCCTCGCAGCTCTTTCTTAGATTTGGGGGGGGCTACTAAAACACGACTGGAACCCGTACTGACCCCTGGGTGACAGCGCTAGTTACTGGTCTCTGACTAGACTGGCTGCCACTGAGCAGCGCCCTCGGGGCCCGGCCGCTCAGCCCGTTTCAGTCCCGCTCACTGTCGGCTCATCCAGCCCACTCCCGTTCCAGTGACCAGAACTCCGTATTTAAAAAGAGGTTGCAAGATGGGCATATGCAAGCACACTGCTTTCAAAATCCCAAGACATAAACCTCCCACACTGGCTCTGTCCACCTATTGCCCCAAAACCTACAGAGAAGGAAACACCCCGTAAATTACATATGCAAGGCCAACAGCTGTTTTTACTTCTGGCTTTGGCTGTTCTGCCTGTTGGTTCCAAATGAGTATTATTTTTGCAGGGCCATCCCAAAAGCTGAACATGGATTAAAGTTCTTCCTTGAGGCACCTGTGGGCAGGTGGGCCAGCCGGTGGAGCTGTCTGAGTGTCTAGAAGGTCTCTCTGAGCACTTCCTGGCCAGAGGCAGCACTGGGAGGAGGGACAGGGTGGGCCGCTGGTGCCCTTTGTGCAGCTTGATCCCTGCTGGGGGCACTGCTTCCTGGATTCTCCTCCTCTCCTCTCCTCTCGCTGGCATTGCAGAAGTCAGATGCTGTGCTCCTCCTTCATCCAGGGTCGCAATGTGCCCCCGTCACCACCACAGCGCCCCGAGTGTTTGTCCAACGTGCATCTCTGGGGCGCTGAAACCCTCCTCCTCCTCCTCCTCCTCCTCCTCCTCCCTGCTGAGGGGTCACAGTCTGATGTCCGCAAACTGACTGTGGCGATCGCAGCCCCGCCGTGGCGATCTGCTCCGCTCTCTCTGCCTCAGCTGAGTTTGCTCCCGAGCAGCCCTGGCTGCGGGAGCCCACTTGGAGCTGGTGGTGGAGGGCCCTGCAGCTGCATCACCCCTTGGGGCTCGGTCACGACGGGGAGACCTTGCTCTCCTCCTCCTCCCCCTGCACCTTGCTGAGCAGCTGTAGTCCGTGATCTCCACAAACCGGCTGCGGAGATCATAGGCACGCCGCAGGGATCTGCTCTGTTCTCTCTGCATCGGCAGGGTTTGCTCCCAAGCAGCATTGCATGTGGGAGCCGACTGGGAGATGCCGCTGGAGCGCCCTGGAGCTGCGTTCACCCTGGGAGCGCAGTCACGACTTGCCAGGCTAGTTCTCCTCCTCCTTCTCCCTGCTGAGGGGTCATAGTCCGTGGTGTCCACAAACCAGCTGCGGAGATCTTTTCCCCACTGCGGGGATCTGCTCCGGACCCTCTCCCGGGCACCCTTCCTCTGGCGGCGGGAGGAAGGGCTGAATCCCTGCTCCTCTTTGGTGGTGTCGTCGTCTTCTTGCACGCTGTGCGGCACACGGTCAACTGGCTGACAGCAGACCGGGCACGCATCTTTCCTTCCGGACACCAGCCTTCTACAGCCGCAGAAGAAGCGATGCAAGCAGAAGCCCACGCAGGAGGCGATGTTGAGCCTGCCCGTCCAGATGGAGCACGGCCAGCCTGCAGATGCCTGCCGTGCACCTGCCGAGGTTAGCTGGCTCGTGCTGGCTGTTGCGGAGGAGCTGCTGTCCTCTGGAGAGTCCTCCATGCCCACCGCCATGCCCTGCAAAGAGAGCTGTGCCAAGGTCCTGCCCTTTCCTCCTGAAAGGACCAGAACAGTGAGGAAACCCCAGAAGCTCTGTGAGGGGACAGCTAAGGGCCGCCCAAAGGCTCTCCTGGAGGGCTGCAAAGGCAGAAGGGGCCAAAGGCGCACAAATGGGATGGATCTAGGTGGCATGCTTTGAGAGGGAGCAGCGTTGCGGCTGTGTGACCGGGAAAAGAGAGCAATGCCCAGATCCCACAAAGAAATCCACTGTCCATCTGGTGCCCTGACCCGCCTCCCCAGAATTACCTTAGTCCTGTGAGGCAGACCCTGTGGTCCCACAGAAGCCGCCTGCTTGCTCTTGGCCCCCCACAGCCTGAGGAAGAAACGGGCATATGATGGTGCCGGTGAGGAAGAAGCCCTTTCTCCAATTTTCAACTCAGGGCATCTGGAGGGGAAAAAAAAAAAAAGGATCTCTGTTTAGGGCTCTTCTTGCAGCCTCCTCTGGGGCTCAGTCATTTTCTTGGAGCGGTTTCTACGACAGAGAGAAGACGTAACCAAGACTACAAATAGGAAATTCGATTGGGGTCTTCCCACCACGTCTGCCCCTGCCAGAGCAAGTCCTCGAGGGTCTTTATACCCGCTACGGCTTCCATTTCATAGAGTCAGAGAATCAGAGAATATTTTGGGTTGGAAGGGACCTTAGAGATCATCTAGTTCCATCCCCGCTGCCATGGGGAGGGATATCTTCCACTAGACCAGGTCGCTCAAAGCCTCATCCAACCTGGCCTTGAACACTTCCAGGGACGGGCCATCCACAACTTCTCTGGACAAGCCCTTCCAGTGTCTCACCACCCTCACAGTAAGGAATTTCTTCCTAATTTCTAATCTAAATCTTCCCTCTTTCAGTTTAAAACCGTTACCCCTCGTCCTATCACTACACTCCCTGATAAAGAGTCCCTCCCCATCTTTGCTGTAGGGCCCCTTGCTTGAAGTACTCTTCTCAACATTAGCCAGCTTCAGATAGCAGACAAGTAGCCGTTTACCCCCGGGGCAGCAGCCTAAAGCCCAGCAAGGGAAGATAAGGACTGACGTGGGGTAGTTCACGTTGGACAGCACTGAATGATGCAGGTACTAACTGTCTCCTATGACAGAAAGAGAAACACTCCAGAGGATGAGAAGAAACAAGCAAAGCCAGGAAAAGGAAACATATTCTGAACGGTTTTTTTAATACTTGTTATGACCTGACGTAAAAGAGTAAATAGGCTTGCTGCCCGAGAACTCTGTCGATGCCACAACCATCCACAGCCATGTCGTTCATCTTGTACCACAGTCCGTTGCTGGCCTGCAAAGAAAGGCATCGATACCTGGAGGTGAACTGCATGGTTTCTCCACAAAAACACAGGCAGAAAACTACAGGACCAAGAGTACACCAAAACAAATCCAATCCAGCCCCTGAAGAGACCTTCTCCCCCAAAGCCGTGGCTGCCAGTTAACACTGCCGTGAAAGTTTCTCTTCCCCAGCACACATATTTCCCCTGCTAGGAAGGAAGTTGCTCTTTACCTTTGTGTAGCAGAAATAGTGTCCTGCATGGCAGCTGTCACCGCTGTGTACCAGGACAGCATATAAGGCGTAGAGGAGCGGTTCTCCAGCTGTCCGAGACATGTATGGCCGAAGATCCAAGTATTCAGGATACTCCACAACCTACGGAGAGACCCAGAGGGCTCAGAAATGTTCCTGAAATAGCCTTCCAAGACTGAAGGCTAGCGGTGTGTAAATACATCTTTTTGGCTCATGAACACTTGTTTTCCCTTAAAGCAACATCCATGGTTTGGGGGGCAGGAAACTGTTCGCGGTCCAAACAGCTCTGTCGGAGCAGAGCATGTGCTTGTCTTCCCGCGGGAACTCTCGTCTCCCCAGAAGGGAACACAAAAATCCCAACACGAACAACCGGTGAAAGAGCGTACTGCTTTGGAAATCTCCTGCTCCGGGAAGAGAAAGTTGCGCTCCAGTTGCGTACACACCTTGCTGATCTTCCTGCCAGTGAAATCTTGAAACCTTTTCAGACACACCGTCAGAACCTTGGGCGCGTGATGGACCGTAAAGCTCTTGGAGGCAGCAACCATCTTGTCACACCTTGTAACCAAGCACAGAGATGAGTGCTGAAATGCACCTCTCTTGCCCCAAGAAGGCCAGACAAGCTTTCCCTTCTCACACATCCTTATGCTATTTTAAGGCTATTCAGTACCAGAAGGCCGTATTAAACAAAAGCTGCATCTCATTATTGTGCATCTAACCTACGTGAAAAGATGACTTATGCCGCATGACATGCGGCACCTTCACGCAGCACCTAGTATTAGTATGTCGTTAGTAATCCTCTTACTTGCTACATTTAAAGCAGTTTTCGCCATCCAGCTGCTCGGGTCTCACAAAGTCCTCCAGAGCTGCGGTGACAGATGAGGCCGCCTGGAGGAGCGAGAAAGGATAGCCCTGAGCTCAGGGCATCACCCTCGCCCAGACACTTACTAGGAGTTGACAGGAAGACCCAGGTAGCTGAGGCTGAGGAGACCCACCCTGAAACCCGCAAGCAGTGTCCAGAAGGAGGCACAAAGAGGGTATTATGCTGAACACTTCCCTCAATTCCCAGGGATTCCCGGCGCTATCAGGAGCTACCTCTCTGTGGCACCGCACAGTTCAGCTACCAATGCTGTGCAGGGTCATCAATAATGAAGACACCACAACCCATCAGCCTGGGAGCCAGACGGGTGTTGAGGAGGGCAAAAGGAAGACGGATGAGAGTACGTCAAGGGTGCAGAGAGGATAATTTGTACTTGTCCAGCTTAAAGCCAGCACCTACATGCAGACCGCTGCCACGGCCTCCCCAGAAGGACACAGGCCATTCCATTCCACTGCCCACCCGCCACCAAGCTCTCTTATGTTTGCACTCTACGTTTTTAAGCCAAATGCCTCGATTCTGGAAAGCTACAGGGGTCTTGGGACGTTTGAAGCACAATTACAAACCCTCTTACTTTTATATCCAAAGGGACATCCAGGAAGGCCTCGTAGGAATCGGACACTGCTCTGCAGCTCAAGCACGTGACTGGAAGGCAAATCAAAATGCTCAGCGACAGGGGAAGTTGACTGACTCTGCCCGTTTCCGTCCTTCAGGCCTACTACGCCAGTCACACCATCAGCCGTTTATCACGGGCAGACGGGAGGGCACAGACAATTCCAGGGAGAGCAACAGTTGTGGGAAAGTACCTCTGGATCTCAGAAAGCCCCCAAATATTTGATGGACGATGGTAGTTGCTTGAGAAGAGACGTCCAAGCTAGAAAGAAATGGTAAGGCAGAGAGTTATCTCCTCCAAGAGTTTTGCTTTGTCTGAAAGCCCTGGGCGTAGGTTCTCCTCGATGGGAGTACCTCAAGGAGTGCAAAGGGCTCGGGAACACTGAAAAGGTAATCGGCTTGTGCTTACTCGCTGCTTCCACTCAGACAGGCTCTCTGCATGGCATCGACAGTATAGCGTAAGAACTCGTGGGCGTCTTCCTGCATGCCAAGCTGGAAATGTTCTCCTATTCCTACAAAAGAAGAAGTTAGTAAATCTCTCCTACAAGAAGGCAAGAAAACCTGTAGAGGCACCTGAAATGACTTACGTGTGAGGACACTGATGACACCGCTAGGCCGGATGGCACAGACTGAGGAACGCAGGACCTCGTTAACGTGCGCTTCCATTACGCACATCATGCAGAAGCCTTGCTGACGACCTGAAGCGGGAGGAGGGAGGGAAGCAAGCTCCTCGGGTTAGCAAAATATCCACAGCGATGGGAAACGTAATGGAGATCTTGAAGTTCTAAGAACAGTCTCCACTCCTCCTCTCCCAAGGTGCCAATGTCCCAACAAGCCCCGGACATTATTTTAGTGCCTAGAAAACTTTCTTCAGAGGGATGCTAAACTGACAAAAGTTTTCTGTGCAATAAGCAAAGAGAGCTTAACTTGTCGGAATAGGGACTGAGACCTGGGGCTAGAAAGAGGTGCCTTTCTGAAGATCAACACACCTAGACACGAGGGGCGGCTTCTAGGCTTGAGTGTTCAAAGAACACCACCTCGGGGGGTTGACAAAGAAGGGCTGCTTTTCTGGTAGATCAAATTCCAGATTCTGGGAATCCTTGCAAAGTGTCCCACAGATTTACAAGGAGTTGTTCATAAAAGTTCTCACATGACTGGCTGTGCTCACGAGAGAGCAGGTAGTTGGCCAGAGGGGGTGTGTACGTCAGGCACTGCAGGACGGAGTTGAGGAAGCACGTATTGCCCAGGTTGTAGAGTCCCGCTCCAGCTCTCTGTCTGTGCTGCCAGTCCAGGCAAATCTTCTCCGGAGGAAAGAGGACCCTTTGTGGCGGAGCCATTCCCTCGGCGACGACTGCAGGGCAATGACATTTGCAAAGAGATGACACGACATTGTTGCACAAAAGCATGTCTTGGGCAAGCACCTAGCACAGAAGGTAACCCTACTGATGTCAGGATCTTTCTACGGGCAATGTCGTCTTTCAGAGTCTCGTACATAGTGGCAGAGGAGTGACAAAACGCGTTTTCATGTGTCTAATGGAAAACAGCTGGGTAAGTCTGGCTGCTATCAGGAAACGCCCCAGAATTCACGCTAGGCTGTCAGCACATCAACATTCAGGGATGGAGCACCAGCCACGTCCGTTGCCTTTGGGGAGTCACAAAGTCCAAGCCTGCTGATGAAGCCGTTACTCACAGGAGTCGTTCCCCATTGCGGCCATCGCTCCTCTCAGGAACACAGGGGAAAGCTTCGGATGACAAAGGATCTCAGGACACGCTCCAGAAAGAGATCAGCGCCAATGCCGTCCCCTGATTGCAAAGAAATAATCGCAGCTCAACAAAATGATTAAAAAACCCAAACCCAAACCCAAACGCAACCCGCAGAACAGCAGCCGCCATCGAAAGAGTTTCAGTGGTACGTGGAACTGCTGCGGAGCCTGCAGGCCGACGGCCCTGCTGTCCCTGTCACAGGACTCCAATTGACAGCAATTACCAAGGCCCTTTTGAAAGACTGCATTGCGTGTCACCTTCTCTGAAGAGCACCTGCGGCTCACCTGTGGCTAGCGTTAGCAGCAGAGCCCTCTGGCTCTCCAGCCCACACTTGCCCACCTTGTATGCAGGACCGACCGGCTTCCGGCCGCTACTTTAGCGGCTGCCTTTGCCATGCTCCGTTTCTGCCTGCCTTCCTACCGCATCAGTCAGGGTGGGAAAACTGCTTGTCATTCTTGGCTGAGCCCAGTGCCTCAGACTACACTGCCACCCCGCTACTTACCTATCCTAGGGTATGGCAGAGAAATAAGTATCAGCACAAGGGAACTCTACCCGTAGCGCATATCCGGCCAGCCTGTAAAGGTGTAATAGCTCAGCCTAGAGCTCGGAAGGTATAGACCAGCCGATACTTTTGTCCCGTATCTCTACGACCTGTCCTGAAAGCCAAAGTGTAATTACCTTTGCAAGAGGAGGGAAGCTGAGAAGAAGTGGGCAGTAGACGATAAATGGCTGGAAAAGAGTAGTCGCGCAAGTAGCAATGGAATGAGCCAAGTTATCCCGAAGGCCAGCTCGGCCCAACTAGCTTTCGCTGGCCCGCTTTTCAGGATGGCAAGCCCTGGCCAGGTGAGCTCATAATCACCGGGCGGGTGTCGCATCACTGCCCCTTTGTGACACGGGGCCGCACGGGGACGTGCCCCCTCGAGGCCGTGGAGCCACGCATCCAACACATCCCGGGCGCCTGCCGCAGCCAGCAGCCGCTGGGCTTCCCCACGTGCTGCCAGCGAAGGGCTGTTCGCCTGCCGGCAGAGCTCCTGCCTCTTCCTGGGGCCGCGCCAGCCAGATGAATCAAAATCTGCTCAGGGCTGCAAGCGTGCCTGTTCACAGCTTTGGCTGGCACGTTCAGGCGGCTGAGGGCTTCTTTTCCACTCTTCTCAGGTGCAGGGCTGTGTCCGTGAGACTCGAGTGGAGCAAAGCACCCGGTCTCTTACAGGTTCATTTCCAATGAACTTTATCTGCTCCCCCCAAGACACAGCCACGGGCTGACTCTGAACTAGCACTACCAAAGAAGTTACTTTTGCCCCTGCTCCACTCGGGGAGCCTTTTTTCTTTTTAGATTTCGCTTGAGGCATCTAGTTTCTCTGCTGCCTTGCTCGGGTTCCTGGTTTTCATCATGTCCCTCTCGGGACAGCTCAGTTTCTCCCCTCTCTTGCTTGCGGAGGCTCATTTTGCCCCTTCTCCACACAGGGTGCCTGGATTTACTCCGGCCCTGCTCAGGTGGCTCGTTACACTCCTGCCCAAATCTGGGGTGGCTAGCTTTGCTCATGCCCCGCTTGGGGCATTTAGTTTTGTCCCTGTCCTGCTCAGGGCATCTCATTTTGCCCCTGCCTCAGCCCCGCTCAGAGCAGACATTTTTGTCTGTGCCCAGCTGGGGGTCCCGGTTTGCCCCCGCCTTTCCCTGCTCCACAGTCCCTCTTGCCCTGGCCTCTCTCGTTGCCCTCCAGTCCGGCTTGGGCGTTTCTCCTGACTAGGCTGTGTCCCATCGGGGCAGGGCCCAAGGAGCTTGCACCGTGCTCCCCTCCCAGTCGCAACCCCATACCTGGCTTCTGTCTGTGGTGGCATCAGGGCTGTGGGGCTGGGGGCGATGGGTTGAACAGCCGCCTGGCCCTGGGGGCTCCTTGTCCTTCAGTTCATTCCCCGTTGAAAGGCAGCCCCTCCGCCAGCAGACAACTGCAGGCGGCTCTCTGCGCTTTCCGCAGGCACTGCTGACTGGGTCCTTGCAGGGCTATATGTGCAAAGTCACCTCACAGCCAAGCCCGCTTCAGGGTCAGGCCTCGGGAGCCAGCAGTGCCTGTTGCCTCCCAGGGAAGCAGAGGATCCTGCCAGCTGGATGTTGAGCAGGGTGTGCCTCTGCTGCCCGCTCCTCACTCACGCACACATCGCCTCCCGCTCCAGAGGCTTATTGCCTGGCGGCTCCTGTGGCGGCTCCCGCGTGGACTCGGGACCGGAGCTCGGGACGTGGCGGTGGCACCATGGCTGGTGGCAAAGCAGGAAAGCACAGTGGGAAGGCCAAGGCAAAGGCAGTGTCGCGCTCACAGAGAGCTGGGCTGCACTTCCCTGTGGGCAGGATCCACAGACACTTGAACACTCGCACCGCCAGCCTACGGGCAAGTGGGTGCCACCGCTGCCGTCTACAGCGCTGCCATCCTTGAGGACCTCACCGCCCAAGTGCTGGAGCTGGCAGGCAACACGTCAGAGGATCTCAAAGTCAAGCGGATCGCTCCTCGTCACTTGCAGCTGGCAATCCGCAGCAATGAAGAGTTGGATTCCCTGATCAAAGCCACCATCGCCGGTGGAGGTGCCATCCCCCACATCCACAAGTCTCCCATTGGAATGAAGGGACAATAAAAAACGGCATGGAGAGGGGAAAAAAAAAGCAGCCCCCTCCCTGCCATCATCGTACTCTACCTAGCACAGAAGAAATCTTGGGGATATGTGGAATTTTTTTTTTTTTAAGGAATAGTTCAAAGGAAGAGCATAGACAATTGACTGTAGAGAGGAGGAAACATCTGTAGGGGCTTTAGATTCAAAGTTTGGCACAAAGTTGTACCTCGTCGGGCGGCACCCCTTGGTGTGGTGGTTGAGGGGCTCAGCTGCTCCCCTGGGTTTTATACAAAAATGGAACTGACCTCCTCCCAGCGCTGCCATGCTATCTGCACTCTGGAAAGGGCAGGGGAGATACCCTATGAATATCTGGGGGCAGCAGGGCAGTGCAGGATGGGGAGGAAGAGCCCAAGCAGTAGCTGAAGCTCCACCATGTTTCAAGGGAGATGGACAGATGGATGGCGATTAATTGATTGATTGCTGGCTGGGAGGCACGCGCATCTTGAGCTCTGAAGGTGTTTTGAAAGAGCTGCTCCACACCTAGGCTATATGGCACCACATCAGTCTGCGTGGCCTGTTCCACCACCACGTTGCTCATTTTCCCACCCCCCCGCTCCTCCTCCTCCTCCTCCTCCTCCTCCTGGGAAGTAGTTACTTTTTCATCCAGAACATTTTCAAGCGTCTCTCGATTCACTGCAGAACTGGAGGGAGCTGGATTGCTCACCTCGGAGCTTGTGGCGGTCAAACTCTCTTCAAATGCATCAGTCTCGTTAGCCGTGCCCTCGTTAAGAAGCAGCCCACTACCTGCCACCTCCTCCAGAGCTTGGTCCTCCGTGATGAGGCTGCCTGGCACCGTGGCACACAACGCTAACGCCTTCCCCTCCAAGCCATACGTGTACTCCGGACACTGCTCATCTCTCACAGAGCTGTTCTGAGCCATCTCCACGCTCTGCAGCAGAGACTCCAGTTTCTTGTTTTCAACGCTTATGTCTAGGAAGTATTTCTGATTTTTTTTTTTTGTCGTTCTCAGACAAGCTGTTCAATAGCCTGCTTCAGTTCTTGAATTTCCCTTCTTGCTTCCAAGAAGGCCAGCTCCACCTCCACACCATTACACTCTTCTACAATCCACTCTTCCTTCACGTGTCCCAGATGAGCTTTCAGCCCTTCTACTTCTGTTTCCCTGCAGCAAAATAAAAATATTGCGACACTGTTTCGTTACAGAGTCAACGTGAGGCTCCACCGCACTGGGATGGCTATGCTGCAGAGATGCTCCAAGAAGGAAGCACATTCCTCCGTGCACCATTTCCTGCCGCCTCCGGGAGAGCTGGTGGAGACGTAAGCCGGCTGCCAAGACACGCCGGCTGACTGCTGACTGGAGTCACCGACCTCGCCACACAGCCAGCAGCCTCCGGGGCTGTGCTGTGATCCTGGACATTTTGAGGTGCAAGCGGGGCCTCTAGGTTAGGGCCAGCCAGCACAGAGCTTAACGTCTCACCGACTGCCCGGCCCTGGAAGAGACGAGAAGCAGCTGCCTGCATGCATCCCCCGTGCTTGCCAGCAGCTCCTCACATACAGCCAGAGCCAACGCTGGCCTCAGACAGCAGGATGGCTCGGGGCTGCAGGCCCCTGGCTTGCTTTGCACCCACCCAGCCCAGCACGGAGCCAGAGGCTGCTGCCTTGACTTGCAAGCACGTGGGGAGAGGGGGCCCCTGCAAGACATCCAGCCCTCGCAGATGCAGAGGTCGGGCTATCCCGAGCTGGACCAAGGGCTCCCTGGGACTCTGCCTTGGGGCTCCTTACAAACACCCCTCTGGGCCTGCTTGGGTGGCGTCTGCTGGAGAGCCAGCTCTCAGAGAGCGGCTTTAGCAAGAGAGACGACGCCTGCTGCTGTGTAATGCATGTTGTCGCTTCTTTGCTTAGCGTACCTACAAAGGGCTACTGTGAACAATTCAACACCTAAGCGACAAAAACACAAGCAGGCACCCTGGTTTGTGTAAGAGCTTTTCTTTCATTAGGGGAGAAGGATGACACTTGCAGTCATATTTCAGTGAGTGAGGTACAACAGGGGACTAAGGTCTTGCAGGTAGAAACTGGCTTATGTACAAAAGGTCTCAATGCTCAATCACACTGGGAAAATATTACCCTTTAAAAATATTCTATTGGGAAAGTTCAAAACAGGGGAAAGAGGCAGCCATATTCATAACTAAACTGCACGGTACGTATTCACTGAGCACGCCGTGAAACCTGAAGTACCTGAGAACAACCTGATCCGCCTGATCGTCTTTCAAATTTCTTAATGAAACCTTGATGCGGTCAAGAAATGAGTCAAAATGTTCTGGATTCCCACCCCTAAATGCTCCTGAATACATCTTTCCAACTCTGATTTCTCAAGTGAAATAGACCTTTCTTTACCTTTCCTTACCTCTCCTCTCAGATTCCTTCAGCTTTGTTTCCAAATGCTGTACTGGAACTTCCTTCTGCTGCAGAGCAGTCAAATACGGCTTGGCATTTTCTGGCTTAATGCTGCGATTCACCACAAGAAACGTATCTCCCCGATCGCCTGAAAAGGAAAAAAAAAAAAAACAACAAAACAAACCCTCACTTAACATCACTCCTGCAGTTCTTCAGTCCTGGCAAAAAGAAAAACATCCCACAGACTGATACAAAGCTTGACGCCTTTGGGGCTCCTCAGTGTCTGCACAAGTGACTCCCTCTGGCAAATCAAAGTACTTGAGGAAACGCCTCATTTGTGGCTATCGCACAAAATTTACTATTTATGGTACTTGTCTTCAGTGCCATTACATCAAATGAGACATTTCACTTCAAACCCCGAGCCACCCCCTCACCCAAAACACATGGTGTGCCCACGAGCAGGCAGCCGGGCCGCTGGCAAGGGCGCCCAGCTGCAGGACGGCCAGGTGAGGTAGCGTACGGACCGAGTTCAGCTCCACACGTGAGTTAGGAAGCTGAGCACCCTGAAACCTAGATTCATCCTAGCTAGCTTTAGGTGTGCACCTGACATGCTTGGCTGTTGAGTTGCCCGAGAGAGACAGAGAGGGAGGGAGGGAAACAGCAGCAGCGCGGTGGCAATTTCTTCTCTGCAACATGTGTTGTGTGCGCTGGCAGGCATCTCTTTTCTTCCCTGTACAGGAAACTGCACAGGGAGGTGCCTAAGGCTGGGCAGGCTGAATTTTCACCCCAGTGTATAATAGTTGCTATACCACCCCACCCAGCTCTCTCCAAAGCAAAAGCACCCTTACACGAAAGAACCAGTGAATGCACAGGAGAACTGATGGCATGAAACCACAGGAAGGAGCCTGCCTCGGAGGGAAAAGCAGCTACAAAGGGCGTTGACTAAAAGCAACCTTGACTTTTACAGTGCTGAAACAACATGGATGAATGAATACCATATGAAACAATAGGGATGGAGCACCCCGTTGACTGTCGAGCCACCAACATGAGGAGTCACACTGACGCCGAGGAGCAAGATGACCTGCTTGGCAACCCAGACAGCTGATGCCACGTTACAGTGCAGAGGAGGTCAGTCAGTGCCACTGAACACCGGGATGCTGAAATACACACTCGCCTCATCACTGGGCCGCTGTTGCTTCCTTTGCAGGAGCCCGAGTTGCTGCTGCTGGCTGAAGAAGCCCCGTAATGCTGGCGGATGTCAGCAGGAACTCCGCTGGGTTTTGCACAGTCTTGACTAGGGGTCCTTTTCACGGGAAGCCCGTGGGCTGGCTCTGCACTTGCAGGATAAGGATCCATTATTCCGACCACAAGGGCCTCGGCTGGAGGGAACCAACATGGTTAAAGCACATTGGATTAGCCTCATCACGCAACACATTGTGTGCCTTATTTTACACACAAAGCTGTCTAAACACTAAACCAGATAGGTAGCTGTGAGTGGCCGGGAAGACAGACAGTCCTGAAGTCATCAGCCACTGCACGTTCTTCAGGGATCTTCAGGGATCTCCTTTTATTTTGTTTTTTGTTTGTTTCTCCTTTGTAAGGAAGGAGATAAGTACCTAAGTGCAGAAGATTTGTGCCCGAGACCCTGAACCGCAGGTGGCCTGTGCCGCCAGCCCGGAGCTCAGCAGATCATTACTTAGGACAGATGGGATTCAGGCTTTTGCCTTCTACTTGCCCATGCCTCCTTTCTAACTTGCTGACTCCTTTCTTGGATCCTGCGTTTGCGCTGTGACCTCTGGGTGCTTGCTGCAGCCTGAGAGCCTTGTGAACAAAAGGAGATACCTGTCTTGAGAGGCCACAGCCCAACCACTAATTGCCTACGTCTCTACTAAGCCACATCGACAATAACTGTTCAGAAGGGCGTGGATCATAACATTTCTGACACAGAACTAAAAGGTCCCTTTTCTAGGCCACTTTAATTTAACGGGAACTTGTGGATTGGGGTTCAAAATTAGGAATGCTAATCAGTTTTACCTAACTTGTTAAGCCTCTTTTGCTCAAAATATTTACGTTCGGATTATATTCCAATATTATCTCTCGGAAGTTGTAGAGCACTTCTTTCTCTTCAGTGCCATTTAGTTAGCTTATGTCCTAAAAATACTTCACTCCTGCTGACTAACTAAATTCACGGTGCAACATGAGATACAGAATCGCCCTGTGCGACGCTAGGGCGCCTTGGGCAGCGGTCCTCAGAAAAAGGACAAACAGAGGGTGCCTAAGCTTATCAGGGATGAACGGAAGAGGAAAAGGCATCTAATGAGACCGACTTGACGATCCAAGCGCCATCTTCAAACACAAACTTTCTTCCACAACTGAGTGGCTAAGACTGACTTCCCTTTCTGTTAAAACTACAAAACAAAAAACCAAACGAGGCAATAAAAGAGACGGAGACTGTACTTGGCTTCAATAAGGGCTAACAGCAGAGTGGTCAGAGACCTGATGAGGAACGCAGGAGACCGGGCTAGGATTCATCTCAAGAGCTCAAGAACACCACCTTGCTGCTCGCTCTCTGCCTCTACAGAGGCTAAACTAGCTGCCCAATGGCTCAGGCAACCTCCATTTTCAACAGAATCCGAGTCCAGCAGTTTGTAAGCGTGCCAGATCCTGAGACATCGCCTGTATGGATCCTTCCCCTGGCCTACAGGCCCATGCTGGCCGCTCCCGTGGTTAGGACCGGAGCTCAAGCGCTCTGGAAGGTGCGCACACACAGGCCACTGGAAAGCTTTGCTCAGCACTACCAGACGATGCCTAGTTGAATTCAGCAGCAGAAAGACAAACAGGGGAGAGGCTACGGTTCTGCGCGCAAAGGGAGCGGAGGACAAAACAAAAGAGATCGGGGGCAATTCCGGAAGCAGCGACAGGCCATCTGGCAGACAAGCACCGCTACCTCTAGATCGGGGTCCCGCAGACCAGCCCGCCACCCACACTGCTCCATGAGCGCTATGCCGACGGCTCTTCCGATCTCCTGCAAGGGGGAAGAACAGTCACGGGCAGCACAAAGAACAGAATTGACAAAACTACAGATCACAGCCTTCACGGCACAGTCCTGGGAAAAGAAAGAGTCTCTCTCTATCCCTAGGACAACAACTCATACAAAGACCAGAAGACGTACAGCAGGGCACAGCGAGCGAGCGAGCGAGCGGCACAGCAGACACACCGCGGGACAAAATGACTATCGCTCAACCGGCGCGCGGGAGGCGAAAGTTCAAGCCCCGCCCAAGGTACAACAAAAGTTGTCATCGTTTCAGAATTGTATACCACACGCACAAAATATTTCCGATGGCTGTAAGCTAGATTACCTAAGAGAAAACCTGCGAGCGCACAACTACAACTCACAGTTTTAATGCTTTTATGGCATCTAGAAAGCTCTGTCTACCTTCAGAGTATGAGAGTTCAAAGACACAGCACAAATTTAAGCTAACATTCATGGCGGCAGGCTCACGTGCCCCACCTTCCCAAGGTACTAGCTTTAGCAGGGAAGCAAAAATCTAGTTAAACTACTGTTATCTTCAAGTAAGAGAAATCTACACAAACTGCAGCTACACGGGGTTTGGTGTTTTGGGTTTTTTTTTTTTTATTTTCCTCACAGTAGAAAGACACTATAGAGGAGAAGAGTGCTGGACGGAAAGGGCCCCTGGAGGTCTCTACGCCACCACTCTCTCCCAAGCACCAAGAGCCACCCCCCAGGACACATCCCAGGCCTGCACCACCCTCCTGGGGAACAAGTTCTCCCCAGTGCCCAACCAGAGCCCACCCAAGCTGCAAGTTCTGGCTTTTGCCCCTTCTTCTACGCTGTCTGCCGCAACTGAGAGGAGGCTGGCTCCACTGTCCTTGCAATGGCCCTTTAAGTAGCTGTAAACTACTGTCAGATCACTCCTCTGACTCCACGTGCCCAGCTACCTCAACCTCTTACCTTTGCCTATCCTCAGTGAAGGGCACTGATTTGAAAACTATTCAGGGTAACAGCGCCCAGAAATTAACAGCAGCCCTTCAAACTTGTTTGAGGGGAATGCAGCTTCAGGCCTTTTTTTTGAGAAAAGACACAAAAAGCTTACATCGGTTTGTTATTCTAAAACATGCAACACACAACTGAAGCGACAAATAAACTACCCATCGCCCTTCACCTTTGCTAAATTCTTTTCAAACAGACATACTTTAGCATACCTGTGAAGGAAGTAGTTTGGCAATCGCTCCACCACAACGACAACAAACTCTCAAACTCAAGCTAAGCTGCTCATTCGCAACAGGCTTCTCTCCACTGCTTTTGGAAGGCTCTCCCAAGGAAGTCTTGCTTTCAGTCCGGCAGTCCGGATCACTCTTTCCCTCTGGTACCGCACACCTCTCTCCAGCTGCCGCTTGGCATTCCTCAGGCGCAGTCTCTCGCACTTGTTCTGTTTTCCGCCTTTTAGTTGCAATATTTGTCTCTCCTTCTCATCTTCTCTTGAGAGGCAATGGGTTTTCTTGAGAGACATCGGCTTTTTTCTTCCCCTCACACCCAAGAAGGTTTCTCCAAATAGAGGTAACATCCAGCCAGTACTTTGGCTCCTCAGTGACAAAGGCTTTTAATCTCATGCAGCATTCTCCCTGGAAGAAAAAGCAGTTTCAGGCCAAGTAGTTCGGTCTCAGCACTCTGTTCTCCTACGTACGGACTGAGAACAGCTGTTAACAGAGACTGTGCTCAGATTGCATCAATGCGCAAATCCAGGAACCACAGCGCCAGCAGACACCACAGGCACAGCCGAGCTCTCAACACCCACACGCCCCACCAGCAAAGACCCAGGCAGCCCTCTGATTACAAGCTCTGCAGAACCAAGATTAAATCCTGCGAGGGCTGAATTCTGCAGAACAATTCAGCAGCTCTAGACAACCAGACCACCTCCGAGAGCCATTCCCAGGGACGGAGGACCCGCCTACCATGCCATCCTCCCCAGAAAGCAGGACTAAGAGATGTGGGACGCTTTCCAGGATTGAAAGACAGACGCGAACATTAATTCAGCTCACAATAAAAGCCACGAGTTTATTCTTTTAGAAGGGAAATCTCTCCTTGCTAGTCATCAACCTGCCTTCAATCCTGCAAAGTTTCCAACGCACGCCCAAACTTACGCCCATGGGTAGTCCACTTGACTTGGCTACGACAAGAGAGGCACGAGGAATAGACACGCCAGTTCCCTTAAAAACCTTGAAGCTGGTCAAGGTGGGGGGCGGAAGGGGGAAGGTATTTCTAGTTCTCATTTAGAATCATGGTGAAATTTGAGCCTCAAAGCCTGAAGGCTATTTGTGGTCTCCCAAATAAAATCCCACCGGCACACAGATATCAACCCATCTGACTTGAAATTCTTACTCCAGCACTGACAGAGAACGGGACCTCAGTAGCTGAGATTTACAAGAAATCTGTGCACTGAACGTGTGAAGTGACGCAAGATGGACGTCTGGATCCACTTTGCCTAGAAGAAAATGACTCATCGTTAAAATGCACACAACGGATCCAGAACTGGACTGCGGTTCCAGGATGGGGTGGGGCTTGGGTTTGGGTTTTTTTTTTTGGGGGGGGGGGGGGTGGGTGGGGGGAGGGGGGTCGTGGGGCTGGCGTTACACATACACATCTATGTACAGTGCCAGCAGAACACAAGCGGGTAAGCTACCTTCAGCACAACAGAAAGAACTGAAAACATATCTGGGTGAAGGCTACTTCAGAACCGATTGCTGTCAATTACAACTATGGCTGACAGTAACTAAATAAATCAAACATTACCTTTATAAAGAGGACTTGAACTGGGGCTTCACGTTTCTGAGCACCCACCCTGTGAGCAAAGCGGAGGGGACGACCCGAGGGAAGGAGTCAGCGCCGTACCTTTCTCTCTAGAAACTGCAAGCGGGGGGTGTTTCTTAAGCAGCACAAACAGTTGCTCTCCAGACTGCACTTTCCTCAGCTCGCCCGGCTCCGCCTCCGTGCTGAAGAGGACCTCTCCCGAGGCGCAGCCCACCTCCGGGGAAAACCAGAAACCAAGCCAAACCGGGAAGGGGTTTTGCCTGAGCACTGGCAGCAGCCCAGCAGCCCCTCGCACCCGCTCGCCCCTTCGCAGGGAGGAGGGCGGCGCAGACCTGGTGAGACCCACTCTCCACACCTCCCACCACCCCGCGCGTGCCTGGGGGAGGAACTGCTGCCCCGGTCAACATGAAGGTGAAGCAGCCAACAGCTCTGACATGGCCAATTTCCTTCTCCGGCCACAGCTGCCTGTGATCAGAGCAAACCCTTACAGCCCTTCTGGCGCTCAGCCTGCTGGTGGGCTTCCCCAAGTCTGGCATTTGCAGAATTTGCCAGAAATTCCAGATCAGACCCCACTGGTTGGCAATGCCCTTTCTCCTCCAGCCCTGGCCCTGGTGGGAGGCTGAGTGCTCCAGCCAGCACACTCTGCTCTGCAATGCAAAGGCCAATATCGGGGAAGAAACCAACCAACCAACCAAAGAGACAAAAAAAGAAGTGGTTATGGGATCGCTGTGTGTAAAGCAGCCAAGCACTGTCCCTGCATGGCGTCAGACCTTTCCTTTCCCTGGAAACATCCCTGCTTTCCCCACACTCCCTTACATCTTGGACTTCAAACCTCTCTGATACCCAAGAAGGAGGGGTGTCCTGCCAGGGCAATGGGGCTGGATGGGTGCCCACCCTCTGAGCCACTGGGCATCCTACCAGGTGCCAGCAGGATGGGTAGAGGGGAGCGCAGCCCCGGGGTGGGCTGTGCAGCAGCTGAGCGCTCCCGGGCATGGACAGCCCTTGCTCTGTGTGCATGTGGAGCCAGCACAGACTTGCTGCAGCAGCGGCAGGCTGAGCCCCACGGGTGCTGGTTCCCGAGTCTGTGGGCTCTGACACTGCCATGCTGGGGGAGCAGAGGGGCCATCTCAGGATGGCAGGTCTGCAGGGGACAGCGGGGACGTGGCGGTGGACAACCATGCTCAGGCCTCGGCTTCCTGCCGCAGCCTACCTGTTTTCTTTGCCTCCTCTTGGCTGCTTTCAGTTGGGGGGCTGACCACTGCCAAGGAGCTGGGCCTACGCCAATAGAGTCTTGGGTGGGGCCAGAACCGCTCAGCGCAACGGGCTCTCTCCTTCATGCATAGCCCGGGATCAGCGTTGCAGCACTGTCGCAACGAGCGGTGGGAGAGGGAGAAGCTGGGCAGAGCACGGCAGCAAGGATGTTACTTGAAATTCTGACATCCTTATTTATTAGTAACGGACCCAGGTCCTGCAGCTGCCCAGACAGCCACCGAAGCAGCACCGCTCGCCCTGCTCCTGCCTCATCCTGTTCCGCGCTTGTGTCCCGAGGGCATCGCGGGGCATCTTGGTCCTCAGTGGGGCGTCCCCAGGGAGGCTGAGTACACTGGGGGCTGCTGCCTTTCCCTCAGGGATCCCAGGGGAGACAGGGAGGAGGTTTCAGGTGCCAGAGGTGACAAACGTGGCTCGTGGCTGCTGGGCGATGGATGAAGATGGGCTACTGTGGGGACTGGGGTTGGTGTAGCAATTTTGCTCTCTTGGTTTGCATCCTGTCACCTTGGGACATGCAGCAGGGGACAGAGAGCCGGTCACTCAGTGAGCAGAGCTTAACAGTGACACCAGTTTAACTGGCAGAAGGGGTTATTCAAAGTCTCTTAACAACCTAATTTGACTTGGGTGCCCCCCTGTTTCTCCTTAAAGCCCTTGCAACTATTATGATCATTTCTTATTCCAGAAACACCTCAAAGCACGAGCTGAGCTGAGGGCCGAGGCGTGCTCGGGCCTGCAGTCGCTTAACGGGTGTCAAGGATGTGCCAGGCTGCAGGAAGCAAAGCAAGGGAGGATGCAGGACAAGAACTGTCTTGGTCACAGTGTCTCCACTGCCGAGCCAGGACTCAGGACCAGTCTGCCTGATCCCGGCAGGGCCCCCCCCCCACCCAGCAAATGCCACGGCCTCTGCGGCTGCTTTGCCTCCAAATGTGCTTTACTTCCAGAGGTGCTTAGCCTCTGAAAGGTGCTTTGCCTCCAAAGGCAGCCTCGCCCTTGCCGCAGGCCGCTGTGGCCTCGGGGTGCCGGTCCCAGTGCCACCTGCTCCTCTGCACCCAGGAGACCTCCAGTGATGGGAAAGGAGCAGGCTTGACATTCCTCCAGGCCACCTCCTGGCCAAATCTGGGCCGACACAAGTCTTCTCCATGGTCCACCACAGCCTGCAGAGGAGACCTGAATTTCAAAGCTACAAAGCATGTGCTTTTTGTTACCATTATTGCTACTAATGTTATTTTCAGGTCTTTCTGCATCACGAAGACGGGAAATCTTGTCCAACGCCATGTTCTGTTCCCCTTGGGGGTCAGCCGTTACGGTGCAGGGAGGCGGACAGCCCTCTCTCCCCAGAGCAAACCTCTCTGCCCTGCCAGCCCTCCTGTGTTACTCTACCAGCTGTATTTTCAGCCGCTCATCGGCCGATCACAGCTTCTCTGGTGCTCAGCAAATCCCGTTTAGGGGTCGAGCTGGCCTTCATTTGTCTTGCTTCCTGGTGCCATGCTCTGTTCTGACATTTTGGTGAGGGGAGGAGGTGTTTCCACCTTCTTATTTACATAGATATAAAATGGAAAGTGTTTAACATACTAACTCTGAGGAGGAACAACGTATCGGCATGATAAAGGAGTAGCTATGATCCCGGGCGCAGCTTCCGGTCCCGGTCTTTGTTTCTCAAGCGGCAAGCCTGGGCTCTGGGCAGCCCCACACCAGGATGCTCCTTGTGCTCATGCTGGAGGAGGGGTTTGGGCTTTCTGGAAGGCTTTTCCACCTGAACCTCCACGGCTGCGCTCCACGGCCATGACTTCCACCTTCCCCACGGGAGGTGGAGAACACGTTCCTGCCAGCCTCTTCCTCGCCTGCAGACTGTCACCATCCTTGCCCTTCACCTTCCTCGGACTAAGCAGCCCCAGCGCTGCAGAGCCGGGGGTGGCTGCGGGGCCACCGGCCCTGCAGCAGAGAAGGTCGCCTCTGTGTGTGTGGGGCGGGCGGGAAGCTGCTGGCTCCCAGCTGCCCTCCTGGCGCTTCCCCCTGGGCCGTGGGTGCTGAATCACTCGCGGGGGGAAGGGGGCTACAGACTTGCCTCGCAACCCGTGTGGATGCAGACACCGCTTCGGTGCCACAGAGTGGGCGCTTTTAACGAATTCCCCGGTCCCGACGCCGGCGGCAGCGGGGCCTGGCGCCCCGCCCCGCTCCCGGGGCGGGCTCACCGCGGGAGAACCGCCCCCGAGGCGGGGCCCCTCCGAGGAGGGCCGGCCCCGCCTGGCCCCCCGGCCCGCGCTGAGGGCGGCGGGGCGGGCCAAGATGGCGGCGGGGGGCGGGCGGTACTTCTGCACGGCGGGCCGCGGGCTGGAGCCCTTCCTCGCGCGGGAGGTGCGGTCGCGGCTCGGTGCCACGGAGGTGAGGGGGGGAGCCGGCGCCGGTGCCGGTGCCCAGTCGGGGCGGTCCGGTCCGGATCGGCGGGGGACGCGGGCTCGTTCGCTTCGCGCCCCAGAGCCGGGCGGCCGCGGCGTGGGCCGTGCCGCCAGCTGCGTGGGGCCCCCGGGGTCTGGTCTTGGTCTTAGTCTTGGTCGGAAGGGACCTCTAAGGAGCGTCTGGTGCCGCCCCTGCCGTGGGCAGGGACACCTGCCGCTGGGTCAGGCTGTGTCCCCTCGCCACCCGGGCTGAGCGGAGGTCTGCGCCGCCCTCCTCCCTGCGAAGGGGCGAGCGGGTGCGAGGGGCTGCTGGGCTGCTGCCAGTGCTCAGGCAAAACCCCTTCCCGGTTTGGCTTGGTTTCTGGTTTGCTTTGGAGGTGGACTGCGTCTCGGGAAAGGTCTTCTTCAGCACGGAGGCGGAGCCGGGCGAGCTGAGGAAACTGAAGTCTGGAGAGCGACTGTTTCTGCTGCTTAAGAAACACCCCCCGCTTGCAGTTTCTAGAGAGAAAGGTACGGCGCTGACTCCTTCCCTCGGGTCGTCCCCTCCGCTTTGCTCACAGGGTGGGTGCTCAGAAACGTGAAGCCCCAGTTCAAGTCCTCTTTAAAAAGGTAATGTTTGATTTATATTATTTATTTACTGAGAGCTGTAGTTCTGATTGATAAGAATAAATTCTGAGGTATCTTTCACCCAGATATATTGTTGATGCTTTTTTGGTGCTGAAAATAGCTTTAAAAATGTTTTAAATTGATATCTTACCAGGTTATATTCTGCTGGCACTGTACATAGATGTGTATGTGTAACACCATCCCCCCAACACCAAAAAAAATTAATGAAGCTGAAGTCCAGTTCTGGACCCCTTGTATGCATTTTAACAATGAGTCACTTTCTGTTAGGCAAAGTGGATCGAGCTATCCTGTGTCACTTTAACTGTTCAGTGCACAGATTTGTTGTAAATCTCAGGTCACATTCTCTGTCAGTGACGGAATAAGAATTTCAAGAAAGATGGATGGATATCTGCATGCTGGTGGGATTTTATTTGGGAGATCACAGATGGCCTTCAGCTTTGAGGATCAAGTTTAACCATGATTTGAAATGAGAAAAAGAAATAACCTTCCCCACACACACACTTGACCAGCTTCAAGGTTTTTAAGTGAAGTGACCTGTATATTCCTTGTGCCTCTCTCATCGTAGCTAGCTGAAGAGGACTGCCCACGGGTGTACTTTAGGTGTGTGTCTGAGACTTTGCAGGATTGAAGGACGGTTGTTGAATAGCAAGGAGAGATTTCCTTTCTAAAAGAATAAACTTGTGGTTTTTATTCTAAGCTGAATCAAAGTGGTTCATGTTCACGCCTGTCTTTCAATCCTGGAAAGCATCCCACATCTCTTAATCCTGCTTTCTGGGGAGGATGGCATGGTAGACTGGTCTTCTGTCCTTGGGAATGATTCTCAGAGGTGGTCTGGTCTTCTAGAGCTGTTGAATTTTCCTGCATGATTTAATCTTGGTTCTGCAGAGCTGGTAATTAGAGGGCTGCCTGGGTCTCTGCTGGTGGGATATGCGGGTGTTGACAGCTCAGCTGTGCTTGTGGTGTCTGCTGCTGTGGTTCCTGGATTCACACATTAATGAAATCTGAGCACAGTCTCTGTTAACAGCTGTTCTCAATCTGTAGGAAAATCAAATACTGAGACTGAACTACATAACCTGAAACTACTTTTTCTTCCAGGGAAAATGCTGCATGAGATTAAAAGCCTTGTCACTGAGGAGCCAAAGTACTGGCGAGATGTTACCTCTATTTGGAGAAATTTTTATGGGAGCAAGGGGAAAAAAGATAATGTCTCTCAAGAAAACCCATTGCCTCTCAAGAGAAGGTCAGAAGAAGAAACAAATACTGCAACTAAAAAGCAGAAAACGGAACAAGTGCAAGAGACTGCGCCTGAGGAATGTCAAGTGGCAGCTGGAGAGAGGTGTGCGGTACCAGAGGGAAAGAGTGATCCAGACTGCTGGACTGAAAGCAAGACTTCCTTGGGAGAGCCTTCCAAAAGCAGTGGAGAGGAACCTGTTGCAAATGAGCAGCCTAGCTTCAGTTTCAGAGTTTCTTGTCGTTGTAGTGGAGCGATTGCCAAACTACTTCCTTCACAGGTATGCTAAAGTATGTCTGTTTGAAAAGAATTTAGCAAAGGTGAAGGGCGATGGGTAGTTTATTTGTCGCTTCAGTTGTGTGTTGCATGTTTTAGAATAACAAACCGATGTAAGCTTTTTGTGTCTTTTCTCAAAAAAAAGGCCTGAAGCTGCATTCCCCTCAAACAAGTTTGAAGGGCTGCTGTTAATTTCTGGGCGCTGTTACCCTGAATAGTTTTCAAATCAGTGCCCTTCACTGAGGATAGGCAAAGGTAAGAGGTTGAGGTAGCTGGGCACGTGGAGTCAGAGGAGTGATCTGACAGTAGTTTACAGCTACTTAAAGGGCCATTGCAAGGACAGTGGAGCCAGCCTCCTCTCAGTTGCGGCAGACAGCGTAGAAGAAGGGGCAAAAGCCAGAACTTGCAGCTTGAGTGGGCTCTGGTTGGGCACTGGGGAGAACTTGTTCCCCAGGAGGGTGGTGCAGGCCTGGGATGTGTCCTGGGGGGTGGCTCTTGGTGCTTGGGAGAGAGTGGTGGCGTAGAGACCTCCAGGGGCCCTTTCCGTCCAGCACTCTTCTCCTCTATAGTATCTTTCTACTGTGAGGAAAAAAAAAAAAAAAAAACCAAACCCCGTGTAGCTGCAGTTTGTGTAGATTTCTCTTACTTGAAGATAACAGTAGTTTAACTAGATACTTCTTTTTTTTTTTTCCTACTAGAGCTAGTACCTTGGGAAGGTGTGACACATGAGCCTGCCTAACACAAATGTTAGCTTAAATTTGTGCTGTGTCTTTGAACTCTCATACCCTGAAGGTAGTCAGAACTTTCTAGATGCCATAAAAAACATTAAAATGGTGAGTTGCACTTGTGCATTCACAGGTTTTCTCTTAGGTAATCTAGTTTACAGCCATTGGAAATATTTTGTGCATGTGATATATAATTCTGAAATGATGACAACTTCTGTTGTACTTTGGGCAGGACTTCAATTTCAGTCTCCCACACTCCAGCTGAGCGATAGTCATTTTGTCCTGCAGTGTGTTTGCTCTGTCCCTCACTCACGCACTGTGCCCTGTTGTACCTCTTCTGGTCTTTGTATGAGTTGTTGTCCTAGGGATAAAGAGAGACTCTTTCTTTCCCTAGGTATTTATAAGGATTGTGCAGTGAAGGCTGTGATCTGTAGTTTTGTTAATTCTGTTCTTTGTGCTGCTCGTGACTGTTCTTCCCCCTTGCAGGAGATCGGAAGAGCTGTCGGCATAGCGCTTATGAAGCAGTGTGGGTGGCGTGCTGATCTGCGGGACCCCGATCTAGAGGTAGCGGTGCTTGTCTGCCAGATGGCCTGTCGCTGCTTCCAGAATTGCCCCCGATCTCTTTTGTTTTGTCCTCTGCTCCCTTTGCATGCGGGACTGTGGCCTCTCCCTGTTTGTTGTTCTGCCACTGAATTTAACTAGAAATATCTGGTAGCACTGAGCAAAGCTTTTCGGTAGCCACTGTGTGCATGCCTTCCAGAGCACTTAAATAAGTACCAGAGCGGCCAGCATGGGCCTGTGGGCCAGGGGAAGGATCCATACAGGTGATGTCTCAGGATCTGGCACGCTTACAAACTGCTGGACTTGGGCTCTGTTGAAAGTGGAGGTCGCCTGAGCCATTGGGCAGCTAGTTTAGCCTCTGTAGAGGCAGAGAGCGAGCAGCAAGGTGGTGGTGTTGAGGAGGTCGACTTGAGAATGCTTTTTACGGAAGAGCCTCCTCCCAGACCCTGTCCCTGACGAGCTGCTTGCTTAAGGCACCCTCCACAGTGCAAGCTGTCTGGAGACGTTGGAAAGGACTCGTTGCTCCTGACGAGCTGTTTCTCCATCCCTGTGCTTGGCATATGGAAGTTGCTCTCAGCACTGATGCCTTCTGTAAAAGCTCTGAGTTCCTCTACTGGCTCTGGTTTTTGCAGGCTGTGCGTGAAGTATGGCTTTGTTGAGCCTCGGATGGGGCTCCTGTTCTTGTCCAGATTTTTGCTCTGAAACCATTCAAGTGCTGAGGCCTGGGATTGTTCAAAAGCATCGTGTTTCTCTTTGGGCTTCCTGGGGAGGGATTGCAGGGATGCAAGCCCTGTTGGGGAGCTCGGTCTTCTTTTGGGATGCTCTCTATGGGACAGGAGGACAGTTTCTTTGAGCTGCCTAATCTTCTGGAAGGATACCCATGTCTGCCTTCCATCTGAAATACTACTTAGTGGCACTTGGGTTTTTTTTTGAGGGGGGTGAGGGTTGGTTTGTTTGTTTTGGCGTTTTGTTTGTTTTTTAAAAAGGGTGCGTGTGAGAATAGCTGAGTGCTGGTAGCTAGTATACTGTGAATAATGTTCTCCTGCTTAGAGTGAATGGTTTTATGATTAAAAATATCCATTCAGTGTTACAGAAATCTGCTCCCTTAAAGTTTCAAGTGCTTGCTGATGGATTCCTGGCTGACAAAATCCTCTCTCTGCTTGCTTAAATATTAAATCCTCTTTGAAGTGGCATTCAGATTATCTAGTATGATTTCTTCCAATTAATCATAATTGTCTAAAGTGTGTATTTTTGCCCTTAAAAACTAGGACCAGAAGTTCATAGAAACATCTTCTGTGTCTGGTTTAAATGAGTTAAAGCTATTGTTGTGTCAGCTTGAGGGTTTCCAATGTTATTTTTTCCTCTTCCAGATCTTTGTACATCTTAATGATATTCACTCTGTGGTGGGGATTCCTCTTTTCAGGTAGGCATTCTTCTCACCTGATTTGTCTTGGCAGTATCAGAACAGGTATAATTTCTAAACACTCTTGCTGTCCACTGTGAGTATTTATCTTCTGGTTTGATATTCACTGGACTGTCCCATTAGTCTTGTGGTCTGTCTGGAGATTATCTGAGCACATAAGCCAGATTTTGCAGTGAGTTATGGATAAAAGCAGACTGTGGTTTCTATCTGTCTGTCTGCAGATCTGTCCAGTCCATTTGTTCTTTCATATTCCATGGGATTTTCTGGGTGGTTGTACCATTATCTTATGTTGATTCTTTGCTGTCTGCAGGCTTCCATTGGCAAACAGAGAGTATATCAAAACAGCAGGACTGCGGTCAACAATTGCATGGGCCATGGCATCTCTGGCTGAAATCAGTGTAAGTGAATGTTCATGGCAAAGATGTAGAGTCCCAAATGAAGGGGAGGTTGCTGCTCATCAGAGCTGGAGCTGGAGGCTTTGAAGAAGTGTGGTGATTTTAATGCCTCATCCTCTAATGCATGTGGACAGGATTTGCCTTATCTGTGATTGGAGTGCACTGTCACCTGCTGTTCAACCAGATATCTGCTGTAATCCCAGGTCCTTCTTAGCAAAGGTGTAATTCCTTGTATGGATATGTGTCTAAATGGCAAGATTTTTTTCACTGTCCAGGCTTCAAACCTTGTTTGGGGTTGTTCTCCCAAGGGAAGACAGAAGCAAGTGTGATGTTTTCCACAGATAAATTTGGACTGCAGACAGGTATAGGTACCACTCATCATTTTTTTCCCCTAAATGTCACCTCAAGGGTAGATGCATTGATGCATTGTCTTTACTGAAACTATCAATGCTTTTTATTATACTCTCTTAGAACAAGTTTGGCCTGGTAAACCAGTGACTGTTGTTACCTACACTGGATTCAGTGGGAGTGTGTAGGTGATCTGTACATCCCTGAGTAAGCTTTGTCCTGGGAGAGGAGTCTGTCTTGCTTGGGATGCAATAACCCCTTTATATTTGTAGGCAGGTGCCTTTGTGCTGGATCCCATGTGTGGGCTAGGAACGATACTGCTGGAAGCTGCCAAAGAGTGGCCCGTGAGTATCACAGTCACAATTAGCAGGACCTTGCCAAGACAGCTTATAGTTGCATCAAGAAAAATCTGTTCCACAGTTGTACCAAAGTCCATTACTGGAAAGCTGGAACCAAACTGATCTTTCTAGACAGTTGTCAGAAGTGTTTTAGTACAAATGTTCCTCCACAGGAATGTAAAACAAAGTCCTGTGTACTTGTGCAGGTGGGTGCTGGCAGCTGTGTATTTAGACTGTAGGGTTTGTGTGAGGCAACCATGGACTTTTAAAACTGCCTGTCCTTATCCTGGGATTGGAGGTGTCAATGTGACAGTCCAGTCAATTGTCAGTATTAGAGGCAGCGTGGCTGGCTGTAGCTAGCTGGGATCTTGCTGTTAGAACATAGCCTCAGTATTTCTGTAAGTTACAAGTGTCTTGAGCAGACTAGAACATGAAAGTAGTGAAGATAGCACAGACTACCCCCATTCCTCTGCCCTCTGGGTCTGTGTATTGCTCTGTGTAATAGTACGAGATCTCCCAGCAAGGGAGATCTTGGAAAGGCTGTGCAGCAAGGCAGTTCCGAGAAGGGTTTATAAAATAAATGCACCTGTTTGTTAACTAGATGACTTTTCTATTTCTCTCTGAACAGGAAGCCTGTTATTGGGGTGCTGATATAAGTGAATCACAGTTAGAGGGTGCAGATACGAATATCAGGACTGCAAGCCTGATGGATAAGATTGAGTTACTTAAAGCTTCTGTGAAAGGTATGTCTGTAGGCTTTCCAAGTGAGACATGCTTGCAATTTTTTCTGGTTCTGGGATTATACAGGTAGTGTAGGTTCTCTTGAGGTGGTGTGTAGTAGAGCTAACGCTCAGCAAATAGCTGGGTAGCAACTCTGTAGTGCTAGCAAATGGATAATTACTTGTTCTCCCTTCCCCGCCCCTCTGAACTTTGGCAAGAATAAACCCAGCAGAAGACAATGAAAATAATAATTGTCAGACATGGACAGTAGTTGTCTGTCTTAATGGTAAATGTGTGACTACCACAAAGAGTACATACCATGTGAGAGTTTTTTGTGTCTTATGGGAACACAGCAAGGACAAATCCAGATAAAATGTTGCTTGTAACTTAAACGTACCAAATGAGTAATAGCAGGGACTCATTAAGCTCAGCGTTGAATTGTTAATGTTTTGCAGTAGGAGTATTCTAAATGACAATGCGTTTTTCCTGAAAGAGGGAATCTGTTTGCTCTCAGTTCATGAGCTAGTCTGGGAGAAGGTAGTAATTGTATGACCTTATTCTGGACCTCAAAGCCTGAATCTAAATTAGTCCTTTATGAAATTAATGACAGACAAAAGCTGGCTGTTTTTTCCTGTGCATGGTTGATAAAGTATGCATTTTTTTTTTACCTTGCAATATTTATTTCTTAGCAGAATGGTAAGCAGTATTATTTCTTTTTTACAAGACTATATAGCTTTATTTCTTTCTTAAAAGCTCTGATTGGGCTTGGCTTCTAGGATAATGGAGGGTACTTTGATGTCAGGCTTTTCTAATACTGAACAAGTAATTGGTGTCTTTGTCAATGGTCAAAGCTGTTATTTCTGCATGTTTTGAGAAGGACTCAAGTAGGTAACTTGTCCTTCCATTTGTAGATAAAATTGTTGTGCTGCAAGTGTTGCTCCAAGGATGGTCCAAGGACCATCTCCTGCCAGTTCTAAAAAGGCTGGCATAGAATCACAGCAGGGTTTAGGTGAGAAGGGACTGCTGGATGTCTTTAGTCCTGTCATCTGCTTGGGGTGGGGCTAACCCCAAAGCTGGGTCAGGTTGCTCAGGGCCTTGTCCAGTCGAGTTTTGAGCATCCTGAGGGGTGGAGAACCCACAGTCTCATCCTTTCACATGCTGGCTACGCTCTGGCCAGCACAGCCTGGTATGTGGCTGGCCTTCATCACCACAAGGATGCAGTGCTGCATCACAGTCAAGAAAAAAACTGACTATTCCCAGGATGCAGAAACTCTGGGGAGATACTTCAAAGATGCTAGCTCTGACAGAATCCAGGTGATTGCATGGAGAAATGAGGGATGGAGAGGAATTTAACGTGTGGTTCCTTGCCATTCATACGTGTGTATCTGAACATCTGCACTAAGTGAAGTGCTTGCAAGCTTAGCTCTTCTTTTGCATTTTGCTTGTAAAGATGTACTGTGTTGAGAAGCAGCAGTTAGTTTGGACCCATGCAGTCCCCTATTCGGAGAGTCATGCTATTGGGGCAAACATATCACCAGTAACAGGGAATCTGCAAGTTAAACCATGCTGTCATGCATTTGTGTCTTCCCAGTGTGCATTGGGTTGCTGGCTTTGTAGCGCTGTTTGTAAGGATAAGTACAGAAGGAGCTATGAATCTGGGTGCATAACCCGCAGAAGAGCTGGCAGACAGTTTTGTAAGGTGAATGGGGGCATAGATGCTGTTCATTGTTCACATAGTGAGATGTAAAGAACTGCCTTTATTCTGCAGCATTGCCGTTGCCTTCAGAAAGCTTTGATGCTGTGATTTCGGATATTCCATTTGGGAAGAAGTTCAAAATCACAAAAGACATACAGTTCCTTCCAGATATTCTCCAGGAAATGGAGAGGTACGTGTGGCCTTTGACATGCTTGGGGTTTGGTGTAAATGTCATGGTGGCTTGCGATCCTAAGCATTCAGTCAGCTTCAGGTTTGCTTTATTCCAAACACTGTCCATCTCTGTAGTATGATCCTGTGCAGGATGGGAAAGTCCGAGTCCTTTACTTGTCTCTTAAAGGCTGTTGTGGCTTGCCTTGCGAGCTGTGGAAGTGCTGATGGCAGCACAAGCTGACAAGGAATGAGCTTGTTGTCTGAGCCACACTCACAAATATTCTTTACAGGGCATGATGATGAAATATTTGTGAGCTATACTCACAAATGTTCTTTACAAGGCAGAAAGGAGAAAGAGGAGAGGATGACCTAGACAAACTTGAAGCATGGCCAGGCAAACAAAGCAGTAATCCTTTCTCAGTTGAGGTCTGCTTGTATAAAAATCATAGGCTTGCCTTTTGGATTCACAACAAAGCTTTTACCAGCGTGCCTTGGCAGGAAGGATCTCAGACCAGAAAATGGTGGTATGCATTTACCTTTCTGTTAGCATGTCCTGGAATATCCAGCTAGCCACCTGGTCTGCTTTTAGATGCCTCCTTTCATGTCTCACCCTGTCATTTTGTGGCAGAGTTGAGCCAAGCTAATGGCTTGGCTACAAATCTAACAGGCAGTTCAAACCAAAATGATTGTTAATTTTTGTCTGTTTCCTGAGCTGAAAGCCATTAATGATCAGTGGAACACAAAAAGGACAGACTTGTCCTTTCCCTTTGGAAAACTTAGCTTCAGAATTGCCTTACCAACCTAAAAAGCTCTTGCTGCCCTGGGAGGCTGTTCCTTTACAGAGTGGTGGAGGCTCATGCGACCCAAAAATGGGCTTTGAAGGTGATACTGTCCTTGATCCTTGGAAGAATACTAAAAGTGAGGAAACTGGGTCCATCTTCCCTGCAAAGCCAATGGAAAGAACTCCTAAGGTTGGAAATGTTTGTGAGTCAGGATAGGGCCCAGTTCTCCCATTTAGGAAGAGTTATGAAGATAGGGAATTTAAATTCCATTTGGAGATGTAGCTTACTGAGTTGGACCATGACCCCTAATGTCATTAGGTGTTTTATTGAATGCAACTGATATCTGAAGTGTCAGCGGTGTTGAGTTTTGCACAGATGAATGAATGCCAGGCAGGCTGAACACCTAACCTTTATTTTCCCTGTAATTGCCAGAGTACTTCGTGTTGGAGGCACTATTGTATTGCTGCTGAGCCAAGATCTCCATAAGCACATGGATGGCATTACCAAGTGTGCTGAAAATGACTCTCCTAATGCCATTTCTGATGGTGCAAATGAAACTGCCACTGCAAAAGCTCTGAATGTTGATGAGAATTCTTCCTCCGTGGTGAATGGTGTTGAAAAATCCTTTCTCAGCAGCAGACAGACACGTTTTCGGTCTCTGGTGCCAGATGGTGTCTATGGGGTTAGTCTTGGAAAGACAGATGCTTTCATATACAAATACAGGAAGATCTCTTGCCCTCTGCCTAAGCGAACTTGAATCCTGATGCACTTGAAAAGCAGCATGGCAGTGATCCAGTGGAGCCCTGCTGATCCAAATCCTGTGCTATTTGTTAGCTCACCTCAGTTTCTTTGGATGTCCTAAGGCACTGCTTTTCTCCCTTTAGTTTTTAGGAGAGGTGGAAGATGCCTACTAGTGTTTCAGATGTTTTTACTGTAAAATATTGTAATTAGACAGTCATCAAAGCCTCCTAGTATCGGGAGGAGTTTCGTTGGAAGAGAAAGTCTTTGTTTGCAGAACTGCAAAAACAAATGTAATATTAAATGTAAATGGATTTTCACCTTCAGCAGTGTTTTTAGGAAGCACATCTTGTCTGAAGAAGTCTCCATATCTTTTTGGGGGCTGGGTGTATGCTTTACCATGTGCCTTGCAGTCTTGTATTTTAGTTTAAAGCTTGTTTCTGATGAGTTTGAAATGTCGCTATTGAAATCTCTTGGAGTGGAAAATAAACTATTTTCTGTATTAATTTGTTGCAGCGTTTGCATGTGTCTAACAGGTGTGCTTTAGGTTTTTAGGGTGAAGAGACTTATTTCTGTCAAAAATAATGCTTTTCCTCACTTGATGGTGTTACTCCAAGGGCTCAATGTGGAAGATGGAAAAACTTGACAAGTGGATGAATGATTAGAAGTGACTTCTGCCTGCACAGAAGCAAATTCTCCTGAAAAGAGAGAGGTCTTAGCAGTTTTTTAGTCTATGCAAAAGGTATTTGTGCAGGGGGAATAGTCTAATTCAAGACTTTCCCATGGCTGCTGAGCTGGCAGGGAAGTATTTTTATAGAGAATTACTGCAGATTGCTTTCAGATGCTATTTTGGACAAACATTTGCAACTTGGCAAGCTGGGATGGACTTGTGCATTGTGTTACTCTGCCATGATTAGTCTAGAGATAACAATTAGTAGTGTGTCTGGGTTCGTTTGGGCTTTTTTCGCTTTTTTTCTTTTCCTTATTTTGGAGTTTGTTGTGTGTAGCCTCTTGGAAGCATTACTTTATCCGTGTGCTTTCCACAGCAGAGCCTCTACTTTGGAGATCTTAGAATTTGAAGTAAGAGCCTGTGGTGCAGGCTGAACTATGGAGACTCAAAGGGAATGAGGATATGGGTCAGATTGATACAATCCTGCTGCTATGAGTCCTGCTGTTTAGCTGGTACCTGGAAACATGCTAGTGCACCGCAAGTATGGATTTTTGGTTTAAACTAATAATTTTTTTTATAATTATCTGCACTCCCACCCAAGTTCAGCTTTTAAAGAGGCCTTGGAGAAGACAATAATGAATGCATCACAAGAAAGGTAATGGGTAACTTGTTCATGCCATTAGCTCTCTTATCAAATATGCACAGTCAAGCATAATGTGTCTCTTCTAACTAGCACCAGTGCAAGTTTGTTGTAGGAGATGAAGCTTCATCTGGGTTGTTTAGTTCTTAATGTATTCCAGGGACATAAACGCTGGACATAACACTGTTTTAAGTCAGGGTCTGAAAGAGAGATAGTGTTTGGGTTTTAAAATTTTTTTCAGTGAAGCTATGTTGCCATGATAGCTAAAATGATAATGCTACAAAGTTCTCATTAGAAGTTTAAGTAAAACACAGGACTTTAAATCTGTTCCCTTGTTCAGAGATGTCTCATCTCAAGACTGCTGAAGTTAATGGTGAAATTGAGTTACTACTTTGTAAGACAGTCCATGTATCTGTAACAAAACACAGACAATCTGCTAATAGCGGTTTTTTGGAGGTGAGTATTCTTAACCAAGAATCTATGACTTGCTTAGGGATTTTTGTTTGCCTTCATTTCAGATCTTTTTGTTTAACAATACCTTGATCAAAGCACTGCTTTCTAAAGTTGTAGCTCTGTTGCGTTTTCGTATCGTGCCTCCTACTGGCATGTGGAACCTAGTTATTTTTAGCATAATTCGTAGTAGAATCATAGAATGCTTTGGGTTGGAAGGGACCTTTAGAGGTCATCTAGCCCAACCCCCTGCAGTGAGCAGGGACAGCTTTAACTAGATCAGGTTGCTCAGAACCCCATCCAACCTGACCTTGAATGTTTCCAGGGATGGGGCCTCCACTACCTCTCTGGGCAACCTGTGCCAGTGCTTGACCACCCTCATTGTAAAATTTCTTCCTTATCTCCAGTCTAAATCTATTCTTCTTTAGTTTAAATCCATTACTCCTTGTCCTGTCACAACAGGCCTTGCTAAAAAGATTGTCCCCATCCTTCCTATAGGCCCCCTTTAAGTACTGAAAGGCCACAATAAGGTCTTCTTGCAGCCTTCTCTTCTCCAGGCTGAACAACTCCAACTCTCTCAGCCTGTCCTCGTAGGAGAGGTGCTCCAGCCTTCGGATCATTTTTGTGGCCCTCCTCTGAACCTGCTCCAACAGGTCCATGTCCTTCTTGTGCTGAGTGCTCCAGAGCTGGAGGTGAGGTCTCGGTAGTAGTAGTTTGATTCCTGTTAATTACAGCTGTGACTTCGTAAGATGGGCTGAAATGATGTAAACAACAGCTCACTGTTGCCCAAGAAGGGTGATTCCCTACCCTGCTCCTGGCTGGCTTGCCGCTTACCTCGTGTTAGCTCTGGCGGTCAGTGTGATGGCTGGGCTGTCACAGTTAGCTAACCTGGCAGAAAACTAACCAAAAAAAGGGAGGCAGGTGGGTTTTCTGCTGGCTTGGAGAGTTGAATCAGGTCCTGGAGGAGTTGTGTGTGTTTGAGAGAGGCTGAAGGGGAGGACTGTAGGGCTGGAAGCAAGGGGGTTGGGAAGCCGTTTGGGTGCATTTTCCTGAAGAGCAGTGCTAATTGGGTCAGGAAGCCTGTCTGCCCTGGTGGTGACTGATTATTGAAGGATAATAGGCCCCAGGATCTCTATAATGAGGAGCTGAAGGCCAAAAGATCTCTAAAACAATGAACATATATCCTTGAGTGTCAAAACTCCCCTTTACTCCTCCTTACTACTCAGCAAGACCCACTTATTGGTGTCCCCTAAGTGAACCAGCTAATTTATAATATGAAAAACACACCTCCATTGGAAGAGCTACCCACCTCCAAAGGGAGACCCCTACACACTGAGCATGTGTAGTGATTTTAAAGGGAGCTATGTCTTTAAATCGAAGCAAAAGTAGAAATAACCAATGACTAACAAGTAGGTGTTAACAGTAGGTGTAGTGACTTTGTTTAATTGTATAAATATGTGAAGCAAGGATAATGAGGTGTGCTAGCTTTGTGGAATTACCACCTAGCACCCATCTCTGCGCAGAATGGAATAAAGCAAGTATCTTGACTCAGTGTGTGAATTGGTTCTTGCACACTGGGTAAAGAACCCATCCTTGGAACAACACTGGGACCAGTTATCCTGTGAAGTAGCAACTTGTTTAGAAGTCGCGCATCTGCATTTTTTTCAACAATTCACACAAGAAGTAGTTTAAAACAGAAGCACCCTGTTGTTACTGTCTTAGACTTTGCTTTTTTGGCCTGGTTTTTGTTGCAGCTTTCTACACTTCATAGTACCAGCTTCCATTTCAAGGACAACTATAAATGTGGCAAGAAATTTACCTCCTTGGACCTTGGATTTTACGTCTATACTGATTCAGCTGCACAGACCTCTCCTTCTCATGAATCTGCTGTTGTGGCATATATTAGGGGCAATGCTAAATACTAGCTTTCCTCCTCCTTTTCTTCTTTCCCCTCCTTTTCTTTTCAGACACACACCATGCACATCTCTTGTTCAGCTGGTGGTTCCTGATAGAGCTCATCTGAGTAGTGCCCCACTCTATGCTCTTTCCTTCTCTTTTTTTGAGTAATTAGGTCTTTCCAGTTGTAAGCCATTTTGGTCAGCGAATTTTTGTATAATTCAATGCCAACAAAACCTGGATTTTTATTTCTAATGGGTGGCAGTTTTTTATATAACATTTTGATCTGATATCCCACTGTTGTCACAGAGACCCTAGTAATTATTTCCTGTTTAATTAGGTAGTGCTTCTCCAGCTTGACTTAGCAGTTGGATTTTTTTAAACTCCTCCCCAGATAGGGCAATCTAGGTTTCTGGAAAAGTATCATTCTTTTAGCTACTGGTAGAAGCAGGGTCTCTGTATGGTTTTCCAGAGCAGATGCTGTGTAAATGCTGTACACATTTAGTAAAGTGTGTGTAGATGCAGGCACTGTAGGCCAATTTTTGCTTCTGGAAGACCTGCGTAATGCATTCCTATTGACGTAGTGAAATCTGCATGTGAAGGAATTAGTTGCAGGTTCCTGCTCATGGAAGCAGGGATGGGAGGAAAAACTCTTGGCTTTTGCTATTACCTCATCATCACAAAGGCTGGGAGTTAGAACGCTTAAGGTGCAAACGGAAACAAAAAATGTGTATGGTACGTACACAAGCACCCTCAAATTAAAAGTCTGAGCCAGTTCCAACCCGTGTTGAAAAGCATGTGGTACATCAGTCTTACTCAATCTCTCATTCATGTGAGCTTAGACAAGGAATTGTTTCATAACTGATGATTTCAAAGGTATTTGATGAGATCTAGTAAATCCTGTCAGGGTACCTACTCTTCACCCTTTGCAGGGAACCCTTGTGTCACTACAATCAGGGTGATCTCTTTTATTTTAATACCCAGATTAACAAAGGGAAGTCATATTCTTATTTGTGACAATACCTTCAATGCTAATAACCCAACTGGAATAGGATGCAAAGTGATAACTTACTCAGATTGTTGACTTCAAGTCCTGTTTTCTTAAGTAACAATTCATGCCCTTAAGGAGGTGGTAGCCTGCTGTTCCTGAAGGCGTTGGTGATCTGCATTAAATCAGATTTTGTTCCTCCTTTCTAGCTTTCATGAGCCCCGGCTGATACTGGTCCAGAGGATGGCCAGCTGGCCAAAGAGTCCCACTACTGCTGGTGTTGAAGAAAGGAAGCAGTGCGTAAGCTGAAAGTGAAAAGACACAGTTTTTGTTCTTTCCTGCCCACGATTTTGAATGGTTCTTTTGAGAACATGATATTGACGGAGAAATCCCTTTGTGATGGGAGGGGGCTGAATCAGCCACACAGTGTGGCAAGTGCAGGTTTGGCAAGGCTGCCTGCTGCTCGGACTCTATTCCTTTGGCTGGGATTTTGCATGTCCTGCTCCAGACATATCTATAGCTTTGTCTGTCTACTATTAATAGGTTTTTGGCATCCCCACCACGTAGGACTTTGTGACCAGTATCCTCGTATGGTTTGATCAGATTTGTTCCCAAATGTCACTAGCTCCTACCCACCTCCTCTCTTGGCTTTAGTTGCCATAGCACTCTCCAGAGTATAGTCATCTATGGAGACTCAGCCAGAGAAACAAATTCCTGGCAGCTGGACACAATATTTTGTTAAACATAAATAAAAATTTTCAAAAAATTACCAGATTTTTTTTTTTGCTAGTCTAGCAATGTCCCTGAAGCCTGTGAAATTCTTCCAGTTTGGCTTGCTCACCCCGCTGAATGCAGGATAGATAACTTCAGGATCTCATCACTTGTACCCACTACAGTTGTGTCTCATTCATTATCTTGCTAGTACAAGTTGCCCCAAAACAGGTCTTTAAGTTTTAACAAGATGCCCTGATGAACTTGGGTCTTTGTTATAGCTTCAGTAATTTTTCTTGTTAATCTTGGAGGTTAAAAAAAGCTGACCTTTGATTCATGAACATCTTGCCTCTGTCTTTGTTTCTGGCTGTGAAAAGAAGGTGTGGGAAGAGAAATAAGAAATAAAAACCCTAGTTCATGCTTCAGTGGTGCCACATTCTCACGTGTTGCCATCATTCTCTGGCATGGATAAAAGGAATTCCTATTTTTGATGTTCTTAATGTCTTTAACGTCTTTGTTCCACCATACAGTGATGAGTGGAGACACTGCTGCATCAGTGAGGTGGGCAAATAATGACTTACAGGGGAAGGCTGCCACAGAAAATTTGGTTTTTAACTGTTCTTCCACAGCCTATCAGGTTTGCGTTGCTCTTTGACTTTTGTAGGATTCCCACTGCTCTCAGGATCTAGCTATAAGTGTCTGCCTGGAGGCTATTTGCCAAATGCCAGTACTCCCAGCATTGCAGAAGAGCATTGTCACACCAAGGAACAGTGAGAGGTTTGAGATCGGCTACTAGGGATGACCTGGGTAGCTCGCTAGACACGGGAATACACATGGCATTTATTTCCAGACTTTATTGTTGGCTATTTTTCATAAAAAAATAGCAGGGTGGGGGGGGCCACAACCAGCTCTGAAGCTGCCATGTTAAGAATCAATACCTTGCAGCATTTGGTGAGTCTCATGGCCTTGCAAAACAGTCCTGCAAATCAATTTATTAAAAAAAACCCAAAGGTAGTTTGTATATTAAAGAGGGCATCTCAACAACAGGTGTGAGCCCTTGAGCTCCTAAAGTGACTTAAATTAGTGACCATTAGCCACTGTAAAGGTGGGCACCTATGTGCATCATTTGATTCTGTAATGCTGGCCTTTTTTGATTTGAAAGCAGATGAGGGAAAAAGCAAAAGCAGGACTGGTCTCACCTTCTGTGCCCTGTTTAGGGGTAGAGCAGGCACGGCATTCCAGTGCAGCACTGGTCCAGCACAGTGCAGCTCCAGCTACCAAGACTCCCCTGGGGAGAGGAGAGGCAAGGCTGTAGCTGAGCATCCTTAAGGAGCTGCTGCTTCTGCACTGGGGAGCAGCTTTGGTGCCCTCTCCCCATAGGTGGGTGCAGGGGCATGGAAGTATCCTGAAAGCACTAGGCACATGGCTCCCCAGTTTTCAATTAGTAGTCAAATGCAACAGTTCTAGAAAATAAATCATTGTTGCCATAGTTTGTGTTGCTTCTTAATGGCTTTTTTTAAAATTTAGCTTCCTTGGTTGCTCAGTAGAATGTAGGCTTTAACATGACGGAGCCCTGTACAAAATGCAATTAAGCCACTGAGTAACTGCTGCTGAAGTTGGCCACAGAGCTGCTGTGTATATGAGGGGAATGCTTTCTAACTCCTTTGTTTGCTGGCTTGTTTTCTTCACACCCTTGCAGAAAGGGGAGGATGCTGTCGCTGGCAGAGAATAAGGACCAAGGGGTGTGTAGTGAAACGAGCAGGAAGCGTCGCCTTGCTCTCATGGGAGTCTTGGAAGCAGTCGCATACACTGCAGGGTGCAGCCCTTGATGCTCCCTGGGCCCTGCTTGTCTGCTGTGGGATCTCAGAGCAGGAGGCTTTTCTTCACTCTGCTGTCAAAACTGTCCCAGCCCATCCCATTGTCCATGCGCATTTATTATGTGTGAAGCCAGTGGGGGATGTGGGTGTAACGAAATAAACGGGCTGAAATACAGGAGGCTAAAGGTCGGAAGAAAGGAAACCGGAGAAGTGAGGTGGAGTTCAGCTCCTGAACCAAATCCTAAAGTACTTGGCTGATATTGCTGAAAAGCTTTTGTCTGCAGCAGGTAGCCATCATGGAGACTTTCAGCTGGACTTGCTGAAGTCTAGTACATGTGTGAGTAACTCAGCTTGGTGTCTTCCCATTATGAATAGGGTCTAGCAACGTGAAACAACATGCAGAGCTGTTATGTCCTACCTCTGTTGTCCCCAGGCAGACAGAAAATATGTGAATAACCAAAAGGAACAAGAAGCCTCTGCCATAAAGCGCATCACAACCTTTCAGAGCCTTTTAAAAGGTTTCTATTCTATGCCATGATATGCCTTAAATTTTGACAATGTTAGATTCACAAAATGCAGCATTAAAACATCCAGTCCTTGAATATCAAGCAATTGCTGCATCACGGATAAAGCATTGGTCAGGATGCATTAACAAGAACTATATTAGCCACTTTTACTAGACATTTTCTAAATACTGAGGCTTTGTATGAAGTACAAGTTTACTGTACTTGTAACAAGTAAGCATAATAATTTACAAAAGGAATTACACAAAAGAATAATGAGCCAGAACAAGTCACATATACTACATTGTGTCCCAAACATCTCTTCAGCTCAAGAGAAAAAAGCAAAGATACAAGACAAATCCAAAATACAAATCACTAGTGGGCTGCTAAAAGGCTGCATGATTTACAGTCCTAGGTACTTCAGTATGAAATTCTCCTTAAAACTTAATATAGCACTGCTACTCTTAAGAGTAAGTCCTGCCCCTTCCATGTAGGAACATGGGGCCCAGCATTGCTTGTCCTCACCTTCCTTTGGCAGTGCTTTCACAGCTGCACAAACACTAGGGCTCTGTGCTTGCCTTGCCTGCTAATGGCCCCAATGCTCTCTCTCACTCGCACACATGCCAGAGCCTTGCTCTGGCATTCCAAACATCCAGTGATTTCTCCTGCACCGAAGGTGCCAGTACTGAAAGCTGTCACTGGTCCTCTCTTTCCCTGGGCAGTGCTTTCACAGCCCCACAAACACTGAGGCTCAGCAATTGCCTTCACACCTAAGGGTCCCAAAGCTGTATCGGTTACCTTCGACAGAGCGCAGCTCCAAAATTGCAAACTTCCAGCGATTTCTCCTGCACCATAAATGTAAGAACTGAACTCTGTTGCTGATCCTCCCCTTCCCTTGGCAGCACTTTCACAGCTGTACAGACGCTGGGGCTCTTCGCTTCCCTTGCCTCCTAACACTCGCAAAGCTCTCACTCTTGGCAGAGACCAGTTAAAAACTACAGATGTCCAGCGATTTCTCCTGAACCGTATGTGTAAGAACTGACCTGTGTTGCTGGTCCTCCCCTTCCCTTGGCAGCGCTTTCAAAGCCCCGCAAAAGCTGGAGTGCTGTGCTTGCCTTGCGTTGTTACAATCCTACCACTCTCATTCTCAGTCTCCCTTTTGCTACAGCCCAGCTCCAAAATTGGAAATGTCCAGCGATTTCTCCCACAGCAAATATTGCAGGACTGCAAGCTGTTGCTGGTCCTCACCTTCCTTTGGCAGTGCTGTCACAGCCCCACAAACAACTGGGGCTCTTTGCTTCCCTTGCCTCCTAATGCTCCCAAAGCACTCTCGCTCTCCACAGAGACCAGCTCCAAAAACTGCAAACATCTAGTGATGTCTCCTGCACCATATGTATATGAACTGAACTCTGTTGCTGGTCCTCCCTAGACCTTGGCAGTGCTTTCAAAGCTCTGCAAAGCTGGAGCTCTGTGCTTACATAGCTGGGTACCGTCCTAATACTCTCTCTATCGGCAGACCCTACCTGTGAAATTACAAACCTCTAGATATTTCTACCACACTAAAGCTGCCAGTACTGAAAGCTCTTGATGGTCCTCACCTTCCATGGGCAGTGCTTTCACAGCCCCACAAACACTGGGGTTCTGCACTTGCCTTGCCTCCTAATGCTCCCAACATGCTCTCTCACGCTCACTCGCGCAGAGCCCAGCTCCAAAATTGCAAGCGTCCAGCAATTTCTCCCACACCAAATGTGCCAGCACTGAAAGCTGTTGCTGGTCCTCACCTTCCCTTGGCAGCGCTTGCATAGCCCCAGCAAACACTGTGGCTCTGCATTTGAGTAGTCATGCAAAGATCCCAGTACTCTCTGTCACTCTCGACAGAGCCCAGCTCTGAAATTGAAAACATCCAGAGAAGAATGAAATTGTGCAGGAATCCCAAAAGACCTAATGGTGATGCATTCCTCCAAGACGGTATGGTGAAGCACTCCTACGGGACAGTACAGCAACGCACTCATCCAGGACGGCCTGGTGAAGCACTCTAAAAATGCTGGGTGTTGTAGCATTCCAGAAAATAGTGAAACCATAAAGAGCTTCAGAAAACCAAAACGGCGCAGGACTCCCTAAGAAACCAATTGGTGATGCATTCCTCCAGGACGCTGTGGTAAATCACTCCTCTGGGATGCTGCAGTGAAGCATTCAAAAAAATGATGCATGTGGTAGCATTCCAGAAGATAGTGAAACCATAAAGAGCTCACAAAAAAGAAAATGGTGATGGACTTAAAAAAAGCCCCAGGATGCAGAGCTCCCAAAAAGCCCTGGGATAGATGGCTCCAAAAAAGCCCCTAGGTGCAGAGTTCCAAAAAAACCAAATGGTGCTCAACTCCCAAAAAACCCAAATGGTGACACATTCCTCCAGGATGGCATGGTGAAGCTTTCCTCCAGGGAACATTAAAAAAAAATATCAGGTGTTGTAGCATGCCAGGAAATAGCAAAACCATAAAGGGCTCCCAAAAAAACCAAAATGGTGAAGCATTCCAAAAAAGCCCCAGGGTGCAGAGCTCTAAAAAAGCTCCACAAAAGAGAGAGAGCTCCACAAAACGCAAGCGATGGAGGGCTCTAAAAATCCCCTGGACAGAGGGCTCCGATAAAGTCCTCAGATGGAGGGCTCCAAAATATCCAACCAGTCAAGCGCTCCCAAAAGTTCCCAGGTGGAGTGCTCAAAAAAACCAAGGAGACAGAGTGGTCTAAAAAAGCCACTGGGTGGAAAGCTCCCCAAAAAAATCCAAATGGTGCAGGACTCCCCCAAAAAAACAAACAGTGATATATTTCTCCAGGGTGGTGTGGTAAAGCACTCCTCCAGAGCCACATGATGAAGGATTTGTCCAGGACCATGCAGCAAGGCATTCCAAAAATGCAGAATGTTGTAGCATTCCAGAAAATAGTGAAACCATAAAGGGCTCCAAAAAAACCAAAAAGGTGAAGCATTCCGAAAAAGCTCCACTGTGCAGAGCTCTCAAAAAGCCCTGTGATGGAGAGCTCTCAAAAAGCCCCAGGGCATAGAGCTCCTGAAAAAACAAATGGTGAATGGCTCCCAGAAGACCAAATGTTGATACAATCCTCGAGAGCTCTGTGGTGATGCACTACTCAAGGCCCATGCTGTGGAGATCTCCCAAAAAGCCCCAGGGTGGAGCGCTCAGATTATCCAGTCAGTGAAACGCTTTGAAAAAGCCCCAGGCTGGAGCACTCCCAAAAACCCTGGGGCACTGAGCTCCAAAAAACTCAGGTGACAGAAGGCTCAAAAAAAGCCCTGTGGTGGAGAGCTCCCAAAAAACCAAACAACAAGCAGCTCCCAAAATATCAAATGCTGATGCACTCCTCCAGGGCCGCATGGTGATGCACTCCAGTAAGAACTAGGCATTTTAGCACCCCAAAGAAAAAGCCACACAATGAAACACTCTGAAAAAGCCAAATGATTAAGTGCTCCAAAACAATGCGGTGAAGTGCTCCTCCAGGGCCATATAGTGATGCGCTCCTCACATGCTTCAAAACATGGGCAGTCCTAGATTGTGGGCAATTCTAAAAACCAGCAGCGGAATAGGTATTTTTATTCCCATTTGTAAATTTGTAGCCAACAACTGTACAACATTCCTGTCAATCTCCTAGAGACAATCATTCCTAGCAAGTCCTGTGAAAGTTCTTGAATGCATCCCAATTTGTCATCTCCTAGGGGTTCCTGGGAAATTCCTCATTTCTCCCTCGTTTTCCTGTGCCAGAGAACCACACTGCACATTCCCACAACAGTAACACTACCTGTGTGTAGCCAGAGTATGCCTGATGGGGACACAAATGCCACACCACTTCCCAGACCCCCGCTATTTATTGCACAGGGATTAGTCAGCTATGCAGCCAAATGCTCTTAATGCTTCCTGGAGAGCATTCATCCTTCACAGGTGGCAGCTGCACAGGGGCACAACCCACTTTTCTGCCTTTGAAGAAACCTGCCACTCACAGAAGGCCCTTTCTGGCCAAGATACAAGGTGGCCCCCAAAAACATTCCCCTCAGCCCCTTCAAATGACCACGGGGAGTGCTCCCATTTCACCCAGGAGGCACTTCCCTGCCTCTCTGGTCACTCTCACCTCACCCTCACTGTTCACCCGTTGCCCAAGAGATACAGAAGCAGCACAAAGTCCACATCTGTGGCAACACAGAAGGCTCAGCCAAGCTTCCCAGGCTGAAGCTAGAAGACATTCAGACAGCAGAGACTCGGCAGACGGACAAAAAGTTTTGGACTATGTCCCTGTTTTCCACTTATAGGTTGAATTGAACTTGACAGTTTGTTTACTGCCTACACTCAGAAGAGCCTGGCTGAGGTTTTTGCATCTGTGAATGGGACAAGAGAGTATGCACTTTACATGGAAACAAAAAAGCCTCACCTTGCTTAGCTGAAGCTTTCTTCATTTACACTATCTGTAGGTTATGTATATTCTACATATGGAAGAAGTCCTGCATTGCTTGAGTGAGGCAATTTCTGTCTGTATATAAAATACACACAGCTAGGACACCATCTATTTCTCCTAGATATGCATATATCATATGCATACCTTTATATGCATACAATATATACAGAAAACATGCAGCAAGTATAAACAGAGTATATATGGATAGACATATAGAGATACATGTAAATACATGTCTTTCAAGAACACAGATACACCCCCCCCACACACATGGTCTATACAGAACGTCCACAGACACTGTATACTCTATTGCCAGGAAGAGAAGCCTCAGCTGATCTCATCTCGCTGCGGCTTTTTTCCTCTCTCTAGTTAGAAGATACATTATCTACACATAAAAATGTATACAGACACAGGAAGCACAACCATGTTTTTCTCTCTATACATGCATTCTCTACACAGAACACATACATAGAACATACACAATAGGCATACAATTTGTCAATTGCATACGTACTACACAAAATAGACAGGTGAGGTGAAGCTATGCTTTATGTCCTTGTGTTGACTAGATAGTCTCTCTACCTGGAATGCAGACATTTTGAAGGCTAAGGGAGGAAGGGCATTTCTTTCTGTGTGTGGAGTGTATGCTGCCTGACTTGGAACACATGCACATGAATACACATACTCTTCATGCAGACATACACAGAGAGAGAAGCAAGGCATGGTTTTTCTGTCTGTATAGAGCTCAGGTATTGCCATTATGTAGAATATGTACTATCTGTGTGTACATTAGATACAAAGAGATGAGGCAGGTTGTCTCTGCTTACAGAAGATAGCTTCTTTCCACAGAAGACTATAAAAGACCCATATAGTCACACTTGTCCGTCTGTACACACAAGAGATCCTAGCTACCAAATACACACAGGTCTGAAGAGAGGATTTGGTTTATCTCTGTTGAATATATTTGATAGGGGAGGAAGGCTTTTCAGTCTTTTCTTTAGAATACAGCCTATGCATATGCGGAATATATGCAGGCAAGGTGATAAGAGGCTTTTCTGTCTGCACAGAGAATATATGGACTAAATATAAAACATATACATAGAAAAGCAGTGCTCACCTACATCTACCATCTGCATACACATGACATGCCAACAGCACGGGAGGCTTTTCTGTTGCTATACAGACTACATACTGTCTTCCTCAAGACTGTTACCTGAAATAAGACTCTTGAAACTAATATAGTTTAGAGAGGAGATATTGCTTTATTTGGCACCGGGTGCAAGGTGGAATATATCCAGAAATCAAGCACACCAACTTCTGCAGCATTTATACACATGGTTACATGGGATATGCCTATCATCTCATACATATTCATGACTGAGTTACTATTTTTATCACCAAATCTTTATTGCTAAGTCAACATTTCCTTCTGCACATGCCCAGGGGCCTCTGGTGGTCTTCGGTGGTTGTGGGCAGTAGGAGACCCTTCCTCTAGTTGTCCTTTTAAGGTACCAAGTCTTTTCAGGACACCAATTTTGCTGACTTGATATTTGCCAAGTTTTTAATGAGGCTTTTTTGTTTCATTTAAATACTTATTTGACATTTAGGAAGGCCTTGAAGTGATAAGTTACCTAGCTTAAAGATTGGCTTGTCTCTTTGACAAATCTCAGCCTACTTCGTACTTCCCTAATAAGCTTCTATATATGTATACATGTCACATAATATCATAAGAGTTCACATAACAGTCAGGTAGCATATGAGTTTCATCATAAGATTTGTCTCTTTTAGGCTACAATTCTCCCCTTTGGAACTTAGTCAATCTTTGATTAAGTTCCATCATTCTTTAGTCATCTATTAACAAGAGAGGTACATAATTTGGTCATGCATTGGATTAATACATACACTTATGTAACTAGTATAAGTACTATTATTCTCAACATAATCACTTTCTAATTAATGAGGATAAATCTGGAACCCATGAGGTTAACCATCTCCAAACTTCTTCAAAGCCTAAAGAAGTATCATCTTTTTGAATTTCATGCAAAATTCTAGTTTGCTTCCAAATTTCACCTAAATCTGTAGCTATTCTTCCTGTTTGATCTACATAAACAAAACAACTGGCGTTAATTATAGTACACACTCCTCCTTCACAGGCTAGCAGCATATCCAAAACCATTCTGAGTAGCAATAGTTGCTGTTTGAGACACCTCTTCCTGTAAGGCCAAAATAGCATCTGTAGTTCTATTCTCAATTATTTCTAATCCTGCTGAAATATTCACAATACCTTTTTCTAATTCGTTTACCCTACCCATGACAGAAACCACCTGGCAAATGAATGAAAGGCTGTGGGCCTTCTGATTAGAGGATTATCACTCCTTTTATATCTTTTCATATATGATCATATGCAAAGGCCAGACCTTAATTGATCTATAATAGTTATCTTTGGGATAATAGCACCTAAATTACAAATTCCTGACCAGTTCCAGGGTAGTACTTTCCTAGCCTTTTTCCCGCATATCCAGTACCATCCTCATCCTTCTGGGACTGGCCATGAGGAGATTTTCTTATTTACAATAGGAGCTAACATGTAACTAAGTACAAATACATTTGATTACAGTCTGATCTCGTATAAGCTATCAATGAACCCCAGGTGCAATTAATGATTTACTGTTTCTTAAATTTCAACTTTAAAGGATTGTCCTTATATTTTTCCACAATCCACTCCTCTGAAGGAGACCCCTTCTTGATTCAATTGTAATGAATCCAAACTCCCACTCCATGAAGTTTGACTGCAGTGTACGTGGTCAGGAGAACTTGGAAAGGTCCTTTCCACTGTTCTTTCAAAGGTTCCTCATGCCAGGCTTTCAAATAAACCCAGTCTCTTGGCTGAAATTCACGAACTGCAGTATCCAGCCCCAAAGGCATTCTTAACTGTAGATACCTGTTAAAAGAAGACAAAACCTTCCCTAAAGAAATTACATATTCCTTAAGATATCGCCTCCCTATTACCTCTATGGACCCTAGCTAATGATTAATGCTTTGATAAGGTCTTCCATACAGTATTTCAAAAGGGCTAATTTTTTCTTTGGACCTGGGTGTAGTTCTCACCCTCAATAATGATAAAGGTAAAGCATCTGGCCACTTTAATTGAGCTTCTTGACAAATTTTATTCAACTGTCTTCTAACCATTTGATTCATTCTTTCCCACTAGACTGTGCCCTCCATGATGTATGTAAATCTCACTTTATTCCTAATATTCTTGCCAATGACTAAATTACCTTTGCTACAAAATGAGGTCCCCAGTCTGAGGACATTCCAATTGGAATCCCAAATCGAGGAATTCTTTCTTTTAATAATACTTTAATTAATTCCCTAGTTTGGTTGGGGCAACAAGGAAAAGCTTCTGGCCACCCAGAAATAGTGTCTACTAATATGAGCAAATACCGATACCCATTTTGCCTGGGAAGTTCCAAAAAATCTATTTGCCAATAGTCACCAGGAGTATTTCCTTTCTTCGTTTTCCCAGGTGGAGGTCTAGGTTGAATTTGGGGATTATTTTTCTGACAGGTTTTACACTTAGTAAAAATACTCTTTGCTATGCTTCCCATTCCTATACTTAAGGTATGGAGTTTAACATTGTCCACAAGAGCTTCCATTCCTCAATGTGTTTCCCTGTGTTCCTTTTCCATGAGTTCTCTCATAATCACTGGAAGCACTGTTACTTGATTATCTTTTGTAACCCACCATCCACCTCTGTTTTTCTCCACATTAAGCAATTTAGGTAACTGATCATCCTCCTTATTATTAGTAATCAGTCCCTTTAAGTCTTCATATTTCTCAGGCCATATTCCCAGGATTTGTTCTTCTGCTGCTCTTTTAGCTGCCAAATCTGCTCGTTGATTCCCAACCACTTCAGGAGTGTTCCCAAATTGATGAGCTTTACAATGCGTAATTGCTACTTGTTTAGGCAGTTTGATAACCTGCAACAGTTTTCTTATTAGGTCTCCATACTTAACTAGTGTTCCTTGTGACAAAAGGAGACCTCTTTCTTTCCAAATTGCTCCATGTGCATGAACTACTCCAAACCCATATTTAGAGTACGTTCATATATTCACAGTCTTTCCTTCTGCTACCTATAAAGCCCTTATTAGTGCAACCAACTCTGCCTTCTGGGCAGAGGTGTTGGCAGGGAGGGCTTTTGCTTCCAATTAATCCATTTCATCTCGTCCAATAATAGCTGCATATCCTGCCCTTTGGATTCCATTGATCACTTGGCTACTCCCATCTATAAACAAATTTAATTCAGCTGTGTCCAGAGGTGTATCTTTCAGATCAATTCTACTCAAATGTACCTGTTCAATTGTTTTTAGGCAGTCATGTTCCAGTTCAGTTTCCCCAGGCAATGGTAACAGGGTGGCTGGATTCAAGGTGATTGTTACTTTCAGTTCCACATCATCTTGTTCTAATAACACAGCCTGATATTTCATCATCTGGCTGGAGGATAACCAATGTCCCCCCCTTTTGCTCCAGAACTGTTGTCACAGCATGAGGCACCTGTACTGTTATCCTTTGTCTCAAGGTTAATTTTCTAGCCTCCTGAATGAGCAATGCAGTCGCAGCGACGGCTCTTATACAAGAGGGCCACCCTTTGCTCACTTGATCTAGTTGCTTAGGAAAATATCCAACTGGTCTTTTCCAAGACCCAGTCCTTTGGACTAGAACTCCTAGTGCAACCTGCTGTCTTTTATTCACAAAAAGCTCAAAATGTTTTTCTAAATTTGGAAGTCCTAGTGCAGGTGCTGACATCAAGGCTTCTTTCAACTGATAAAAAGTCATTTAGCATTCTGTAGTCCATTCTAGAAATTCCCCTGTACCTTTCACAGCCTCATAAAGGGGTTTTGCAATCAATCCAAAATTAATAATCCACAGGTGACACCATCCAGCCACACCCAGGTATGCGCTCAACTCTTGTGTACACACAGGCTCTGGTATTTGACAAATTGCCTCTTTTCTCTCTGTACCAAGGCTTCACTGACCTTTAGTGATGGTGAATCCCAAATAAGTCACTGCCTGTTGTGCAATTTGTGCTTTCTTTCTCGACACCCTATACCCTGCTGCTCCTAGAAAATTCAAGAGATCAATGGTATTCTGCAAAGAATCCTCCAATGTTCCTGCTTCCAAAAGGATATCATCCACATACTGTAACAACGTTATTTCTGTATTTTCTTTTCGCCAACTCTCCAGTTCCTTGGCTAGTTGATTTCCAAAGATTGTTGGACGATTCAGTCCAACATAGTTGAGCCTTTCGGCCAGCTTTTGGATTTTCCCATTCAAAGGCAAATATCTTTTGACTTTCATATTCTAACGGGGTGCAAAAGAAGGCATCCTTCAGATCCAGTACTCTAAACCATTGGTCTATTTCTTTAATTGCAGTCAGTAAAGTGTACGGATTTGCTACCACTGGGTAGATGTTTTGCACAATTTGATTTATTGCTCTTAAATCTTGAACTAATCTACACTCATTTGAATGAGGTTTCTTTACTGGTAAAATTGGAGTATTATACTCTGATTGGCATTCTTGTAGCAGTCTATTAGCCATAAACTTTTCTGTTAGAGGTTCTAAACCCTTTCTCATTCCTAGTTTAATAGGATATTGTTTTCGTCTTACCGGTCGTGCTCCAGGTTTCAGCGTGATATTTACTGGCTCAGCTGCACAAGATCATCCTGGGATTCCAGAGGCCCATACCAGAGGGGTTACTGCATTCCATATCTCTTCCCGAATTGTTTCAAGTTTCGGAGTCTCTTGTACTTCTTCCTGCAATATAAACACTTGCACTTCCAGGGCTTTTTCTTCTCGTATCCATACCTGTATATTGCCTTTTTCAAAAACAATTTGTGCATTTAATTTACTAAGTAGATCCCTTCCCAACAAAGGCATTGGGCAATTGGTAACATACAAAAATTTTTGAGTAAAAACTCGATTTCCAATTCCACATTTAATGGGTTGAAAGAAAGGCCTTACCTCCTTTTTCCTGTAGCCCCAACAATACACAAGTTCTGCTTACTCATTTTGCCCTTACAAGTATTCAAAACTGAGCAAGTAGCTCCTGTATCTATCAGAAAATCTATTTTCTCATTCCCCAACTTCAAGGTAACCAGGGGCTCTGCTGGTGACATGTTCGATTCTGCCCCTTGTCCCCATCAGTCTGAATTTTGGTCCAGGGTAAGCAATTCTGTCACCCTGGGATTTTCCTGTTTTCCCGCAAAATGTCTTTGAAATTGTTTCTGTGGGCATTCCCTTTTCCAGTGCTGTTTTTGTCCACACTTTGCACACCAGTCTCTCTCGAGGGGAGGATAGCTTCTATTCCCCCTTCTGGGTATCCAATTCTCTCTCTGTCCCCACCTTCTTACTTTCTGGTTTCCCTCAACAAGAGCAGCTGCCAGTAACTGTGCCTTCCTTACTTGCTCCTTGCTTTGTCTTTTCTTTTCCTCCTCATCTCTATTATTACAAACTTTCCAGGTGACCTCCAGAAGCTTTGGGGAAGATCTTGTGCCTGCCCCTTCTAATTTTTGCAACTCTTCCTAATGTCGGGGTTCGATTGTGTGACAAATATATTAACTAGAGATAAAACATCATCTTTCCTTTCTGGATCCAGATCAGTCCACTTTCATTTCAGCCATTTAAAAGGCTGGGTTGAAGCTGGCCTAGTGTGAATTACAGAATCACTTAACTCACGGATTTCTGAGCTCTTTACTTTCCACGGTAATTAACTCTGGCCTGCCTACCTGACAGACGTGAAAACCTCTCTGAAAGTTGGCTAGAAACAGTCTTGTGACACAAGAGGTTCTTTTCTGGAAGACTTGTAGGCAGCAGCCTGCGGCTGGACGTACCCTGAACTGACCTCTGTTGCTCTCCTGGGGGACCCCACATGGTCCCCAACATTTTCAGACAAATTCAGAAGCACAAGTGACTTGAAAATAAGTCCCCAGAGGTGCCTTAATCGTTCCATATTAGATTTTCAGAAGAACCCTTCCCAAACAGGAGAGGGTGCCATTTGGAGGAAATACACCAGTGTGCACTGTTACTCTATTCTAATGGAAGCTGGCAGAAGACATAAAGGAGATGGTACTGAACTCATATTGCATGTAGGAGTGAGCACCTAGTGCAACTCTTACTGAATAATGACAAATTGCATGCCAAGCCATCTCTGACACATGCTGTCACACAACTGTGGCAGCAGCCCAACACATCTTAGCCCTGCCTTATGAAAATCGATAGGGACTCTCTAAGGTGACAGCTGAAGAAAAGCACTTCTTATTATTCACTTCATTTGAAGTACAGTGTTTCAAAATACCTATTTTGAGGGGGTAAAGAATGCACACTGGTCTATTTTTTCAGAGCTAATAAGCATAGACTAGGGGGTAACTTGGTGCAGAGACTATGTGGTGAAATGTGTTCATTTGACTTTGACTTGAAATACTTTCCACTGTTAGTAAGCAGGTTTACAAGCTGTAGGGGAAGGCTGATGAGCAAAACAGAGATTTACTCTTAGCCTTTGTAAATGCCTAATTTGAAGGGATTTTAGCCAAGTACTTAGTCTCAGGAGTGTAAACTACTACAACGCTGTCTCCTCCAGCATACAACTCCACAAGCTTTTACCAGCCAGGAATCCTTGTCCTTTGGAGTTCAGACCCGATGGAGAGACCATTTTGGCTCTGTTTTGGAGAAAGATGCAGTGAACCCATAAATTCATTGGACTTCACAGGGAGGCCAGAAGGGAGAGGGCAAAGGTTTGTATTGATCTGAAGTGGTAAATAAAGACCTAGATTATTTCTGTGCTACAGAATAGGGCAATAACTTCACAGTCCATAGCTGTGAAGAACTGAGTGAGACATACAGGTATGGTATCACTTGGCTTTCGCTGTGAACTGAGAGAGTGAGTGTGCAGCTCTTCTAGAAGGAGACAGAGCAGTTAAAAGAGGTGTGTTATGGTAAGTTGGATGAAACAGGTGGGCAAAGCAACCTGCCCTTTTTGGGGACTAACAGGAATGAAATTAACACATCTGCTGGAGGGAGGAAAGAGCAGAAGCACTCAGCCAAGGTGTAGGGGGTTCTCTGGGAACAGAAATGCAAGAGACTGATTTCAGAGGGTCTTTGGGTAGCTGTCTGGGTAAATTAGCAACAGAGAAAAGAGAAGATCGAAACCAAAATACGAAGAAGACTGAATACCTAACCCCACGGGGTACTGACAATACAGGTCACAGACTCATGTGAAGAATAAAGAAGAAGGAAGAGGAAAAATCAAAAGATGGAGGAGCATAAACCCTACAGACTTTTTCTTATGCTCATAGTTTTAAGGTGAAAGTCAGTATTTGCCAGCCATTCTCAAGCTAGCTGTTGTGCACATACAGTCAGACCCTTTTCAAATCTCTAGCAGCTACACAAACTCTGGGCTCATGAATACCATACAGAAATCTAGCAGATCTCAAAAAAATCACTGCCTCAGCTGTGCAGATGAACTGTCTCTCTATTTGCTTGCACAGATGAAGGAAAAGCATTCAAAATAATTTATATAAAGCATATATTCATGACATGTTTTGCTTGTCATTTGTCTGCAAATGCTTCAGTTCACTCTATTCACCATTCAGATCCAGTTTGTGAAATAAAGTCGTCATTCATTCTCAGCCTGGAGTTTGTTCCCTGGCAATTCATTGTGAAGGTTATGGTCAAATATTCAAGCTGTAGCAGTGTCTTTTCATCAGACAGGTGGAGCATTTGACAGTGCAATCATTCTTCAAAAGGTGTAGGTTTTAGCTTTAAGTAACCAGACGAAGTGAACCCGAACTTTGTTTTGTGTGTACCACTAGAAGGAAAGACACTGGTACAGAGACTGTTCCCCAAGGAGACATTTAGATTCCTAAAATCCTCACACTCACTCCCAGAACTAAGTCTGTTAGAGTTTCTTAAGCTTAAATTGTGATACTCCTTGTCATGCGCTTCATCTACCTCTTCTGCTAAGAGGATGAAGTTAACTTTCTAAGAAACTTGCCAGAATTCAAATAGACTTTTTTTCTGGTTTGATTGATTTTTGACTGGTTTTGTTAAAAAGCTGATCTATTAGGGGAAAATCAACTGCTACAGACCCATTCTAAGAAAACTTGTACTGAGAGCCACCAACAAAACCAGGCCAAACGTTTGCAATGGTGTGGCAACTCCCAGCAGTTTGGATAGTTGCTTTTAGTAACATGCTGCTTTCCAATCAACAGAGGAGGTCATGAAACAAAATAGGAGAAGCCATACCTTCAAGAAATTATATTCTAATAACAAGCAAAGAAGGGGTTCTCCCAACCTTACTCAGCCCTGCTGAACCAAACTGAGCACTGGTGTCCCTGTCTCTCAGAACACAGTTGCTCGCTCCTCATGCCCACCACTGACAGTCCTGTGGTCCCAGGAATGGGAGGGCTACGTAGCTTCAGCTCTTCCCCTTACAGAGACACCTAGACTCCCTCTGGAGTTGCCTCTGTGCAGCTCTGTGCCTACACTCCCACTGCATTCTGCTCTACCTGTTTGCTGACTGGTTAATATGTCTGCCATTTAGGTCTAAGTTTTTATACATCTGTATACCTCTGTATACACATATTATGGCACATGAAATCTCACTAAAGAAGCAGGAAATTAGGTGGATACAGCAAAAACACTCTCCAACCTTGGAAGAAGTCATGACTCCCCTGTGTGCTACTTGTGGCAGGAGGTGGTCAGCATGGACTTTGCATTTAAGTGAGAAAAAGTCATCAGAAACAAAACCCATAGAATTATCCACTTAAATTGTCTTGCTTCAATGAACTATTCAGGGGAAAAAAAAAGGTGCATTCAAGGTCTCAGTAAGGGTTATCCATCACAACCCTTCACAGCCCCACCAACACTGGGGTTTGCTCTACCACCTAACCCTCACCTACCCCCTCAGGCCTCTTCAAGCACCCCTGGAGCCTGTCTGGCATGTTCTGCCAAGGCTGTACAGGGACTTTGCAGGTGCTCATTGTCCTTGCAATGCTTATAGCAAGTCCTAGCGATGGTTGTTTTTCAGACAGGTTTCATACTCCAAACCACCTGGGCTCAGGCACATGCCAGAAGATCCTTCTCCTTCTGGTCACATTCTTGTGCACGTTGTATAAAATAAGGTGGGGAGGTCTCTGAAGTGGGGACCACGGCCCTCACTTAGTCTGCTTATTAAAAGCATTTGTCCAATTTTTCTGATTTTGCAGCCTCCTCCAGCTATCTGTCCCACTGTTTCCTCTGTAAGGGAAAGTTTTCACACTGTCTTGCTTTCCTGCACTTGATTCCCCCAGCATCTCTGTGTCCTTTGGATTCAGGGCAGATGTTTATTCCTTTCCTCCCTGCAGAGCTCTCCCCATTTGCTCCTGCCTGCCAGCCTGCTGCAAAAAGAACCCATTGTGCTCCCAGCTAGAAGGATCTGCACCAACGGTGCAGATGCCACCATTATTCCAACGTAGCTGGCTCATGTAGCCTTGCCACCACACTCAGTGCTGCCGAGGGCACCCTATTCCTGCCCTAGGGCTGGGACATCAGCTACTGTAGTCACGAAAAACAAACCAACAATGACTGAATGTGCGCCCCGTTGCAGCTGTGAGATGACTGGCTGGAGGCTCTGGGCCAGAGCTGACAGTGGCAGTTATCAGAGCTGCATGTGCCGGGCATGTCAGGCTGGGAACAAGGCAGTCCTACATCCTGCTCCAGACCCTGCACCAAAGCCTTGTGCATGGAAGCAGCTGCAGAAGGGCAAGCACCATATATAGGGCCTGGCTGAAATGGGCACTTCTTCCATGGGTTGCTTGTCCACAGCAATGCGCATTGCCACATTGGTCTTTTTATTTTCCTGATGTTTCACGTCTTTGGCCTTAGCTTCCAGAATTGTGTGGTTTTACTGGTTATCCAAGCGAGCATGTTCAAAAGCAGTAACCACTCCGTGTTATGGAGAGAGGAATGACTCACTCCCATGGGCTCCAGACTTTGAAAAAAAAGCAAAAAAAGGAAGCCAAATGGCTTGGGAAATCTCATTATTTTAGGTAATTTTTGTTACCTTGGCATATCCAGTCTTCTGAGATGATGGAAGTGGTTCACCCTGCAATTCGACTATCCTTGTCTTGGGATGCATTTCTGACTGTGAGACTTTCTTAGCCCTGCTGTTTGCCAGTAACTGGCACACCCTGGCTGCCGGCTGCCCTTGTGCCCGCTGCTGTGGCCAGTTCATGTGGGTGGGGGACAAGCTGACTTACTGTGCAAATGAAGGGGATGAGAGGCTGCCCAGCTGGATAGGTACAGGTCTTCCTTACTGCCCTCAGATGTAAGCCAGTGCCACACACCACTGCCCAGGAACTTGCCCTGTGTGATCAGCTTGTGTAGAGACAGCTCTGCTTAAAATGTCTCAGGGCTGCCCACATCTCCTGAAAACCTTCATGTAGTTCCCATCAGACACCAACTAACCCCTGGTCACAGGGTTTGGCCACACCTGTGCCATTCACTGCTTCCTTCACCTGCCAGCAGGAAGGAGGGAGGGAAGAATGAAGAGCAGGAAGAAGCCGGGGGGAAGGAGGAAAAGAGAGAGAGGGAGAGAAGGAGGGAGGAAGGGAGGAGGCTGCATTTGGCAGGTACCTCTGGCAGCTAGAATCAGAGTGGCTGATGGTCACTGTGGGAGAAGCTCGCAATGTCCTCGGCAACTTCTGCCACTTCTTTGCCCAGTGGCCTGGCTGTCCTGACAACTTTCCCAGACGTGCTCTTCATTCCTGAAATCGTGAGTGCTGGCTTTTCCCTGGGGAGGGCAGATGGTGCTTGTGGGGCATCCAGCACACTTCATGCTGCAGGTGTCTGAGGGATGAGACCTGACAGAAAGCATGTGGTTCAGGACCCACGTCAGGTCCCTGAGCCACAAGGGTCTGGGGGCAGCCCCTGATGCCTAGCTCACTCTCAAAGAAAACCACAAGCCCTGAGCTGGGGGCTCTGAAGCTCTCCCCTTAGTCTGAAGGGGATTTCTGTGGTACCTCTGAAAACCTTTTGTAATTTCCTGCCTAACAAAGTTGAAGGGGTTGCTGGTGGGTTTAAATTAGGTTGCCAAATTGAGCCAATTAATTAATTGGAAGATGATTTTAACAGCTCATACAGGGAGAGGATAAATTGCTTGCTTAAAGCAGGAGGTAAAGGTTAGCTGAGGTAATTGTTCACAGTGGTAAAGAGCATAGGCTGCTGAAGATGTGCTGCTCAGCTGCAATGTTCCTGAGCTGGAAGTGCAGAGTGCTGGACCTGGGTGTGTGGGCAACAGTGGGTGAACAAACATTTTGTAACTCCTTCCTGTATTTTAATTTCAAAGAGCAGGAGAAGATCATAATCTTAAGGGATTTGGCACAGGTGATTAAAAACCTTTGCTGTGAGCACTGACTGAAATATGGCAAGTTTCAACTAGAACCTTTTTCCTGTGTTCCCTGTCCCTACCCATGAAACCTGCTCTTCGCACAACAGTTTGAGAGGCTTTTTCCAAAACTTGAGCACTTTCATCCAGCATTGAGGGGTTTGGCTGAGTGTTGCAGGATGGCACTCAAATTATTTCATGCTAAAAACTTCAACTTTGCCCTCTGGGACCAAATCCTTCCCTGTCACACAACTCAGTCCACACTCCTGGGATTTACAACATTCTCCTAGTGATAGCAGTCAAGCAAAGAGGAATTAGGTTAAAGCAGGCATTATCAATGTGTGGAGAAAGGTTTTGCTTCAGCTCCTCCAAATATGCTCTGGTGACTTGGTCTCTGCCCAGGCCCTGAGACTGAGGTCCAGGTTTCCTGCAGCTGCATGAAGGAGGGTGCAAAATCCCTGTGGAGCTTCTGGCTGGGCAGACACTGGCCAGCCACCCCTGCTACTGGGTTGTGTTAGTCCTAGTGCTGAGCGTACTGTTGGCCCCAGCATGCTTATGGTACCGGCTGTGCCTTGAACTGTTTGTTTGTAATTCCTGTCTCCAGGGGATTTGGCAAGGCAGCTTGCTTAATGAGACAAAAATAAGTACTGTGCCATTTGGTTTGGGTAAGATCTAGAAATGTGCCTCCTAAAGGCTTGGGAACCACCCTCAAGAAAGCAGAATGCTGTGTAACTGTATTTCTCTGTCTCAAGAGGTGACAGAGAAACAGTTCTAGGTTGCTCAGCTGTATTATCTCTGCTGTGTACAAAGGAGGCAGCTGCCTTGAATCACAGCATTCAGAAAGATAAAGAGTTTCTTAGTCCTTAGTGGAATCTGAGGTTGCCTGCAGTGGGTTGATATGGTAGCTACAAAAAAAATTTGGCATTTGAAATGCTAAGACAGTTGCAAAAATCCCAGAAGTTCCTGCCTGCAGCTCAGATGATTTCCACATCTGGATGTGATGATTAATGATGATAATTTTTATTCTGTGAGGCTGGGTTGAATTCTTGTAATCTGTTTTATCTGAAGAGCTTTCTGTGTATATGGATAGCCAGGCCTATGTGGAAAAGCTGAAACAAACTGAAAACAGATATGTTTGCTTTGTAAAAGGCCATTTAAAAGGTAAGTTTTTCTTAGACTGCTGTCCCCAGCCTGCTGTGGGTTGTTATTGAAAACCTCTTGACCCTTTCCTAATTTTTATGAGTCTGTGGAACCAAAGTCAGTAATCAAACCACATCAAACATACTTGCCTGAGTGAGATATCGCATCCTGCAGAAAGGAGAGATGGAGAGCGGTAAGAAATGAGAAGTGAGACTTCTTCCCCCAACCTGGTATCTCACCCCAACTGTGTTGGATTTTAATGGAGCAACTGTGAGGATTTCTCCAGGATCTTTAGCTGCAATGCACTCATGGTGTCACTACATGAGTTATTACAGGGACTAGATTAGTGTTCATGTGTCTGCCTTTGGTTGTTACAAGAGGAACCAAAACAGCAGCACTTTGAATGACCTGTTTTCACTCAGATATTTGCAAGGTCTCAACCGCATCATTGATTTAATGTACCAATTTACATAATGTAACCAATGAACTTTCCTACAAATGTGGGGTGACAAAGATCATGTGACATTTTCTGAGTGTCATAAATCAGAAACTTTCTTCCCACTTGTAAAATGCCTCCAAAGAAATGGAATTACCATGATTCATATGAGTACATCACCAGACCAACTGGTGATGAGGGATAGGTCCTCACAGCAGCACTGGTCTCCACACAGTGATGAGGAGCTCCTCAGCTGAACCCACATAGGAAACTGCATAGACTTAACTTTGCACAGGTTCGAGAAACAACTGGGCTGATTAGTAGCAGAGAAAAGCTGCTGAGTGCATTTTAGTGCAGAGACACCACTTGCAGGTCAGACACTCTGCAACATTGGACATTGTGCTCTCATCCTCTTGTGTAGGAATCTGCTGGTGGAGAAAGGATGGAGCATAGACATAGCTGTTCTTGTGTTTCCCACCAGAAAACCCATAGCAAACTCCCAAGGCTGGCTGAGAAGAATGGGGTCCCACCTGCTACCAGACCAGCAGCTGGTACCTTGCAGGATGACCCACACAGCTGGAGAAGCAATATAAGCTCTGCTTCCTAGGAGGAGCTGGGAGCCTCAAACTTATTTCCCTTACCTCAGAGAGTAAAACTGGCCATATTACCTCTCTTCAACCTATTCTGTCTCCTTTTAGGGTGACATTTGCATGTGGCCTTCATTAAGGCCATGTCTGTGGCCTTCATGAGGCCACGTGTCTGTGCTGTTTGTGCAGGTGAGCTGGGTTTGACACCACTCCTTTCATGGATCTGCCACGCTGGGTGTGAAGCAAACATGCTGTCTTCATCAAAAGTAGCATTCAAAAATGTCTGAACCAGCCTCCTCAGCACACTGATGTGGGGAGGGTGTGAATGGCAGTGACACCAGGAGGTGGGGCTACAGCAAGGCTTTTTTTGGGTCAAGATCAGAGACTCATGCTCCCAGCTAAATACCCGGTTTCAAGTGGAGGCTGGGAAGAACTCAGAGGTGTCCCTGGGTTATTGCCATGTGCAGTGCTAGTGCCAGAGGTGTGCATGGCTTTTGGCTGTGCTCTGGGGAAGCCAATTTATCTCATGCTCGCCTTCTCTCCCACTTTCACCTGCACACCTTTGGGGGCCTTGTCTGGATCCTGGTGTGTCGTGGTTTAGCCCCAGCCAGCAACTAAGCACCACGCAGCCACTCGCTCACTCCCCCTACCCCGATGGGATGGGGGAGAGAATCGGAGGAGTAAGAGTGAGAAACACTCCTGGGTTGAGATAAGAACAGTTGAATAATTGAAATAAAGTAAAATAGCAATGATAATAATAACAATATAATAATGATAATAACAATAATAATATACAAAGCAAGTGATGCACAATGCAATTGCTCACCACCCACCAACCGATACCCAGACAGTTCCCGAGCAGCGATCGCTGCTCCCCGGCCAACCCCCCCCAGTTTATATACTGAGCATGATGTCATATGGTATGGAATAGCCCTTTGGTCAGTTTGGATCAACTATTCTGGCTGTGCCCCCTCCCAGTTTCTTGTGTACCTGGCAGAGCATGGGAAGCTGAAAAATCCTTGACTAGCATAAGCAGTACTTAGCAACAACTAAAAACATCAGTGTGTTATCAACATTCTTCTACTAAATCCAAAAGACAGCACTATGCCTGCTACTAGGAAGAAAATTAACTCTATCCCAGCTGAAACCAGGACATGGTGGCATCCTCAAAGGTCCCATCATGCATCTTGCAAGGCTGGGTGATGTTTGTCTCTGTGTTCTGCTTCGTCATGTCCACCACCCTCCTGTGCCTCTACATCTGTGGGGTGCATGGAGGCAGCAGCTCCTGGGTCACCTTGGTAAGTGGATGCAACGAACATCAGGGCCTCTCCCCTCCCTGATATCACTGGTAGACAATTGTCTCCTTTGCTGCTACTGCACTCCAAATTGTGGGCTGGGGCTTGCTTGTGTGGGTTCCTTTCTTTTACCCTTCGCAGTGTGCTTGGAAATGACTGTTATCCTTGTTTCTTAGGATGTCATCTGCCAGGAGATAGCAGCTCTATTCTACCTCAGTGCTGCTGTGTTGGAAGCCTACTTCAACTATAACATCAGCTTGTTGCCTACCAACCCTCTGATAATGACCATCTACCAGGAGAACATTGCTGCTGTGGTGAGTGCCTGGCAAGCAGGGGAAGGAAGGTGAGGAGGAGACTGTGGAGTGGCCTCAAGGGCAAATCTTCCACATTCAGGGAGCAGGGAGAGAAACTAGTCCCAGTCCTACTACACATAAATGTCTCCAAACATGCAAGAGTCAATAGAAATGTAATATATCATTATGTGTTTTCTCAGTGCAGGAACTCATACCATATAATAAAAAGTTAACTGGCTGATGTGTTTTTCCATTGTAGGTATTTGCATTCTTAGCTACCCTGATGTATGTGATCCATAAGGTGTACTCGCTCCTGCAATGGAAATCATCCTAAGAGCCTCCTCTTGCAAGTGTGTCTTGTGCTCACCCCATGAACACAAAAGTTGTTCAATGACTGCAGTTTCCAGGCTGGGTTTGGGTTTTGTTTTTTAATGTATATACTATTAAAAAAGGAGCTTTTTATGTGGGACCATGGCAATGAAGATAAAGAGCCTGCCAGAGAAAGCTATATCCTGGCCCAATGTTTCCCTTCAGTCTTTTCTGGGTTGGGTACAGTTTGATGCTGGTAATTGGGGCCCAAATAGAAAAACATTCAGCTTTAAAAAGAGTAATATAGTTGGGTTCAAAGTGCTAAAATCTCCCCGAACCACACCTTTATGCCTCCAGGGTTGTTATTGCTATTAGGGGAAGCCTGAACAACAAGCACTAAGGAGCATGAGTATGAAACCGGGCCATTTTAATTGCCGCCCATCCATGTAAGCCTGTTTCCCTCCCTAAACCTGCTGTGCCAAAAGAACATTTTAATGCAATTTCTGGAAATGCCATCTCTGACGTACGATGAGAAATGGGGCCAATATTTAACTTGCCTCAGGGGCAATATGAGTTATTGCAACCCCTGAAGGGCATTGCTGACTTATGAGGCACAACCATAATGCTAGGAATTACCGCTGTCTTTAATCCCCCTACAAAATACAACTTAGAAGGTGCATGGTAGACTGTAGGACAATTGTATGGATGATTAGAATAATATCTTGAATAAGCAGAGGCAATCAAGTCTTGTCTTTGGTGCATGGCTGCTCTCACATAGACCACTAATAAAGATGGGTTTGCTGTGATTTTGCAAATAGACAAGTAATTTTTCCCTTTGCTGCGCACAGGTACACAGCCCTGTACAGCCTCAGGAGCACTGCACTGTAAGAGGCCAATGCCTAAGGAGGAGGCACAGATGTGGGCATGAATGAGAGGGCTTTTCTGCAAGGGGAGTCTGTGGGGTTCTGTAGCCAGGGACTAAACAAACTCAGGTTAATCTCAGTGATGATGTTCATCTGAATGCTCAAATTACTCCAGTGTTAACTTGAGTGAGTGTGCTGGTTTTGGCTGGGGTAGAGTTAATTTTCTTCATAGTAGCTAGTATGGGGCTATTTTGGATTTGTGCTGAAAATACAATGTTGATAATCCAGGGATGCTTTAGCTACTGCTGAGCAGTGCTTACTCAGAGTCAAGGCCTTTTCTGCTTCTCACCCCACCCCACCAGTGAGTAGGCTGGGGGTGTACAAGAAGTTTGGAGGGGACACAGCTGGGACAGCTGACCCCCACTGACCAAAGGGATGTTCCAGACCATATGATGTCATGCTCAGAATAAAAACTGTGGGAAAGAAGGAGGAAGAGGGGACATTGGGAGTGATGGCGTTTGTCTTCCCAAGTAACCGTTATGCGTGATGGAGCCCTGCTTTCCTGGAGATGGCTGAACACCTGCCTGCTGATAGGTAGTCATGAATTAATTCCTTATTTTGCTTTGCTCATGTGTGCAGCTTTTGCTTTACCTATTAAACTGTCTTTATCTCATTGTACGAGTTTTCTCACTTTTACCCTTCTGATTCTCTCCCCCATCCCATGGTGGGGGAGTAAGCCAGTGGCTGTGTGGTGCTTAGTTGCTGGCTGGACTTAAACCACGACAATGAATTAATTTAAATGGGGTTTACACCCAAGAAGGGGTGTTTTCACATGTTAGAGGTTCCTAACAAACAGTGGTACCAAATGAGCCCTTCCAGCTTGTGAGGCAAAAAATGCTTCCATTTTGAGGCTGAAGTTCCAGGATAATAACAAGGACTGGAGAATGAAAGGGAAATAAAAGTTTACTTGGAGACACCTCTGTTGCTTCAGATCCAGGTGGACTTTTGATCTGTGACCATCGGTTTGGGTTGAAGCTTTTTAATTTAAATGTGAGGAAAACATTTGGGTTTTTTTTTCTTGGTTTTTTTTTCCTTGCTGAAAACCAGCCTGACATGTTTTGCTTGTGTTAGTGTGACAAAAGCAAACTGATTGCAACAGAGGTGGAAAAAGAAACCCCTTTTCAGAGCAGAGGGAACTCACAGATGCTTTGGACAATGGTGCTTCGTTCTGAAGGTTTAACATGCACCTACCTGTTGAACTTGTTTCAACATCACATCATGGGGGGGGGTGGGGGGTGGGGGCAGGGTTTGGTGCCCAGATTTGCCCTGCTTCTATTAACGCCCCTGAATTTAGTATTAAAACACAAAGACACCTTTCTGTTTGGGTCTCTTTACAAAGGCAGACATTTGTGGTCATACCCTGGAATGCGATATCTCTGTCCACCTTCTGCACCCAGGTGTGGGCAGCATCTCTGCACCAAGCTGTCTGTCCCCTCACATTCACATCCCTATGCCTTGTGGCCATCATGTCTGCAGCGTATAGCTTGGCAGGGCTCCCATCTCTCCTCCCCAATTCTTTCTGCCTTGCCCTTTGCTTCTCCCTTCCCTGCCACACACCAGTTTACACCAGGCTGCACTAGTTCACCTGCTTGTCCCTTTCCTTCTGGCCCCACCTGGTTTGCTGAGATATTCCCCCTCCTCTGCCCCAGCATTAGCATAACCTTGCTGTAAACCAGCACTGGAAAAAAACAGGCAGGTGCTGCTGGCATGGAGTGCTCATCAGCCCCAGTGCAGCTGGGGAGTGGCCTGAGACAAGGTTGTGGACATGGCAATGTAACCTGGGCCAAGTCTTTGCCTGGGGAGGGCTGGGCAGAGAGAAGGGCCACCACAGGGTCAAGAGCATCCAAATGAACTGGTACAAAGCAGTGCTGCAACTTTGAAACCCTCCCAGTGCGGCCCCAACTTCAAGCCCATGCAGCTGAACAGCTTGCATGTGAATGAATGTCCCTGCTTGGCACAGAGCTGCTGGGCCCCACCATAGGACAGGGACACAGTGAGGTGTGGCTTTGTTGCACCAGGCTGCTGAAGTGCACCCGTCAGGTGCTAGGTGAGTTGCAGCAATATGCATGTTCCCTGCGTGGTGGAAAGAAGAGAAAAAAGAGGAAAAGAAAATGAAAAAAGCACTCTGAGGTCTCCATTGCCCATCATGCCCAGGAGGGCTGCATGGTCTCAATACAGCCATGAAGACCCACATGCCCTGGAAGCTGGGCAGCCCAAGGTAGCTACCTGGAAAATGGCACACCTCAATGCTTCTGAAGGGAAAGATGCTGCCCAGAGCTCAGAGAATCTCCCAGGACCTACAAACCATCTACCATATGTGCACCACGTCTCGTACCCACAGAAAGCCCTGAGGATAGCATTAACCTGAGAATTTGCTGTCACCCCACTAGAAACATTGGGCATGATGAACACTACAGGCTTGATCCCTCTCCTGTAGATACACTTGTCTGGGGTTAATTGCATATTAGCATGGCTCCCCAAAATGTGACACAGCTCTGCTAAGTGCTGCTTGCACACAGTTGGCCCTTGCAGTTTGTTGACCACAAGGCACCCGCAGTTCTTGCCTGCAGAGCTGCTGCTAGCCCGGTCCAATATATGGGGCTGCTCCATACCAGACTCTGCATTTGCTCAGACATTTCCAGATCCACCCCCAGACTGGCACCTGATCTCCAACAGCATCCTCCTCATGACATTTCATTCATCCTCCCCGTCCCTCGCAGATGTACCTAGATGGAGCAGCCCATTTAAAAAGCCACAAATCAGCCCTTTTTTCAGAGCATTTACAAGTCCCATCACACTGTTAAAACTGGTGCATCTCCACATCCACTACCAGCTTTCAACTGGTAGTGTAACTAGAGTTGCCATCTCTGCTCTTCTCCTCCAGCTTCCTCAGCAAAACAAGGAGGTCTGCAGCCACCTACTCTAGAGAGCAGGTAATGAGACTTTAGTTAAAACAAACTATCCACTTGAAGGCAGTCAAAACCTCAGCTCCTGTGATAAAAGCAAGATTACAGACATATCATTCATTAAATATGTTCAGTTGTAATCTTGGTTGCTCTTGCTTAATTAAATAGCTTCTTAACTGCAATGTTAGCTGTTCCACAAATATTTGTATATTGGATACCTTGCCTCCAGTTATGCAATGAGTTAGAAGCACTTCCACCTTCTCCTGAATTGCAGAAGAATTTGCTCTGTCTGAAAGCAAAGAAACTTAATAGAAAATTATGGCCAGCTCCATGGAAAATGCAGGAGTTTCTGATGTTTCTCATTCTACAGTCAGCTTTATGTGCGAGTGATGAGCAAACTGTATGCTGGGTAAAACATCTATACAAGTGTCTATATTAATATGAACAAACTTGTGAAAACAGGAAACCCACAAAAGATTACTTCTATGGAGGGATCAAAGCTCCATGTGGGTCTGTGGCAGAGTGATTCATGGCTGGCTTGGTCTGCCTCCCCCTCTCCTGACCCAGCTCCGGTCCATTCCCCACCTCTGATCTTTGCACCGAGACCGCAGCCCCCTCCTGCTCCTTGGTCTCCCTTGTGCTAACAGAATCAAGCACTGAAACCCCACTTTGATTTGAGGATACAAATGGAAATGCCTGATTCATGGAAATGCTCAAACATGAGTTATTGTCCTGTGGGTCTGAGAGCCCTAAACCTCATCCAGAGAGCAGAAGGAAGGCAGAGTCTTCAGAAGTCCTGAAGACCCTCATGGGAGCAGATGCAAGTATAGCTATTGTGCAGACCTTGGGGAAAGAGGGAGATTGGTGGTTACTACATTACTTTCTGTAAGTTCTGAAAAGGCAAATGACATTTACCCTACCACTTCCTTACCTTGCAGCTCCTCATTTCTACTAGCACACAAGGTGGACCTGTAAAGTTTGTGTGGATTCTCTTGGAGGCACCAGCTAGAAATCAAGACACTTCCCAGTGCTTTGGCTGATGGAGAAAAGATCCACTGAGAACAATGTGTTGTTTTACCCTGCACTAGCAGTGAGAACAGAAATTACTGAGTAACCAAGGAGGGTTCAAGGGAGATGTCTGTCTGCAGATCTCTACTCACAAAAGACAGGCTGGGACCCTTGTGCAGAGTGATGGCCTATGCACCTCATGAGCTGGGAAAATGTGGTGTGAGATCTGTTTGGGTTGCACAAGGAACAGTGTTCAGGTCCAGGTCAGCTGGGGAGAAATGGACTTTACAACTTGCTCTGCACTGGGTGCTGCTGGCTAAGGACCTGTCCCTACAGCTCGTCTTTCTTCAGCCCTTCCCAAGATCATACAAGGGCCTGCCCAATTCTGCCATCTCATCCCACTATGCAGATGGGGCATTGCTGGAGACCTTGACATCACCCACATCCCTAATTTTTGTGCAGCAGTGGCCTTGTATGATCTCCTGTGCCACCATCACCATTCTTAGGCCAGAATATGGGGGGCTTCTCCATGTGTTGGGAGAGGAAATGCAAGAACAGAGTGCAAGGAAGCAGCAAGACATCTCCAAGTGTGGATCCAATCACCTGCTACGGACACACACTATATTCCCGATTCTGAGAAGAGAGGAAATGCTGGCATGATCCACCTGCTCACTGCAACACAGGGAAGCAAATGACAAACAGCTGATCCAGTTAGTCACTTTAGGCTCTCTCTACTACCCAAGCTGAGGCTGTTTTGGGTCACTGGCAGAGCCAACTCACTTCAGCTCACTGTTTCTGCACTGAGAGAGGCAAACTGAAGGTCATCTCAATCCAACAAGATTTGATTCCTTTAGCCCAGGTTTATTCATTCTTGATTTTGCTCAACAGTAAGATGCAAGCTAAATGTGAGCACACATTCTTGAACAGTAGTTTCATATGCTGCTTACAAGACAGTTTGCAAACTGAACACTTTGCAATCCTGTTTGGGTTCAGTTCCACTGTTTCTTTTGCCATGCCCAAGACAAAAACATGGAGTTGTGAGGCAGAGCATTGTGTCCTAGCATGTGGACGCAGAGTCTGTTTATCTTCTGGTGGGACTTGGGTGATGGATCCTCCAACCAGTGAGTTAATCTAGCATCTAGCACGTACCTCTGTGTGCTTCAGCTGGAGATCTGCTACATGAAGGGGTTTATTCCATCTCTGGTCAGAGGCTGGTGTGGACTTTCTCTTTCTCCTTTAATCCTCCGTCAGCTGTAGCACTTTCCGAGTTCTGGGTAGGGTCCAAGACTCTATTATGCTCAGTACCAAACTGGCAGAAGATAAAATTAGGTCTTATCCCAGCACATGTGCAGAGGCTAGTACTGTAAGAAAGGCTGGATTTGCAAGTTTTGGGCTGGACTTCCAATGCCAGTCAAAACACTGCAAAATCCCACAGGAGACCAGGGTGGCTGTCCTCAGATATTTGGGCTCTGCCTCATTTGGGGAACTCCCCCACTTGCACGAATAGTGTTTGCACAACTCCAGCTGTTGCCCACCATGACCTTGCCCCCCTTCCCGCCCACCAGAAGACACACAACTTCTACCTTCTGATTTCACAGTTCCCCCACCATAATGAGTGAGCCTAGGGAGGCAGATGGAGAGTGCACACAACATGCACACATTAACTCCCACTACAGCTGCTTGCTTCAAGATCTCCCAGACATTGGCATTTTGCAAAAAAGACTCCAACAAACTCACACTGAACTCATTCTGAGGATTCTTTATTGCTTTCACAATCTTATCTTTTCAGTAGTTTCCCAAGAGCTTGTGAAAGAAACATGGGGTCTGTTGATTAAACATCATCTTCAGGAATCGAGTAAATACATGCTTGAAGTCAAAGTCATGTTCATTGGCTGTTTCCGTCTGAATGTCCCTAGCTGAACAGTGGTCAGAAGAACTGTGGGAAAGCAAACAGTGTTACTGAATGGTAGCAATGGGAACAGCAATATGAATGGCATGAGAGCACTACTGGTGCCCTCTTCTGAAATGTAAGCCTGGATAAGCTGTCCATTTGGGCTGGACTTTCCCAGTTTCATCTCTGAACAGAATAGACAGAGGGACTGAACCTTTTACCATGCTGTCCGTCTGACATTCGCCCAAGGAGATTTCTTCATTCCCTGAGCTTCTTTCACCTCACTCCATTCCAGCTTTGTGTCTGGAACCTCATCTTCAGGCTCAGGATCCTCGCGGACAGTCCCCTCAGGCAGTGCCACAACGATGGGCAGAGGGCCCTGTTCCTCCCGGAACTCCACTACATAAAGATTCTTCTGGTTCGCTAACTGCTGGTGAGTCTCCTGGGAGTAGGAAAGAGAAAAGACAATCAAAGCAATGATGCATGATGTTAGTTTACTTCAGGTCAAAATCTACATGGTATATGGGATAGGAAAAACAAAAGTAATTTACTAATAAACAGTTTAAACACTGCATAAATTAAATGACTCATCAGGCTCATCCTCATGGGTTTCAAACGAGCTAATTGCATAAGCAGCAGGAATTCAGGTAGATAGACTGCAGATATACTAGCATTACAATGTCATAGAATCATAGAATCGTCTAGGTTGGAAAAGACCTTTAAGATCATCCAGTCCAACCATTAACCTACACTACCAAGCCCACCTAAACCAATCAAGGGTAGACTAGACTAAACCATGTCCCAAAGTGCCACATCTACCCGTTTTTTGAACACCTCCAGGGATGGTGACTCCACCACCTCTCTGGGCAGCCTGTTCCAATGCTTGACTACCCTTTCCATGAAGAAATTTTTCCTAATTTCCAGCCTAAACCTCCCCTGGCGCAGCTTGAGCCCATTTCCTCTCGTCCTATCGCTAACTACGTGGGAGAAGAGACCAACACCCACCTCACTACAACCTCCTTTCAGGTAGCTGTAGAGAGCGATAAGGTCTCCCCTCAGCCTCCTCTTCTCCAGGCTAAACAACCCCAGTTCCCTCAGCTGCTCCTCATAAGGCCTGTGCTCCAGACCCTTCACCAGCTTTGTTGCCCTTCTCTGGACACACTTCAGCACCTCAATGTCTTTTTTGTATTGAGGGGCCCAAAACTGGACACAGTGTTCCAGGCGCGGCCTCACCAGCGCCGAGTACAGGGGGACAATCACCTCCCTGCTCCTGCTGGCCACACTATTCCTGATACAAGCCAGGATGCTCTTGGCCTTCTTGGGCACCTGGGCACACTGCTGGCTCATGTTCAGCCGGCTATCTACCAACACCCCCAGGTCCTTTTCGGCCAGGCAGCTTTCCAGCCACTCTTCCCCAAGCCTGTAGCGTTGCATGGGGTTGTTGTGACCCAAGTGCAGGACCTGGCACTTGGCCTTGTTAAACCTCATACAGTTGGCCTCGGCCCATCGGTCCAGCCTGTCCAGGTCCCTCTGCAGGGCCATCCTACCCTCCAGCAGATCGACACTCCCACCCAACTTGGTGCCACCTGCAAACTTACTGAGGGCACACTCGATCCCCTCATCCAGATCATTGATAAAGATATTGAACAAGGCTGGCCCTAAAACAGAGCCCTGGGGAACACTGCTCGTGACCGGCTGCTAACTGGACTTAACACCATTTACCACTACTCTCTGGGCTCGGCCACCCAACCAGTTCTTTACCCAGCGAAGAGTATGCCCGTCCAAGCCGTGAGCTGCCAGCTTCCCGAGGAGGATATTATGCGAGACGGTGTCAAAAGCTTTGCTAAAGTCCAGGTAGATGACATCCACAGCCTTTCCATCATCTACCAGGCGGCTCACCAGGTCATAGAAGGAGATCAGCTTGGTCAAGCAGGACCTGCCTTTCACGAACCCATGCTGGCTGGGTCTGATCCCCTGGTTGACCTGTACTTGCCTGTGGAGTTCGCTCAAGATGAACCTCTCCATAATCTTCCCCGGCACTGAGGTCAGGCAGACAGGCCTGTAGTTCCCCAGGTCCTCCTTCCGGCCCTTCTTGTAGATGGGCGTCACATTGGCAAGCCTCCAGTCCTCAGGGACCTCCCCTGTTAACCAGGACTGCTGACAGATGATGGAGAGTGGCTTGGTGAGCTCCTCTGCCAGCTCCCTCAGTACTCTCGGGTGGATCCCACCTGGCCCCATAGACTTGTGAGCGTCCAGGTGGCGTAGCAGGTCATTAACTGCTTCCTCCTGGACTATGTGGGCTCCATTCTGGTCCCTATCCCTATCCTCTTGCTCAAGGGCCTGAGTACCCTGGGGATGACTGGTCTGGCTGTTAAACACAAAGGCAAAGAAGGCATTAAGTACTTCAGCCTTTTCCTTGTCCTCGGTGACAATGTTCCCCCCCACATCCAGCAAAGAATGGAGATCCTCCTTGGCTCTCCTTTTATTGCTGATGTATGTATAAAAGCATTTTTTATTGTCTTTTACAGCACTGGCCAGATTGAGTTCTAGCTGGACTTTTGCTTTTCTAATTTCCTCCCTGCAGGACCTAACAAGATCCCTGTCCTCTGCCCATAATTTTTCAGATGTCACCAAAAATATTACTAATGAAAGCACAGAAATTCAGATGTCCCCTGCAGGCACTTGGCTGTGGAACAGGTAGAGTTACATACAGCTGACTGGAGAAATTCATACAACTGCTGAGGAATTACTCACATGCTGATTTTGTTTGCTCTTTGGAAAATTACTTCATTTTAAGCCTAGAATATAAACTGTTTGACCACAAACTATTACAATATCAATCCCATTCTGTCCCTTGGCCTACTGTATAGAACCACTGAGAGTGCAATCTACCTGTTCTGTCAAGCCTTTAAAGAGAGCTCTGGTTATATTAATCAAGTTTTTGGATCCAGAAACCTTGGCATACATGTCTTTAATGCCAATTAGTTTGCAGATGGTGATAATAGCTCGGTGGCAATGAAGACCATGCCCTGGGGGGGGAAAAAAAAAAATTAGCATTATGTGATTATTTATAAGCATACAACTTAGCTAAGGAAGAAAAAAGAACTAAGACCTCTTCTTAGTTATTTTTGTTACCTAGCATGTTAGAACACATTATATCTTAAAAATGGCAAAACCATTCTGGGAAGACCATTCTTCCCAGTCTTTGCAGCCACGCTAACATAAAGATCATGGGGGTTTTTATACTAAATACACCTTACTTAACATATTGCAAAACCAAATGAAAATGTCACCACCTATGAACTCAAAACATAAAACCATAAAAAAATGCAATGTGAAGAATTGTTTAGTACCACAGGTTTGGGTAGTACTCCTTAGAAATAGCACTGGCAGCTTACTCTTCCACAAACACACACCACCATCCTGAGAACATTCATCAATCAAAATGCAATTTCTTTCTCCCACTCAGCAGACAAATAACACTCGTAGTACTTCCCAAGTTGACTACTACTATTACTGCTATCAGCAGAGAAGCAAAGTAACAAGTTTACTTAAGAGAGTATTAAAAAGAAGCCATTACAAGGGGAGAGGATCTAAATCCTGACCAAGACTGTCTCTTCTAAAAAGTAATACCTACATACCTTCAAAACTGCTTCCTTTGCAATTTCAGGTGACCAACTGCTGAATGACAGCTCCAGTAACTCCTAATGATGGTAAAACTAACTTTAAAGTCCTGGTTCACACACATAAACACAGAGCTGCTGGGAAAGAGCATGAGTGCCCACTGGCACTGGTGTCTCTTGCTGCTCACAGACCTTTGGGTAGCCCAATAAAACCTACCACATTTTTATTTTATTCAGCTCTTGGTAAGAAAAGCTTTCAGCAGTGAAAGTGGGACTGAAGCTGCCTGCAAATTGAGGAAGGCATCATTGCACCCACTTACACCAAATTCACAGTTTGCAGTTGATCTCCAAAATGTGAACCTGTTACTTGCCTCCTGACTCAGCAACAGCAATTCACCAGCTTCACAGTTTATGCAAAATAGAACAGCCACTAGCCACCACCCATGAAAAAGTTATGCTTGTCCCCTTCAGGTTACAAAAGCTAGCAGAATTCTATGCACTATCAAGAGAGTAAGACAGCCCAGATTATCAAGGTACTGTGCAGAGACATCACTTCCTTTCTCCTGGCCCAGCTACTGGCATGAATTACACTTTGTTATCACATTACTGGCAAAACGTGAAGGACAGGGAATGGAAATAAAGCAGGTAACAGACTCCTTGGAGCTAAAACTACATTGGAAACACAGGAAAATACTCTATTTCAAGAAAAAACAATTATTTTAATCAAGCTTAAAGAACAAATGGCTGTTGCAACACTCATTTGCTTTCAAAGCAATAAGATAATTGAAAAAAGTTTGCGTGTGTCTGTGGAAACCACAGGCCAAATTACAAAAGCTAATAACTGTAACAACTTGAAATTTCTAGGCGAGCGGGGAGGAGAGACAAACATATTTCACGATCCACAAACACAACAGAGGTTTGCGTGTCATCTGCATCCATCTCCATCATAGAGTGTTATATTAGCTCCAGTGCATAATTATAGTACATTAGCATTAATTGCAAATGGTTTCTTAGACTTGCCAGATTTTAATGAAGGAGTTACTTTTTGAGGAGTCTAATCTTGCTCTCTTGTTCCCCAGAGAGATTTGTTTCATGTGGCCTAGCTCTATTAATCTTTAAAAATTGGTTTGTGATAATTCTAATATATCTTACTTAAAAGCTGAAAAGCCAGGTTAGTGATTAGTCCACTCTGCAGACAGTCTTACTGCTGAGTAAATGAGGAAAAAAAAAAATCTATTCCAGTGCTGCATGTTCTATTGTGCCAGTATGTCCCTTTTAATCTGTAATTGGAAAAGAAACTATAACCATCCAAAGCAATTTGTTCTGCCATTTGAGAAATCACTGTTTTCTATGCTACAAGACAAAGTCAAGTTTTAGAGACAATAACATGTGAATGACCTCTGAAAGGCAAAGTTTCATTTTCAGTGACTTAAAGCATTTAATTTCTGGCAGTTTTATTGTTGCTTTTCTCCCATCTCATCTCAATCAGGTTTCTGCAGATTGTTTAATAGATGAAACTCAGAAGCCAGCAAACTAGCCGATCAGCCACTGAACACAATTTATTCCAAACACAAAAGGAAAGGATTCCAACTGCAAACTCCAGCTGTGGAGACAAAGTTGTGCTCATTTTTAATTTGTCTGTGGCACTCAGGCTGCCTTACTGTGGTTTAATTCAATGAGGCCTATATAAGAGAATAGGGTCATTTAAATGTAACAAATTTTCTCACACTGAGAAAGATACAAAGGTAACCAGAAGAAGTATTTAAAATGTATCCTTCCTATAAACTAACACAACCTGTTATGGGCAATCTACATGAGGTTTTCTGGGGAGCCACTAACAAGAGTTTGGAAATAGGACATCCAATTTAAATCCACACTAAGGGACTACTCTCAGTTAAGTTCACATTCACATGTTCATATTACAGTACTTTTTAAACTTGGATTTTCACTTGTCTAATATGCAATCCTGACTATATAATGGGGGTTTTCTCCACTTTGCAGGGATTCCCTCAATACAAGAAAGACATTGAGGTGCTGGAGCGTGTCCAGAGAAGGGCAACAAAGCTGGTGAAGGGTCTGGAGCACAGGCCTTATGAGGAGCGGCTGAGGGAACTGGGGTTGTTTAGCCTGGAGAAGAGGAGGCTGAGGGGAGACCTTATCGCTCTCTACAACTACCTGAAAGGAGGTTGTAGTGAGGTGGGTGTTGGTCTCTTCTCCCACGTAGTTAGCGATAGGACGAGAGGAAATGGGCTCAAGCTGCGCCAGGGGAGGTTTAGGCTGGAAATTAGGAAAAATTTCTTCACGGAAAGGGTAGTCAAGCATTGGAACAGGCTGTCCAGAGAGGTGGTGGAGTCACCATCCCTGGAGGTGTTCAAAAAACGGGTAGATGTGGCACTTTGGGACATGGTTTAGTCTAGCCTATCCTTAAATGGTTTAGTGTGGACTTGGTAGTGTTGGTTAATGGTTGGACTGGATGATCTTAAAGGTCTTTTCCAACCTAAATGATTCTATGATTCAAGAAAGGAATGTTTAAGTGTAACAGTGACTTTACCTCTTCTACTAAAACATTAGGCTTTGTTGTGATCATTTGTTTAGATAGCTGCCTGAATCCTATGTACAGAAACTGGAAATAAACTGCCAGCTGTAATTTCGCAAAGCAAGAGGCTTCAGCATACATAACTATACAGCTGTAATGCCATCAGCAAACAGAAGGAACCTTTTATACTTTAAGTGAAGACAGTCTACATATGCCATGGTCTAATGTGAAAACTATGAATAACTGTCATTTCTTATACCTATTATTTACAGCTACAGGGTATCACTGCTGGGCTTCACAGCCATGTAAGTGTATTTGACAAATTGTTTTGCATTTCCCTTTATTAATTCACATTAGGAACTAATTTACACTACTTAGAGATGTATCAATGTGGCTACCAGAGTACTTTAATTGTAAAATCAAGTCAGAGATGAAGATTAAGAGCTGTCCACACTCCAAAAGGTAGCATATTCTGCAGCACAGACAAGCAATACCCTGGTAGTTTCCATCCAACTGGCATGTGCTAGAAACAGCAGCATCCTGGAACGGTGGCAGACACAAAGTCCAGAGCCTGCCTCAAGTTACATCTTGCTGTGTAGTACGTCCACAAGGAATTTGATTGTTCTAAAATTGCAGGCAGCTCCCACTGCTGCTATGAATCCTTCCCTTAGAGTATAACACAAAAGCATGTCACGGACTAAGGTAAAATCAGCAAGAGCTTTATCTATGCCATGCCTAAAACCACAATTTTGCATAAACATATAATGTTACAGCTTGTTTTCAGGTCATGAGCACATAATGAAGTCTCTCTTTCACACAAACACACTTCATCTACAAAATTTTACACACTGATCTATCATTATACTTCTTAATAAGGCCAATGATGCCTCCTGCCCAGAGCACATTGGACATAAGCACATTTTTTTTCTTAGACATCGAACCTGTTTCAGGAAATGCACAGTCTAGTTCCATCAGTTATAAAACAGGGAAAAACATTCATTAAGTGGAAAAGTATTTCCTGGGTTTTGGAGGATACTTACATATATGTGAATGTGTTGTGTAACTGAAAAGGATAACAAGATAAAGCACTGGCCAAAACTGGCAGCAACAAGCTACCAAGGCTAAGGTGCTACTGTGACAGAATTGGACTTGTATTCTGACACAGTTCGGCATGATGCTCTCACAAAAAACCTAGGGAAATAAGAACCAGGCAAAATCATCATTAAAGTATGTATCTCCATTACCAGCAGTCTGCTGTCAGGCCAAGAGTGTTTTCCAGATAGGATCCTGCTGTGGATTTGTTATGGTTTAATACCTGCAAGTATCTTCATGAATGACTTGGATGGTGGAAAAGAGACTGAAAAAAATGCGTTGAGGGTCTCATCTTGGGAAAGGCTGCAAGCATACGGCAGGTCAGAAGGAGAAGTCAATGTAGGTTTGACAAACTGCAGACAGTTTGAAACCAAAACACTGAAATTCAACAAAGACAGATGCAGAATGCTTTGCTGAGAAATCAAAAGCACAAGCACAAAACAGAGACTGACTAAACAGCAACAGAAAAAGGATCTGGGGATTATAATGGACCACAACCTCCCCCCCACCAGTTCAACAGAATTATCCCACTGCAGCACACTTGAAGCCTAGAACAAAATGCACACTACGTGTGTTTTTCCATATGGTGTTCATATGTGTTAAATGTTGCTCAACGGCGTGAGCAATGGAAGCTAGTGACTTCTGGCACCAAGAGGAGCGCACCAGCTCCACCTAAAGGCTTGCCACTATGAAATATATTCACTGCCCTCAAGGCTAAGGAGGAGCCAGATGTGTTTTCAAGCAAAGTATCTGGGCCAACTGACCCTGAACAATACAAGACCACTGGGAGGAAACAGTCACTGATAGCAGTGGGCAACTCCCTGCTGTGGAGAAGAGGCACCCATCTGCTGACCTGACCTGTCGTCTAGAGAAGTTTGCTGCTTGCCAGGGGCCTGGATTCCAGATGGCGGGGAGAGACTGCTGAAGCTTGTCCAACCCTCTATTACCCCTTGCTGTTCTTCTATGAGGGCACCAATGATACTGCCAGGAGCAAGCTGGAGAGTATCAAAAGCAACTACAGAGCTCCAGGGGCGATAGTCAGGGGCATGGGGGCTGTGAGAGACTGAAAGAGTTAATGTCTCGCACATTGTGGTGAGTCAGGTTAAGGTCTCAATGCCGACAAATTGGGGTCTGCATAGCACCACAGGTGAGAAGCTGATTGCCAGGACACCCCTCACAGTGGCGACTACACAGAAGATGAAGAACTTTGTGGAACAAGAACCGTGTGGGTCCTCAGTGGGGCGGGAGCTAGCCTATAAAAGACACAACTTCTCAGACTCCATGCTGCTGCTGTTCCAGACCTGCCTCTCCACCCGGTGCTGGTGCAGCCAGTGGCCCTGCACTCCAAGAGCAGTGCACCCACCACCAGAGAATTGCCATGTTTACCATCGACATTGTGGGATCCAAGGGTGGTGATCTCTCTCTCTCCCCTGCCTTTTCTTCTTTTTCCTTACCTCTTATAAGTATTTCAATTAGAACCCACATTGCCTGTCATTGTGCTGTCCTGGTTCAGGTGGCCTACCATTATGCTTTCCAAGTTCAGGTTGGTTTTTTGCCATCAATAAAATGTTTAATCGATTGTTTGGTGTTGTTTCACCTTAATTTAGCCCAAGGGAATCACAGAACCACCACAACCCTTCCTGGGCAGGGGCCCAGGTAGTGTTCTCTTCAACTCTGCTGAGAAAGGGAAAGGGCATAAAGAGAAGGGCACTGATAATGCAGGTCAACAATTGGTTGTGGAGGTGGTGTCAGCAACAGGATTTTGGTTTCTATGACAACAGGACCTTGCTTGAGGATCAATGTGTGCTTGGGAGAGATTGGATCCACCTTGCTAAGTGGGACAAAGGTATCTTTACCAGTAGGATGGCTGACCTGGTGTGGATGGCTTTAAACTAGGAACAACAGAGGAGGGAAAGAGTTACCAGCAGACCTCTGAGGGGGTGACAGACAGGGTCGATGAACAAATGGTCTGGAGTGATATGAACAAAAGGAAAAGCAAAAATCATCAGAACAAGGCTTGAGTGGGGTCACCTCCAGCATTTGCATGCAAGCAAGGAAGTGTCTGCAAGACACTGTTAACGGAAAAGTGCTTCCTGGGAAATCAGCATGCTAAGATGCCTCTCTGAAATGCCTGTACACTAATGCATGCAGCATGGAGAATAAACATGAGAAATTAAGAGATCTGTGGGCAGTTGCAAGTCTATGGTCTTGATGAAATTGCAGAGACATTGTGGATGGCTCACATGAATGGACTGCTACAGTGGAGGGATACAGGCTCTTTAGAAAGGACAGGCTGGGAAGACAAGGAGCTGGAGTTGGCCCTTTATGTGAGAAAATAGCTGCAATGCGCGGAGATCTGCTCTGCTCTGGTGATGGATGATGAACCAACTGAGAGCTTATGGGTAAGGATGAAAAAGCAGACCAATATGGGTGACATTGTAGGGCATGTCTGTCTGCTAAAGGACACCTGATCAGGAAGATCAAGTGGACAAAGCATTCTACAGACAACTAGAAGGAGCCTCACGTTCACAGTCCCTGGTCTTCACGGAGGACTTTAAGCACCCCAACAGATGCTGGAGAAATAATACAGAAGGGCATAAGCAATCCAGGAGATACCTGGAGTGCATTGACAACAACTTCCTGGCTCAAGTGACAAAGAAACCAACAAGGAAAGGTGCTCTGCTGGACCTTGTACTCACAAACAAGGAAGGGCTTGTTAGGGATGTGAAGATTGAAGGCAGCCTTGGCTCTTCAAGGATCTGTTTGGAAGAGTCCTGTGGAATAAGGCCCTGGAGGGAAGAAGAGCCCAAGAAAGCTGGTCATATTCAAGGATCACCTCCTCCAAGCTCAGGAGCTGTTCATCCTAACAAGCAGGAAGTCAGGCAAAAATGCCAGGAGGCCTGCATGGATGAATGAGATACTCCTGGGAAAACTCAAACATAAAAAGAAGATGGAAGCAGTCACAGGTAACTTGAGAAGAACTACAGAGACACTGAGCACACAGAGATGCAGTTAGGAAAGCCAAAGCCCGATCTGGCAAGGCATGTCAAAGGTGGAAAGAAGGGGTTCTGTAAGTATCTAAGTGGCAGAAGGAAGACTAGGAAAAATGTGGGATCACTGCTGAATGGGGCAGGGGACCTGGTGACATAGGACTTGGAAAAGGCTGACGTACTGGAGGATGCAGGGAACTACAGGCTAGTCAGCCTCACCTAGATCCCTGAGAAGCTGATGCAACAACCAATCCTAGAAACCATTTCCAGGCACATGACGTACAAGAAAGTGATCAGGAGTAGTCAGCATGGATTCACCGGGGGAAGTCACGCTTGACCAATGGTATAACCTTCTGTGATGAAATGGAAAGCTGTGGATATTATGTCTTGACCTCAGTAACGCTTTTGACACTATCTCCCATAAGATTCTCACAGAGAAGGTGATGAAGTATGGGCTGGATGAGCAGACAATAAGGTGGATAGAAAACTGGCTGAACAACTGGGCCCAGAGCATGGTAATCAGTGGCATGAACTCCAGAGGCCAGTAACTAGTGGTGTACCCCAGGGGTCAATACTGGGCCCAACTGTGTTCAGTATCTTCATTAATGATCTGGATGGTGGGGCAGAGTGTACCCTCAGCAAGTTTGCTGATGATACAAAGCTGGGAGGAGTAGCTGATGCACCACAGGGTTGTGCTGCCATACAGAGGGACCCTGACAGGCTGGAGAAATGGGCTGACAGGAACCTCATGAAGTTCAACAAGGGCAAGTGCAAAGTCCTGCACCTGGGGAGGAACCACATGCACCAATACATCCTGGGGGCTGAACAGCTGGAAAGTAGCTTGGCAGATCCCGGTGGCCACCAAGTTGACCATCAGCCAGCAATGTGCCCTTGCAGCAAAAAAGGCCAACACCATCCTGGGCTGCATTAGGAGAACTGTTGCCAGTGGGCTGAAGGAGGTGATCTTTGCCCTCTATACTCAGCACTAGCGAGACACACCTGGAGCACTGGGGCTCCCCAGTACAAGACAGCTATGGACATACTGGAGAGAGTCCAGCAAAGGCGCCATGAAGATGATTAAGGAACTAGAGCATTTCTTATATCAGGAAAGGCTGAGAGAGCCGGGACTGTTTAGCCTGGAGAAGAGAAGGCTCAGGGGTATCAATATACATGAGTATCTGAAGGGAGGGTGCAAAGAGGACAGAGCCAGGCTTTTTTCAGTGGTGTCCAATGACAGGACAAGAGGCAATGAGCACAAACTGAAACACAGGAGGTATAATCTGAACATCAGGAAACACTTTTTCACAGTGAGGGTGACCAAGCACTGGCGCATGTTGCCTTTAGAGGCTGTGGAGTCTCTGTCCTTGGAGATATTCAAAAGCTGTCTGGACATGGTCAAGGGCAGCTTGCTCTGTGTCACCCTGCTTGAACAGGCAGTTGGACAAGACAATCCCCAGAGGTCCCTTCCAACCTCAACCATTCTGTGATATGCAATTTATACTGCGTAAGTTGAATGGAAAAGCCTCACTGGACAGGGCAACAGTAGTACATCAGCTACAAAAGGACCTCTCCCAGGAAAAAAAACCATAGTGGAGAGGCAGTTTGTTTCTCAAATCTAATAAAAAAAGGAAATAAATTAGGGCAACAGCCCGGTAAGGTAAAATTAATCATAAGGTGACCCTGATTGTTCTTGCTTCTGAGGTTCATGAATATAACATGTCAGATGAGGTGGGAAGGTATGTCTTATTCTATGTTCCACTACAAGCAAATAACAACATCTAATGCAAACCTTCCTTTACCATTTAACAGTAATAGCATTATTTGTTTGTACGTGCATGGTCAAACGTGTAGTTCAGTTGTGTTACTCCTGCTTCATGCATGTTTTTCATTCATTATATTGAAGGCTAAACTGAAGTTTCTTTTAAGTGGTTATCTTAAAAATTATAGCCCAATTACCTGATTTGCCACCTTGAGAGCTCCTTAAATGCAGAAAAACTGCAGAAATATAAACGATAAGACAGTCTGACTCCACACCTGTTAACTTGTAAAGGTTTTTCTGAGCCCATACTATCACTTTACTGTCACACTGATTAAAAACCCCCCTCATCCCAGAATCAAAATGTCATTTAATAAAAATTGTGAAGGTTCATAGAAATTTTAGATGCTTTCAAAATACATTAACTCTGAACATTAATAATTATATTCTCATATTACTACTGTGACAGTGCAGAACAAGAATACCAGGTACACAAAATCAAATAGTATGTCCAAAGCATCAATGCTTCAGCTTACTCAAAGGTTGTAGAAACCGATGAATTAAGGAGTTGAACGCGACAGTGTTCTGACTAGAAAATTATCCCAAGTTGCTGACTTATTATAAGCTAATCATTAAATGGTCTTGCAATTTAGATCTTACTGTAAGGAAACTGAAGTGACTTACAAAGAACTAGCCATGTAAATGAATTAGTTTCCTGGTTGTGTATTAAAATTAGAGGACCAATTAAGAGTGCTCAACAGCAAACTAAATCTGTTTTCTGTAGAACAGCAGCTACCTTTATCTGTCCTGAAAGCAAAGTTAGGCTAAACAAGTCAAATCAAATCTTTGTACATAAAGGTCTAACTCAAAAGATTCATGCAAAGAAATGACCTCATGTCATCATTGCAGGTCTTCAAAACAGAAAGACCCTAGAAGGTAAAATGGATCACACTGAAAACTGCAATGCATTACAAATAAGCTAATAAGCTCCCCAAACTACCTCACATGTTAAAACTTTTTTATGCTGCAATCCTAAGAACATAACAGTTCACAAGGTCACTCTGGATGTATCCCTGTCATTGTAAATGACTGGCAAAGCACATATTGCAACAGCTCTGAAGGTGAGGAAATGGATAGCAAAGTCAGCAATGTGTCTTCAAAAGGTCAGCATTCATGTGGAAGCTATTAGAGACAGCACACACACAACTGAAGGACAATGTGTGGTGGGCTGTCTATCTCTTCGGCTAAAGCTGGGAGGGGATCACAGTCACTGCCTACCATCAGTTTCCAGTTCAATGATAAAATCTGTGCTGTGTCTTTCTGGTGCAGAACTGTTCATGCTAGACATGCCGAGTTGCCATGCTTCACAACTACTGACAGCTGATTTAGTACCACTGTGGACTGAAAGTATTTTTATTTGCAAGTACTTCCAATGGCCTGGTAGCTGTAAGGGTATGTCAAAGGAGAGTGACAAGAACATACAGGGACACAAACATGGCCAACAAATGATAAGGGAGGCAGTGATGAGAACCAAACCTGGTCAGCCACACTAATTGATGAGAGGCATGTGAGCGTGTGAGAATGTTTATTCTAGTGAGGTTATCTGATTGGGGACCTTGTCAATTGGGAAACTGAGGGAAAAGGGGGAAACCAGAAACAAAATATACAGAGACACAGACCTGGCAATACAAACATAGATACAACGACAAGAAACAAACATTGCCACTAATTGATGGACTATCAAGAAACTACAGGTGTCACTTCCAGAAGATCAGCCTGGACTTTGCAACTGGTAAGACTGTAAGCCAGGGGAGACCTGGACTGGGAGGCGGTGTGAGAAACAGTAGTGCTAGACAAACCCACACCAGTGGCTGGAGCAGGACCACGAGTCACAGCCTGTCTGCCTAGTGGTGGCTACTGGGGCTGCAGAGCATCTGTATCTTCCCCAGTCCTGCTGTGCATAAGGTTTGCATGTGTTTTCACTAGCAATCTTTAAGTTGGACTAGCTGGTGAGTAGGGGGACCTCAGGTCTGGGCTGGGGTATCAGGCAGGCAGGGGTTCCGTACTCATATATCAAGGGAGCACTTGTAAATGTGGAGTGCATGAGCGACAAGTGTGTGAGAGTGCCTGTGTGCTGGCTAGTGAGCATCAAGCTGGAGCAGCTGGTGAGTAGGGGACCTGCGAAGTGGGTTGGAGGGCCCAGAATCTGGTGCTGGGCAGACAGAGGGGCCGTGCAGATCAAGGGATCTGCAAATGTGTGTGTGCTTGTGAACCTGGAGAGTGCTGTATGTGCCTGCACTAGTGATCTTCTACCTCTGCCAGCTGAAGAGGAGGAGGGGACTTGGCTGTCTGTGTTTATGTGAGTCCTGTATGTAGGTGCTGTTGAAGGCAGTGCCTTGTCTGTGGCCAGCTATGTCAGTGTCCTGTGTGTCCGTATGTCTCTGGGACGCATACTCAGCTTTGCTACTGGTTGAACCTGCACGTGGGAAAGTGACAGCCTCATCCCTCAGCCTGGACAGAGGCCCTGGGTCCTTGGGCACTAGACTGGGCTCCAGTGGTTGGGCAGGAGGGTCCTGGGCTGAAGCGGCTGGAGGAGACAGCTGCACATCTAACATCACTTAACAGCAGCTTTGTGGAAGAACAGACTTGTGAGCTGACAGCTACCAGGCATGGACTCACTACTACTCACATCTAACCTAAGAAGCATTTGCCTGTACTACAGCTGGGATCAAAGTGAAGAACAGCTTGCAAAGATGGAAGAAATGAAAACACTGCTACTGTGTAATGAGATGGTCTTTGTGCTGGTATGGTGCACAACAACAAGCCAGGGTAGATAATGTCTCTAGTTTCCACACTGGGAGGGCTTGATTTTAGGGAAAACAAAGCAGTAATGGTCTTGAGGAAGTAGCAGGCTGGATGCTGTCCTGGCTCCAGCTCATGACCACAGGTAGTCTGAGGCAGATGAGGAAGGCGATCTGCCCACGCTATCCCAGTATGGGTTTAGGAAGGACAGGCACACAGATGCAGCTCGCACTCTGATTCCCATCTGAAGCACTCCCACTGCTGCATGCTAAACCACCTCTGAATCTTGTCTTCAAAACAGTGATTAAAAATCACTGAAAAACAATGGAACAAGCCTATCAGTTCTCCAAAGCATGCCTGGGGCATATGGTGGGAAGAAAAACCTGCAGGACTCTTCTAAAGGCCTTTGCCACCAACATCTGTGCTATCAGATTAGACTTTTCCACATCTAGGTAATTTAGACCAGAAAGAACTACACTTAGGAAGCATGAAAGAAAACCAGGAAGACAGCTCCCACCAGTGTAAGAGGGTCAACCCCCAATTTACAATAACAAAGCCATGTCATCAACAGTACGTATTTCTAATGAAAAATAATGTATCATCTTCAACATTTAAAATGTGGCAGACTAGCACCAAATAATCTGTCTCTGAAGTAAACGACATTGCACAAATATAGCATCAAATAAATATCATTCCCTAATTAAGAAAACTTCAAAATTTCCAGGCACCTTTAATTACCTTTGTTTTGCTTCTTCATGCGGATGGTTGTGCTTTTAAATTTCACTGTAATGTCATGGTAAACTGGAGGGGAGAAAGAAAAGGCATTACAGCTAAATTCTTCCTTCTAGAAAAGCTTTAGCACATTTAAGCAGTACCTTTCTTCTTCAGAACTGTGAATGGGAAGTTGGTTTTACTCTCCTCTGAGTTCTTTAAAGAGAAGGGTTAATTTAGGTAAATTTCTGGCATAGATTAGGAATGTTTACAGATATGTGAATACTATGTTACAGTTGTATACAAAACCAAGATTCACTTGAAAAATATGAAGCCTCTGTATGCTTCCAATGATCCTCATTTAGCTTTGAAGTGAGCTCACACGATACAGTTTAACCTTCTTTCTCATACTCAGATTTTTCTATTAATTCAGCTTTTAACCTAAGATTTCCTCCCAGGCTTCAGCGTTCTTGGATTTTCCATACAGTCTATTTACCACTCCAGTGTTCCTGCTTCTCTCTGCATCAAAAGGAACCTCAAACTCATATACTGTGGTGGGTGGCTGTTATATACATCTGATTCAGTAGCTCTGCATAGTGGATTCTAGCACTGCAGTCACAATGGCTCAGAGAAGACCTCTATGTTAATAGTATGGAAAGCACGGTGGAAACACCACCAGTTTTTAATCAAATCCCAATCTGTTAGTGTGAAACAATAATGCTCAAGGAACAGAGTCATGGGGATAACTCCAGTTTTGTATTTGTAAGCTGAAGTTTTATTATGCTGAATATTTATCTACACAATATTCATATACTCTGTAAGGTACTATCTTTCAAAATTTTTCTGAAAGATAACTGAGTATTTTGTATACTGGTACCATGTCTGACATCAGAGAGGACTTGTAACAGAAAGCTACCATGAAACATCAGACTGACTTCTCCAGCCCACATTCTCGCCAGCTGCTGGGCTTTGTCAGCATACATGGATTGAGTCAACAGGAAATCACCTCTGACATACAAAGGAGAAAAGCACAGAGGAGTTCACTGTAAAGAAGAGATGTCCAGACAGGATCTGACTTTCTTAACTCAAATTGTCCCAGCAGAGATCTAATCTTGCTGCTACCCCCCCTCCCCCCCATCCCCATTTTGAAAGAGCCTGAAATATTATGCATTAAGTATCCAAATTTTAAATACGGCAAAGGCAGGAGTCTAGAAGGGAGATAAATCTCTCACTATTTTAACAGCAACATCTTGTATTATTTTAACTTTTCTTCATGGACCTTCCTAGAACTGTTGATACAAACCTGAGTGAAAGTAAAGAGTAAATCACATATTCATTCCAGGTAATGGTGACTTATTTTACACAGGGACTGACAGACTATGTACTCTGACATTAACACTATCTAAAACAGCCTGGGGCTATGATTTCATACAGCATGCTGATGAAACAAAATAATGCACAAAGAATAATAATACGATTGTTGTGGTTTAAAACCAAGCTGACAACTAAGCACTACACAGCCGCTTGCTTACTCCCCTGCCCTGGTGGGATGGGGGAGACAATTGGAAGAGTGAAAGTGAGAAAAATCATGGGTTGAGATAAGAACAGTTTAATAATTGACATAAAATGAAACAGTAATAACAATAATAACAACAACAATAGTAGTAGTAATAATAATAAAAAAAAGAATATACAAAGCAAGTATGAGATTCAACAAGGCCAAGTGCCAGGTCCTACACTTCGGTCACAACAACCCCATGCACCAAACGCTACAGGATTGGGGAAGAGTGGCTGGAAAGCTGCCTGGCTGAAAAGGACCTGGGGGTGCTGGTTGACAGGCCAGCTGAACATGAGCCAGCAGTGTGCCCAGGTGCCCAAGAAGGCCAAGAGCATCCTGGCTTGTATCAGGAATGGTGTGGCCAGCAGGAGCAGGCAAGTGCTTGTTCCCCTGTACTCGGCGCTGGTGAGGCTGCACCTGGAATACTGTGTCCAGTTTTGGGCCCCTCAATACAAAAAAGACATTGAGGTGCTGAAGTGTGTCCAGAGAAGGGCAACAAAGCTGGTGAAGGGTTTGGAGCACAGGCCTTATGAGGAGCGGCTGAGGGAACTGGGGTTGTTTAGCCTGGAGAAGAGGAGGCTGAGGGGAGACCTTATTGCTCTCTACAACTACCTGAAAGGAGGTTGTAGTGAGATGGGTGTCAGTCTCTTCTCCCAAGTAGTTAGCGATAGGATGAGAGGAAATGGGCTCAAGCTGTGCCAGGGGAGGTTTAGATTGGATATTAGGAAAAATTTCTTCATGGAAAGGGTAGTCAAGCATTGGAACAGGCTGGCCCAGAGAGGTGGTGGAGTCACCATCCCTGGAAGCATTCAAAAAATGGGTAGACGTGGCACTTCAGGACATGGTTTAGTCTAGTGTACCCTTGATTGGTTAGTGTGGACTTGGTAATGTTAGGTTAATGGTTGGACTGGATGATCTTAAAGGTCTTTTCCAACCTAGACGATTCTATGATACTAAGTGATGCATGATGCAGTTGCTCACCACCTGCCAACTGATGCCCAGCCTGTCCCTGAGCAGTGGCCCCCTGGCCAGCTCTCCCTTAGTTTATATATTGAGCATGACATCATGTGGTATGGAAAATCCCTTTGGCCAGTTTGGGTTAGTTGTCCTGGCTGTGCCCCCTCACAGGTTCTTGTGCATCTCCAGCCTTCTCAGTCAGTAGGGCATGAGAAGCTGAAGAGTCCTTGACTTAGTGCAAGCACTACTTAGCAACAACTAAAACATCAGTGTGTTATCAACATTCTTCTCATACTAAATCCAAAACACTGCACTATGCCAGCTACTAGGAAGAAAATTAACTCTATCCCAGTTGAAATCAGGACAACAATGCATCAGGTCAGAAAGGTTTTAGTTAACATCTTTTTATGTTTTGTAACTAGTTGTAACTAGTTCTTGTTGGTATATTCAGTCCTTATTGAAAGTTAAAGGAGGAGTCTAAAAGAATCGTAATACTTACTTGTATGGTTCTGATATAGCTCTATAAAATGTAAGCAGCGTATTGCTTTATTCTTTGCCTAGGGAATAAAAGCAGAAAACATTTTTTCTTCAATTTTTCTGCAAAGTATTTGAAATTTACCATTTTCAGTTAACTAGACAGGAAAAAAAGCAAGAAAGAAAACTTCGGAAAACAGGTTTGCCACATCTAAAACATTTACTTTTTGGAAATGAAAATGTTCAAAATGTTCTCTTTAAAGAACTGCTTTCTCCTAACAGATTTAATATTTAAAAAGATTTGTCAATATAGTAACAACTTTATCAAACTTCGTTTATTTTAGCATTGCTACTTTGATAGCTTAGTTGAGCATTACAACACAAACTAGATTAATGCAGATGGACAAGTAACATTTTGAAGTCTAAAGGAGCCTTAATAAGGTCATTATGCATGTGTAAAAGAAAAATTCCTACATGCTAACTGTATAAGCAGATTGTATGCTATATAGATATTGGAAACAAGTGAGCAAGGGCAGATAGGTATAGGCCATAGAAAAGGGAGTAGAAAGAATTAATAAAGAGTCCATTAATGGAATCTCACTGCAGGGCAACCTCATCATACATGTCCAAAGAAGAGCAATGAAGCTGGTGAAGGGTCTGGAGAACAAGTCTTATGAGGAGTGGCTGAGGGAACTGGGATTGTTTAGCCTGGAGAAAAGGAGGCTCAGGGAAGACCTTATCGGGAGGTCACAGTGAGGTGGGTGTTGGTCTCTTCCCCCAAGTAGCAAGTGATAGGACAAGAGGAAATGGCCTCAAGTTGCATCAGGGGAGGTTTAGATTGGATATTAGGAAAAATTTCTTCACAGAAAAGGGTTATCAAGCACTGGAACAGGCTGCCCAGGGAAGTGGTTGAGTCACCATCCCTGGAGGTATTCAAAAGCCATGCAGATGTGGTGCTTAGGGACACAGTTTAGTGGTGTAGTTAGGTTAATGGTTGGAGTCAATGATCTTAAAGGTCTTTTCCAACCTCAATGATTCTATGGTTCTATGATTATTTGCATCAAGATGGACAGATCATGTACATGGACTTAATTCTTTGCATAGACTACAAAACACACTGATTATTTAAAAAAAATGTAGGTATGAACTATTTGTGTTTGTCGTCAAGCAACAAATAACTCAATCAACATACTTTCCGTAAAGCATTCATCCTGTCACCTGCTTTTCCCATTGCAAAACCTGCAAGACAGAAGACAGTAATTTTATTACTAAGAAATACATGAGGCAGGACCTTCAGAAAGCAAAAGGGAAAAACCAGAGAACTTCACAACCACGTTTAGTACCTGTTATTTCCACTCAATTGTAGAGCTCGTACTCAGAAAATGGTCCAGAGAAAACCACAGAAACCATAGACAGTAACAGTTTGGGAGTTATGAATACCTAACAATTGGATGCCAATTACTTGTTGTCAAATGAAAACAAATAAGGCTTATGTTATTTCTTTTGTGATTTGTCCAAACTTGTTCAAAGCAATTGAACACTGGTGACTGTTTCAGCCAAAAAAAAGTCCAGTCTTCTGCTTAAAAAGAAAGAAGGGAAGGAAGAAGAAAAAAAAAAAAAAGGAAGCTGATGCAGATGTATCAACTACGTCTGTACAAAGAGTAGCTCTAAGACCCTAGAAACAAAGAATACGACTGGGTTTTTATTAGCAAAATAGAGAATATGAAAATCAGGTTTAACAGAAGAGTGCATTTGCAAAAAATGCATGCATGTAGAACAGAGAAAAAACATGCTGCCAGTTTACAAACTGCTACGTAATTCTCTCTGAACCTTTGGACCTACTCCTATTTTCCAGGCGAACTTGGTAGCGATGAACAGATTTCACAGCAGTCTCAGAGTATTTGCAGTCAGCTCGGAGCAGGGCATCAACTGACTGTATAGAATGAATAACAGGATGTTTTTACAAACTCTGCAGTCCAACAATGTCAAGGTAGATTGAATTAAAACAATTTAACTTCAAATCAGATGATCTAAATTTTTTGGTCCTTTGATGTTTCTGTTGTGTCAGCTAGGGTTGTGGGTACCTGTATCTAAAAGCCTAATCCAAATATCAATGGGACTGGACACATTGGCCAACACTGACTCAGTTTCATGCCGACATTACAGGAGAAATGGGCTGGAAGAGAAAGAAGTACCATCCTGACTGTTGTGGTGCTACAAGCAAAGACAATGTGACCGCAAGCCTGGAGGCTGCTGTGAAAGATGATGACAGTCAAGGGTCGTATCTGCTATCAGCTACCTCTTAAGACAGCTTTTCCTGTGTGCATACCATGCACCCAGAGGTCTCTGTCACCTTCTAACTCCTGCACGAGAAAATGCAAGGAAGCTGTGCTATTCTTTAAAAACACACAGAGAGCAAAATAGCAGTATATTAATACTGTGAAGTCATGCAATAGATTAGAAAATGCCAAAAATTAGGTCACCTGGGCAACCTCAATACATTCATTCAGCACATATGGATTAAAGTTTCATGAAAAAACTTTTCAAAGAAGATGGAGGAAGAATTTTTTCAGAGTAACCTATCTTTCTGCTGAAGAACCACACCTTCCTCTCTATATAAGTTTTCCTCCCCTCCAAACTGCTATTAAAATTCAGCTTGAGGAACATATCTGGACTTGAAGCTTTCACATAAATGAAGTTCTGCAAAACTGTAGTTGACCAGAAATACAGTTGTCTTACTAAAGCTCCCACATACATCCTGTCATCAGGGATATCTATTCAGCTCATAATAAAAAGAGACTATTTACATCCAAAAGGTGGATGCTCTGCATATGTATTGAAAGCAGGATTTTCTTTACTAGAGCAATATAGCAATGCAAATGCAATTTCCTGTACTGTCACCAATACAATACATGCCATATTCCTACCTCCTGATACAGGTAGGAATCTTCTATTAATTGGATTATTTACTTCACAGCTATTCACTTTCTATTTTTGTAGCTGATTCTTCTTTTAATTCTGCACAGCTGTCTTATCCCTAAGTCCATTTGAGGTCTAACGGGAATTTTAATGTACATCAGTTTGTATCCACAAGAGAATGCATGAAAACTATCTCCTTATGAAGAAAAAACTTAGCACATTCAAGGGTGCTTCTTTAAAAAACCTTACCATGCAAGCAAAAAAAAAAAAAGTCTTTAACTCCTGGTATTTGAAAACTGAGTGAAAGATAAAAAATTTCCTCAATAACAGAACTGGAAACCTGCAAGAAACTCATTGCTGTACAGGTTGGCTGCAGTTCCTTTATGGATGCCTTTTCAATTAAGTGGTATCAGCATTATCATTTTTAGTTCTGTCTTGGAATCTGACCCATCCCAAAAGCTGGCTATGAAAAGCAGAGCATGTACTATCAAATGAAGGGTGCCAAATAATTTTTTTAACTGACAAAATGCAACAGAAATTCTTTAAGAGAAAATACACTTTTCTGCGAATATCTGCTAGCCTTTACAGATTTTTTGAAAAGACAGTGACAGTTGGGTTTTTTTTTTGTTTTGTTTTTGTTTTTAAAAAGACAGTGACAGTGATTCCATGACCACATCATGGAATGTCTCCTTTTCCTTTACCAATATGTAATATTGTTAAGTATTATATATCCAGTAATATCCAATATACAAATACCTGGCTATACCATTGCCTGGAGTACTAATATACGCTTGTCATCCCTGTCTGGCCTTGTCTGTTTTCCTTTGGTTGGCTGGTGGTTGGGTTGTTGTTTTTTTTTTTTTTTATATAGGACCTGCTCGTTTAGAAAACTTGCAACGATAACACAGAAACTACTTCAGCCTACTCTACACTGAGTTTCCCATCAACAGCCATAACTGATTCAACTAAGAATTTTTCTTGCAACTTCTTACTTTGCATACAGCCCCGTAAAAAGCTGCAATAGAGTGAATTCTATTCTCCTCATTTTGTAAAGACCAATTCTGACCAACTCAAAGGCTCTTCTGGCCAAGATTGCTAAACACTTCACTTGAAGAAAGAATTGTCATTACTTATTGCAGCATTTTCCAATCTTCTGGGGAGACGAACATGGCACAACATGCCAAGTATCAGTCATCTATATCTTTGCTGTGAGTGATCTTACTAACTGTCGTGGTTTAACCCCAGCCAGCAACTAAGCACCACGCAGCCACTCGCTCACTCCCCCTACCCCGATGGGATGGGGGAGAGAATTAGAGGAGTAAGAGTGAGAAAACTCGTGGTGTGAGATAAGAACAGTTTAATAATTGAAATAAAGTAAAATGGTAATGATAATAATAACAATACAATAATGATAATGATGATGATGATGATAATAATAATAATATACAAAGCAAGTGATGCACAATGCAATTGCTCACCACCTGCCAACTGATACCCAGACAGTTCCCGAGCAGCCATCGCTGCCCCCTGGCCAACTCCCTGCAGCTTATATACTGAGCATGACGTCATATGGTATGGAATAGCCCTTTGGTCAGTTTGGATCAACTATTCTGGCTGTGCCCCCTCCCAGTTTCTTGTGTACCTGGCAGAGCATGGGAAGCTGAGAAGTCCTTGACTAGCATAAGCAGTACTTAGCAACAACTAAAACATCAGTGTGTTATCAGCATTCTTCTCCTACTAAATCCAAAACACAGCACTATGCCCAGCTACTAGGAAGAAAATTAACTCTATCCCAGCTGAAACCAGGACACTAACATATGAAGCAGTACCATGATATCAGTTGGGATCCACAGCTAGTTAATCCAAGTTAGATGCTGCACTGAGATGGTTTGATTGCTTCTAGAGATAGATTGGTTATCACTACACTGCATGCGTAACCGTGCTTAGAGTTCCGTTACAAGGAAATCACAACTAAACTTAATGCCTCTGACCAGTATTCTTTCTCCAGTCTTTCCTGAGAAAGAAAGGGGAAAAGGTCTCTTTTCACAACTCATATTGAAAGATCCTTCATAATTTTACGTTTCTTTTGATTTGTCCTATTCACTTTATGCCATAGACAGCTTTTCTATGGTTAGACTTCAAATTGCTTCCTGAAGAGACCATTACAAAGAGTCATAATGGAGAAAGCCAGCATTTCTATGGTTAGACTTCACATTGCTTGCTGAAGAGACTGTTATAAAGAATCATAATAGAGAAGGCCTACAAAGGGTCAAGCTGCAGATCACTGAATTTACTATGAGATTGGACTCAAAGGACCCCAAGTATTCTGTTTTTCCTTAAAAGTGTAAATATAGTATTTGTAGGAAGCCCATAAAGTGGATTTTTTTTTAATTATTAACTTCAATAAAGTAAGAAAGTTTCCTAAAGAGGCTGAATCAGAAGGAAATTTAGGGTCTTCTGATTTGACAGATTCATTACGAATTTCTGAAACAAGATGCTAGCTGAGACTACCCTTTTTAAGCAAGCCCTTTTTAACCAAAACCAGTAATACTTCCAAGGGACTCTCCTGAGACTTAGGGAGGAAAAAAAGAAAAAAAAAAAATCAGCCAGATTTATACTAATTCTACCTAGAAATACTAATACTAGCTAGGAAACAACCCAGTAAAATGCACAACCAGTCATGCTGCCCTTTGCTGCAAAGCGGTCACTGCTGTTAGAGCAAATGAAAATAAAACCCCAAGAAACCCAACAACATGAAAGTGATTTTCAAAACCAGAAAGACAAATCCACATCCACTGACTGCCACTTTCTTATGACTATCTGCTCTACTAACCATTGAGGCCCAGATTCATTTTAGTCAAGCACAGGCACCTCTGTGAAGAGCACACGCAGCTGAGTTTTCTTCCACCATCAGCACAAGGGGGTGAATACTTCCTGGTGCATGTCAGCCCACCTGTAATTCCAGGCACCTTTTACAGGGGCCTGATTCTTTTCTTTGACTAGAGAGTAAACAACTACACTCTGCAGCTAGGTGCCTAAGGCTAGGTGAAACAAATGCAGATATGCATGGCTGAATACTTTCAGGCTTTGATTTTTTTTTTTTAAACATAAAGAGTATCTACAGTAAAAAGAAACTGTGTGTACAGGAAAGCATAGATGATCCCTTCTGGTAGGATCTACCAGTGGTTAGTTCTATCACTCCAGAGTTAAATAAAAGAATGTTTTTACCACTGGGTAATATATGCTCCAAACCTAATCACATACTACCAGTTTTCCCAATTTCTTTTTTTATACAAAACAAAGTCTCCAAATGAATACATACATAATTTGATTATAAGCTTACTTTTATAGGTGAAACTTGAACTTATTACAGGTATTTCAATATTGCCCAGTGGAAAAAAGGGTAAATTTTCTTTCTTCTTTTTTTTTTTTTTTAAAGTATAAAAAGTCCCTTTGAATCACCATGCCTCCTGAAGTCCTGTTACAAACAATGATTAATTTGGCATCTTTTACATACAGTAAACACACATACCTGCAGCCCCTTTACCATTTCCAATAGCCACTAAGGCACGTATTGATTTTTTTCTGCCTTCTTTCGCCTTCATACAAAACACATTTTTCACCTGAAGAAAAAAAACCACAAAGCATCTTGTTATGGCACATCCAACTGTATTTTTTTTTTTTTTTTAAAGAGAGTTAGTTTACCAAAAAGGAATTAGAGGTTTGAAACCTTACAATGTATACTGTCTTTGTCAATGGGCATCATCTGCAGTGGAACACTGGCTTCAAGCTATTAAATATGTTAAAGGCTCCTAAAAACATATACTAAGACACAGAAGAAGTTACCTCAGTACAGTTTCATTAAAATATCCCCTCTGTTGTGTTTAGATGCACAACAGATAATGCTCTAATGCTGCTAGCTTTATTTGTGATTTCAATCGTGATGAAAAAAACATGACAAAAAATTTAAAGTCATATATCTCCCTGTCCCCGTCATATTTTAACATATTTTAGAAGCACTTTCAGGAATTGCTCAAGACATGCTGTAGCTTTACATGGGTTAAAACTTTGGACTGAAATCTACTTGCAGACTGCAGAAGTCAGTCTCATTAACTGAGATGACAGCTGCTAAAAAGATGACTTCATTTAAGAGAGGGGAAGAAGAAAATGGTATTTCATTCCTGGAACTAGAAATGTTCACAGAAACTCTGCAAGAAATTCAAGCAGAGATGCAAGAAAGCTATTTAGTTTGGAGTGGGGGGACACAACAACAATTGGGGAAACAGGTGGCCTTATGGTTAGCATTCTGGAAATCTAAATTTACTTCTGCCTCTGCTACAGACTTCCCTAAGTGACTGTAGGCAAGTCACTGCTTTATAGTCTTCCATTTTAAATGGTCTAATATATCATCTGAGATCCTTTGTCCATCTAGCTCCTGTTCTGGTTTTCTTGGTTTTATTTATATATTAAAATGTATGTTTATTTATAGACATATATTTTTATATATCACTTATATACTGTATAATATATAAACTATATATAAAATACAGAAATACAATATATAGTATATATAAAATAACATACTGGATATTGCTTGACTGTGTTAATGTGTGTGTCTTGGAATTACCAGTCAAAAGATACAATTTACTTCATGGTTCATTTCTGCCCTTCCTCTCAAATGCATCAGGGTTTACTTTCTTGAAGCCTCAATATGATTTCCATAAATTATAACAACAGTTAAATTAAACATGCATTGTTAATACATGACTTGAGAAGTGCTCCTCCCTTTTCCCTATACATAATTCTTCAGTAAGCTAGTCTGGTTGTAGCCTTATACATCTGAAAGTAGATTATTATAAAACACTTGGTCATGATGTAAACATTCTTACTGAAATTCACAAAAAAAAATTTCCAGTGACATCACTAGGTACAGATTAGGAATGAGTGCTTCTGAAAAATTCCACCTTGCTTTCATTAAAATAAAGATGCTGTTAAATTCAAGGTGCACATATATTCTAGAGAGCACTTCAAAGAACTATGAGCTTTACTAATTTCTTATTCCAAGCTATTTTTCTTTCTGCAATCTTATTGCTTACAAGAACAAGCTAAAAAACCAAGCCCCCTAAGATGAAAGTGCCTGTGGAAATAGGCTGTTTACAGAAAATGCGAAATAACAATGAAAGAAAGAAAAGAGAGTGAAGTAGAGTGATCTCTCCAGGAGCATGAAGAGCATACTATTTTTGCTTCGCACATACTTTTGTCTTCCACTGCCAATCTGAATAAGTACTTGTACAAAAAAAAGAAGTTGTCATGCGTATTTGTCAAAAATAAAGGGTGTGAGGTTTGTAGAATCTACTAAAAAATTATTATTCTCCCTTTCCAGAAAGTGGCAATAAAGACACATGCAATGAGCTTCTCCAGAAGCCTTCCTAAGACTGCACTTGTCAGCTGTTTCTGAGCAGCTCTGAAAGAAAATGTGTTCAGTCACCCATCACAATCAGTGCTATTGCATCTCTCCTGAAATACTGTGAAGGCCTTTCAAGCCTGATAACGTGCACAGGCAGCCATGACTGCCGAACAAGTGTCCTTAAATTCTCCCTGCCACAGCCCCCTGCCTCCTTACATCAAAGCAAGCAGTACTCTTCTGGAGTGTGCTTAGCAATGCTTCCCTTCCATCTTGGAAATAAAGCATGCAGCTGAAAGCATACCATTAAACTGCACTGGAATTAATTAATACACAATGAACAATGTGCCACTTTTAAAACAGCATGACATCTGAAAAGTGACTGAAACTAAGACACAATTACCCCTATTTACTAGATTGCCACTCAAGCCAAATTTAAAGCCAATGTTTTACATTTGAAAGCAGATACATGCTCAACCTTAATCACAGTGTACCTCAAACTGAATGTTTCCCTGCATCCATTACCCAGTGGTGATAATGCAAATTCAGCTTTCTTTGGAGAGCTGAGGGAAGAACAGCATCTCTCAAATACAAAATGAAACTACCTCAAATATTTATTAAGAGGAGAAACGGCAAGCAACTGTTTCAAAGGTGGAGTTAAAAGTGTGGAAATAGGCTACAGTCAGAGACAGGCTGCTAAAGGTTATTGTGATTTCAAGTACCTATCAGCTGTTGCACTCTGTTAGAAAAAGGTAAAAACCCAACACTTCCCTAGAGGTTTTGTTCCTGTAAAGGCAGAATGAATGACAGACCAAACTGACTACCCTTGGAAAATCCTCCTTTCTAGAAATCATATTCTAGTCATGATTTTTAGGAACCTGCCATCTCCAGGCCACATTCTTAACACTGCTATTCTTTTGCTGCTGTTATGCAGAGGAGAGTGTCTGCACAGGCTGATCCCCTCATGGCATAAGGTCCTCTGGTCCCAATACTTCTCAAAGGTACAAGGTGAGACAAGATAAAATGAGAGCAGCATGCAGTGCTGAAAGAAAACCACTTGCATGCAACTGAGCCTAGAGAGCCTAGCCTCTGCTCAGGGACATAGCTAAAAGGCTTGGGAAGCCAGTTACCCGAAAGAACTGAGTAACAAACTTCTAAACAAAAATCAAGCCCATATTAGCTAAACCATGTCCGTATCAGCCTTCTCTTCTCTGTGAAAAGCACCAAGGGCAGAGCAGATTTGTACCACAGTGACAGAACATCTCCCACTTGTAACTTAAACCTACCGTACCTAAAAATCAGAAATTGCACCAGCTAGCTGGAGGGCAGAACTAGTATGGCTGACAAGTGACAAGGGTGTCATATGGTCTCCCTAAAAGTGTGCAAATGGTGGGCAGTGGCAAGGGCAGTGCTTCAGGAGAAGGCAAATTAATCTGTCTTCTGCTATGATTACTAAGATGTGACCTTCTCAAGAACAGCTAGCTAGTGAATTTATCAGTCCCTACTGATGTTTAATGTTAAGTGTTAGGAAGGGCCAAATTCAGTAGGCCAACAGAGGCAAGGCTGCCATAGCTCCATGCTCCCAGGTCCAACAAGTGGCAAGGTGTTAAGGGATGTCAGGAATGGACACCACCTCCCACAGCTCCGGGCCCAGGACTTTGTCCCGCCTGGGCACTGAAGCCCAGCCCACGCAGGCCGAGGGATGTGGCTGCAGGTTCAAAAGGAAGCAAAGCTGAGTATGTATCCTAGAGAGACACATGCAGGACACTGACATGTCCAGTTACAGTCTGTCACAGACAAGGCACTGCCTTAAACAGCACCTACATATAAAACTTGCATAAAACCTAAGTATAGTCCCCTTCCTCCTCTTCTAACTCGTAGGGACTGAAGTTTGCTAGTGCAAGCCCACACACACCATTCTCTAGATTCACAAGCACATGCACATTTGCAGATCCCCCAAGTACCAGCATGGCCCCTCTGTCCATCTGATACCACTGCCCAGGCCCTCTTACTCGCTTCACAGATCTTCTACTTGCCAGCTGGTCCAGCTTGTTCCTCACTAGTAAACATACAGCACTCACACACTCATCTCAAAGGCACTCCACATTCACAGGTCCCCCTGAATACAAGCAACTGGTCCTCTGCTTCCTTGACCCCATGCCCAGACCTCAGGCTTCTACTAGCTGTCTAGTCCAGCTTGAAGTTTGCTAGTAAATTACACCTCGCCCCCCCAGACAAACATCAGGTTTGGGGAAGATACAGACCCTGCCCTCCCTGCTGCCTCCACAGCAGCTGGCACCAGGCAGACAGGCTTTGACCTGCAGTCCTGCCCAAGGCACCAGCACTGACCCCCTGACTTCCTTTACTCACCCTGGTCCCTCCTAGTAGCTGATTTTCAGGACACACACCATTCCTGCACCACTGGCTGGTGGCAAAGACCCTTGCCTGCTCCAGTAGCTTGTGCTGAGACCCCACTTGTGGTTGCTGACACCACAAGTCAGGGGTGCCCACACCCCTAGGTTGATTGTAGTTGCTGGCACCAATTTCACTCCCACTGGTCCCCTCATGTAGCTGGCACTCTGGGCTCAAACTCTGTGGGACCCTCCCTAGATCCAGAGCACTATGGTGCCTCCTAATACTGATGATAGGACCCTCACTTCTTCCAGTAGCTGACACCACAGGCCACCCACACCCCCAGTCTGACTCCAGTTGCTGGCCCAGTATGCACTCAATACCAGTCCCCCCAAGAAGTCCTTGCACTTAGTCCCCGCAGACCTCACACACACATGCGACAGAGTGAGATAAGAGAGAGAGATAATTATGAAAGGATTTAATATGATAGACCGTGGTGATCTGGCGCAGGGCTCAGTCAAACAAGTGTACAGACCGGCCCCACCTTAAATACAGCCAGCCCCTTTTATACTCCTCCTTTCTGTCTACTCCTCCTTTGTTCCTCCCCAACCTCTTCTGCTGCACATTCTTTCACCAGTTTGCACCGTTCCAGTGACACCCCTCCAACATTCTGGACCCTCAGGTTTGCATCCTTATCAATTGCAAAGTACTGGTTTGCCTGCAGCTTTTTGATACCCCAACCAATGAGCGTGACTGACAAGGTTTGTTTCTTTTCTTTGCCCCCATTAAATCTGTCTGTCAGGTTTGTGTCTCCATATATTTTGCTTACAGCTTCCCTCTCTCCTTAGTATCCCACTGGACCTCTATCAGATAATCTTAATGAAATAAACATTCTCACATTCCATGTACCCTTAGCAACTAGCATGACTGACCAGGTTTGGTTCTCATTACTGCCTGCCTTATAGTTTGTTGGTCAGGTTTCTGTCTCTGTATGCTCTCTTCTATAGCTTCTCCCTTATTATCCCCTTTTTACATTGAAAAGGTCCTTAACCATGCACCCTTAAAGGAGGGGATGCTCTCCCTATCCATCTACCCTTAAAGAAAGCTGGGAATGCAATCCCAGCAGGCACAAACACATCTGTACAACACATATATGCATATATACACAGCAAGCCCTAGCAGGTCAACACAAACAGAAATAACAGTACTTACACAAAACACAAGCAGCACTAATAGCCTCCTCCTGTTCCTCTCTCTGGCTGACCAGGATGAAGGTCCATTAGTGGGAAATTATATATACTCCAGTTGCTGGCACATAGACCCCTCCATACATGCATATGCACACAGTAAACAAGAGTCCCTAGCCCAAGAAAACAGTTAGAAATTGAGTTTAATAAGAAGTCAGGACAGACTATACTCATCAGACACAGGTCATGGAGAGACAAGCATGCTGACCAGCTCTGCTTACATGTGAGCCCCCCTTTCTACCTTCTTATCCCTCTATTTTCCCACACTTGTTCCTCCCCAAATCGCCTAGATACCTCCTTTGCTCTCCCTTTGGTGATGCCCTAGACATCCCATAAGTCCTCTGTAACAGTGAAATGCTCTTCCCCTGCGCTCTATAATGTGTCCCCTACCCCTTGGCAGTAACCCACCCTCAAACTGTGGGGTGCTCTGGAGAGCCTTGATAGATGTCACCCCTGGACCATGGGGCTGAGACTATCCCAGTACATCCCCAGGAGGAGCCAAACAGGGTGTCTTTTTCTCCAACTCTGTAATTTTGGTTCCCCAGCCTGCCTCTGTGCTCCTATGGTCCAGGCAGATGAGCCACCAATGCGGTTATGGCTCTCCTGTGATTGTCCTGGGAGCAGTACTGGCAGGGTGTTACTTGGGTTCCTCTACCTGCTATTCATAGAATCATAGAAACGTTTAGGTTGGAAAAGACCTTTAAGATCATAACCGTTAACCTAACACTACCAAGTCCACCACTAAACCAATTAAGGGCAGAGTAATAATTAATTTCATGTTTCCTGGCTTGGTGGCTAGATTATTTTTTAATGAAAGTAAAATTAGGAGTCATTAAGGTTGGAAAGGACCTCTAAGATCATCAGTCCAATCATCAACCCAACACCATCATGCCCACTAAACCATATCCCATTGAACACCTCCAGGGATGGCGACTCCACCACCTCTCTGGACAGCCTGTTCCAATGCTTGACCACTCTTTCTGTCAAGAAATTTCTCCTAATATCCAATCTAAACCACCCTTGGGGCAGCTTGAGCCCATTTCCTCTCGTCCTATTGCTAACTACGTGGGAGAAGAGACACACACCTCACTACAACCTCCCTTCAGGTAGCTATAGAGAGCGATAAGGTCTCCCCTCAGCCTCCTCTTCTCCAGGCTAAACAACCCCAGTTCCCTCAGCCGCTCCTCGTAAGACTTGCTCTCTGGACCCTTCACCAGCTTTGTTGCCCTTCTCTGTACACGATCCAGCAACTCAATGTCCTTCTTGTATTGAGGGGCCCAAAACTGGACACAGTATTCCAGGTGTGGCTTCACCAGTGCCAAGTACAGGGGGACAATCACCTCCCTGCTCCTGCTGGCCACACTACTCCTGATACAAGCCAGGATACTGTTGGCCTTCTTGGGCACCTGGGCACACTGCTGGCTCATGTTCAACCGGCTGTCAACCAGCACCCCCAGGTCCTTTTCAGCCAGGCAGCTTTCCAGCCACTCTTCTCCGAGCCTGTAGCGTTGCATGGGCTTGTTGTGACCCAAGTGCAGGACCTGACATTTAGCCATTTTGAACATCACAACTGGCCTCGGCCCATCGATCCAGCCTGTCCAGATCCCTCTGCAGGGCCATCCTACCCTCTAACAGATTGACACTCCCACCCAATTTGGTGTCATCTGCAAACTTACTGAGGCTGCACTCAATCCCCTCGTCCAAATCGCTGATAAAGATGTTAAACAAGACTGGCCCCAAAACAGAGCCCTGGGGAACACCGCTTCTGACCAGTCGCCAACTGGATTTAACTCCATTCACCACAACTCTCTGGGTTTGGCCACCCAGCCAATTTTTTACTGAGCGAAGAGCACACCTGCCTAGGCCATGAGCTGCCAGCTTCCTTAGGAGAATGCTGTGGGAGATGGTGTCAAATTGTCTATTGTCTATTGCCTCTGCACTCCTTTGTGTGTGGTCAGACAGGACTTTTATCACATACCCTAACAGTCAGTACTCTTTCCATCTTGGCTATCAGTAGAGTAAATAAAGTACTTGTCTCTCGAAGAATTTGATTCAGTAGCTATAACCTCTGAGAAGCAGGAAGATTAGAACCAGCCATCCTGTTCACAGTGCATCCATCTCCCAAGAACACAGTAAGTGGAGAAACTGTGATACAGAAAATAATCTGGGGTCCTACCCCTGTTGTGGTTTAACCCCAGTTGGCAAGCAAGCACCACACAGCCCCCACCCTCTCCCCAGTGGGATGGGGGGAGGGTCAGAAGGGCAAAAGTAAGAAAACTTGTGGGTTGAGATCAGAACAGTTCAATAAGTGAAATAAAATATCATAATAATAATAATAAACTGTAACAAAAACTGTAACAAAAAGGAAGACAACAAAAGAGAGAGAAAGGAACAAAACCCAGGAAAAGTGATGCAACCACTCACTACCCGCTGACCAACACCCAGCCAGTCTCCAACCACTGCTCCTGAGCCAGCTCCCCCAGTTAATATACTGAGCATGACGTCATATGGTATGGAATATCCCTTTAGCCAGTTTGGGTCAGCTGTCCTGTCTATGCTCCCTCCCAGCTTCTTGTGCACTTCTTCGCTGGCAGAGTATGGGAAGCTGAAAAGTCCTTGACTTAGTATAAACACTGCTTAGCAACAAGGGAAACATCACTGTGTTATGACAATATTCTCATGCTAAGTCCAAACCACAGCACTATACCAGCTACTAGGAAGAAAATTAACTCTATCCCAGGGGAAACCGGGACAACCCCTCACTCAGCAAAACAGGTGAAAGTTTTTGACCACATACTTTAGGTGTTTCTCATATAGGCTGACTCATCACAGCTCTGGGATAAACCCCAAATGCAGTTCTCATCCAAATTAATAGTTTCTCTGCAGATTGGGCTAATTACTGACTAAACCATGTTTAGTGCTGATAGTTTTCCCCTGTCACATGTGTGAAACTCCATCTTTTATAACTCACCAGGAAAAACAACATAGCTCAAATGCCCTACCAACACATCGTGTGTCTAAATGCGGCTTCATACTACAGCTCATATCTGAGTACAGATCCTTTGGATTAACCCTATAATAATGCATGCTCAAAGCCACACTACATCTGAAATGGCTTTGTTTCCTTTTCAAAGGATGATCCATAATCATGACAAATTATAATTCACTTAAAAGCTTCTGAATGTTCTAAATGCCAATTATTTCATCTATACAGGCTGACAGGTAAAAAAAGATAAAAGATTTAATTATTTAAGCAACAGAATCAGTTGAAGGTAGCATCCCTAAAGTCTACTTTAAAGGCAGACCAAAACTCTTGAGAACTCCAAGAATATCAGAAATACATTCTAGTGCACAGCTCTGAGCTCTCATTCTTTCCTGTGACAGGTTGCTTCAGGTACTGTCTTAAAAACTGTCTGAAATTTTCATTGTCAATCTAAAGACACTTGTCAGTATCATCCAGGGAAAACTTCCCTGTAGTTCTAAAAGCAAAATCTAGAGCTCGAATACCCCAAAAGTACTTTTGAGCCAACATCACATTTGAAGTAAATTATTACTCAGAGAGTATCCTGTATACCATATAATTTTTTAGTCAAGGATGTCAAACAATGGATCTCAGACACTGTAATTCATGCAGCATTTCCTTTTCACAAGCCTTTTTTATTGCACACTTTGCAAAAACAACAGCTAGAAAACAATTTCCAATGACTTATAAAAAGAAAGGAAGGTTTTAGACTGCATATTAAGGAATATTCTTATAGTCCCAGAATTTGCCAAGGGCTGGATTCAGATGATTAAGTAAGTATAGGTAACATTAAACTGCAAGAACATAAACCTTGAAACTTCTGCTAATCTATTCCAGCTAGGAATAGTGACTGTTCACTCCACTCCTGCTCAGATTTTGGCTAACACACAGCAAATGCTAAGGCCTGATGTATGCTGGGAGCAGCTCCATTAGGTCCAAGTGAGGGCAGCATGGAGGCAAACACAATGGCCAGGAAGGGCTAAAGGTCATTATACAGCCACTGACACCTGCAGCTTGCTGTCCCCTGCAGCCATCATCTTTGCATACTTGATTGTCTGGCAGTTTCTTCAGAATCCCCAAACTCATGGCAATGGTACAGACCAAACTTCCAAGCTGGATGGTATAAATAGGCCAGCTTACTCAAAAAGATTTTGAAGTGGATGTAACAGCAGCCGTACAGCTGAAGCATTCATGCTTCCCAGTGTGATACAGGGGATGCCTGCACCATGACAGAGGAGGAAAGATGAGCACTCTTACTGTTGGTTTGGCAACTATTTTGCCTACAGATGCACGAGTTACAAGTTGCAATTTATGAGTTATGAATTAGAGAACTTGTGAGTTAGAAACCTCATGACTTAAGTGATGAACTAGTGAATTCACGTGTTAGACTAGTCAGTACAAAGGGGACTGAGTGCTTGTTTGATGTTTGTTTTCCTTCCCAGTAAGTTCATAAAATAAAGTTTAATTTACAGAGTATGTTGCCCTGTAAGTTTGAGCAATGCAAACGGACCATGACAAGCACACCTAACACTACCTTGCACATGGTCAGCACAACCCACATCAGATGCAAGCTGTGCAGACCCTGATCAGAAAACTGCTTTCTTCCCCGATTGCTATCTTCAGCCTTGCTTCTCCGAAGTGCAATACAACAATTGAGGTAAACGCTGCATCCAAACAGGTCTCAGACAATCAAAACAAGCACACGTGAATCCAGCTGAATGTCTGAAGAAAACAGTGGAAGAGCAAGCAAACAACTCACTTGACAGAAACCGCCTGCTTCAAGAAATTACAAGTTTTGCATGAGGTCTTGGCACATCAGGACTTGGATATGAACTCCCAATACTATGATACAACTCTGTCAAGCATACCCAATCTCAAGTCAATTCAACTAAGAATGAAGTCTGTAAAGAATACTACTGGAAGTAACATGCAAAAAAAGAGAGAGAAGATTTAGGTGAGAGCCTAGAATCTGCCTTCATTTACTGCACACTACCTTGATTATCTTGAAGAAATACAAAAGTATTTCCTCTCAAGGGCTTTCTGTAGCATTCATCACTAACTCAATTCCTGGGAAAATATAATCTGTATGCTTTTCAGAATATCCAGTCAATTATCCACTCAATGCAATTTACTTTCATTCTATCTAAGGAAGAACCAGTCAGTTATTTTTACTATGCAAGGGTTAAAAAAGATCTCTTCTGTCCTCTCTTCTTCCCTCCCTTCCCACACTCTTAGAAAGTAAAAACAAACAAAAAACACACAAACACCCAAAAGAAAAAGGTCCCCATACAGCTTTAGCTACAACATAAGAAAGAATGAGAGATAACCCTCAAATAAAATACCAGCATAAAATGGTTTTGTATTTCAAGGACCAGAAAGATAATATCAACATCCCAGTACCCAGCTCATGACATATGAAGCTCTGTATATAAACCAAAGCACCAGTATCCTTACATCTGCAGAGAGCAGCTTTTGCTTTGAGGATAGTATCAGTGTCTTTATGTTGCTGCCTTTTGCACCATTTCTCTGTACAAACACTGAGTGTACTGCCTGACCTGAACTTCTTTAGCCAGTCTATACCTTTCTGTAATGTAACACTCAAACACAAACCAACTTTCTTTTGTTTAAAAATGACAGTACCATATCCTAACCATCTGGCTGAAAAAGGGAACTATTCTGACACTGGAAAGTGTGCATTGACCCAGCTACAATGAGGCCATGCTTGCACAAAATTCTTCAAGAAAAGTTATCTTTATTAGAAACAGGTAACGAAAACAAAAAAGCATGAACATAATAGCAAGTGATCAAAAGGCAGAGTTTTCACAACTGGCAGAGGGCAACTTCAGTGTTGGACAAAAAAAGAGAGATCTGTCTTTTGCAAAGGGCGTTATTTATAACTTTATCATCTCCCATAGAAAGCCCCTCTTCGTGAAAGATTCAAAGGGCCACTAACCTCATGTTACGTGCTTTCAGGCCTTACTGATTACTAGGTCTCACTTTATAATTTGATTGCACTACAAGGCAAATACTATCATGACACAGGATATCATGTAGGTTACTTTTTTTACTATGTTACTATGTTGATTTTGGAGAAAAATAGAAGAAAAATTCATCTGAGGATGGATGAAACACAAAATGAAGCTTTCTGGTTAAAATAAGAATGGCATACGTCAACTACAGCTGTAAATTTTAATTACCACTATTATGACATTATGTTAAACAACAGTAAATACTACCACCAGTCCTACTCACAGAAATTCTTCTCATGCGTAATATATGAGCAAAACAGGAAACGTGCCTTCAGGTTGGCAGGGAAAGAAAGAAACAGGTAGCCCAAGTCACCTACTATAATGCAACAGTCCACAGGAAAGCCAGAAACAACCCAATATGCAGTCCCTGCTTCTGTCCCTTAACATTCAAGCTAGCTTTTTCTCTATGACAGCTGTAGCCCTAGTTTACATGAAAATCTGACCTGGTCTGTACTCTATTCTACAAGCAGGGAAAAATTGAGTTAGCTTTTCTGTTTCTACATTATAAGAAAACATTTTAATAAGCAATTTCTCTCTTTTGGCAAGGGAGCACAGCCTTTTTAGTAGCATAATCACAACAGAAAGGGGCTTTTGTATCTTTGTTCGTAAGACAGTCTTTTAAAAATGGCTTTCAGTTTATTGCTGAAAAGTATAATTTACCAGCAAACATTATTTTAATCTCCTGTACTGTTGTGAAGATAAAGATAATGGAAAAGACATACAGAAAGAGCATCATGTATACCATCTATTTAAAATAAGAATACTAAAAAAAGATCTGTTTACTTCAAAACTCATACCTGTCATCATAAAATTGTAGGACTCAATTGTCTTGGGCTCACTGCTGGCTTTGAATATAGAAGTTTTTGTTGCTGCTACTATTTTTCTGCAAGAAACAGTCTTCTCTTTCAGTTCACATTGGTGGCAATCTCATACAACAGTAGAGCCCCAGCCTGTTTCTAAAAGCTTTTTTATTATCCAGATATAACAAAGCATTGAAACAGATTTCTATACCACATGGAAGCATTGCATAGCAACTTATTTTGTTGTTTAATCTAATGAATTTGACTGTAAATAATTATGCCAGCACAGAATGCCCAACTTTAGTAAATACCTACTGTAGCAACCAAACTGTCAGTTGTGACATGTCACAGTAAGAAAACAGCCACCACTTCTCCGCAAGGTGTCCTTTCAATTAACTCAAAGCACTGCCAACTGCAGGGCTCATTAAGAAAAATCACTTCTTTTATGAGCAGTGCCCATGCAACTCAGCTATTACAAGTTGCCTTCCAACACAGACACAGCTTAAGGCTAAGTGGTCCAAATGGTCTTTCCTACATCAGAGTCAAAGCCCAGAGTGCCCAGTCCACCCCCAAAACTCATTTACTTGAAGGACCTTTAACAAATTGTGTGGGTTTTCCAAAACCCACCACAACAATCTACTGTGTGTACAGCTACTCCTGATCTAAGAGGAACTTAAAAACAACAACAACAACAACAAAAAAAGATCCAAAAACCAGAGCAGGCTTTTCTGATTCTTCAGCATCTCAAATGAAACTGCACACATGTGGTTTTAAACCTGAGAATAATAGATTAATTTTGCATGTTAAAATAAGAATGCGTAAAAAGTGTATGGTGCAATTCAGGACATCTCATTAATGCTCACGTAAATGTTCATTTTTGTTGGATTTATCATTTAACATAATCCATAAAACAGTATTAAATGGGAATTTGGTAGGTAAATGGATCAGATGATCCATTTACATATGATCACCAGCTTTTTTTTCCAATACCATCCTTTAAAAGCTGTTTTGGGGAAGTCTAGACAGATACACACCAGCACATGCAATAAGGTATAGAAGCATGCAACCCATTTACTATTGCAACAGAACACCTGTGACATTAAGTGCAAGTTTGCTACTCATTTTATTTTTTATCATCTCTAGACACCAATGACAAATCTGACAAGAATATATTAGAGAAACCTGAGAAAACAGAAAAAAATCTTGATACCGAACTTGTTTGCACAAGTTTAAATTCATGTCTGCTTAAATATACATGACATATAGAGCATTAAAGATGGACTGCAAGTGAAGGTCAGATCCTTTGATAAATATTATCTTAAGATTTAGACTGAATACACTCACTAATGAAGAAGATACCCCTCATTAAACTAACTTTAATTTAATTTGTTCTTGTGTGTACTAATACCACTTCACACATTCTGTTGAAGGCGCTGAAAAGTCAAAGTTCATCTTAAATAGCAATTTAGTTGTGAAATAAATAGTGATCATATCCAAAGAATAAAATAGCTTTGTCAAGATAACAGAAGGGACTCTACAAATACTCATCTGACTCTTAAGATCTAAGTGCTGGAATACTAAAAAATTAAAAATGAAAAAAAAAAAACAAAAACAAAACCCAATGAGAACTTAATTCAGGTAAAAAATTACTCAGGCAGCAAGACAAAGAAAAGTCTATAAAAAAAAGTTTAAAAGACGATTGACAAAAAATCTGAAAAAGAAACTATTTTTCATTTGCAAGGATGTTATCATGACTCTGAGCAGCAGGTATTGGGACATGATTTTGCTCAACATCTTCATCGTCACCATAAAAGAACACCACCGAGTAGCAGAGATGTCTGTGAGACAATGTCTGCATAATGCTGTTTCTGGGCAAACAGAACATGAGGAATAAAATATGAGCTCAGTGATGGAGGGGTTCACTACATTTAGGGGGAGAAGGGACTCTAGAAATGAGGAGAAGGAAAGAAATATATTTTTAACTCAGGTAGGACATTTGCTAGAGCCCTCTGGAAGTTCCAAGAGGAGAGCATTGTTCTCAAATGCATCCGGAACAGAAAGAGAACAGTTCAACTGCTGCAGATAAATATATATATATATATATATATAAAAATAAAAAATATGGACTAGATTACAGACTACTCCCAGCTGCTGCCAAGGAGGAAAGCACTCCTCTCCCATATACTGAGAATGGTACAGATCTACTTTCACCTCATGATAGTGCCAGATGAATACTCCTTGAGAGCTGAGTGCGTATCTTTGAAGATAAGTCTGCCCTAACCTTATTTTACTTTATAGGTAGCAAAATTATTAAAGCTGAGTGCACAAAGATACCTACAGATCAAATGAAATGCACCTGAAAAGTCTTAAAGCATCATAGGAAAATGGTTTAGAAAGTTACCAATTTTGTCTCCCCACACCCTTGACAGATTTATCTAACTTGTTTTTAAAAACCTCCAGTGACAGACATCCCATATACTCCCAGACAATCCATTCTAGTATTCAACTTTCCATTTGCAACTCATTCTTTACAACCAAATTTCCCTTGCTCATTATTTAAATCTATTGCTTCTTATCCTTATCACAGCAGACATGTAAAACAGCTTACTACTTTCCCCTTCAGAGGATTTTTTAAAATATATAAACCAACTCATGACTTTTAATTACCCAGTCTGACATTACAATACAACATCATTTTCCATGTCTCGGAAGTTAAAAAAACTACTGCAACAAGCAAGGATTTTGATACATAGGATTGATTAATCTAGAAATCATTCAAGCCGCTGCATGGATTCCCAACTGATGGTCATCACAGCAAAATGCAGGAAGATAATCAAGGACAAATAAACCTATTTTCTCATTTATCAGGACAGAAGAGAACCCTCAGAGGCTTTTCTGGAATAGAGCTGTCAGTCAACTCAACTTCTGACTCATCTGATTATTCTTTTAAGTTACAGACAAGGAGCTGTTGCAAATCAGGCTATTCTGTTTAAAGAACTGTTTCTCATAATCCCTCTCTCCCAATTAAATAGACTTAAAGTAACTCACTTTCCAATACGTTATGCTTGTACACAGTTTAAAAGAAATGAATGCTGCTCTAGGTTATATTATCTTTGTTCTTACTCTTGCACCCTATACACACTGTTTATTAGTTACTCAAGGACATTTAAAAGGTATTTTATTTTAATTCTGGCAAATATGTTACCTACTCTGGCCACATATATTTCAATTAAGACAATGGATAGACTCCTATTATCACATCAAATACAACACTAAAATTCTCAAATGCTGGTGGAAATAATTTCTGAATAAAACATTTCTTTAAGGAAAGTACCTCACCAAGAAATGGCAAAACAATTTAAAGCAAAAGGCACTTGACCACCATTAAAAAGACAGGTGCCACAAACAATGATAGGGAGTTGAGAGCTAATAACAAAAGGACAGAAAACTGTTTCTTGTCTCCACATGGAAGATGTGTTTCACAGCTGATATTCAGTACTTCTGGTTCTACCTTTTATTCTAAGCCTCTAAATAAGGCACCATGTAAGAGTATTATTATTAAATTGTATTATTTATTTCCCTAACATGAAGTATCTGCTTTTTTCTCAGAAGAGACAGTGATGGAAACTAGGTACTGACATAGCTTTAACGCCTCTTGCACATTTCGCATCCTACTCCTAAGCCTATGCAGCCTTGTGTTGCAATGAACCCTGCAAAACTGGCAGACACAGGGCTTCTCCGCTCCATACATTTGATTCTGTTCTGGACTGGGCCATGGCCTTCTCCTTCCCTCTTTGACTACAATCCCATTTAAAGGGCAACCTTTTCCTTTCCCTCCAAACCAAGTAAACACTTGATTTCATGGTTCTTCAGGCAGCAGCTCTGATTTTATTGCCAAGGGACTGGTTCACCTTTTCCTGTCTCAGAAAGGGAGATGTTCGGGTAGACGTGGCACTTCAGGACATGGTTTAGTCTAGTCTACCCTTAATTGGTTTAGTGTGGACTTGGTAATGTTAGGTTAATGGTTGGACTGGATGATCTTAAAGGTCTTTTCCAACCTAAACAATTCTACGATTCTATGTTTGGCCATGTTCCAAGAAAGATGCAATCAGACATAATGTCTGGCAAGAAAATATTTGGCATCTACAGCTTGCTTAGAGTTATGCAGTACAGAAGAAAGTTGCAGTCTCAAAGCAATTAAAATCCAGTTATGAGATTTTATGATGACCACAATGCAAAATCTTGAGACAGAATAACTGTTTTCAAGTGTATCTTACTAATTAAGAACATGTTATTCCTTGCTAGTTTTGTCAGGCAAAGGATTTAAAAAGGATTTGCAGGAAGGAAAAACAGCTGTTCCAACAGTATGTGACAGCACATGGTAGCAGACAGACAGAGTGTGATCCCTTCCAGAAAGGGGATCACTAGTGAACTTTGGTAGTGGAACAAAAGATGATATGCTGTGAGTGAAACTAAACAGAAACTCAAACACAGATGCTTTGGAACAAATACCTTGTCTGGACACAGGTACAACATAATTTTGGCTAAAAATACAGGCAGTGTTTCACAGACCTGTTTCGTAAGAGAAGCTGTAGTAATGACAAGAGTAAAGTGATGAACAGTCATCTCTACCTATTTAAGATTGCATAACAACTCAATGGAGAGTCACTTTATTTTATAGTGATAAAAGGGTGTCAACATTCATATTAAGCAAAGAGACCTGATATGCATCTCTCACAGAATGTGTATTGACTCAGGTTAATACCTTGGCTCTCAGATTATGGTTAGAAATGAGAAAGTATCTTTCAAAGCAGCAGCTAGACTAGTATAGTTTTTTCAATAATAAAGCAGTTAAATATTAATTGCAAATGAAAGTTCTGATGACAGTCCTGAAACATACATAAATCTAATAAGCAATTTCATCTGTAGGTAAGAAAGTAACATGAGACTGTTCTAAAATGACAGACTTACACAACTGGTTATAGCCAACACAGGTTCACAAGGGGAAAGTCCTGTCCTAACTTAATTTTGTTTCATGACAAGGTCACCCATCTAGTTGACCAAGGGAAGCCAGCAGATGTGGGTTTTCTGGATTTAGTAAAGCTTTTCATACACTCTCTCACAGTATCCTTCTGGACAAAGTGTCCAGCATACAGCTAGACATGTCCATAGTACATTGGGTGAACAATTGGCTGATGGGTCAGACTCAAAGAGTTACAGTAAATGGGGTTGTATCAGGCTGTCAGCCAGTCACCAGTGGGGCTCCCCAGGGCTCAATTTTAGGGCCAGCACTCTCCAATGTTTTTATAAATTATCTAGATGCAGAAGTCAAACGTACACTAAGTTTGCCAACTATACTAAAGTAGGAGGAACTGTGGACTCCCTTGAGGGTAGAGAGGCCTTACAGAGAGATCTTGATAGACTACAGATTGGGGGATGAGAGCCTGGAGACAGCCCCATGGAAAGAGATCTGGGGGTTTGGGTTGATGGCAAGCTGAAGATGAGTCAACAGCGTGCCCTGGCAGCCAAAAGGGCCAACCATGTCCTGGGATGCATCAAGCACAGCATAGCCAGCCAGTCAAGGGAGGTAATTGTCCCACTCTGCACTGAACTGGTGCGCCCCTACCTCAAGTACTGTGTGCAGTTTTGGGCACCTCAACTATAAGAAGGACATCAAACTATTAGACTGTGTCCAGAGGAGGGTGACCAAGATGGTGAAAGGTCTCAAGGGTGACACTTATGAGGAGCAGCTGAGGTCACTTGGTTTGTTCAGCTTGGAGAAGAGAAGGCTGAGGGGTGACCTCATTGCAGTCTACAGCTTCCTCAAGGGGGGCAGCAGATGGGGAGGTGATTATCTCCTCTCTCTGGTGACCAGTGATAGGACACAAGGAAATGGAATGAAGCTGCATCAGGGAAAGTTCAAACTGGACATTAGGAAAAGGTTCTTCGCTGAGAGGGTGGTCAGTCACTGGAACAGGTTCCCCACAGAAGTGGTCATGGCACCAAGCCTGTAAGAGTTCAAGGAGCATCTGGATGATGCTCTTAGTCATATGGTTTAGTTTTAGGTAGTCCTGCAAGGAGCAGGGATGGGACTCGATTATTGTTAGGGGTCCCTTCCAACTCAAGATATGATTCAATGATTCTCATTACTTTACACAAAGCTACTGGGTTGATTTATGTACCACAGTATTTGTATAACAAGGTTTAATTTAATTTAGCAAAGCACAATCCAAATTTTGACAAAAAGTCCTTTGGAATTCATTTGGTCTGTCCGAGTTCAGTGGCAGTTACCTGAGGCTCAGATTCTTCCACTCTGGGTGCCTAATTATACAAAGGAAGTTACTTTACAGCAGCTGTTTCCAGAATGGCAGCACTCTCTCACAACCACCTCTGCAGAACGCTCCACAAGGATGCCTTCCTCCACCCTGCAGTTGACCTGAAGAGTCACAGACACAGTTTTGTGCTTTGTGGGGCTCCACAGACTGGTGAGGTGGGCTTCAGGGCACAAGGAGCTGAACATGGCGCTAAGATCTCACCCCACCAAAAAGTGCTGCAAGTAACACTGAATTTCTCCCAGTCCCTTCTCCTTCACCAATAAGATCAATACTTATGAACAAGAAAGACTTGGCCAAATCTTATCTGGGGGCTTTCTGATGTCCCCACCTGGAAGTGGTCAATTTGCCACACCGTAGAGGGTTTTGCTTTCTAATGGATCAATCATTTTAGCAAATATTAAGTCCTTTTAATACATTAGGTATTTAAGTAAATAAATAAATTTGATATTTTAGTTGTCTTAAAAAAAAAAAAAAAAATTCTGGACACAGATAGAGTTAGAAATTACTTGGCCACTGCTACCACAAGCCTCACTAAAATTACAGTGCAAGTAGAAGAGAAGGGAACATGCAAGGATAGAGAGCAAATAATTGTTCTCACTTCCAGAGCTGTTCCCTTTCTGGATGCTGTACATCACCTGATTCTGGACTGGGAGCAAGTAAGTCACAAGAAATCGATTTATTTCTGAAGTCATGATTCCCCCCAACAATGCTTATACTAGCTCTATGGTTTCCATAGCAACTAATGTATTTGAAATGAAAGAAAAACTAGTAAGATAAATGGGAAGCTCAAAATATCTTGCGATAGTGTGGGTGTGCATAGAACTAATTGTTAATGGTCTGCTTTGGAATGAGTTGCAAGTTGCCTTCTTAAGTAATGGCTTTTCCATAGAGAAGTAACATGGGTCCACATATCTACAGTACTAACATTTTACATTATACCAGTAAAAAATTATTACCGATGGATTACCTTGTTTTCGGAGTAAAATACACCTTTATCATATTTGAAGTAAGTATCTTCTCTGACCACATTCTAAGTGGTGTTTCTGTTGAAATCATTAAGAATTTGGGTCACTAAAGAACTTTTTTGGTAGCATTAAGGACCCTACCCTTTAGCTTGAAGTTTTGCTGTCAGTCAACAAATATCTTGAGTGACATGGATTTAGTAGTCAGCTAATATCACTTCATACCAACCAAGGGATTGCATACAACCTTTTACACATTTGAAAGCTATTGTATGTTTAAAAAAGGTGACAATGTCATAAAATGTAAGAGATGAAGTATTTTTAAATCTCTGTAGCTTCTTAACTTACCACAACAAAATTATTCTAAGGTGATTCACTGATTTTATTAAACACCTAGGACATGAAGAATGCTGTCCTGGTTTCGGCTGGGATAGAGTTAATTTTCTTCCTAGCAGCAGGCATAGTGCTGTGTTTTGGATTTAGTAGGAGAAGAATGTTGATAACATGCTGATGTTTTTAGTTGTTGCTGAGTACTGCTTATGCTAGTCAAGGACTTTTTCAGCTTCCCATGCTCTGCCAGGCGCACAAGAAACTGGGAGGGGGCACAGCCAGAATAGTTGATCCAAACTGACCAAAGGGCTATTCCATACCATATGACGTCATGCTCAGTATATAAACTGGGGGGGGGTGGCCAGGGAGCAGCGATCGCTGCTCGGGAACTGTCTGGGTATTGGTTGGCGGGTGGTGAGCAATTGCATTGTGCATCACTTGCTTCGTGTATCATTATTATTACTATAATTATTATACTGTTACTATTAGCATTAGTATTTTACTTTATTTCAATTATTCAACTGTTCTTATCTCAACCCAGGAGTGTTTCTCACTCTTACTCCTCCGATTCTCTCCCCCATCCCATCGGGGTAGGGGGAGTGAGCGAGCGGCTGCGTGGTGCTTAGTTGCTGGCTGGGGCTAAACCACGACAAATGCATTTCAGCACGTATGCTGTTCTTTAAAATATTCCACACTTCCATTAAGAAGCCCTAGTCAGCCAGTCACAGAGTTCAAGAGTACAGAGAATAATTCTATGGAGTCCAACCAGGAGTAAGTTTGTGAGACGAGCATGTGGGAGTCAACCTTATTATGTGCAAATAAACATAGCAGAATTTACAGCTTATATTAGATCTTATTTACTAAAAAACAGAGACAAGGAAAATACCAAAACACAGACATCTTTTGTCAGTTACTAGTTTTGATTGATAGATATTTTTAAAGTGAGATGATCCAATACAATTTGTTTAGAAATGAGGGTGGAAACAAGACTTGCTTTAGTCCAGTCATAACCATCATTGTTACTGTATCAGTAAGCACAAAGTGGATATAAAACTATGAATGGGAAATTCTGTCAGAGTATTTTTCCCAAAAGATACAAATATCATAGGTTAAGACATCCAGGACAAGTGCGTATGCTATTACTTGAGAGGCACACAAAATGGGATCTTCATCGCACTCACTCTCTGTCCTGTGCCGCCGCTCCCCCCGTTTAATTAATTATTTATTTTTACACACAGAATTATACAACTTCCTACTGGTAGTTTTGTCTGAGAAATAACCCTAACACTTAACTAGGTTCCTTATTATGGTTCTATGTGAGCTATTACAGCTTTATCTGCAGGCATTTACCATTTCAGAGTTGCTCAAAACCACGTTTGACTCCAGTATTATTTGCTCAACAGAGAAGACAAGGCCCCGGTGAAAAGAATGACAGATTATGTCATGCAGTTGAAACAGAATGCCAGACTAATTCCTATGGCTCTAAGATTGACTTAGCAAAGACTAGTTAAATAATTGCAAGCTCAATATAAAATAGTGATTTAAAGTCCTTGAAAAGATTTGTAATGCTTACCTCAATGACTCTTGTTTCAAAATCTTCGTAAGTTTCTGTTGGGAGAAAAATAGGTTATTACATTACCTATCAGCACAGCTCCCTGTGGATGGTATAATTTAAAAAGGACACAATTTTTATGTAACCGTAATTTATAAATTAATCTCAGCAGTAAGGAGAATATGTAACAATAATTTGAACAAACATTATCTCAAGTCAGCTTTCTTAGTTGCTTCCTTTTAAAAAGGCCTCAAATATGTTTTTTTTTACTTGACTCCATTCATTCAATCTCTTTTAGAATAAGGTCAGTGAAAAACCAGCATATAGCTCTTATTTATAAAGCATAGGGGTTTTTTTCATTTCTTCCGTAAAATCAACATATGTGAAGAAAACTAGCTTAAAAAAAATCCAGTTAAAACGGTAACTTCCCAGAAAGTGTAATACTACTCTTGTTATAATCACAACACAGCTCCTGTTAAGAGATGACAAATGTTAAATAGATTCATTGTGCTCTATTAGGGACCCCAACCTCCAACTGCAATCAATACCTCATCTTTTTGAGTACCATACATGCATGGAACTAAGATGGAAACAGTCTCCAAAGACTGTCCAACCTAAATACCCACATCAACACAACAGAAGAAAAATCATCTTGTTTTTTAATGGTAAAGCAAGACATAGAAATTTAACTGCTTTGTCTGAACATCACACAGAAAGCAAAGCTGATAGAAAAACTGAGACATCCTCAGAATCTGTTGAATATTTTGATCACAAGCTAAGCTATATATCCTCTCCAAATTACATCTGAAACTTCCTTTTGGAAATCACTGCAACTCACCACTTACATTGAAGCATTTTTGTTAAATTATATCTGATATTTTTCCTATTTCTTTTCAACTGCAGGAATGCTATGAAAAATAACTATCTGCAGTGTGTTTTGGGTTTTCACTGGATGGCAGTGTAAACTCCCTTCTTCCTTAAATAGAATAATACTGCTCTAAAACTGTAAATGAACCCCAAATTCCATATACACTGAGCAAAGGCTGCAAATGGTTAAAAAATAAAAAGGTAAATCACCAAATGGGTCACTTCTATCATGGCCAAACTATTCTCTAATATTGTTCAAAATATTCTGAAACTTGTATTAGGCAATGAACAGGGATTCAAAGAAATTGCAAGTATTTATTGATACCTATTTCTGTGAAATCCCAGAAAGGGGAGTGGGAGGATAAAACAAAACAACAGAGCCACTTCAAATAATAAATAAATTCACAAGGTAAATTTGACAGAAACAACATATCTTGGACACTACAGCAACAGAAGCTACAAAATCAACTGTACCAGCTACAGGAAAGGAAAACCTGGGAAGTGAACAGAGAAGTAGAAGATAACAACAGCGTGAATTTATAAAGCAGAAAGCTACAAAAATGCCAGCGTAACTTCAGTCTACACACACAGAGGCATTAGATCACACTGGAAAGACAATGCTCTCACTACCTTATGGCTTGGTTTTAAGCATGTTGGAATTTTTCACTGAAGTCCAATAAAATGTAACCAGAAAATATTCACAGACAGAAAGAAATTAATAAACAAAGCACCAGGCAGACTGGGAAGCAAAGGGGACTGCAAGAAGATCAGACAACAATGTAATTGTGATTCCATGCATGTAATTTCCCATTTATGTTGACTTGCTGCAACATATCTTCCAAGATCCAAGCTTGCACTGGGAGATCATTTTGCTGGACAAAGACAGCTCCGAAAACGTGAACAAGCTTAACTGTTAGAATGACCAGAGTCTGCAACAAGCCTGAAACAACAGTGCTAGGAACATCTTTCTCAGCTCATCCTACTTATAAAAGCCTACAGAAAGATCACAATAAACATACAAGCATCATTAAGTGCTTCACAAGAAAAACTCAGCTCAATATGAGTAACAACTCATTTTCACATTTAATTAGTTGAAAAGGATTAGACTTCTACATGTTAAACAAAGCTACTATAGAATTTCTAGTGGTCTGAATAACAGCATTGTAAAAAAAGTTAAGGTCACCCCTCCACTCTATGTATAGGACCTCTAGTTTTACTATGATATTTAACTAGGCAGCAAATAAATAAATAAATAACTTCTATTAGCTACCTTCAAACTACATTATCTTGAACCATATTTTGTAATATGAACTAGAAAAAAAGCCTGATTTATCCCACAGGATCCTTTAAGAAACTACAAAAAACCCATGGCTATACTTCATATTCAAGACAACAGATGTTGAGCACAGAAAAATACTTCCATACTTCAAGACTCCTATAACAGTCTACAACATAATACAGTAGTCTATAATACAGTATAATATCATACAGTCTATAATGCAATAGTCTAACAGCTTTATTAAACTAAGGAGTGATTTAACTTGTGTTAACAAAGCTTGGCCTTGCTTCATGTATAGGCATATTAGACAGAAGTATAAAAATCAATTTTCAACCACAGGAGAAGTCTAGATCTCACTTTCTCTGAGTCCCTTACCAGAAAGGCTAAGTAAGGCTAAGACAGATATTCAGTTTTCTTACCTCCATTAGGACCTGGGTCAGGAGGATCCAGGATGACACCTCCCCAACACTTTCCACTCCATCCTCCCTCTCTCTTAATTTTTATTTTTCTTTTCTTCTCCCATGTATCTCTCTGCTGAACAATTTCAGACTGAATTCTCTCTCGTTCTTCTTTTTTTCGTTGAGTAACTGCCTGGACTCTACCACTTTGTATCACAGGAGCATTAAGACCAGGCCAGAGGAAACCAGAACGTCCTTAAAAATAACAGAAAAAAAAAATTATATTTTATACCAAATTAGGACCAAAACTCTGCACACTGGAAAAATGCAATAAAATGGAAGGTTCTCACATATTTCAAGTGTGTTTTATGATACAGAATTTATATTTAGAAACCAAGAACAACATTAAACAACCATATCAGGATTTTTTTTAAAAGACAAAAATATCTCAAGCAGTTCTGACACCACAGAAATTAACAGCAATTTGTTAATTTATTAAATCAAGAAACACTATACACAAAATGGTTAAGCCATGTCTTCAGCCCCTTATTTGTTAATCTACCTTCACCAATCTCCTGGCCTTTATTGAGATTCTTCCTTAGCTTTTTCTTCCTTCTCTTTCCTCTTCCTTTCTTTACTCCCACACCAGTCTCTGCCAAAGCTCCTTTCCATAGCTCATCAGCTGTCACTGAAATAAAAAAGCTTTCGTAAGTAATGTACAAGTACAGTTTATATTGGAAATTAAAACAAAAACCCAACCTTAAAATGTTAACCGTTGTTTGATCTTTGTTGGGATTTAAACTGTAGGATTACTGCCTGTCACAACCCAAACTGGGCTGCCCAGGGAGGATCATGGTGGTTCTGTGATTCCCTTGGGCTAAATTAAGGTGAAACAACACCAAACAATTGATTAAACACTTTACTGATGGCAAAAAAACAACCTGAACTTGGAAAGTGTAATGGTAGGCAACCTGAACCAGGAAAGAGCAACGACAGGCAATGTAAGTTCTAAGTGAAATACTTATAAGAGGTAAGGAAAAACAAGAAAAGAAAAGGTGGGGGGGAGAGAGAGATCACCACCCTAGGACCGCACGATGTCGGTGGTAAACGTGGCAGTCCTGCAGTGGTGGGCGCACTGCTCTTGGAGCACAGGGCCACCAGCTGCGCCGGCAGTGCCGACTCTGGTCTGGGCAGGCAGGTCTGGAGCAGCAGCAGCGTGGAGGCTGCAAAGTTGTGTCTTTTATAGGCTAGTCGCTGCCTCCAGTCCCGCCTCCCAGAGGACCCACATAGTTCTTGTTCCAGAAAGTTCTTTATCTTCTGCTTGGCCATCACTCTGGGGGATGGGGGGTGGTCGCGAGGGGGTCTTTCGGGTGGTCGTGAGCCCCTTCTTCAAATGAACTCTGCACGACCTCTGGTCACATGTGGTGAGTTGCAAGGCAAAACTGCACATCCTCTGATCTGCGGTCCCAGCAATCAGCTTCTCACCTGTAGTGCTATGCAGACTTTGTCAGCATTGAGACCTTAACCTGCTTCACCACAATGTGCGAGACATTAACTCTTTCAGTCTCTCACACTGCCTTGCTAAGAAAGTGATTTCCTACTCTGTGTATATGTACCTGGTGCAGAGATGTGCTTCTACTCCTAACGATTGCAATCAGATAGGCACACAGCCAGGCACATGGTTTTTAAAAGGATTTTCAAAATTGATTTAAAGGCAAACACTCCTAACCAGTAACGTATTAATTCCCAGGTCATTAAAAGAAAATCATTCATTAGTAACTCAGAGCAGCAACACCTGTAAGCACTTATCCAAGGACAAATATCAATGATAATCAACTTGAATCACTGCTAAAAATACGTAAGGGTTAGCCTGCTTTAAAAAGCCACAAAACACAAGAAGTTAACTGACGACATAAATCTGCTGTTGTTCTCATGTTCTGACAAAATACAAGGTCTCCCTTATTGCCTGTATAAATGCAAAAGGAATGTAAGGAAGAAGGAGTGTAAGACACTTTAAACAGCCTCATCACAGAGCTCAGGTTTTGGTCAGGCCTCCTCACTCAGTGCTTGTGCACAGGACATCCACTGTCTTAAGATGTTTCACCCAACATATGACAGCATGACTTAGGAAGCACATATTTGGTAGTGAATGTCAAACAACTGTTTGTCCAAATGATGGAAATACAGGATAGCCTCATAACTTAGACAAAAACAAACTACACCAAAATGAAACTGAGGATGTGAAGAAGACACCACAGACAATATTTCATCCTGTTACTCCAAACAAGAAGGCTATCACCACAGAATACACAAGTGTCACCATTGTTATATTTGCAGATCAATGCTATTATATGTTTCACCCAGGGGCAATGTTACTATGGCAGTTTAAATCTCTTGTTTTCTCTGATTAGACACTGATTTTGTTTATTTAAAGTAGACAAAAAAACTCAGTGAACACTTTTAAACAGGGGAATTAAAATAACTATGCTCCAATCGCTACAGTTTCCCAACAGCAATCCATCCTTGTTAGATTAATGCATGTGAGAGATCCTGTCCCACAGGCTGGCAAAAGCATTGGAACTGCTATGTTGACAACACGGTGAGGGACAGGAGCTATCCAGGATTTCTAGAGGTACTGCTAATTGCCCAGGTTTATTTTTGTATTGAATAAGTTTGTATATAATGTCAAGGTGGCTCTTCCAAAGATATCATGCCCATCTTTTCAGTCAAAAATCCTTTTCAAAGTGGGATGCATAACTGTGATTCTTTTTTGAGAAGTACAATCCTGAATCAAGTAATCAAACTCAGTACATTGGAAAGCAAGCATACAACGAAAGACACGCAATGCTACAAGTCCTCGAAGCTACAAATAGCATTCCCTCAAGATGAGCAAGAGCAGAATGGCCTAGAAAGTCACTACATACCCAAATAACATATTGTATGAATAGTACAATAAGCCAAAGTATGTAATACAGATTTCATCTGTATTACAGACAAGTGGAAATTGTGTAGTATAGACAAGGAGAAATGCCCATGGATTGCACATAACAGCAACGTTTATCACACTTCTTACATGCTGTGAGGTAAGAATTGTATTTGCTCCTGGGTAGGCTTTAGTCCCTGTAAAAAAGAAATGTCTGGCTGAAATTACACTCTCTTTTCTAGACATTCAAGTGAACCCTAATGTCCAGGGCTTTATGGTTAAAAAATCCCACAAACAGTAACTGTATCAAATGGCTTGAAACCAGTGTGAACTGTCAGCCACTAAAAAAATTCCAGCCGATTACAACAAACTGATGCATGTAGCTGTGTGCTAGATGCAAAAACTAAACTAAAATAAAAAAAAAAATCTTCAGCCGCACAGAACTCGGACAGAAAAACTTCATTTGCTGACCCAGCATGTTACTTTCAATAAAAGCCAAACTGTGATAGGTACTAGACTGTCTACAAGTAGTGAATGCTACCCTAAGATAACACTGCATTAAGGTTCAGTGTAGAAAAAGACTGGTGGTAAGTAAGCAATGCATGTTCACATTCTAAAGTGGGACTGTTGCATGAGTTGGAAGGCTGACGATCAATCATGTTAAGCTTCTTAGGTTATTCAGAAAACTGTGTAACTAGCAATTTCTTTTTTTTATTATAATCCTGCTAGCCTGGAAACATGGAATTAGAATAAAGGTATTTACATTTTTCTTTGCAAGTTTATTTGTAAGCTGAAACAGTTCCCCATCTACTGCAGTTTGTGTGGTCTCACAAAGGGTCATAACAGCTATAAAGGAGTCTGCCAGAGGGGCAGCAACAAGCAGCTGAAAGACAAGAACAGGGAGCTCTCGAGCTGGTAATACACTCAAAAAAAGCCCAGCACTTTGAGCTGTATTCTAAATAGCTGTACGGTAAGATCAGTTAATTCCAGTAGAGGAAAGCAGCAAATGTCACAGAGTAAGGAGATTGTTTTGTAACAAAGGAGACCAGTCAATGCCAACAGATCCAGCAAGATGAGGTCAGACTGAGTTAAGTCTTGGCCTCAAGCACTACACAAATTCTTACAGAATTAGAACCAGAGGAAAACATCATATTTGGTACCAAAGTGCAGTTCACCTAATCAGTCTATAATAATATCATCATGTGTTTGGAAAGCAGCCGAATTTAATGAAACACATCAGAAGCCTACAGGCTACAGAGCTGAGAGTTCTTTATAAGACTGCAGATATCACACTGGTTTTAAGACGAAGTGACAAGAATGGAAAATGGAAGGGATAGGCTGCAGTCAAGAAGATTACAATGGTGGGGTCATTGCTTACAACAGACGGACAACACAGCAAAGAAAATAAAAATCTGAATGGCAGCAAAAAGCACCAGGATGATTGGAGAGCATATACATACGCAGGAGAAATGTCTTGTAGTGAAGGAAAGAATGCCAAACAGAAATGAGGATTGCTGTACTGCTTTTCACATTTGCAGAAATGCTCTACAATGAAGACAGTACAGTAGGTATGCAGTCTCTTAGTGATTTGTGGCCTTACCTTTATTTTGCCTTTGTAAAATGGGAAGCTGCATGCATTCCTCCAGAGCTAAACCAGACCCAGTCATAAAAGCCACCACACATTTCTAGTCAGTTACTGAAAAGCACATAGCTACTAACTGAAAAAAGAAAAAATGTGTCATATATAAGATTTTATTTTATGGCCTAGAAACAGATACACTACTGAATTTTGCTGAAAGCATGCTTTATGCAAGCCGATTGCTAACAACTGCTACTAGTAAGTTTGTATGACGCCACTCCATTTTGCTTAATCTACATATAAGATGTTTGTAATATTTTGAAAAGGATTTGGTTTTGTGTCTTTTTATACTATCCCTGAATTTCAGAAACCCTAGTGCTTACTTCAGAGGAAGATGAATACTAGACCACACCTCAGAAACTCATAACTATTGTTACCTCAAACATATATATTTTTCTTGGATGAAATGGAAATAGTGCAGGAGTTGTTAGTAGTTAAGAAAGGATCACATTTAGGAGTGGAAACTAACACATGAGAATTTTAGAATATTCAAGGTAGTAAATAATGCGTAGGCCAGATAAGATGGTATTAGCAATGCATGCCTCACTAATAGGTACCTCAAAACCATACAAATCTGTACAACTTCAAGGACCGACAATGGAAACATCCTGCTACAAAGAAGGTTGTAATGATAAGGGAAGGCCACAAATGTGAGGTAGGCAGTGATAAAAGGGAACATCTTGCCCCAGGAGATGCTGAGAAATTGGGCGATTGCCAAAGCAGGGGAACTGGGGAAAACGTAATTCCCGCAAGGGGAGATTGCAACCACCAACCCAATTGAGGAACAAAAGGGCTACCCCCCCAATCCTTTGGAGCATGCGCAATGAATTAAAAATCACACTGTCGCTTTAAAATTAAGCAGAAAAGATACAGACCAATGTAAGAAGAGGATGCCTAGACAGTGCTACCATTATGTATTAGATAGGCCTGGTGTGTTAACTGCCATGGATAAATGTCAAAATGAACTTCAGTAGGTGTGCTTGATTTGTGGAAATATTCCACCTTGCACCCTGCGCAGAATAAAGCAGTATCTCCTCTCTAAACATACTTTGTGTGTTTTGGGAGTTATTTTAAATTATAGGTAACACTATTACCAAAAAGACTTGCTCTATACCTTATCAGAAAACAGTATTCTAGATCCTGATAAACTAAGATTAAAAGCAGATTCCTTTGCCTCCTGCAAGATGAGTTCACAGCTTGCTTAGAATATAAACTACAAAGACAGACAAATAGCAGTAAGTTGGAAAACTGAAGGGAGTAAAAGGAGAAGAAAGAATTAACTTTGTAAAACAGCTAAGTAGGCTCATTTCTTCCACTTACAAGCAAATTTTCCTTAAGTTTTTTGATGACAAATAGCCTTGTGGCAGCACAGTAGCAGAGATCCAAAGACATTAATATTAATGACATAATAAAAAGACTAATGAACATGTTATAGCAAACATGCTTCTTTCAATGTACTGGCCCACTAATGCCATTACATTGATGCATCTGTATTACCTGAAGGAACTTAGTAAGGTCTTTTCAATCACTAACATTCTCTTCCAGGTTTCAGTTTGGCATACATACTTTTATTAGCAGATGAATTCTAAAAAGGTATGGTATTTTAACCTCTTTCCTTCTCCAGACACCAACTGTTTTGCCACCATCTCCAAAAAAACCAGGATTTGGAAAAAATACTTGACACACATGAAACATGAAAAAGCATCTGCAAAGGGAATGTGTTGCTTACATATTCTATTACAAATTGCATGATAAATTACACAGTCTAGATTCAGCTGCTTACTGACCACAATGAGCATTTTATCTCAGATGCAGGTCAAAGGCTTAAAAATCAATTCCTCTAGGAACCAAGCCCCACAAACCTCACTATACTCAAGTGCAGAGGGCATCTTCTTGACCTTGTCTTCTCTGACAAACACATGCTTACCCATCTACAGAAAAGAGAATGCACTCTTTTCAGATTATTTGTATGGGTTCTAAAGCAGCCAAACAAATTCATAGAAGAAAAAGCCACCTAGAGCTATAAATTCAAAAAATTCCGTATCACAAATCACTGAAGGTTGTGAGGTTTTTCTAAGGAAGCATCCCTACATGCTCATCCAATTCTTATTTTCTTCCCATAGCATGAGCTGCTGTTGGAGACAGGATGCTCAGTTAGATAGATGTTTGGTCTGATGAGGCAAGGTTTTTCTCATGTTCTAGAAGTTCATTTTTAACTTACTCCTCTAAGACACTACTGTAAGGTATAGTCTTCATATTCAGTATCTGTTGGTTTTGAAAGATATTTCTGAAAAAAACAGTATGGACCCCATAAGTTCTGAGAAAGCACACATGTTTCTATCACCTCATCACAAACGGAAGCACTGAGGACTGATTAAGAATAGGCCAAGCATTAAACAGGTATGAAAAACAAATAATGGGCCTACCCTCAGAGCTGGTCTCTAGGTATAGCTGAAACAGGATGACAATAGGGAAGACAATGTCACTTACTTGTACAGCTTCACCTCTTAGAGGTTCCAGTTGTAGAACAAGATGTCGTTATATAAGACATAAAAAACAAATCCTTACCCACTCTTCTGTTCTCTGACATGGCTGTACTTTCAAAAGTCTACTGTTATGGCTAACATTTTAAGGATGTACATCTCTCATAACAACTATGTAACTGTATATTAGACAGTGAAAAGTCTGTTTATGTTCCAGACAGCTTATAAACAAATTATTCACTACTGAGAATTGCATTTCAGTATTTGTTCTGAACAGGCAAAGCCTTGAGAGAGAGGTCATTCTGTCAGTGTTCATGAACAATTAGTATTAAGTCATCCTTCTAAAGCAGGATGTGCTGGAAGTCCAGAAAGATAATGGTTAATCTTTATAACACTTCGATTACAGAGCTAGTATCTAATACAAGTATTAAGGTGAACACAGTAATCTACTCACTTTTAACTTTACACAAGTTCTCAGTGACAACTCCACTGCAGTCTCATCACTGAGGTACAGGCAGAGCTGGATTATTCCAATTAAACTGGGGTTTATGATCTCTCCAAAAAAAGACAACTGCAACCCTGTCTCATCAGAGCAAACTAAAATAGCCTACAGGAGTTCTAAACATTAGGCTCCCCTTGTAAAATGACAGCTTTCTTCAAAAAGCCTGGAAAGCACAATGGCAGTTAATTTTTCTTTTTAAACCGTTGATGGGTTTCAAAAAGCATTAACTTTTCACCTATACTTCTGTTATTTTTGATAACAGACCACAACAACATTTTGGCATTCTTTCACCAATTTAATGAAAACCAATTATTAAGGCTCCAAAGCCAAAGAGAACTATGCTCAGACGCTTCTTCTGTTTGTAAAATGGAAGACAGCAATGACCAAAATGCTGTTCAGAAATCTTATCAAAACTCTCAAACTTCTGGTAAAGCTACACATCCCGTAACAGCTACCTTTTGATAGAACTGATTGATGCATAAACCTGCTAGTTCTGGTGAAGCACACCACTAAATGAATCCTCAGTCACATGCCAGGGTGCTGTATCACTGTAAAATTGGAAGTGGTGTGCTTTGTTTAAGCTGCATGTTGCTGATGATCTCAGGAAATTAATCTTTCTAACACTTTGTAAGTTATGTACATTTCCATTATGGGAAATAATTAAAAATTACAATTACAATTTTTTTAGGAACCAGTGTTTAAATCATGTCAAACTACAAAATGTCCCAATAAGATGCTTCTATGTATTAAGTTTGGCACTTTGGGTTCCATTCATGATTTCCATGCTAAACAAGTGGGGTTTTTATAACTTCATGGCTACTACGCAATCACCAGATGCCCAGAACCAATTACTGAAGAGCAAGACAAATATGCCAATTCAGAAAAAAAAAATTATTTAGAGAAATTGGAGAACAGACAAACACTCTGCACATTGAGCTTGTTTCCAAGTGGCCAACAGAACTCTTCACTCTAAAAGCAATGCTTCTTTTCTTCTGACAGGTTGTGGGCAGCATTTCAACTGCGTATCTCTTGTAAAAATTCTGCAACTGTACATTCAACATGTAGTTGTTTACAGTATTTCAACAGTTAATGTGGCACTAGACATTAAGTTGATTCCGCAAGTGCACCATTCAAGACATTTAAGGATCACTCACTATAGTGAAGATGTACTTAAGAGACAGCATAGGCCTCAGTGCTGCAGCACCTAAACAAGAATGATGCTCTCTAGCTGTGCACAGTACACTGTTATGGTGGGAAGTTCATCTGGACTTCTGAAACACTTTTTCTCCTGCTAGGCACAGTAATCTTGAGAACAGTAGGTATCTCTCTTTAATTTCTGAGACTCTGATCTTAAGCTTTAACTAGAATCAAAGACAGCCTGAAAAATTCACAGTAATTTACAGTATGTATGTGGTTTATCTTCCATTAGTTCTCCTCTCTCCTTGTATAACTATAGCTTCCTGAAGCTTCAATTTTGTCTATATAATTAGCCAAAACCTCAGACTGTTTCTGATTCAATATAGTTTTATAAGGAAACAAAGCAGCATATGGACAGCATAAAATATAATATATATAAAAAAATACAATATATAAAATATATATACAAATGGTGTGACCAGGTGAATGATCTGCCCAGCCTGGTGGCAGAGCTGAAAGAGGAAGTGGAAAGGTTAAGGAGTATCAGGGAGTGTGAGAGGGAGATAGATTGGTGGAGCAACACCCTACCATCCCTGAGGCCAAGGCAGCAGATGGAGGCTCCACAAGAAGCAGAGGATCCCCTACCCACTTGCCACCAAGCAGAGGGAGGGGACCTAAGAGATGGGGGGAACGGAAACAGGTCTCTGCTCGGGGTGGCAGGTGAATCCCCTCCCGGCCTCCCTCACCTTCCCAGTTGCCCTTACACAACAGATATGGGGCTCTGGAACTTGCCAGGCAAATGAGAGTGTAGGTGAAGGTCCATCCAGGGGGTTGCCTAGGGCGAGTCAGTCAGCCCCATGCATTATGACTGCCTCTGTTAGGAAAAAAAAAAAAAAAAAAAAAAAGGAGGGTAATTGTCATAGGCAATTCCCTTCCGTGGGGAACTGAGGGCCCAATATGCCGACTAGACCCATCCCACAGGGAAGTCTGCTGCCTCCCTGGGGCCCAGGTTAGAGACGTTACTAGGAAACTCCCTGGTCTGGTATGGCCCTCTGATTATTCCCTGCTATTGGTTATGCAGGTTGGCAGTGATGAGGTTGCAGAGAGGAGTCCAAAAGCAATCAAAAGGGACCTTCAGGGCACTGGGGCAATTGGTTGAAGGGTCAGGAGCACAGGTAGTGTTTTCCTCAATCCTGTCAGTGGCAGGGAAGTATATTGAAAGGAACAGGAAAACTCACCTGATTAACATGTAGCTCAGAGGTGCCATCAGTGGAATTTTGGTTTTTTTGATCATGGGGAGGTTTACACAGCACCAGGCCTGCTGGCAACAGATGGAGTTCAGCTGTCTCAAAGGGGAAAAAGGATTCTCACTCATGAGTTGGCAGGGCTCATCGAGAGGGCTTTAAACTAGGTTCAAAGCAGGAAGGGGATATAACCAGGCTCACTAGAGAGGAGCCTAAGGGCGGCATGCCAGTGTTGGGGGTGAAATCAATAGCCCAGCTCAAGTGCATCTACACCAATGCACACAGCATGGGCAACAAACAGGAGGGGCTGGAAGCTATTGCTGCAGCAGGATAGCTATGACTTAGTCACCATCACAGAAATATGGTGGGATGGCTCTCATGACTGGAGTGCTGCACTGGATGGCTATAAGCTCTTCAGAAGGGATAGGCAAGGAAGGAGAGGCAGTGGGGTGGCTCTGTATGTTAGGGAGTGTTTTGATTGTATAGAGCTCAAAGATCATGATGATAAGGTTGAGTGCTTATGGGTAAGGATGAGGGGGAAGGCCAACAAGGCAGACATCCTCCTGGGAGTCTGTTATAGACCACCCAACCAGGTCCTGCTTGACCAACCTGATCTCCATCTATGACCTGGTGATCCACCTGGTAGATGATGGAAAGGCTGTGGATGTCATCTACCTGGACTTTAGCAAAGCCTTTGACACAGTCTCCCATAATATTCTCCTTGGGAAGCTGGCAGCTCATGGCCTAGGCAGGTGTACTCTTTGCTGGGTTAAAAAACTGGCTGGGTGGCCAAACCCAGAGAGTTGTGGTGAACGGAGTTAAGTCCAGTTGGTGACCAGTCATGAGCGGTGTTCCCCAGGGCTCTGTTTTGGGGCCAGCCTTGTTTAATATCTTTATCAGCGATCTGGACGAGGGGATTGAGTGCAGCCTCAGTAAGTTTGCAGGTGGCACCAAACTAGGTGGGAGTGTCGATCTGCTGGAGGGTAGGATGGCCCTGCAGGGGGACCTGGACAGGCTGGACCGATGGGCCGAGGCCAGCTGTATGAGGTTTAACAAGGCCAAGTGCCGGGTCCTGCACTTGGGTCACAACAACCCCATGCAACGCTACAGGCTCGGGGAAGAGTGGCTGGAAAGCTGCCTGGCTGAAAAGGACCTGGGGGTGTTGGTCGACAGCCAGCTGAACATGAGCCAGCAGTGTGCCCAGGTGCTCAAGAAGGCCAACAGTATCCTGGCTTGTATCAAGAATAGTGTGGCCAGCAGGAGCAGGCAAGTGCTTGTTCCCCTGTACTCGGCACTGGTGAAGCCACACCTGGAATACTGTGTCCAGTTTTGGGCCCCTCAATACAAGAAGGACATTGAGTTGCTGGATCGTGTACAGAGAAGGGCAACAAAGCTGGTGAAGGGTCCAGAGAGCAAGTCTTATGAGGAGCGGCTGAGGGAACTGGGGTTGTTTAGCCTGGAGAAGAGGAGGCTGAGGGGAGACCTTATCGCTCTCTACAGCTACCTGAAAGGAGGTTGTAGTGAGATGGGTGTTGGTCTCTTCTCCCACGTAGTTAGCGATAGGACGAGAGGAAATGGGCTCAAGCTGCGCCAGGGGAGGTTTAGGTTGGAAATTAGGAAAAATTTGTTCATGGAAAGGGTAGTCAAGCATTGGAACAGGCTGCCCAGAGAGGTGGGAGTCACCATCCCTGGAAGTGTTCAAAAAATGGGTAGATGTGGCACTTTGGGACATGGTTTAGTCTAGTCTACCCTTGATTGGTTTAGTGTGGACTTGGTAGTGTTGGTTAATGGTTGGACTGGATGGTCTTAAAGGTCTTTCCCAACCTAAACGATTCTATGCTTCTATGATACTACAACCAAACCTCTGGAGCTGGAAAATATTATTCTGAAAGATGCATTCATACTGGTAAACAGACACAGTGAATAACTCCACTCAACTGCAAACCTTGAACACACTTTCACAGTGCACTTGTCGTTACAATTTTTAAAACTGGCAATTTAGCACAACATCAGCAGGAAATTGCAGACATGGGATTTTCAGGTTAATCACAATTCAAATCCTGAATAAACCCAGCTACAAACCTGGTCATTAACAGATTAAAAACTTGTTAGTTTAAACAAAGAACAGAAACTGCTGTAAATTATCCTGACAAACATCTGAGAAATTGTATTTTTCCTTCATAACATCTTACTAAAAAACTAGGACCTTAACTGATAATGCTGTTGTACATGCTACTATCTTTTGAAGGTTGCTTTGATTATTAGAGCTTTCATTTGCAGCTTTTTTTTTTTAATAATAAGTATTACGAAGCTGGCCTAATTGTCACCAGATGTATATGGAGAACAGCGATTTCAGTGAAGTTTGCAAACTAAACACTTTTGGTGTGGTTCACTTCCTCAAAACAAAATAGAAACCAGAAGCCAAGTGCCTTCAAAAAAGTTAACACTGCACAGTAACAAATTCAAATGCAATAAAATAGTCCCCCCATTAGGCACAAGTAACTGTAAGGCATTTAATAGTCACTCCTCTTTTTCTGACTAAAAACAATTAACCAACTATTCTTCAACACACATGCACACACTGGCATCCCCCTCAGGGAAAAAAACTCGGGAAAAAAAAAAAACCCAAAAAGCAGTTGTATATTTGGAGCTCTTTACATCCTTAACGCCGAAACATCAAACCTCTTCATATGTTACTACTGACAACGACAAGCAGTAACTCAATAATTATTTATCTGCAGTGTTCATACTTAAAGAAAAATTCTTTTAAAAATGAATAAACAAAATCATATTTTCACTCTGATTCCTAAGTTAGGAACAGCAGAAAAAATGAACAATTTAATCCAAAGAAAACTCACATAGACTACAAAAATGTAATATAAAATGTAATTAAGGAGCAGGCTTTCAGGAACTGATGTTTCCCATAAAGAACACAAACACATAGATTTATACTGAGTACAACTGCTTCCAGTAAGCAAAACCTCTAGAGACAAAATGTGCTACTCTGATTTTAAATTGTTGGTTTAAATGATTCTCCCTTGATTGTTACAATCTAGTTCTATAACCTCTGAAAAATCATCATATTCCTTATTCTGTATTCTGACCTAAGAGGAAATATCACCTAGCAACAGAGAAATTAAGTTCTTTTAATTTGTTCCCAAGGGTAGCTAATGGAATTAATACTGTGAGTAGGAAAGCATAATTTTTATATAGTTCCAGTATCAAATAAAAGTTCTTTATTCTCATATACACTCGGATATGCAACGGATGTTGAGAAAATTATGCTTGCTGGTATGGATGATTGGGGTCAAAGATAAATCCTATGGCTGGGAGACAGCCAAATCGTTTCAGTATTCATGATGCATCTGTGTGCCTCTGCTGCCTTCAGGAATGACAGCTCATGTATTTCAACCCAATTCGCTGGCTATCAAAATTAAAATGGTCTATATCTCACATTTTCCGCATCTACAGGTCAGATAGATACATACGTCTTCCATTGAACATATAGCACTTTCTATCAATGTTTCTCAACAACTGAAGCTTAAGGATATGTTCAGAAAGTCTGGATTGGTGGGACTTCCCAGCCTGTGTGCCTGCACATAAGAGCATGTAAATGTACTGAGAGGTAAGGAAAACAGATCTGCCCTATCCTCTCAGACAAGAGTTGCACTGAAACAGGCACAAGCAAGACATTATCTGCAAGTACCAGGTCTACTGAGACACACTGGAAAAGGAGGTAAGACTTCTCAGAGGAAATTATTTATTTTTTAAGTATGATCTGAAAAACCTCAGGCCCTTCCACACCTCTAAATAAGCATGTGAAATTGTTAAGTAAAAGGATACTGAACTGCTTCCCATAGTGGGGAGGGTGGAAAGGGGAAAGGAGGGAGGGACAGAAGCTAAGCCTGGAATAACAAGATCATTTCAAATTACTTCATTACAAACTCACTGAAATATGTCATTGGACAAGAATAAACCCCTGTGTATGTTTCTGTTACAGTTGCAGGAGACGGCTGTCTGGATAAGGATCACAGACTGTCTAGGATAATTGCGATCCCTGCCATTTAAATGAGTTAAATTGTTTTTAATAGTGAAGGTACAGATGACCCTACTAACAAGAGCATGTTAATATTTTTAAAAGTATGAAAGAAGAGAAGTAAACCTTCACTAATGAGATAGAAAAGTATGGTCACCTTTCTCAGACACAAAGGACTGTCATTTGCTTGACATTTCACTTGAAAATTGTTTCACATAAAATGGTTGTGTCTGCATTTTTAATGTTACCAGTTCTGAAGCAACTGCATTGCTACAGGATATGAGTGATTTACACTGTTAATATCTACTTCATTTGAATTTTGAAGACCTTATTTTTGTCTTCTGTAAGAGAAACTGTCCTTAGAATAACTGTACTTTGAAATATAAAACCTTCAGTCTTCCAAATCTGATGGCTACTGTCTCTCCTGAACACTTAAAGGAGGTACACTTAAATTCCTCCAAGTCGTTACATCTTATTAATTAAGCCAATAGTTTTAGGTAGTTTGCCTTATTTAGGCAAACTTGTTTAAAATTTTATTAAGTCAAACAATGGGGATGCCATCACAACAAACATTTTTACTTAAGCCATCTAACAAGACAGCTGGCAAAATTCCTGGTAAAACAGACCTCATCTAGACTTTTTGAATACAAACGTAAGCATAATTAAGAAAACATCTAACCTACAAATTGTAATCATGTTGCAATCACTTGCAGTGCTACATTTTAAATTTAAGATAAACAAAATAACAGTGCTAAGCTTCTTACATATTCTTATTCTGTGACTGCTTGGGTGCCTAAGAAAAAGTTCTAAACTAATTTTTCCTGCAGTTGGCATCATTAGAAAACCTTTCCCAGGCAGAGCCTCTTGTTCATACTGCAGCCTTTTGAGACCTCTCTATCCTCAGTTGTCTGAAATCAGTGAACGGTCAAAGTTTACTAGGTAAAACGAACAGACAGCCAGCGTGACTGCTTAAACCTCATTTCTTTAGCAAATGTAAATAAAGCAAATACAGTATTCTGCCACTCCCATGTTGAGAAGAATAGGAATTCTATGGATTATAGACAGAGAACTTTGACTCTCAAACCACTGCAGTTATCTCCTCCAAAGATTACATTCTTACTATTTCTTCTTTTCCGCTATGGGACAGGGTAAGGAACCGCAAAACAGGTGGAATGGCCCCTCAGCTATCTCAGTTCACAGTCCCAAGCGTGAATTCAAACAGCCGTAATTTCTCAATTATGTTAAGCATGTCTGTAATACCTTTCAGGACTGGAGGAAAATACTGCAGCTGGCCAGACAATTAGCAGAACATTATCAACATTTTTTGTTTAACACATTGCATTTTAGTTATTTCACTTTTGAGACAGCACAGCCTGAACAGTATGTCTTGCCTGTGGCTCAAAAATCATTTGGAAAATAAACACACAATGTATATTCTCAATAAAGGACTAGGAAACAGAGGGGAAGGTGTTTCCCCCTTCCATACAATGACATGTATTAGATGGATTCACTGTGACATAAGTCAAACCCTTACTTGCTATTAAAAGATAATAAACTGTCATTGTGCATGCACTTCTGTCAATAGTTGTAACTATAATTTTAGGAGATATGTAACTAGAGTAACAAAAAGTTACTATACATAGATTTTAATGACTGTATCGCTCCAAAGCAAAATTTTCTTTCCTTCTTCTGTTTACTACAGAGAATAATTTTAATCCAATTCGAGACTTACACATATTGAAGAAACTGCTTTGTCTGCATTGCTCGACAGTCACATTCCAGGGGGCAGAGATGGAACACCGTGCCTGGAAAGCCCATGCCAGGCTAGAACAGCAACTCCCTTTCACTGGCAGAGAAGCAGACCCTGAGAATGAAGACAGAAAGGTCTTTATACACAGGACATTTTCTTCTTTAAAACAGCATTTCCTGCAAATATACACACCAGAAGGAAAAGCAGTAATATTTACTCATACAGCTTAGTTTCCAAAGGGAATCAGACTTGAACCTTCTGTCTTGAAGCATAAAGCAAGTTGCTGGGGTGGGGAATACTGCAATAGAAAATGTCACAAAGAAAGTGGCTAGAAGGTTTCTAACATATTGCTGATAGAATGAGAATGCACCTTCAAAAAGTAGAAATATTGTTCTAGCAGCAAAACATAATACAATAATGTTCCTGGCCACAATCAAAAGCAATACATAAATACATCATTAAATACTATGTGCTATGAAAACCAAATCTGAAATCAGCCCAATAATCCTGTTCAATATCTTCATTAATGATCTGGATGGTGGGGCAGAGTGTACCCTCAGCAAGTTTGCTGATGATACAAAGCTGGGAGGAGTAGCTGATGCACCACAGGGTTGTGCTGCCATACAGAGGGACCCTGACAGGCTGGAGAAATGGGCTGACAGGAACCTCATGAAGTTCAACAAGGGCAAGTGCAAAGTCCTGCACCTGGGGAGGAACCACATGCACCAATACATCCTGGGGGCTGAACAGCTGGAAAGTAGCTTGGCAGATCCCGGTGGCCACCAAGTTGACCATCAGCCAGCAATGTGCCCTTGCAGCAAAAAAGGCCAACACCATCCTGGGCTGCATTAGGAGAACTGTTGCCAGTGGGCTGAAGGAGGTGATCCTTGCCCTCTATACTCAGCACTAGTGAGACACACCTGGAGCACTGTGTCCAGTTCTGGGCTCCCCAGTACAAGAGAGACGTGGACATAATAGAGAACTGGACATTAGGAAAAGGTTCTTCACTGAGAGGGTGGTCAGTCACTTGAACAGGCTCGCCACAAAAGTGGTCATGGCACCAAGCCTGTACAGAGTTCAAGGAATGTCTGGACAATGCTCTTAGTCATATGGTTTAGTTCTAGGTAGTCCTGAGAGGAACAGGGAGTTGGACTTGATCCTTATGAGTCCCTTCCAACTTCAGATATTCTATGATTCAATGAGAAAGTCCAGCGAAGGGTCATGAAGATGATTAAGAGACTGGAGTATTTCTCATAAGAGGAGAGTCCAAGAGCGCTGGGACCATTTAGCCTGGAAAAAAACAAGCTCAGGAGGGATCTTACCTATGTATATGAATATCTGAAGGGATGATAAAAAGACTGAGCCAGGCTCTTCTCATTGGTGCCAAGTGACAACAAGCATAAATTTAAAAATACAAAATTCCATCTGACCATAATTTTTTTTTTTTTTATTTTTTTAAATCTCAGCTGAACATGGCACTGGGTAATCTACTCTAGTTGACCCTCCTCTGAGCAGGGAAGGTGAACTAGGTGATCTCCAGAGGCTTCCAACCTCAACTATCCTGTGATTCTGTGAATTCACAAACCTGACTTACTCTGGCCTCCTGAAAGGAGAACATACCTCCAGAAGTACCTCCTTCCCCATGGCCCTCCAGATTTGCTTATTACAAAGCTAGCCAATTACACATGCTCTTATAATCTCCAGAGCAGATTACTTCAATATAGGACACATGGTGGTGTATTTTCTGCCAGGTGGCTCAGCTATGCAGAAACATTACTATTCTGTTACCCAAAGGGAGCATGTTATAGCTGCTAAGGCTCAGGTGCTTACCTACAACAATGAAAGCAACATATACTATCATTTATTGACCACCACAGAGAGGTGGTTCTTCAGAAGCAATCAATCTGTATTTTTCCTACTTATATAATCAATCAATCCAAACAGTGTGCATATTCAACAAACTAAGAAGGGCTATACTCTCTTGAAATAAATTATTCAACATGTTATTCAGAAAATGATAATAAAATGTAAAAAGATTTTAAAATCTACTTCTTCCTAAACTACATTTAAATTCAATCTTTTCAGCTAGATTTTAGAAGCAGAAAATAAGCATGACTTTAGTCATGTTCTGTTACCATCCAGTATCAATAAAAAAACAATCCATTTTTTGAAGTCAGGACAATAGCTCTTTCTAGGCAAATAATAATCAGTTCACTTAACTGGGGTAATGTAGCAGTTCTAAAAAGTTCTAAAAAATTCCTTTCAAAGTAGTCATAAAATGTAAAGTTACTGTCATTTATTCCTATGAAAAGTTAAAAGTTGATAAAAAAACTCTATTATGAAAATTTTGTGAAAAACTATTAATTTTCACAAAATAAAAAGCAGTCTAGAAACAAAAAAGCAAAAAATAGGATTAGAAGATTCTTAAATATCTGGCTAAATTTATGGAGAATTCAGAACATATCACTGAGTCACAGTATGAGACACATACAAACAATATGCTAGTCACTACTCAAACGCTTCCTTTCACTTCAAACTGCTACTGAACTAGCAGTCACTCCTAATATGAACTACATAGACAATGTAGGTGATAACTCTATAAGCACACACAATTTTTGAGCTGTTTTGTGTTTTTTAATAAGCATTTAATGACAAACTGTTAATCTACAAGATTAAATTAACAGTTCACCTGAGAATAATTTTCACAAAAATTACATGAGGTATTAGTCTATTTTTTGGAACAGCATGTAATTAAAGAAGTTATTTTTTTAAAAATAACATCATGTATCTACATCTAATTTAAAATTGCGCTGTGTGGCAGTAATTATAATTTCCCTTGTTGCACCCTTTAATTGCCTACAGCTGGAAATTGCTTCAAAATAACTTGCAAAATCTAATCCGATCTTCTTCACACATTTACAAATTTTGTCATACCTCAAACATGACTTGGCACACTTTTCCCCACTTCATATACTTCCTGTTGGCTTATAAACGTTCTTTTCACATACACGAGCACATCTATTGATAACAAGCTTCTTCTAATACAAAGGCTTAGTAACTCCTAGTTCTTAACACCTTTTTGAGAAAAATGAGAAAAAAATCTGAACATTTATGAATGGATGCACTGGTTTAGGCTAGCAGCCTAAGCAGCTCAGTATTCTGTCTCCAGTAAGCACTATAAACAGCTGCCTGGGGAAGAGTAAAAAGTGAGCAAATACATACAATACTGTCGTCCTTTGTATTTTCTCAGTCTCTGACTACTGTCAGTACAGGTGATTTCCTCAGAACCATGTAGACATCTTGCATCCACAACACTCCTTGGTAAGGAGTTCCATACATCTAACTACTCACCACATAATAAACCAGATGCCTTTATTATTATTACTACTACTATTTTCAGCCTGTCTTTTATTACCTCCATGGCCTAGTTGTCCGATTGGAAGAGAAAGTCAATTCCTATCCACTCCACATGTGATCTAGTGGACTTCTCTGATACTTCCCCAGGAAGCTTTTTTCCAGGTTGACAAGTCCCAGCCTACTAAGCTGTTGCTATGGTATTTCTGCTGGCCCTTCTCCCTTTTGCATCAGTCTTCTCCAGTTGTGATTTAGTCTTTTGGCTATGAAGGGATTTAGAACTTCATCACTTTATATTTATCTACATTGTAATTCATTCACCATTTTATTGCCCATTCACTCAGTCTTCAGTAACTCTCCAGTGAGTCTTTCTCTTCTACTTCAAATAACTTAGTACTGCCACAAAGATTAATTACCTTGCTGCTCAACCCCTTTTCAAGTGAGCTTATAAACATGCTATCCAGTACAGATGTTTATGGAACTCCACTGGTGATCTCCCTCTGACAGAAGAGCTCCAACACTCTTCCCTACCTTTCAGCGAATTATTTAAACACACCAGGACCTCCTCTCATATTCCACACCTGCTGAACTTAAAAGTCTGTGGTGAGGGACTCTGCTGAAAGCTATTTGGACATCATGCATGTAGTGCTTTAACTGGATCACTGTTATCCTACTGAGTCTCTCAGAAAAAACAACAAACACACCCAAGCACTAAGAGAATTGTAAGGTTGAATTTTCCATTACTAAAGGCTAGCACAATCTTTTTACTGACATTTATTCTGCAACCATTTTTTAAAAGATTTACCCCTTTCCACTCTTCAGGTACCAAAGCAATTTCAAAGGGGAGGTTACACACTCTTACTAGTAATTCATCTTTTTCATCCTGGAGTTCTCTTAGAATTCTTTTGTGAATAGTTTCCTATTCTGCTAATGATCATCCTGCAGATTTGTCCCATAACCTCTTTCACAGTTATTTTAATTTCAGAAATATCCGCTAAGTCTCACCACCATCACCACCAAGGGGTACCACATGGAAATCTCGTTTCTTTTTCCAGTGAATAATGATGCAAAGAATTGATTTAGCTTCCCTGCCTTGCCATCTAAGTGCTCCTCATATCTTGTTTGTTAAACTGGCTCTGCAGACCTTCACTTTGAGTTATCTATTGGAGCAACAATTTGTTAGCTAAAACGACATAAATAACTGGTCAGCATTCAGAACATCAGGAGCAACACTAATTGACTGGGCCAGGCTCAAACGTACGTTAAAACATTACAGTGAGAAAGTCACTGCTTTGTTTAAGTTCGTCATCTGCACTTCTAGCAGCAGAGGTTTTGGTTTCTTTCACAGTTCTGTAATACAAAAGCCTATTCCAAATTCTCTGCCTAAGAAACAATAGATTCATTTGGAAAACAAAATGTAAGACTATTAGACAGTTTACTTCATTATCAAAAATACTTGCAATGCAATTTGCTTTTGATTGTTTGTTTTGCTCCTACTTTCATTAGCAAAAAAAAAGTTCCACATTCTAAATACCATCTCCTTTTGAAATTATGATGGAAATCTGAAAAAAGTCCATAAAGAGGCAATAAAGTCAGGACAAAATGACAAGAATAAGAAGCATCAAGAGACAGTGGAATCAGATGAATAGCTGCTGCAGAAATAAAATTCTGACAGAATGGCTGGGGCACAGAAGAGGAGAAAAATTCAAATGTCAGAAAAAGAAGCAGCCAAATAAACAGTGATGTGACAGAAAAAGGTCAGAAGACCTTCAACTGATCTGAAGAAGTCTGGTGATCCAAAGTTATTTTTAAAAAGTACTACAACATCCGACTATTACAATTCATAACAGAAGTTGTTAAAGCCCAGGGTGACATCCTGGCTTCACTGAAACCAGTGACAAATCTCCTATTTTCTTTAACGATTCAATCTTTCTTAAAGTGAGAGCGATTTATACTTTTAAGAGTGGCAGCGAGAGAATACCAGTTCTGAGCTGGCAATCAAAATTATATGTCTAGGAAAGCCCAGGGGCTGTGTTGACCATATTCAGGACACTGGGAGATGAGACTGTTTTGGTCTCTGAATTGCAGCGGACAAAGGAGGGAGGAGGAAGACATGGCAAAAAAAATCCCCAAACCCACATAATTCCCAAAGTCTGAAACACTGAGTGCTGGTATTTAATAAAGTATACCCACACACTTCTGTGCACATACTGCTACCAAGGGAATAGACACTTTGAAAGGAGAGCAAAGAATAAAAATATTTACAGAATGTAAACAGTTTGAAATGTCACATGTCAATAAAACAGCATTTTGACATGCAAGTATGTACAGTTAATGCATCACATCTACCATTCCCTATACATCCTCCAAACATAAGTAATGGTATTTTTATTCAAAATCTAAAATGTCTCTTACAATAAGCTATTCAAAACTGAATCGTTTGTAAAAAAAAAAAAGACATGTCATGAATGCTGGACTGATGTCTTGCCACCAGCAAAAGACAGGTCAACAAAGCAGGGGGGAAAAAAAAAAGCATGCTTACTATATGTAAGTCATGCTCTGCACTAACATAAAAATAACTCCTCAGTGATACTTACTTCCCTGCTATAAACATTACAATTAAAACCCTGCACTCATTTTTAAATGTTGTCCTTCACTGGCTAAATACAACATTTTATACAAGTATAAATATACGTATATTCAGCACTAAAAATTCACTTAACAAAACCATTATAAAACCATTTCATTCTTCTCACAAGATGCAACAGAAGAATGAATCTCAAGATAGGTGGGAAAGTAAACCTAACAGGTTAACAGTCTTATTTCTGCAAACTTTAAATGCCTAACAGTTTTCTTTCTAACACTCACCACAGTTCATATACAAGTCCAGTACTTTACTGTACCCATTTCATTACAACTCTCCTAACCTTTATTTCAGTTACATACTGGTTTAACATGCCACCTTTAGCAGATTTATGCACAGGGTGCAGCATCAGTCACCACACACAATGCCCAAAATTGGCATGCATTGCCATTTCCTTGCTATATCACCTAACATTCTGAACGACAGCAAGCATGCTGAACACCCACATATTTACTTTACTAGCGAATGCAGTATTCAGCAAGCCTGAGTGCTAATTTTATTTTTTTTAAACAATTTGCAATAATTTAATAATCCCCTCTACTCCTGTAATTTTTGTTTTCCACAGGAATTAAATACTGAAAACTGTTCTTATTCAGTTCTGTACCTGAGAGGTAGAAACACTACATGAAGTTGGTTTCAGCAGCGAGAACTGCACTGTAAATAAACCTTTAAAAAAGAGCCATCAAGATGCTTATTGTGTGGTTATAATCAGAACTTTGAAAAAATTGCCGAAGTATAATTCCAGACATACAAATGGGAAGCTCTAGGCTGAAATAATCACGATGTTCTCAAAAGGTTTACATACAGGAAAACAGAGATGTTCTGATTAAATTCCAAATTGCAGTTCTGAAGATATCAAGTGCTATTAACTTAGCCTCTAATGGGCAATGAAGGGGTTTTTTTTGCCTGTTTTTCCTGTTTAACATTTTGCTTGCTGCTTTTTATTCAAATGAAGCTTTTATGCACAGAAATAATGCACTCATACAAAAAAACAGAACAGGGAAGACACTTCAGAATTGTTACTATTTTTTTTCATTTCATCTCATAAGTGCTCAAGAAAGGCCCATGTAGTAATGAAATCTTTGCACTGATACAAACTGTGTTTTAAAACACCCTCCAGCTACCTTGGAAAAGTTTGGATGTGAAGAACTTAATTTCTCAAGCTAAAAACCATGCATTTAAAATCACAGCACATGGAAAGGGTCACTATCTACCTGGGCTAAGCATGGAAAACAAAGGTGATCAAATCAGAAAGAGCCGCACCTGAAAAGACACAGATTATTTTAATAAATTATTTAGGAGCAGTTGCAGCCTTTTACTTTCCCTGGCCTTTTTTTTTTTTTTTTTTTTTTAGCATATACTCTGGGACTAGACAGTGAAAATGTTTCCCTCCACCAAGGAAACACCACTGGCGTGCTTTCAAACCTCCCTAAATGCTCAAGCTTTAATTGCAGTTTGACTACAGAATGGGCATCACTTCATTATAGATTGCCCTGAGGAAGAAAAGAAACCAGAAATTCATTAAGTGCTTAGATTTTTTTTTTTTAGGAGTGGAGGCAAGGAAGTTTTTAGAGGACCATAGAAGCTAAAAAAGCTAGAGAACTTTATTTTGCCTTTGATGGGGGAGAAAGAAGGGACATCCTCTGCTGAAAGCAAAAAACATGCCCAGCTTCCAGGTGTCCTCATACCAATACTCTTACCAATGTAATCTGGCCTTTCTTCCCACCTCAGTCGCCAGCTTTCCCTGGAGAACACACAGACATTAATGTAGTTCATTATGGCTTTTGCCTAGAACTTAAGTGCATACAAGCTACCTAGGCTGTATAAAGTATTCTGAGACAGGTTCACCACAACTTATTAGCGGGGTGCATAGCTGGTGGCATACTATTACTCTAACAATGGAAGTCACTTTGGAAGAAAAGTGAAAACAAAAAGGAGACAGAAAGACATAACGTGTCCCAAGGCAGTCTCCAGTGCTGCAGATTATTTCCCCCCATAGAAGTTCTCCACAGTACTTATATACTTTTCATCAGGACCCTTTTAGACTCCTCACTGGATACATGCAGGCTGGCTGGCTGTTAAGCACTATGAAGGCATGTCACAGCCTTCTCTGGTTTGGTCTCTGAATTGCAGCGGACAAAGGAGGGAGGAGGAAGACATGGCAAAAAAAATCCCCAAACCCACATAATTCCCTGCCCTACTGAGTCCAAAACCTAAAACCCAGAGGAAAACAAAGGGAAGAAAAGAAGTTTTTCCTGCTCCTGCCAGTTGCTACCCAGGAGAACCCACCAAACACTATTGGGATTCACAGCTGCAAGGCCATAAGGACAACAGCATGAGAACAAGGGGAAAATACTGCCCCAAAGGCTCTGCTACAGTGCCAGAGTAGTGTGGGTGAAAGGGCATAGAGCTGCTGCAAGGCAGACAGCAAAGTTGCAAATGGAGGGCACTTAGCAATACGAAAGGCTGAGGTACCCCTGGCACTGCAATAGTTACACCTACACTGCCTTAAGTTTGTGTCAAAACCTCAGTAGTATTCACTGCTTAAAAACACTGTATAATGAAAAGACTTTCATGTTCTCTTCTGAGAAGGATGCAGGTAAAAAAAAACCAAACCTGTATCAAACTTAACTATATAGTCAGAAAATGCCAGACAGCACAAGTTTTCAGTTATACAGTATTATTTCTCATATATCAAAAGACAACTTTCCCAATTTTCTAACCACAATTTTTGAAAGACAGATCCGAAGTCAACTCTGATCCTTAGTGGAAAAAATATACCTGTTCTCCCTTCCTCTTAAGTATACTTTAACCTCTACTGGGAAAAATAATGCATCTGAGTTTTGACAAGTGACTGCAGAGGGTTAAAATCCAGAAAGAAATGGCTACTGAAGAATTAAAGAAGTCTAGAGAACAAACTTAGATTCCTATGAATTAAAAATGTCCAGAAAGAGGTACGAGGAGAAAGGTAGGAAGAATGGGAAGGAAAAAATATTTGAACTAAAAAGCAAACACCTCGCTCCATTATCTTAAGGCATACATTACTGCCCATGTTACTCTGATGGGGTAACAGATGACTGATATAGGTTTCCAAAGGCACAGCTGGCCTGCCCCAAACCCTGTAATGATGAGCAAGATCTGCATGCCTAAAGCCCATTTATGAAGTACATGTTTAGTGCATGTGAATAAAGAAATATGGAAACTGCTAAGCAGTGACAACAGCAACCTTGTCCACTGATGACAATGCAAGTGTAAAGCTAGTTATTTCATAAGGTATTTATCACACTTCCTGTCCTGGAGAAGAATAACACATGCAAGAGCAACTAGTTTCACACTACCTAGCAAAAATACAGGCTTTAAAAAAAAAATACCATTTGTTTAGAAAATCCCATTACCATTGTTCAGATATAAAACAGAATTCATATCTAGCTCTTGTAGGACCCAGAAGGATTGAGCAGACAAGGGAATGTATCCAGCTGTGGTGTGTTCTGATCCATGCACATACAGAGCAGCCCCTGCTTTTCCATGTGCTGTTTTCGAGTTAATCACTAGCCATTTAACATTGTGCCACAGTAACCATTGTCAAGTCTCACAGATGGAGCCGAGTCCAACAAACAGCAAAGCACTTTTTCCACACTGGAATTAACACAATGGAAGGAAAATCAGTGCAAGGGCTTATAAAATGCAAATATACACATGCATTCTATGCACCCACGTATAACAACGACCAGCCGCCTCTGAAGCACAGACACACTCTTGATCTGCCTCTGTCCCCCAGCAGCCCTGCCGGTGTAACCCCACAGCAGGCAGGCAGCAGGCCGCAAGGGGAACAGGCTCTGCTCTTACCACCAAGAGCTCTTACCAGGTCATGCCCCAGATCTACGGGAACGCGACAGGGACACAGCGTACCCACCTCCCACGCGTACGTGCATACACATGTATGTATATACGTGCACCCCGCCCCAGACTGCGGGGACCCGCTCGGGGCCCTGCCTCCCGCGGCGACTGTCCAGACCGGACCGTTGCCACGGGAGATGGGCCCGCGAGCAATGACCGCCTCCCCTCCCCGAGGAGGCACCCCCAGTACCATGCCCTCCCTCATCACCTCGCCACGCCACTCGGAAGGCACCAAAGGTGCACGCCCGGCCGATCGCCACCACCGCCGCCGCCATACTGGCCCCTTCCCCCGCTCCCGGCCACCGTACTTAGCTGCCCCGCGCACTGCCTGATGAGAAAGCAAAGGCAGCGAGCGAACGGCTCGAGGGAAAACCAGGGCTGAGCGGCGAAAACCAACGGCTGACACCCGGCTGAAGCCTTACTGAAATGCTCCCACCGTCCAGGCCCCTTCTCGCGAGCGGCTGCACAGCTAACAGCCCAACAGGGAAGCGGCCGAACAGCCCCGCAACAAAGACCCATCGCAGGACCCCAACGGTCGCTGCCCGCTGCCGGCGTGGGACTGCCTCTCCACCCAGGGGCGGTGGCGGCTCTGGGCACCGGGACGGCAGCTGAGCGGGCAGCGCGCACTGGCGACCTCTCGCCGTCCGTCCCGGCAGGGAGCTGAACTCAACAGCCGCCCGCTGGTGCCTGCGCTTCCTGCCCTCGCAGCCGCCGGTGCCGGCAGCTGTCGGGGTGGGCTATGGATGCAGCTGGGGGCTCACCGGTGCGGTGCGGTGCTACGCTGGGGCTGGTGCCGGCCTCAGCCCAAAACCAAAGCTCGCATGAACAGGACGGCAGCTCTGCCTGCAGCTCATACGGCTTTCCTAGGAGTTGTGATCCCTTTCCCGGTGGTTGCGTTCCCCTTTCACACAGCTGAGGTGCAGTGGGCTTTGCGGTGCTCCTAGTGGGTGGGGGCTCTGTTAGATGAGGTGTCTTCTCACTGACGGCTTTTTCCTAGCGGCTCTGCATTGCTGGTTAGAGTGGCAGCCAAGGCATCCTTGCTGTTCTGTGAATGCTGGTGGCCATTTGATCCAAAGGGGCAGGTGAACTCCCCCAGAAGCTGTTTCATTCACAGATGAACTTTGGCTGTGGCTTATGATGCTCCAGTGTGCCTGACAATAATGCTGTCAAATACAGCTTACAGCTCTGTTACTCCCCTGAACTGAACCAAATGCTCTTTAGGAACTGCTCAAGACCCTGAACTCGCTCACAGAGCAAGTGTAATAACAAGACCTGGCAGTTCAGCGTGCTGTATGCACCTTGTACCCTTTGGTGTACTCTTCAGGCAGGAGCCATCTCCTAGTCTCCTGCATGGTGCCTACCACTGTGGCTATAAGGCATTATTATACCAAGAATGAAAAGGCAGAATGCTAGGGGATGAATGCTTGCTTTTTCAGAACAGTTTTTGGGGCAGTGAAAACTGCTGGAAATGATTCACAGCAGCTTTCCCACTGCTTATTTTCCTCCCTCCTGTGGGGCAAAGCCAGTGGATTTACTGGTCTGACTGCTGTCTTCTGCAATACAGGCATTTTCATATACTGCATTACTATTCTTCTTCCTGATGTACTAGTTCCAGATTTAAAGACTACAGTGATAACAAATAGCTTAATTTGCATTAGTGAGCAGAAGCACACAATCTGCAACGTGTTCAAGTATTTGTCATACATTCAGCATGTAACACAATGACTGCTTTGTACCTTATGGAAAAAAATACACTGAGAAGCTGTAAAGAAGAATTTCCTGTAGTGTGCTGACAGACCAGCTGCTGGCAGAAAATTGATGCAAGTCATAATCTTTTAAACAGATTTTTTTATCTTACCTTCAGGCACTTTAAATATGCCCATTCTCACAGCATTAAGATACCACATATTTCAGGATGTAACCCTGACAGTGTCACTAAGGATAAAAACCAATTAGTCTCTCATAAATTCCTGCAGATATGTTCACTGCAGTATTTCTTTCCAGTTCTTCCTTTTGGGAGTAATTGTGTCATGTAGAGAATTAAACTCTCTTTTTTATTTATGTACTGGGTGATCTAATGGAAATGCCACTTTCTGCGCATCATTTACTGGAGAGAAAGAATTCGCCTTGTACAAATTTGTTACATTGAAAAAAAATTGCAGCCAGTGAAATGGCTGTTTAGCAACTGTACCTTGTCACACTGCTGCAGCGGGTCAATGCCAGCAGTGCAGAGGTGACTGTGTTTTGTCTTGTGTCAATGGGAATTGGTTTATGCAGTAGCCAGTCTCTCAGTATGCTGCACAGACTGCAAAAGATGGAGAAAAAGTAATATGCAATCCTGAAAGCCAGTTCCTGGAGTTCACTACTGGTCATTCAGCTTCAAGATCCAACTCAAAGAGGACAAATTTCCTCCTTTGTGAGAGTTGTTTATTACAATTAGTCCTACACACACACCCTACCCACCCCCCTTCTAAAAAGGGACCTACATTTTAAGACAAGACTTCCCCAAAGGCTAAATCGTCTTGGAGCAAAACCTTCCAAGTCTGAAAATTTAACAAAATTCTGAACCGACTCAGAATGGGTTTGGGGACTGGGGGTATCACTTAGACCTTCTTGAAAAAATCTGGTTCCATTAGCTCTGAACAGTGATTATCTTACCTGGTTGAACCCAAAGTTCTTTCCCTAGAACTGGAAATAGCATGCTAAGTCTTCCTATGTGCCCTGAGCTCCACAGAGGCCCAAGTAGCCTGCAAAAGTCTTTGTCTTGGGGCTGGAGCCCCAGGAAAGCACCTAGTGCTAGTGCTTGGTTGCTGTGGTGGTGTGGGTGATGCCGTAAGCTAGAGAGAAAGCAGATGATCTGAGCCGTTGGTAGCACCTGGTTAGCGCACCAGCATGGCACTGTCGTGGCAGGCAGGAAAGGATATACGCGTGGTGGGGAAAAGGAACCAGAAGGGTGATCAGCCCAGAAGGGGGAATAACTGATTGTTAAAACATCATGGTGCAGCCACCATTCTCCCTGTGGCAAGAAGCTAAGGTGGAAAAAGTCCCACTCCACAGGTATCCATCAGGCAGCCTGGAGCTTTTAGTATCCCACTGCGCTCCTGTGAGACACATATCTGGTCTGTCCAGCACTGGAATACTTTCAACAAAGTGATGTTATCAGCTATTTCTTTGCTATCTCAGGGTAGAGAAAAATCCCTTCATATCTGATAACCTACCACAACTGAAAACAATTACAGTAAGCCTACTGTCTGGTCATGCTGTCATTTACATTTTGGAGCAAACCCTATTTGCTCCAATTTTTTCACCAGTGGTAACTTTTACTTGGTGGTAAAACAGATTTGAACCAGTATTAGTCATTGATGTGTGAACAGTGCTGCCATGGGGAGGGACAGCAATGCAGACTGATAATAGACCATTCAAAGGCAGGCTGCCTGCTCCAATGAAGGACAAATAGTGTACTCTAATGCCAGCAGACAAAAATTTCAGAGATGTGATTTTGATTAGGGTTTTCCTATCTTTGAATAATAGCAAAGTCTCAATCTATCTAGCTCATTTGTTTCAGCAAGACTGATAATTTTTAAGAACTGATAACATAAACACTGTTTTTTTGCCTGGCTCATTGCCTGTAAATCTCTGTTGTTTAAAGTTACTCCCCAGTGTATGCTTTCCCACTGTAAAAGTAATGTCAACAAAATGCATTACACTGCTTTGGCTCCTCCTTGGTAGGAACTTCTGATGTGCAAGAAGAAACATCTCTAAAGAGGAGGAGCTCTCAGACCTAGTGGAGTCAGAAGGACTTCACTCGCTTTGGGTCAGCTTCAGCAGGGAAGAGGCTGGTGTCTTCAACAGTTTCTGATAAGCCAGTTTCCAAAATAGCAGAACTGGCTGTTTGGCATAGACACTCCGCTGTCCCAGGGAAAATCAGGCAGACCTTGCTCCCAGGGCTCAAGGTGAGGTGAGACGGTACAGGCAGTTGTGGGTGGCCTTATAATGTGTAAGCCTCAGGAGTATTTAGCTGTTTAGCAACTAAGGCTAAGAAATGCATTTTTAAAAAGGAGTAGGAAGATCACCCAGGTGTGGTGGAAACAGCTGCATGCCAGGGAACAGTAAAACACCCCCACGTAGAGGAGATATAAGCTTTTGTACCCTTCTTACCTGCCTGGGCCACTGGATAGTAAGGAACCAGGAAGCTTTCAGCCCAGATGCCTACCTTGATGTCAGGCCTTTGTGGCACATGGGAGGTGCCCTATTCTCAGCTTCCTTGCTAAGGGCCAAATCAGCCTGGCTCTGTAAACACAATAGCCAGTTGCCAGCATTGCCTGTGGGAGGGTTGCCAGGAGAAAGCATAATACATTCTCCATGGAAACCTGCACTTTAATGGTTTGCTTTTGTACATGTGTGGACTTGGTAATGTTAGGTTAATGGTTGGACTGGATGATCTTAAAGGTCTTTTCCAACCTAAACGATTCTATGATTCTATGTTGGGGACTGATGAGCACCATCAAGGATCCTGTTTCAGGAAGGTGTCATTAAAGATGCCAGAGCAAGGCCATCAGCAGTATCCATGAGGGCATGAGGGTGTGCCAGATTGCTGCTGCCTTTTACTACCACAGTGTTTTCAGGGTTTCTGCCAAAACCTCGTGTTTCTCCTCCGCCAGTCAGGAGTAACTGTGGCACACCATCTCCCAGGCGGTCACTCCTTTGCTCCGCGCCAGCAAAATCAGGTATTCGCTTCGCAGATGCTACCCTTCTGCTCCCGCCTGCAGTTTGCATGGTTTCATTTCCTCCTTTGCCGTGCCAGTCTGTGGAGGCTCCCATGCTGTAAAACCCCAGTATTGCTACAGAATCGTATCTCTGGGACCAAAGGTCAGCTGCCAAAGAGAGTGACAAAGACAATACAGCTCTTTGCTGATCTAGAGATGCTGCACAGCTGCTGAAAACAGACAGATTTCAGTAATTTGAAATCTTCAGTGGGTGTTTAGTACACCCGCTCACTGAATTGTAGTCAGAAACATTCCTGGCCTGGTCAGTATTCTCTCTCCACTTCTCTGCCTCTCCCCCTCTTTTTTTAGTCCATGGGTCTCACACTTGGTTGATCACTTGTTTTCTTCAACAGTTCTGGGTGCTTGACTTTTCTTATTATTTGGGCATACATAAGCATCAGTTTTATGGAGGAGGTGACATGTGAGTCCCAGGTGTCCACACTATCAGGTATATGCATGACAAAGTTATAGCAGCTGTAGTGATGCTGCATCTAACAACATTATGTGATGTTGGCACCAGGGGAAACCCTTGCTTCTTTCCAATACAAAATTACACCAACATACATATCTAGAGCAATTGCTGCTTGCTCTGCCTGGTTACTCTTCCACTTTTGATACATAGGTGGTCAGCATGGACCTTGCAACTGCTCATTGTGCTCAGAGTCAAGCAGGGAAATGAGCAGGTGCACTGGCCTTTCATAACTTTAACATGCAATTAATTGCACAGTGGTATTGCTAACGAAGCCAAAAGAAAGGTCATAAACAGACTTGCAGTTCTGAAGGTGCCTGCGTATTTCTGCCATTGCTGTTATGAGTCTTCCAGCAATGACGTTCCTTAGTATTTAATTGTTTTGAGATGTCATCTGTGAGTCCCAAAAGCCACTGAGAAGCTCTTAGCAGAGCAATGTGAAACCAGCATGTAGCCGATTGAAAAGGTTAATGTGACTACTGCCATCATTTCTCTAGTGTTGCTGAGGTACAGTGTTACAAGCTACACATCGATAACCTGCCAAAGTGAAAGCTGGAAATGGATTGACACTTTCCTGTGGCCAGCTCCATTAAGGTATACGGAATTCCAGGCAGGACAGAAGGTAGTATACATGCCTCTTGAAATAGATGTTTACTGCCAGGCACCTGGTTTGAAGGCTGTGCAATCAGAAAATTACTCAATCAGTTATACAGAGCAATAAACATATATATGTAAAGCAGGGTCTGGCAGGCCCAGAAGGCTGCTCAAAGATACCTCTCAGCCAGGGTAATGTTCATCTGACAGTACTGCTCCATCTTCTAAAGAAATACACATTTCCACTGAGATCTAAGTATTATTGCCACCTGGCATCAAATGCATCATAGTTGATTTCTGTATGGCAGCAGCCAGAGATACAGGAGTAGTAAACAAAGCAACTGTTCAACTCTTCACATTATTTATGTGTTCTTCTTCCCATTGCTGGCAGTAACAAACTGTGCTCCACCTGTCTTACATGGATCATTTGCTAAGCAGAAGGCTGCTATCTCCAAAAAACAGCTGCTAGCACTCAGATGCACAGTGGACTCCGGCTCTGAAGAGCTGCTGCTGGACTCCATACTGGCAGCATGGTTGGGGGACATGGACACTGGCTCTGGCAGTGTTAGTGCAGTGACAGCACATTTGACCAGTCCAGGGTCTTAGCACAAATCCATCGTCACTATTGTGCTGGCATGAGCAGGCTCCAAGAGCAGGAACTCACAGGGAGTCTGTCGCACCAGGCTTCACTACAAGCGTTCAGCACTTGACTTACCCGAGGGCTGATGTGAAATAGAGGGTGCAGTGAGAAATCATACAGGAATAGCAGCTGCAGTTAAGCTGGACACTCACATCTTCCAATCTCCTCTTGCAAAGATTGTCTTGCTAAGGCCGTTGTCACATGGTGGCAGGAAATGAAATAAAGCTGAAAGCTTTTGTTTGCAGGCTCAGATCCCTGCCTCTGTCTGGCACATGAGTATAAACAACAAAGAACAGAACAGGCAACTTCAATACTAGTCATCCTGAAAGATATCAATTACCCCAAAGGCAGGCAGAAATTCTGTATAGGACAAAGGCATTCGCTACCAGTGCTGAATCTACAGGGTCAAAATTGGAATTGCTACTTTGACTATTTGGGGTCTTTGTTTTATTTCTTTTGAAATACTGTACTTAAGGAAGTAGCAGCAAGTAATGCAGTGTTTGTTGTTGTGTCACCCCATACACATCTTTTATTGATATGGTTTAATGATGCATGCCAGACCAACAGATTATTTATTTACCTGCAGTATCTCAAGTTTTGCAATGACTCCAGGATCCTCAGGACAGCCTTCTCTTGCATAATAAGCAACATTGTTAAATAAGCTCTAGCAGTCAGTGCTGGGAATACAGGTGACACAGTGCCAGCAGGTAAAGACAGCTTAAAGTGTTCTCACCCAGCCTGCACTTAGTCACTTGTTTTTGCCTCTTTCCTGTGCTGGTGGCAAGGATGCATTATGAGCTGGGGAACTTAGTGACACAAAGATCATCATCTTTTGGGCTGTTGTCCAGGGCTGTCCTGCCATCTGGCAGCCAAGCATCTTACGTTCAGTTGCTTCCTATCTGCATGACTTGTCTAAGCAACACCCCGGTCGACTTATGCACCAAAGGCTCATTCATGAGATAGGAAATGTAGTGAAGAACGAAGCAAAAAGTCAACTCTCGTGTCAGCTGCCCCCATTAGTTGCACAAAATGAAGAGGCTGGAACGCTAAGGGCTGGTACTGCGGGACTACTTCTCTCACAGCAACAATGGGAGCCAGGCTGCCTTGTCTTCTTGAGGAGGACCCCAGTGCCCTCCCAGAAGCCACTTAGAGTCTGTAGAAATCAGTCCTAGTAAGTGACATGTTGCCAGGGACTGGGACATCCTTAGGTAATGTCAAGAAGCCAAAGAACACATTATGAATAACAGAGACTGGAAGCTATGGCTCAGAAAATGGATGTTTTCAGGCACAAAATAAATATTCCTTTTGCTTGAGAGAACTTTTAAAAGAGTAAAACATACTGTCATCTCCCCTTTAAACTACATTTCTAGAGAAAAGAGGTGATGAGATTTTCTTGCTTCCTTCCCTGACATGTCAGAGTATGAGGAAATTTAAAATTAATGCAACACTCAAAAAATAATAAAAAAAACCCACTGCCTGTCTGCAGGTCCTATGAACTGGTGGAGATGACCTGGGCCAGGGCAGCTGAGCTGCTTTATGCCAGGGTCTGAAATACAGAATAAACATAGGCAGAATAAATGTGAGTCTGGTCTGTAGTCTCTGCTTCAGACATCCCAGCATCTGGAGGGCAATCTCAGACCCTTCTTTCTTGGGCATGGTAAGTAAGCATGATCATGCTGTAAAAGAGGACGTGAAAAGCTACCCTGACTTCAGCACCTCCAACTCCCTGCAGAACAGGCAAAAAGTCTTTCTGTCTCTTGCTCCTGGGAGCACCCAGGGAAAGTGTTAACAGGAACAGCAGCTGTCTGGGTGCCTCTGGGACTCGGCCACCCCCACCACTTAAGTGGTGCTCACTCTCAGGGACTTAATAGGGCCTGTACTGGGTTTATGTGGCAAGGTTTTGGTAGGGGAGAGGCTGCAGGGATGGCTTCTGTGAGAAGACACCAGAAGCCAGTTCCAGCTGCTGGCCAAAACTGAGCCCATCAGTGACGTTGGTAGCGCCTCTGTGATAACATATTTATGAAAAGATAAAAAATGCTGCGCAACAGCAGCTGGTAGAGAGGAGTGAGAAAATGTGAGTGAAACAACTCCACAGACACCAAGATCAGTGAAGAAGGAGGAGAAGGAGGAGATGTTCCAGGTGCTAGAGCAGAGATGCCTCTGCAGCCCATGGAGAGGACCATTGTTTGAGGCAGGTTGTCCCCCTGCAGCCCATGGAGGTCCACAGTGGAGCAGATATCCACCTGCAGCCCATGGCGGACCCCATGCTGGAACAGGTAGATATGCCCTGTGGAGAGCCCACGCTGGAGCAGGCTTCTGGCAGGACCTGTGGCCTGTGGAGAAGAGCCCACGCTGGAGCAGGTTTTCTGGCATGACTTGTGACCCTGCTGGGAACCCACACTGGAGCAGTCTGTTCCTGAAGGACTGCACCCCATGGAAAGGATCCACACTGGAGCAGGTCATGAAGTACTGCAGCCTGTAGGAAGGACCCACGTTGAAGAGGATCAGGAAGGACTGTATCCCATGGGTTACACACTGGAACAGGGGAAAAGCATGAGGAGGAAGGAGCGACAAAGTGTTATGAACTGACTGCAACCCCTATTCCCTGTCCCCCTGGGCTGCTCAGGGAAGGAGGTTAGAAAAGAAATTGAGCCTGGGACTAAGGGAGGGGTGGGGCGAAGGTGTTTTTAGATTTGTTCTTATTTCTTATTATCCTACTCTGTTATTAATTGGCAATAAATTTAATTTCCACAAGTCCAGTCTGTTTTGCCTGTGATGGTAATTGGTAAGTGATCTCCCTGTCCTTATCTCAACCCATAAGCTTTTCATTGTATTTTTCTCTCCCTGTCCTGTTGAGAAGGGGGAGTGCTAGAGTGGCTTGGTGGTCACCTGACAACCAGCCTAGGTCAACCACAGGGCTGGATGCAGCCTGGGACATGTGGTTAGGAAATACTTAGGAAGTCATAGCCCAGGCGTGCACAAGGTACTTACATCCCCACAATCAAACACAGCCATGGATGAAAGCTGCCAAAAAGCCTAGCAGCTGGCTCTGGGAGAGGAGGCTGGTGAGATGGGCTCCCATGAGTCACCTGTCTGCAATGAAATGGACTGGGGAAGATTCACAGCAGGGCCAGAAAGCTGCAACATTTCTAACACAGTCTGCTGATGTGTTCCTCCTTCTTTTTATTGCTCCCTACTTATCTGTGTTTTCCAATTTATCTCTAATGCTGGTTTACCCAAACCATGAGGTAGTACTCCTGGAGAGACCCTGGCTGGGCTGATACTGTGATATGTTTTCATGGGCTGGGATGTCTAGGCAATTAAAGACTGATGGGAAATCAGTGGAACAACTTCACAGCCACATCCTGTCAAGATTTGATCTAAGCAATTGTACAAAAATTGAGAACAAGTATCTTCACATACATAATGCATGCTTTGATTTTCTGCTTGCTTGGCATCATTCTAAAGAAGCTGTTGAAATATTCCATCAACAAATGAAGATTTCAGCAGCAGCCTGAGATGGCACACTTAAGGAGAAGAAAGCAAAGCATGTGACACACTATATTTTCCTGAAGCCAAGTCCTTTTCTGCTCCTCAACATTCATGTGACAGATCCTGACCTATGAACAGTCCAACCCACTGATGAGGGCCCAAAGGCCAAGGTGATGTCTGGCCTAGTCGTGGACAATGCTGTCCAGGCAGCTGAACTAACAGCAGCACCTCCTGCATGCCCACAACAAGAAATCACCGCTGAGGCCAATGCTGTCTTTCCAAAAAAGAGCCAAAGTACAAGGCAGAAACTTTACATTTGTACAGGACTTAGGGAAAAAAAGAAGAGGGTTTGGAAGCCCAAGGAAGAGGAGCTACAGTCTCCTAAGAAAGAGGTTTAATTTCCATGTTGAAAAATTTCATTGGAACTCCAAAGTCAGTTAAAGTAATACTTTTTTTGCAGTGTCTAATAAAATAATAATGAGTAATAAGATAAGTTGCTTGATCATTTGAAAATAATTGAAAGATATGGTTTTTTAACAGCATGTTTGGGGTACCCTGTTCCAGAACACTACCCATGGATTGCTATTAGCACAGAGAGTCAAATCTTTCATTGATGGTAAATGGCATAGCCCCATTAACCCCACAGATTACATTGACCACACTGCTTTACCTCCTTCCTCCTGCCTTAGGGAAACCCTGTCTGATTTGCCCAACAAAGGATGCTTCAGCCTCAGAGGGAAAAACGCTAAGTTGATAATAGCCAAATCAAGTACAATATATCAAGTCCATGGTCTGCAGTTGATGCAGGTCTTTGCAACCAATCAGGATGTGCAAATGCCTCCATTTTACAAGGGAAGAAATGGTAGAGGGGTATAAGTGCCCATGGAGTCCCATGGCATAGGTGCCATGGAGCAGTTCAAGACCATTAACTGGAGCTAACATTTTAGGAGCTTCAGAGCTTGAAGTGCAGGATAAACGTTGGCAAGAAAGTATGGTCTTTAGGCCAGATGGCCTATGGTGTGACTATTTGTCATTTAGCAAAGAAAAGAGGTCTTTCCTGATGAAGGCACATCATGTCCTCAAGCATCCTATTTCCAAGCAATAGCAAATCTGTGCAGAGATCTTTGTTCAGTCTCTACCTTCAGGCCATTTCAAAGGATTTCCAGAAGAAACAACCACCATGAAAAAAAGTCCTAGTCATTGCGTGGTCATGCTCCAGAAACAAACAGGGAGTTTTGTTCTCTTTTTTTGGACAGACATTGAGAAAATGTTATCATATATATCCTTGCAAGGGTATGAAGCTGAACACTTGACTTCAGAAACTAGAAATTCCTTGCCAAGGGAAATGAACTGAGTGCCTTTTGCTTTTGGGAAGCTGAGAGCAAAAGCTGGGGTTTTATTTTATTTTTGCCTGATATGTTGTCTTCAGTGTGTGAATGAAAGGCATATGGAGGAATAGCTGTTCCCTATCAGGGTAGGAGAAGATAAACCCTTAGACTGAGTCTTTCTGTGACAAACATCAGGAGGTGGAGATCAGGATTGATTACAGAGGTCTCAAAGGCCTTATAAAGAACCAGGTGTCCCAACCCTATTGACCATCAGTAAAAAATGCGTATGAAAAATTGTTTTGAGAATCTTCCTTTGCTTCCTATGAATGAGGCAGTCCCAGACATCCATTGCAGCACAGAAAATTACAAACACAAAAATATGTTAATGCTGGAGACTTAAAACTTTAAAGACTCCAAGGGTTATTTAAATATAACACTAGCTTCAAACCCAGTACACCTTCTGCTATATCCCAAGAGTGAAATAAAAAGAAATGAACACTGCTGAGAAGTTTAAAGCATTGCTCTGTTTAAATTTATCCTGAAGAGAATGCATTCTTTAAGGTTGGTTTAATCACCAGACCAGCCAGGAACAACAAAGGAGTAGAAAAATGAGTTATCCAAGCTGCTAGCAAAAACCTGCTCCAGACATTGTGAGACTGGCAGGTGTTGACCTATAACAGGTTCACAAGAAGTTTTTGAACTATAGGCCTCCCATGCAGAACTGGCAAAACATTTATAGTGCTGGTGATAGCCCAGAAAAACATGGGGAAAACCATGACCTGGCAGTGATGAACAGTGCAAGCATCATAAGGAAAATAGACCATCCCTCTCACCTCCTAAAATAATTTGAGCTAGCTGATGAAATGGAGACTGTTGCTACAGGAAGCAGCTGGAGCCAGAGTAAGCAAAAGGTAAGGGCATGAGGATCTCAGATATCTATTGTGTGATGCTATTTTGAAATCAACATCAGACCTTTTGCTTGAGTTTAAGCACTCCTTACTAGATGATCTCTAAGGCAGAGATGGGGCATACATCTGTCTAGTTCTGGCCTCATACAGCTCTGGAAGCACTTGAGGTGATCACTACCATATTCAGATGGGAACAGGTTCCTGCCTGAAAGCAGCAAATACTCAGTACAAGATCCCTAGCAATCTCCAGAGGTTCCCTATTTTGCCTCGGTTTATTTAAGCTGTGGATCTCTCTGCACCTGTATGAGATTGATTTGTATCAGCTGTTCAGGGATGTAAATGCTTCAGGGTAAGCAGGGAGTAGCACTCTCATTCAGCCTGCATTAAGGTCCCTCCTCACTCTTGTCATTTGACGCACTCAAGGTGTGTGCAGCACAGGCTGGCTCACACATTCTGTCTCACAGAAATGCTGTAGCGAACTTAGCTGTGCTCCCAAAGCCAAAGTATGGTTGGTCCATGTAAATGCTTGCAGTTGCCAAGCAAACCTATTTCCTCTCATAAAAATAAAATCCACGTCAAACTTGCTTCCCAGAAGACCCTCTTGACAGCAACTAATTATTAATCTCATCCACATTACCCCAATCTCCTCTTTGTCTCTCCATTATTTTTGCTACATCTGATAGCACTTGCAAGGTCATTCCACTCACCATCTGCATACATGCAAAATGTTAGCACATCCCAGACTCTGGAAACTCATCCACTGTTTCCAGATTTGCTCCTGCAGGAACCAGATCTAGCTGGAACCACTCTGAGAGTGTTTGCTTGTGTTGGGAGGAGTTGGACTAGATGAGCTCCTGAGGTCCTGGGCAAAATTGCTTTCCTTCCAATTGAAATTATTCTTTTATTAGTTAAGAATGAACCTCAGTGAGCTGGACTGTCCCCTCAGCCATTGTTTTTGGACCTGTGTTGGGGCCTACTGATGAAAATGTGTTTGTCTGTAATAAACACAAAATATTTCCTCTTGCTCTGATACATGAACAATCTCCTGATCCATTCCAAAGACAGGCAAGGCAAATATGCAGTTTGAGTGAATGTGCCTTTTCTCCACTGTATATAATAAATTCCATAGTAATTCAGTATACTTGATCACTACAATGTCTCTTTTACTCACTGCTCTCATAGACCACCTTTCTTGTTTTCTTAAACCCTGCCAATCCTAGCCATGCACACATTGTAATGTCTCATTTTTATTGACTGCTTTCTCTGTACAATTTTTTCAAGTTTTTATGCAGTTTTAAAATTTTTAACCTTTTTTCTATTATTATTATTTTTCTTTGATACCTTCATATTCCACCTAAGCAGGAGGGTTTGGGCTAAAGTTTTCACTGGCCAGAGCTGTGGTACCAGTGTGCCAAATAGTATATTGCGTGATAGCTGGTGTGAGCACTACTCCTTGATCATAACCAGGCTGTAATGATTTTTGATCTTACAATCTTTGGATCATAACCAGGCATTAATCCCTGGATCCTGGGCCTGCACTACCTTCCATCCTAATTGCTGATAGAGCTCAGAAAAGAAGTACAATACAGCAGCGCCTTTGCCTTTGCTCACTTTTAGTTTCTGTAATTGTACTCCCAGGATATTTTACTTCTGGTCTTACTAACACCTGGAGTCTCCTGAATCAAAGGAGGCTTTTCTCCATGCATTGCAGATTAGTGCTGTAGGGGCAAATTTGCCCTGCCTTGGGATAGAAGTGCTGCTTACCCTGCCTAGCCTGGCAGTGCCTTCATCTTCTCCCACCACGCCCTTTGCCCAAAGAGCAGGCAGGGGCTGCACAGTTTCCACTACTGACACTCTCACAGGGAAGGGCAAGACAAAAGCTCTGTCCTTGGGATGAAAGCAAGAATGCACAAATGGATGTACAGCCTGAGATGGTAATGAGCAGGGAACAGATTCCTATTTCTGCTCCTGCCATAGCAGTCCACCAGCAAGGCTGTAGGAGCCTCTACAAGTCCCCATGCTTCTGATTCTCCTTCTGATTCTCTTCCCACTCTTTCCTTCCTGCATGGATGGTGAGTTGTGCAGCATCCAGGCACTGAAACCCCAGGCTCAGCCAGGTGGGTGGAAGGATCCAGGACATAAAGACCAAGATGGAGAATTTGACTGTGTTCAAATTTATATTACATTGCGCAGAACAAGAGAAATGCCTTCCCCTAAGACAACCCATGTTTTGTTTTTGTGGGATCTAGGAGTTGTGGGAAACCTGCCAAAGAAAAAAGCATCTCCTCTCCATTTTCTCTGCCCCTGCCTCCCTCCCCCCAAACCTGGATGAAGTGAGTTGGAAGGTTTCCATAGTTACACAGTACCTTCCTTACATTAAAAAAAAGGAAAAATAATACCTTGGGGACTGTGAAAAAAAAAAAAAAAGTTTGTTAATATTCATATTATCCAGTATGCCCACTCCCAGTTGACAATATTGAAATTCAGTAAGCTGTTTAGCAGAGAAAGGCTGCTAGTGATAATCCCTTGAATGCCCTGTTCATTTGTGGGTGGCAGACTTTGACTCTAGAGGTATTTCAAAGATGCAACCCAAAGCATTCTATGATTCTATGTGTCTATCAGCAGCACTCCACTGCCAGTCTGGTGCTGCAAGTGCCTAAAAAGATAATGGTCAGCATTTTCCCAGATTCCTGCTCAGCAGCACATTAAGCAGTGACATAAGAGCCTCTTGTGGGATCCCATTACAGCCCATCACCAACACAAAAAACACCATTTCAGAATCCAGTGAGGGAAGTCTAGCAGCGAAATTACACTAAATGAAGATGAGGCAAGCTCCTCACCTTGCTCTGTTTTCTATTTAACACTGAACTTTGCAGGCTACATTGTACTAACAAGGCGAAGAGATGCTAGTCGATAGCAAACTATTTGTAAGGAAAAGTGGGTTGATCCAGGAGTTTTCCATCTCCCTTACAAACATCACACATGCTCTGTACTGGTGGAAGTGAACAAAAGAAAACTATTTGAATTACTCTGGGATGAGGCCAAAATGTTCCAGAATATCCCAGATATCTTTAGGAATGTTAGACATTGTGGTGTAATAAAGTACCCCATTTTTTTCAGTGGATGCCCTATGTCGCATTACTTGTTAGGAAAAACAAAATCATATCACCATTTATGAACAACAGAAGTGAAATTATGACGTTGATGCATGGTGGCTGCTCTGCAGATAATGCTGAATCCTTTTTTTTTTCCCATCGAGGGCAAGGATGCAAACTCTGCATATATAGCACCTCCCTGAATCTGCTACAGATTTTCCCATGTGCTGAGCAAAGGGGTCACCTGAGATCTGGCTGCTCAGCAAAAACCTGACTGCAGGAATGGCCTAGCTCACCCCACAGTCCATGGCTCTGTGTCCTGATAGACTGTCTGCAAGCTGCTGGCCTAGCAAAAGACTATCCCAGAGCTGTCTCCTTGCAGCAGACCTGCTGCTTCCCATTGCCAGAGGAGCTGCAGCACCGCATTGATGCCCACTACCAGGACCTGCCCTGAGCAAGCTGAGAGCCCTGAGGTCTCCCTGGGGTCACCCTGCCTCAGGGTGCAAAAGGAATGCCATAGCCACTCCAGAAGAGCCACTACAATGCTCATCTGGCCAGATGCTGGCTCAAGGAGGAAGGGGGGTGCAGGAGCTCCTTCCTGGCACTGGATGACAGGATCCAGGCTGCACAAAAACCTGCCATGCACTAAGTAAGACCTGCAAAGATTCCAGTTATGGACTCAGGTGGGGACTCTCCGACCCCATCCCAGCCTTGGAAAAGCTTCAGAACAGACCTGCTCACTCATAAGGGCAGAAAACACATGGCTATGTAGCATAAGACTTTTTCACTATTCCTTTTCTCAATGTAGGTCTTGGTGACCACCCGCAGCAAGCACTGTGAGCTGGATGGATATCAAAGATGCATCTCCCTGTCCTGTGCCATGCATGTGCATGTGATAACTAGGCCATTGCAATTGCATTTATAATGCTGGGGATTCAAGGAGCTGAGCACAGCAGCGGAGCAGGGCAAGTGTGGAGTAATTGCTGGAGGTGACTTAGACATTAGACTTAGATTTACAATTTCAAGAAAGGCACAGCATTGAAGGAGCTGTCCAGATGAAATGCGGCTGGATGCCAGGAATCTATCCCACAGGGAGTTCCCTAAGCCTGCAACCTTGGATGTCGGCAACGTCAGGGGAGCCTGGTGCACTGGCTCTAAGGGGAGTTGCCCAGAGGGAGGAGTGGTGTGAAGACACCACGGCCAAGCTCTGTGATAAAGGACTCAGAAGAGGACCACGGCACCGATAAGCTGCATAATTGATACCCTGAGCCAACAAACAGTCATGATTTTGACAAAATGCTGTCCTTTTGGTAAACTTTGCTCATTATAATATCATTATAATACCAAAACACACCTCCATCCCAAAACCTACCCACCTCTAAGGTGAGACCACTCCTCACTGAGCCTGCGCTCTGAATTTTTCTGAGCCTGTACCTTTAAAACGAAGCGAGAAAGTTTTACACCAATCGTAAAAAAAGTATGTATGACTAGAGTCCCTCAAGCTCCACCTGAAAGGTAAAAGTACTATAAATTGGCCTAAGAGAGAGGGGATGTTAGGGAAGATACCATTGTGTACTACTCTGACCTCTGGGATCAGTCGACGGGCTGAGCCTCTCTTCCCCCCCATCGGGACGCCTTTGGGTAAGAATCTAACACTTGGTTATACCAAGTGCACCCCCACCCCACCCCCCCCCCCCGCGCGAAACTTAGAAACCTCTATAGAGTCGCTTTAGGTCTTTTGATGCATCTGTACTATCCAAAGCTTTGGTATTTGCATGTGCCTTGCAGTCAGTGAATTTATCACTGGTAATCCAAAGAACCTGTGTGTCTGTTGCTTTAATAAATTGCTTTGATTTATTGGTCTAGCGTGATGGTGGTCATTGAACACAACCAGATGCTTTAAGTGTGGCCATGACAGTTCATGCAGCACGACTAGACGAAAGGTGCCTACATTATTTGTGAATCCGTAATCATGATAGCTCTGTGCACTGAACGTGACTGGACTTATAACGATAAATTGGGTACCTTCCAAAGCCTCTCTTGACGCAACAGCAAGGAATGACAAATACAATACCAACAGGTCCCAGGGTGCCCAGTAATGTGGGCCACCAACAAAGCTCCCCTGTGCCTGAGGCCATTGCACAGCAGAGAGCAGCTCTAGCTCTGCCATCCAACAGCACCAGGGAGCAAAAGCACCTGGTAGAGCCGCTGTGGGACGTGGGTTGACCCATAGGGCAGCAAAGCTACCCAAACAGCCCTTGACAAAGAGAGAAGCAGCAGCGGCATGAAGGGAGGGACTACAGGGCACCTATGGACACAGGAGGAGAAACACAGAAGTCCAAAAGAGGAGGGAAAAATGTGGAGAAATATCAACATTGCTATTTGGAATGAGTAGGATGGAGACAAGAGGGAGAAGGCTGGCAAGTCTGGTGCAGAGCTGAATGGTTGCTTTGGAGGAGGACCGGACATGCTCAAGTGAAAAGCCTGTTAGGGGCATGCAGTGGCTTCACAGACTGCCCCCACCCTGTCATGCTATCAGATAGGAGGACACTAAATTGAGATGAATGAAAAGCACTCGCACGAGAAAAGCAATATTAGTTAAAATGTCTTATCATGCATTTAGTTAATTAGTAAGTGAATTACTTTAATGCTACACAAAATATGCAGCTCTGTTTAATGAGCTGCTAAAATGCTCTCTGGGCAAACTTTAATAATATCACTGTTCTCACAGAGGGAAACTGCTGCAGGGGAAAATGCATTAGTTCGCACCTAAAATGTTCTAACTGACAGCTCGATGGCTATTATCTTTAGGGCACATGGTAGTCAATTTCATTAACATGAAATGTTAAAATATTTATGCTTATCACTACTGTGCAGTCTCCAGGGCAGACTGCAAGCCCAGTTGAGCTGGTGACAGAGAAGGCAAATTCCAGGATAGGTTAAATAAAGTCAAGCCCTGCTTTTTTTTTGCTTTCTGTCATAGCGCACATTTCCTAGGCCTCAGACCTGGAAACCACCTCACGCCTTCCCTGGGACTCTCTCCAGCAGGCCTATATCCCTTCCATGATGAATGCCCCAGCTCAGACACAGCTCTCCAGCCCACAGCTGAGTCAGAGCAAATAGCAAAACCCCATTGACTATACACATGCAAGGAGGACAACTGCCTGTGATACATCCGTGTGAGGCGTGCCTTATCCATGACAGCACAGTTGCCTCCTGTTTGGCTTGTGATTGGCTGTGGCTCACGTCACTTCAGTAGGTCGCTGTCGTGGTTTAGCCCCAGCCAGCAACTAAGCACCACGCAGCCACTCGCTCACTCCCCCTACCCCGATGGGATGGGGGAGAGAATTGGAGGAGTAAGAGTGAGAAACACCCCTGGGTTGAGGTAAGAACAGTTTAATAATTGAAATAAAGTAAAATGGTAATGATAATAATAACAATATAATAATGATACTAGTAATATACAAAGCAAGTGATGCACAATGCAATTGCTCACTACCCACTGACCGATACCCAGCCAGTTCCCGAGCAGCCATCACTGCTCCCCGGCCAACCCCCCCCAGTTTATATACTGAGCATGACGTCATATGGTATGGAATAGCCCTTTGGTCAGTTTGGATCAACTATTCTGGCTGTGCCCCCTCCCAGTTTCTTGTGCACCTGGCAGAGCACGGGAAGCTGAAAAGTCCTTGACTAGCATAAGCAGTACTTAGCAACAACTAAAAAACATCAGTGCGTTATCAACATTATTCTCATGCTAAATCCAAAACACAGCACTATGCCTGCTACTAGGAAGGAAATTAACTCCATCCCAGCCAAAACCAGGACAATAATATAAATATATTATTATATTATTGCAATTGTGCATTTGTGCAATTTAGTATGTATAATACACACACACATGCATACTAGATAACGCAATGCATCCAACATGAATGTGCAGACCACCTGGCTTCCAACCAGCAAATCCTGTGATGAACAGCAACTACTCAGTGAGCTGGCAACAGCTGTGTGTTAGTGCCTTGACCAAGTGAAATGAACCTGGGTCCATTCCTCCTGGCCACAGGTGGGGCTGGGGTCCATGGTTGGTGTAAAACCCACCCAATTTCACCAATAAGAATAGTGGTGTGCCAAGCAAAGCCAGCTGGGAATCCAACCAACATGGTTGCACCAGATGTGAGCACTGGACTGAAGACAGGAGCTAAGCACGCTGCGAGCAACACCTGCTGTCACACCACTGAGATCAATTTTCCATTTTCCTTGACATCCCCATCTCTGCTGGGCCCCAGCGCTGGTCACTTGGGAGCCCATGTGCTCCTAGGGCTTGGTGCAGAAGATGGAAGCAGCTGCCTGCACCAACCTGCCCCTCTGCCAGTTGCCACCACGCTGCCAGACCCTCCTCTCTCATGGATGCTCATCCTGTGGTAGTCCCTGCATGAAGGGTGCATGAGATATCACGATACAGTGCCATATTTTGGTCATTTGCAGACTCCCTTCTTGAAGGCACTAATCTCAACAGGCTCTAGTCTAGAATTAGTCCTCTCTCTGTCTCAGTAACACCAGGCACCATGTACTGTATATTGCAAATGCTGCTTACTGTTTTCTGCTACATCCAAAGAAAATTAAACAGCACACAAACTGTTACAGTTTGAGTGTCACAAACAATGTTACACAGCCACTCTCAGGTTCCCAGCATTTGTCATCCAGGCTGCTTGGCAGGAATTCACATTAACAATATATTACAGTTTAATAGTATTTATTATTATTTATTAATTATTATTAATTATTATTAATAATATTACGCAATACTATGCCCAGGTGGCCAAGAAGGCCAACAGCACCCTGGCTTGTATCAGGAATAGTGTGGCCAGCAGGAGCAGGCAAGTGATTGTCCCCCTGTACTGGGCGCTAGTGAGGCCACACCTGGAATCCTGTGTCCAGTTTTGGGCCCCTCAGTACAAGAAAGACACTGAGGTGCTGGAGCACATTCAGAGAAGGGCAACAAAGCTGGTGAAGGGGCTGGAGCACAGGCCTTCCAAGAAGCGGCTGAGGGAACTGGGATTGTTTAGCCTAGAGAAGAGGAGGCTGAGGGGAGACCTTATCGCTCTCTACAGCTACCTGAAAGGAGGTTGTAGTGAGGTGGGTGTTGGTCTCTTCTCCCAAGCAGTTAGCGATAGGACAAGAGGAAATGGGCTCAAGCTGTGCCAGGGGAGGTTTAGGCTGGAAATTAGGAAAAATTTCTTCACGGAAAGAGTGGTCAAGCATTGGAACAGGCTGCCCAGAGAGGTGGTGGAGTCACCATCCCTGGAAGTGTTCAAAAAACAGGTAGATGTGGCACTTGGGGACATGGTTTAGTAGGCATGGTGGTGTTGGGTTGATGATTGGACTGATGATCTTAGAGGTCCTTTCCAATCTTAATGATTCCTAGTTTTTACCTTCATTATAAATAATCCAGCCACCAAGCCAGGAAACATGAAATTGCTACCCTACCTTAATTGGTTTAGTGGTGGACTTGGTAATGTTAGGTTAACGGTTGGACTGGATGATCTTAAAGGTCTTTTCCAACCTAAATGATTCTATGATTCTATGATTCTATGATAATTAAAAAAAAAAAATCACATTTCCTCCATGAGAGAGACATTACCACTGTAGGAAAAAGCAGTTCATGACATTGCAATCCACAGCTGTTGGGGCGGGGGAGAGGTACAATAAAGTTCGCACAGGCAACATTAAATCTGTTCCTGCTAAATCCTGAGTATTGATTTTTGCAGTGGCAATCATTTTCCTTTAATGTTGTTTCCTGTTATATATTTTATTGAGCCAGAGTTTATCCCAGGCCAAATCCCTACGGATCCCATCTCCTGTGGTTATTTCCCCTATGACAGATTGGAAATGGCTGGAAAGCATGCCTGTTTGAACTATAATTTAAAATTTCCATTTTAATTGTACCAGTGTAAAAACCTGAAGGGCGGGTTTATACATCAGGTGTGGATATGGGCACCTGGCTCCATCCAGAGAATTACAAATGCTGAGGAGCTAAATGCTGGACCTCAAATTCTGCAAGGGTACCGGTGAGTTTCTTGGGGCACCCACTAACTCATCAGCCACTGTCTCACCTGCACAGAAGTCCTTACTGCACCTCTCACTTGTTAAGGGCAAGCAACCGCTTTCTCCTGCAAATCTCTGCATTAATCTGCTTAGTGTAATTAAGCAAACCCCCAGATTCAACTAGAAGTGATAGTTAAGACTTCTGCAGATGTTAAAACAAATGTCCTGCTGATTTTAATGTGTGCCTGACACCAGGCGCTTCTGCAAGAATGCTTGTATCTGTTCCCTTGGTTTGGTCATTTGCCTGACCCTGGTAGGCCTGTACTCAATTAAAATGTAGCAGAGCCATCATGAGAGGAGGCAGCCCAGGAAACAGCTGACATCACAGGGCATCTCATTGAAAGTCACCCAATTTCCATGCCCTTGCCCTCCTACCCCTGTTTAAAAGTGTCACAGTGACTTTCCACAGGGAAAAAGGCATCTCAGTGAGATTAAGGAAAAAAACCCTAATTCTTGACATTTGCTGTTCTTGACTGCTCCAGCAATCATGGAGCCTTTCTTTTTTTTCCTTTCCATTCACTTTGATCCTGGTCCAAAACTACTTCTGCCTCTTAACATGGATTTCAGTGCTTCCATTTCTACTTTCCTTTCAATATCCGCCCAAACACAGCACACATACATCAGTCCACGTGCACAACCACAGGAGCTGCTTCTTAGGACTTTGGTTCCCAAGAAAAGTGACAACCCCAGTTCCACATTCAGTCTGTCCAATGTAGGGAGACTTACATTCCTCACTTTTACATAGTGCAAGTAATTTAGGTTTGACAATTGCACAGGTTTTTTGCTGCCATGATCACAGTGTTATTGGTTGCAAAACCTAGTCTGCATTTGCAAAAGCTGCATCAACTGGACCCTTCTTAACAGCCGATTTTATTCCTAAATTCCATTAGAGCTTGGGGATGCACCATTTGGTCCCAGCCACACTGACCTCCTCCTTATTTTAGCTTGCTCTTCCACTTCTTATTTCCATGAGTTGCCTATGTTGGGTACTTCTGATACTTGAGAAAACAAAGCAATACCTTTTGGAACCTTCCTTTTTCTAAGGCTGTTAGCTGCAGTTACATCACAGCCATGGTCTCAGCTATTTCTTGAACAAGCCCTGCACTGAAAGTGCAAAGTGATGGCTGTTTATTAACAGTAGTTATAAGTGGTGTTTTACAGAGCATTTGTCCCACATTGCAATGTATAGAGGATGTAAAATCTGATCCCAGCTGTTTACAGCCTGTGTATCTGAATCATCACTGTAGGTTATTCTAAGGGTCATCATTATAGTTGCTTTTTTAGAAAAAAGAAAATAAGTCTAGAGGAATTATGCCTAAGGCCCCTATCTCAGCAGGTTCCCTCTTGTTTTTTTCCTTTAATGTTTTTTTCTTCTCTAGCCGAAGACATGACAGATGTTATTAAGTTTATTTCGTGTGAGATTTCAGGGAATAATCACAGTGATCTGAGTCTCTCTTTTGCTAGTTGCTAATGCAAACATTGTTTCGGGTTTGGTTAATTAAATGGAATTATTCTAAGATCAGCATTTACCTTAAGAGCACTAAAAGCTTCTTTCTGAATAAATGATAGCTATAAATACTGGAAATGCCCAACATATATTTTCCTTGGGAATACACGGTATTTTGCTCTGAGCACTTACGATGAACTTTACCTTCCAAAATGCTTCAAGAAATACTTTCTACTCAGCTGCAGGACTCATCCTCCCTTTATTCTCCCATTGCTTCTATCCAGAGCTGTGCAACTAATTGTTTTTTCATTTCCCTGGCAGTTAAGAAAAAGAAACAATTTCCATTACTATTTTTGTTTTTAACTGAGGTCCCTAAAAGTTAAAAATACATTTCACATTGGCCAATGAAGTTTAGCTGAAACAGGGCTAAAAACTACAAGTTGACAGGAATATAAATTTGCATTAAAAATCCAATGCAGTGCTTTAAAAAAGGCAAGATCAACATTTTCTGAGCTGCTGTGAGCAATCTGGTGAAATGGCATAGACATAGGACATTTTTGTGTCAGCTGAATCTGATTTGTTGCTTTCTGATACTTATGAACCAATTGCACTTTCTTCACCCTACAGGTTGTGGACTGCTGCTCTGGCCACAGACCCCATGTTGTGCTGAGCAGACTGCATGTTCTCACAGTGTCTTGTCCTGAAGAGATTTATTAACTGCATTGAGCAAAGACCTTGTAATTAAGGATCCAATTAGGAAAGACGACTGGTGTTGGTCTACCTTTGCTCTCAGCAAAATCCTGCTAGCTGCAACACATTTTGAAAATCCTTTCCAGTGCTAATGCTTATGAGCTTGATATTTCACTACACTGAGGAATGCTTAGTCCTATTCAAAACTCACACTTGAATTCTGCTTGCATTGGCCTGGGGTGTTGCTTTGTTCCTCAGACATATCCTGGACAATATCTCATAGGATTTTCATGGATTTTGCTACATGCAGACATACACAGGCTGAGTAGCCATAGGTTCCTATTAAAATCATCAGCAATCAGGCCCTTAAAGTACAGTACGGCTGGCAGGGTCTAGTCTTTACATCCCAAAAGGGTTTTATAACATGAAGTTAATTGTATCTGATGTTTCAACTCCTCTGTTTTGTAGAGCTCATAATGAGAGTCTGGCAAAGAATTTGTTCTGAATAATTTGTTGCATGAATTCAACCTCTTTCCCAGATGACAAAAGCCATTAATAGACTGAAATTCCTTCAATATATTCAGTGCTGCCTGAATGAATGGAAGTATGTTTTTCCCCAGCTTGCCCTTCTTGGTTGGGAGGTCAGTTATAAAAACGATACTGCCAGTTCGCAGCTAGTTCAGCAACTTTTATCTTTGTTTGGTAGGGAGGGTCAGCCAGTCCTAGCTGGCCACACTACTCCAGCATAGTTTTAGCATCTGTCAGAATGTTTTAATGCCCTCTCCCTGCTGGCTTCTATCCTACAAACCAACCTGCAGATAGTAATGATTGTCAGATAACTCCATAAAACTGAGCTTGGGACACAAGTATTCCTGCTCCAGAGGCAGCCAGATGCCTCCCACCAACACTGGGGAGTCACAGAACTTTTTAGAATTTGGACAGGTATGTGCAGAGGTGTTTGGCTCCACCTCCACTTGTACATTGGAAAATGCAGCAAGGCTGGCAGCTGCCGCATGGCCATCAACAACATGTTGCATTTTCCCAGGAGGCTGGGATGAGTGGTACACACCAAGCAGCAGCTAGGGGTGGGACATTGCTGGTCACATCTTATCAAGCCAGCTAGAGGCATATTCTGGAGCTGTGGAGCTCAGAGTGTTCCCCACACCATGAACAGTTTGAAGTGCAGATAGCCCTGCTTTGAACGAGTGGGCTGTTAAGATTCCACACTGGTTTCATTCCCAGATAGAGAAATGCTTGTCTAACAGGTTCCTTCAAATAAGTCAGGAGCTTTCCTGCCTCATTGGCCCAGCTCTGGGCACCACAATAACAAAAATAAAAAAAAAAAAATTCTGCAGAGACCAGCAAACCCTCTGTCCCTGTGGAAAGCTGAGAGAGGCACGGCTGGCTGTGCCCAGCAAGAGCACTTTACTGTCAGAAAAATGCTGGTACAGGAGTCAGCATGCTGAAACCACCCCCTGCAACCTCCCCCAGAACCCCAAACACCCATGTGATTTTCCAACATAAGTGATCTAGGTGGTAGTCCATGGTTGGGTAACAAACAGAAGTTCACACCCAGAGGGACACTGCCCTGTTTTCCCACGCAAAAGCAACCAGAATTTCTGTAGGAACTGCTGTTTTCTACCTGCTTTGGGGGCAATATGAAGCACAAGCAAGAAGGAGCAGTGTCAGTTTCTAGGGAGAAAGGTTCCTGACAGAGCAAGCATGTTCAAGCAGGGCTGGCTGTACTAAGCTGACACAATGCCTCCAAGTTCAGCTGCATCCACACTCTCTTAAAATCAGCCTGAAATCACAACCTCAAATCTCATGTCATCCAATCCAGCATCTAAGCATTACTTTGCTCTTAGGGTAGAAAGACACCTGGAATTCAGTCTGAAGTTGGCTGCAAGTAAAACTTGCCAGAACTGCAAAGTCAACCCTAGCCGATGGCAGACAAGGGGTGGGGTTTTTTCTAGGCTATGACAGATAATATCCAAAATATCTTAATAATAAGTCCTGCTGGACAGAACAGGTGGGCATTTTTCCTCTCTCGGTGCACACCTAAGTTCAGCCTTGGGTTATAGGTAAGAATTCAGTAGTCTTGCTTTGTCCTAGGATTCTTAATTTAGCCCTGGAACAGCTTATCAGAGTCAGGGATCTCCATCCCTGGAGATTTTCAGAATTTGTCTGGGCCTAGTGCTGGTGACAGCAGGGGGTTGGACTGGAAACCGTCAGTGTCCCTTCCCACCAGAACTGCTGGAAGGCTATAACTAAACAGAAAGGCCTCTCTTTCCCAGTGAAGACACTGCCATACCCTGAAATGGCTGCTTCCAGGCTATCAGTGCAAGGGGACAGCCCATTCCTGCTTCCATTGCAAGGAGCACAGAACAGTGTTCCCTCCCTCGTCTCCATCCTGGCTTTGCTCATGGGGAACAGTACAAACTCTTGGAGAACCAGAAGATCATTTCAGCTGACAGCAAGGAGAATGAAGTGATTACCTGGCCAAGATGCAGGTGTACCAAATGTTCCTTAGAAAAAAACCAAGCCACTTCTTCCAGTTTGGCCTTCTTAGAGTCACAGGGGAGCCAGTGCAGGAGGCAAGCTGGGGAGCAAACCTTGTACATCACTTCCCAAATGGCAAGGCTCAGGGTCTTGGGTGGTACCTCAGTGTCAGTTTCTGCTCTTCTTACAGTGCCTGCTCCCATTGGAGGCACTGGTGAGACCCCAGCTCCCCCCAGGGCAGCTCATCCTCTGCATTCTTGCCTTGGGAAAGTAACCCCATCACAAGCAACAGGGTGTCTCTTGAGCATCTCAGTTCTTGTCTCTGCTTGCTGCAGTATAGCACTGGAGGAATTGCCAAATTTATAGTCAGGGACTTGTCCCATTTCAGCCACTGATTTTGGTATGACTAAGGCTCAGTGATTTTGTTACCTGCTCTACCTCTGTCTTAGAATCATCAAATCATAGAATATCTTGAGTTGGAAGGAACCCATAAGGATCACTGAGTCCAACTCCCTGCTCTTCACAGGACTACACCATATAACTAAGAGCATCATCCAGATGCTCCTTGAACTCTCACAGGCTTGGTGCTGTGACCACTTCTGTGGGGAATCTGTTCCAGTGACTGACCACCCTCTCAGTGAAGAACTTTTTCCTAATGTCCAATTTGAACTTCCCCTGACACAGCTTCATTCCATTTCCTCGTGTCCTATCAGGTCACCAGAGAGAGGAGATAATCACCTCCCCATCTGCTGCCCCCCTTGAGGAAGTTGTAGACTGTGATGAGGACACCCCTCAGCCTTCTCTTCTCCAAGCTGAACAAACCAAGTGACCTCAGCCACTCCTCATATTCCTTTCTTTATACAAATTTTACAAATGCTTGATTTGTTCTTTCAACTACCATGCATTAAGCTGACACTTTCATGTCTTGTTTCTAGTATGCCCATCAGGTCTCTCCCTCCCAAGTAGTAACAGCCAGCTGTCAACCCATAACTATAACTTTATACATGAAGATAGGACTGTTCCTTCCCTGTTGTATCACTTCATATCTGCTTTCATCGGGTCCTGCAGTTTTCCTTGCTCCTCTAAGAAATTATTTATTTTTGAACACAATTTCAAAACAGTGTTTCCTTGCATGATTTTTGATTAAAATTTTAAAGTCTTTGCTTTTTCTTTCTTTTTTTTTTTTTAACTGACCACCCTCCAAATAAAACAACACTGAACAGAAGAGAACAGATGTGACTTTGTGAAACATTTGGTGAGAGAGGATTGATAGAAATATTTTCTGACCCCCATCAAACCTGACAAAGAGGGCTAAGAGAAATTAGCTGTTTAATGGAGTTGATCTTTTGGTGGTAGAGAAAATGCGGCTAATGAAAGCAATTTCTTAATAAAGGTAGTTTCTTGTAGAACAGCCTGCCACCGTGTCTTGTTTGAACAATTACATGGTGTTGCACTAAGTAAGCACTGCTATCTAAACAGCTCAGTGCCATAGCATTCATGTTCTGATACCTTCCAAACCATTGCACAGAGGCATTATAATTAACCTTAGTGATCCACCATTATCCAAACAGCAATCTTTTTTTTTAACTTCTTTTTCTAGAGGCTTCCTATTTATCTGTTTTACCCCATGGCCATGTGGTTAAGAGCAAAGGTTAGGAAATTATGCTCAGCTCCTTTTGACAGGAAGAGAGGCCACATTCTCTCAGGGCAAATAGGGCATTAAGGCTCCTTATAGGCCAGTGGAAAATGGAATTTCCACCTACTACAGGTAGTTTCAAAAGCAAAGGTAGAAAGAGAATCAGGATGATTTTTCATCTGCTGCCCCCAGGACTGATAATTCAGTTTGTCACAGTGACTTGAGGAGGAGAACAAAAAAAACATTAAGTCTTTCCATCTGACTGAGCTTTACAAAATGCATCCATTGAAGGTGTGAGAGGGTCTGAAAGTACGTGATGCTGTTTGCTGTGCAGTATTCATGGATGGCTATCTCATTTCTTCTCTCCGCAGTAAGTTCATTTCACCTAGTGCATGAATTTCTTAGCAACATTCATCTTACACTTACCCAACTCCCTACTACACACAGCTGATAATATGGTTTCTAAAAAACCAAAAAAGCCCAATGATACTTTAAAACTACTGAGAGGGGTGAGTCATCTCTTTAATTTAGGCCATGGTACTCTCTGAACCAATAACTTCTTTAGCTCAGAGAGAAACCAGGGCTGCCTATACCATCTCTCTTCTCTTCTGTGTTTCAAACTGCATGAAGAAACTCACTCCACATGGCTCCCACACTTTGCTGCTCTGCTCACTTCAGACCTGACCACACTGCAACTATTTCTCATCTCAATTATTTAATGCTCCCTTTTTCCTCATAAAAGTTCATATTAACCCAGTTTCTTCACAAAAGAAAAATGACCTTCCTTGCAGATCTATGAGGTGCTAATTAGCAGTCATAGCTGGGTGTTTGCAGCAGACATGCTTCTCCTGTCTCCAAAGCCTTAGCACTGTAGAGAAAGTAGAATAGAATAGAATAGAATAGAATAGAATAGAATAGAATAGAATAGAATAGAATAGAATAGAATAGAATAGAATTTCAGTTGGAATGGACCTACAGTGATCATGTAGTCCACCTGCTTGACCAATTCAGGGCTGACCAAGAGTTAAAGCATATTATTAAAGAATATTATCCAAATGCCTCTTAAACACTGACAAGCACAGGGCATCGACCACCTCTCTAGGAAGTCTGTTCCAGGGCTTGACCATGCTCTCCGTAAAGAAATGCTTCCTAATGTCCAGTCTAACCCTCCCCTGGTGCAGCTTTGAACCATTCCCACATGTCCTCTCACTGGATTCCAGGGAGAAGAGATCAGCATCTCCCTCTCCACTTCTCCTCCTCAGGAAGCTGTAGAGAGCAATGAGGTCACCCTCAGCCTCCTTTTCTCCAAACTAGACAAGACCCAGAGTCCTTAGCCACTCCTCATAGGACATGCCTTCCAGCCCAGATGGGAACGCAACACTGCATTAGGAAACTGGAAGTTTGCCCTGCTGGATTCCCCATCTGCTCTTTGTCTAGAAGACTGAAAACAAGTGTTTCCAATCAAAATACAAAAATGAGTTCCAATGAGCCATCCCATTTCTCTGCTGTCCCACAACTTTTGTTGGTGCAGTTTCATTAATGTGCAGGACAGGTACTGGGATTGTTCTGGCTAAGGAGAAGAAAATCTGCACTTAACATCATATTGAGGCTGTACCTGGAATATGGTGCACAGTTTTGGGTTCTCCAGGATAAGACTTATCTAGCAAGGGACAACTAAGGCGATCAAGGGGCTGGAGCACATCATGGGTTTCTTTTGTCTAGGGAAGAGAACTGCTGTCATCAGTTGTCTGAAGGGGGATATCTCAGGGATGCACAGTGGAAGGATAGGGACAAGGAAAGTTACAACTGGAAATGAGAAAAAATTCTTCCCCGTAAAAGCAGTGCAGTCCTGAGATGCCCTTTCAAAAAGAGAAGGTCTGTAAGAGAAGTTCCTGTGTCCACGTGCCATTTTCAAGAGGTTTAGCTGGCTGCTCAAAAGAGAGGTTCTTTCCCATCGCAAAGGTTTCTTGTGCAACTACTATCTGTGGTAAAGAAGGCTGCAAACACCATTTCATTGAGATAAAGACCCATCAGTGTCTTTCATCTTGGTGGAAAGATTTGCAGGGCCCCCTCCCCAGCATTGACCCTGGAAGCAGCCCTGATGTAGGTATAAGGGTACAGCAGTCCTTACCAGGAGGAGCAGTAGAGGAGAAAGAGGAAAACACTGGCTTTCTGTTTATGGATTCCTTGTCTGGGACCTTCAGCCCCCAGGATATAATGAGTGCCCTCAAAAAAACCCTGAACATTTTGTTTTGTCATGAGAGCTACGACCCTTCTGAACACATTATACTTGGGCAACATTATACTACAAAAGTACCTAAAATGACCCCACTGCCTTGAGGCAAGGCCCATCTCTCTGCTGTGCCTAGATAGCACCAAGCACAAAGTGGATTTTACCCCCAACTACGCATCTTCTGCACAATTGTAATAATATTTGAGGAAGGTATATTCAGAGGTAGAAGTAACACCTGTGTTGGGATGCAGGGACTTTTCTCCAGGCTTTCGAAATCAGCAGGGATTGCTGAAAGCCCATTAGCTACATCCATGCACCTGCCTGATCCAGCAATGAATGTAAAAAAGTCCAGTTTATTGGGGCTTGCAATCTAGAGTTCACCTCCACCTCCCTGCTCTTGGCTGGGCAGCAGGGGAACAGCTTTCCTGTGCAAGACTTCATTAAGATTGAAGAATTGTTGCTGCATGCAGAGATATTTTTTGTAGCAGATCTTTGCTATGACTGATGCTTCATATTAAAACTGATTAGTATTCACAGCAGAACAGACATGTAGGTTCTGATGTGAACAATAAAATAGAAAATAATCTATAATTTTGAAATGCTGCTCGTTGATTTCCACACCCCCCCCCCCACCCCCGTTAGTTCTACACTTTTGATTGTGATCCCAAACACTGCCTAGGAGAAGCACAAACAAACAATCTTTGAGTTAAATCACTTCTGCCAGGCAGCACAGCCAAAGGCAGTGAGCACAGTCCTGCCCTTCGCTGCGGTGCCAGCCAGGATGCTGTGGGTCCAGGAGTAAGCTAGGTGGAGGACAGGAGCAGGAGGGACTGAGGGATGGAGAAGGTATGGCATGCCTCATACTGTTGGGTTGTGGAGGGGCAGTGGCATTTAAGTCCGCAAGCCCAGATCTTCAGCTTTTTGGGGGTGCTCCACATCCCTTCCTCCTGCCTGAGGGAGGCCAGAAAGCCAGGCTGAATCATAGAATCATAGAATCGTTTAGGTTGGAAAAGACCTTTAAGATCATCCAGTCCAACCATTAACCTACACTACCAAGTGAGATCTCACTTCAATGGACAAAGTTTTTCTCCTCTGGAGAGAAGGACCATGCTATGGGGGTGGGAGAGGGGTGGCAAGCATGGGGCAAGCTCTGTCCTGAGGGTGCCTTGGGCTTGCTCAGGCCCTGTATCACATGCCTAGACATGATGCTGCACTGCAGAAGGGCCCTGCCATAAGCAATGTTGGAACGCAGTATAGCAGGAGAGCAGGAGAGAGGGTTGAAATGCAGTGCTGACTTTTAAAGAGGCTCTTAAGGGAGAGCTGAAATTTAAGCCCAGTATGAGCCTATTTCCCAAGACCGCTCCCCTTCCTGAGGCTTACCACATTAAATGCAACTATTTCCCTTGCAGCTTGACAAATTAATTTCTGCAAAAAATGAAGTGAAAGAAAAACATTTCTCTATGTGACATCAAACACAGTGATGTTGCAGGGCAAAGCTGGAGCCCTCCCTGCAGTAAGCTTGTGGGGACACTCCTGCCAGAGCCCTCACTGCAGCATTCTCAGGGTCACGAATCCCATTCTGCTAGGAAAGCCAAGGAGGCTGAACAGGAGGCAGGAAGCAGAGCAAGCTCCATCTCCACCTTTGAACAGAACAGATTCCTCCAGAAGAGTTCATTAACACTTGAGAAACCTCTGCTCTAATCAAAAGTTTTTAATACCACCGAATCATTTTATTACTATTGCAAAAGCCGCAGCCAGCACTCAGAGGCGTTGCATTCGGTTGTGTCAACTAGGAGAGGCACCCATACTTGGCACACAAAGCACATGCCTTTTTTGATATTCAGGCAGATTTTTCAACTCTATTTATTATTTTCCTCCTCAAACTTCTGGAAGCCACTTGGCCACTGCTCAGCAGGAGTGGGGGTGCAACAATGTCCCTGCTATCCCCAGACACCACCCAGCAGGCACAAATAACCTTCACCCCAAAATTCAAAAGGGCTGGGTGCCTGCTGCCTGAGCTGTGGGCAATGCTGTAGCCTGTGGGGCTTTGGTGCGGGAGTGGAGAGTTTAGGAGAAAGCACAAAGACTGTGCTAAAAGGATTACAACCTGGCTACATGACGAGTATAACTCACTGCTATTTAGTGGTGTTATCAATGCTGATAACAATTTCAGATGAACAGGAGACTACCAAGAACTACATATAATCAGATACATGTATGTATAATATAAATGGATAATAGAGTACATAATAAAAACAATGGGCCATTTAGTTAACTTGCACAGTAAGTATATCCCATTCAAAGAAGTGCATTTTAATTAGGGCTGGACAGACAGTTTCCACCATGTAGGAAATGCTAATGCTTCAATACTTAATTTAATTATGAAGTGGAAAGAAAAGGCAGCATTTCAACATTGCTTCTGGAAGATGAATTCCTCCCCCCAAATTCTTTCAACTGCCTTGAAGGTGTGGCTGTGCAAAAGTCACATTGTGGTTTCACTGCCTAAACAATGTAATGGACTGTGGATTATGGAATACATTAGTCCAAATGAAGAATATCAGGTATTGCTGCAGTCATATCAAACCCGAATTAATCAAAGGATCACATACAACTTTATTTACATGAAAGGAGAAAGGTGGAGGAATTGGGGGAGGGGGAGCTGCTTCTTTTTTAAAATCTGTGTCACATAGAAATGCTCTGTTTTCTCTGGTTCCAGTCTTTTTCTATGCAGTTTAGATCCACAAGCATTTTCAGAAGGGAAAAAAAAAAGTTTGACCTAATTTCCAAGTCCCTCTGCTAGTGAGGGACACAGAACCAGGAGGGGTGAGGGGGCATTGCTGGGATGCTGTGGTCAAGAGGGACATTGCCACCTTTGGCTGTGCCAGGGAGCAGTAGTAGTGCACCAGCTGTGCTGAGGAGGCTGGCCCTGAGCAGCTTGTGTGCCAGGCTCAGATATGTGCTTCTTTGAAGGCTGCTGAAAAGCTGGAGAAAATCCAGAGAAGGACAATAAAACTTGGCCAGCGGCTGGACATGGTACTTCATGAGGAAAGAGAGCTTGTTCTGCTCCAATTATTGAGAAGAGGGGCATGGGGTGACTGGATTTAGTGCATGCAGCCTTCAGGGGATACAAATGCTGAAACATTTTTTTCTGAATGGGGGAAGAAAAGGCTAATGTTTCCGGCAGCATCTTGGGATTGCTTGACCCAATAGCAGATTCTTGAGACCAGTGCAAAAGAAATGAGTGATGCAGATGCATTTGGCTAGCCAAGTGCTGTGGGGAAAGCGGGTCCCACTGCATGATGCCCCATGCCCCAGCTGTGGAGGAGGAGCAGAACTGGAAAGCTAAGGAAGTGGGGAGACACCCAGCAAGGGGCAAGCTGGGGGGTGGGAGGAAGATGGGTGAAAGGCCCTAATGGCACTGTGCTTCATCACGGTAGTGTCTGCCCCTCCCCTCCAAACACAGGGCACCCAAAGGCAGTGGTGAGCAATGCCAGGACCAAGAGACCCATGCCACAACTCTTTGCACAGAAGCACAAGCCATTTTTGCAGGCCTCCAATCAGTAGCTGCAATGTGAGCCCCAGAAAAGCAGAACATTGACATCTGAGGCTGCCAGCTCATTCTCCTAGATCTAAATTCACTCAGAAAAATCTCTTCTTCAAGCATGGCTGATGCACTGTGCTCTTGTACCTGGTCTGGCTGGGGTGCTGGAGGTCCCTGGCTGGGAGCCTGTATCTTACCATAGATACATGCAAACATCTCTTCACCTGGAACAGCAGCACCATAAACCATCATGGACAGGCTTTCCTTTTTCTTTTCCCACTCTTTTAACTTAGTAGAAAGAGGCCTAGAATGGTTTGCTTGTGTTGACAAATCCTGAACTGCCACAGGGTACTTGGAGTGGGAATGGGGTATAAGGAAGTTCCCACCTGTGCTCCCATGAGAATACATCCCAATTTATGTCTGTCTCTTCCTGGCACTGCTCAATGAGGGCTAGGCCTACTCTACTGAGTTAGAGATTTGAGGGGGGACCACATGGTACTGCATGCAGCAAGTAAACCTGGCTTTGGCAAAAGAGGGGCAGCATCTGGCTGTGAATGACTTAAAAGCGTCTCCTTGATTTTTTAATGCCATTTCTAAATCTCTGTGCACCGCTCCATCTCCCCCATCCCACCTCAGCCTTCAGAGCCTGGAGCCACTGGGAATGCATACTCTGTGGAGTAGGTTTAAATGACAGCCTCAGGCCACTGCTCTTGTTTTAAACCCATTAATGTAATGCTTAGGTACCATGACGACAAATGCATTATAAATTTGAATAAATACACCAAAACCACATTCCTCTGCTATGCAAGGTGTCCTTGAAAAGTTTATGTTCTTTAGCCTTTCTCTCTGAACAAGACTGCCAACTCTTCCCCTTTCACACCAGAGCAGTGTTTTGCTGCCTGTAAGCACCAGGCAGCTCTGAAAGATCTGCAAAAAAGAACAAGTCCATTGCCAGGAAGCTTAAATGCACTTGCACTGGAAAATGTCTAAGGGTCCACAAATTGAGAAAACTAGACGTCAGCTTAGTTTGCAGCTGTGAATATACAAGGAAGGAGAATCTATTGTAGTCTTTGCAATGATGTTTAATATCTTAAGTTAAATGTCCATCAATTAACTTGATGAAGAAAGGTCTAAGAACATTTCCCTGACGCTACTATGAATATAATTTGCTGTAATTATGAAGCCCTTTCCATTGCCATAGCGGCTTAAAATGGCTTTAGTCTACTTGAGAATCAGGTTAATAGATTTTGACTTTAGCTCACGTATCTGTTGTTTTCAAAGAGCTTGTAGATTATCATAGTTAGTTATCTAGGTTATCCAGAGGTGAATGAGGACCTCACTGTGTCTTGTGTTGTGTTAGCACAGAAGCACCCCAGGGCAAAAGACCACTCCAAATGCAAAGAGCCCACTGTCTCAACGTGCTGTTTGTCCTCCCATGAAACTAATCCCTTTTCCCTTGAAATCTAGCTGGGATGGGCAAGGAAGGTAGCAAGGCATTAATGTTTTTATTAAGAATGCAGGGAGAATATCCACAGCCAATGGACACACTGCTGCCTAACAATGATCCAGGTGACATCTTGTGGGCTAAGCTTTTGTCAATGCACTATTTTGATCTAATAGGGCACAATCTGTTTAGCTGGATCATTTGGCTTCTAGGTATACAAGCTTAGGAAATATCTGAATGTTAACTTCCACATTCCTGTCTGCTTTCTAAATTTGTCTGAATGCTCAAATACATGCTTGAAGTTGCCTGTTCTTATTCCAGATGGCATCTCTTTGGAAACAGTCATGCTCAATGTGTACAAATAGGCTGTGATGTGCAGAAATGTTTGCTAGGCAACCATAGGTCATTTGGCTTCTCTGGCTGCTGCCAAGGGTCCAGCACTGCTTCTCCTAATGAAAGAGAGAAGCTCAGCTTCTCGGCTTCTCAGTGAGACTCTGGACATCACATTCAGTGATGCACTTTGCTAGTGGTGGCCTCATGCACAGCCACATCTAGATCACTACATATTACATGGGAGTATGTGTCATAGTGATGGGCAGGTATTTGCTCCATGGGCAACACATCTGAAATTTATCTCAGTAGACTTTCTGCTGCCAGGGTGCATTTTATACACGATAGGAACAAGTCATATTGAGGCAGGTGAGCACACATAAGCCCACCTTGTGCTGGAGGCACAAGGACTCTGCCCCATGTGTGTGTCCACGAGGCTGACAGACTGAAGCTACCTTGCTTGGAGGCTATGACATAGACTGTAAAGTTCCACATTACTAAAGTTTAGGGCTGCTGATGGGTGACCAAAAGATGTAGGAAACAAATTTAATTGACTTTCCATAGAGTACGCATTCCCAGCGGCTCCAGGGACATTTGAATAATTTCTGCTCTGAAAGACCCTGAGCTCTGGGCATAGCCTACCGTACGCATGGATGAGTAGCCACCTGTGTATTGTAATTACTCCTCTGTCAAGAGTAATATATCAGGCCATTTAAGAAGGCAGTTAGAGATTCCCCTGGATTTCAGCATGCTTTGAAATTAAGTGTCAGGTAACTCAGGGTCACACATTTCTTCCATTCTTAGGGGGAACTACAGGAAAGGTGTAATGAGTGACTGCCCCGGGTATTTGAACTCTATTATTTTTAGAATGCCTGATATTTCTCTGTCTTATCTAAGGTCAGATTTGATCAGGTGGCCTGACCTTGGCACATTCCAAGATTTTTTTCCCCAATCATTATTATTATTATTATTATTTCCTTCCCTGCTCTTTAAAGAAATTCTCCATCTACTTTAACAAACCACTCCACTAGTTAGAAAAGTTGGACATATTTTAAGAGCTATGTGGCCAGGAGGGTTTTTCCAAAGTGCTCAGGTATCTACTAGAAGTGTTCCAGCAATATAGCTGTCAACATGGAAAAATGCTAACAGCAAAATGCTAAGATGAAAATTTAAGATATACAGAGGGGAAGATATTAATTTTCTGATTCACTGACAGAGGTCCTTGCTCAGTCTCTCTCTCTCGGAAATGCTATTGAGTGAGAACATTACCAACTGAGACAAAACCACATAGGATTTGCTCATTTTCTTTCTTTGTTGTGGAAAATAGTGGGAAAATAACATAAGGGGCCCAGACTGCTGCAGATCCCTGCAGCAGGATCTGACCATCTCCTCTATGAGGCTCCCGCTGTGGAGACCACCAGCTTGTGGCTGTGCAGTAGCGTGGGACAGGGGGAGCTCCTCCAAGGCCCCCAGCTCAGCTCATCCAAAAGAAAGCCCAGGTTCCTGGGCAGCAGGGAGCTGCATGCCTTCACTAGCAGGGGATAAATCTGCTGCAATAACTAGGCTTGTCTTGTAACTAGCCAGTTCAGCAGCAGACTGCCCTCCCAGCTCATCTCATCTTGGGTCTTGCTTGCTCCCCTCCCTCCCCTGGCTCCTCGACATTTTCACTCTCCGTCTGCAGGCTCACCATCTGTTGGAGCTATTCTTCTGTGCTTAGGGATGAATATGCTGATTTTTTTTAGTTCTCCCAGTGGACTACCTCTAGGAAGGGCAAGGGGCTGAAACTGTAATTTAACTGAATTACATCTCTGAGTTGGAAACAGAGATAGCTTCTATTGCTACATCCAGTCTCCTTTATGTTTTAAGCCTGGATCTTACAATGGTAAATACAGGTCCCAGTTCCTTTCCTTTTGGCCTAGGAAGTATTCTACCAGTAACAAGCTAATGTTGGCAGCTAGATCTTGATATTATTATTGTTTACATTAATTTGGGCTCTTGCAGCATTGAAGACCAAGCAAAACCTAACAGCATAAAACAACCAGTTGCTCTTCTGAGAACCTAGAGGTGCAATTGAACTCTGATTTACAGTCAGCATCCAGCCTGCAATTTTACTCCTGGTAAGTGCTTGGCTGAGCACCTAGAAGTTAGATGGAAGCCTACTCAGTGCATCTTTGCTGAGCTGCAAACACTGTCTGTAACGTACACAGCTGCAGCATATTGGGTGTGCTGTTTTGAAATCATGGTGTCAATGCAGGAGAGGCTTGCCAACCCATCAGAGCTAGAAGAATCTGGTATACTCCTTTTCTAGGCAAGGGCTGTAACTCCTCTTGCTCTAAGCTACTGGCTTCAGTCTTGCTTTCCTTGGAGCTGACTGAGCCCGTGCAGATTCCTCTTGCAAATCACAAGATTTTGCAATAATTTACCAATTTTGTATTAATTTTGTATTAATTTACCAATTGCATATTTGACAGAGTGCTAAACTCATATGGAGCGGTATGATCCAAGAAGCCCCCTGGGTTTGCCAAAAAAAAAGCAATTTTCTACCTACAGAAAATGCATAAGGAAGAGTGATCCTCTCAGGCCTGCACACACTGAGGATGCAGGAATTACCTGGGACTCAGCATGCAGGTGAGGGGCCTTGGGTGGCAGAAGGAAGTGGGATGGTGAGCAGAGAAGTATTGCATCTCCCCAGAAGCCCTCAGGTCGCTGCTAAGACCTCCAAGGTACATGGAACATGTCCCACAGCGCTCTCCCCCTGTGACATACGAGTATGCAGCTGCAGGGTCACAAATGGCTTGGTCTGGGGCTGAAAGGTTTGTTTACACAATGTTCTTCCAGTGCAGGATCTTGCTTCCTCCTTGGCCCCCTCATTTCCTAGGGCCCTGTAAGAGATTTACAGCCCCCAAACACATGAGGTTCAGCTCTGTGCCATCACTCCTCTTAACTCAGAACAGCTGATAGGGCTTGCAGCAAATCCGCACTTGCATGAGCCACACCACAGCCGTCTGTAGCCAGTGCAGCCCACGTACATTCTTGGTGGCACACGGACACATGGCCAGCCCAGCTTTGCCCCTCCAGGTCTCAGTGTCACCGCACACAGGGGCAGTGTCAGCCTCTGCTAATGCTCCAAGTGCAGCAGTGCTGTGTTGTTTTGAGCCCCTCACTACAAGAAAGGCATGCTGGAGCATGTCCAAAGAAGGGCAACGAAGCTGGTGAAGGGTCTGGAGCACAAGTCTTATGAGGCGCGGCTGAGGGAACTGGGGTTGTTTAGCCTGGAGAAAAGATGACTCGGGAGATCTTATCACTCTCCACAGCCACTTGAAAGGAGGTTGTAGTGAGGTGGGTGTTGGTCTCTTCTCCCAAGTAGCAAGTGATAGGCCAAGAGGAAACAGCCTCAAGTTATGCCAGCAGAGGTTTAGGTTGGATATTAGGAAAAATTTCTTCACTGAGCCGGTTGTCAAGCATTGGAAGAGACTTCCCAGGGAAGTGATTGAGTCACCATCCCTGGAGGTATTTAAAAGACATGTAGATGTCATGCTTAGGGACATGGTTTAGTGGTGGACTTGGCAGTGTTAGGTTAATGGTTGGACTCATGATCTTAAAGGTCCTTTCCAACCTAAATGATTCTATGATTCTAGGTCCATGGCCTGCTGTCTTCTGCTGTAACTTTGCTGGGGACAAGCAAGTATGCTGGCCTCCAGGGCCACCAGGTACATAAAAGGTGTTAATTAGTGGCTAATGCAAGGTCTTTTCCCCAATGATGTCACTCAAGCTAATAGAAGATATTATCTGTCCCTACAGAGCCTCATTCTGCTTGCATGATCAAGCCATTGCAGCTGTAACCACACAGCCATGACACTTTTCTTTGTACTTCCAGGTGTAGTAGAGCCTGATACCCCTTTGGATGCTGGCCTCGGACATGTGTTTTCTGGGACTAAGTGCATTTGTTATAGTCACTGATGGTCCCGGACTCTGGTGTGGACAGGTTTTTTTTCCCTATGGAGGGTCAGAGAGTGGCACAGGTCCCTGCTCTCTTCTTAGTCTGCTAGTCTCTCTAGGCATCCTCTCGCAGCCTCTGCTGGTGATAGACACAGGTGGGTCTGCTGTGAGGCAGTTGCTCTCCTCTTCCTGAGCTGTAGGGGGGGACTGCAGTTCTGTGCTACTTTGGTCTCTCAGGTGTAGCTACCATAGAGCTGGGGCGGGACACCCTTGTGCATCCTTTAAGGTGGTAACAGTGAATGGAAGCACTGACTTCGGGAGGCTGAGACACCACAATTAAACTGAATCAATTACAGCCATGATTCTGATCTCAAACCAGCTTCAAACTTCATTCTCATTGACTTTAGTTTTACCAGTCCATCACAGAGAGGCAGTGGGGTAGAAGCATTGGTGGTGAGATGAAATCAGTGTCCATCTATTGTGGATAGAGCCGCAATAAATTACCAATTAGCACCAGCAAGCTAAAAATGGCAGCGATTAACCAGAGAGAGTGCAAATGGGAGCTGTGAAATTGGAGTCACAATAGCAGGACAGCTAGTCATTGATGAGATGTGGCAGCAATCAGAATGGCCTTATTGTATTAAAGTACTCCCTCTGTCGTGGTTTAGCCAAGGACTGTCGTGGTTTAGCCCCAGCCAGCAACTAAGCACCACGCAGCCGCTCGCTCACTCCCCCTACCCCGATGGGATGGGGGGAGAGAATTGGAGGAGTAAGAGTGAGAAACACTCCTGGGCTGAGATAAGAACAGTTTAATAATTGAAATAAAGTAAAATAGTAATGCTAATAGTAACAGTATAATAATGATAATAATAATAATGATACACGAAGCAAGTGATGCACAATGCAATTGCTCACCACCCGCCGACCGATACCCAGACAGTTCCCGAGCAGCGATCGCTGCTCCCCGGCCAACCCCCCCCAGTTTATATACTGAGCATGACGTCATATGGTATGGAATAGCCCTTTGGTCAGTTTGGATCAACTATTCTGGCTGTGCCCCCTCCCAGTTTCTTGTGCGCCTGGCAGAGCATGGGAAGCTGAAAAAGTCCTTGACTAGCATAAGCAGTACTCAGCAACAACTAAAAACATCAGCCTGTTATCAACATTCTTCTCCTACTAAATCCAAAACACAGCACTATGCCTGCTGTTAGGAAGAAAATTAACTCTATCCCAGCCGAAACCAGGACACCCTCTCATGTGGTTTGTGTTAGCTGACTTGTCAATAGCATATTAAAAAAAAACCAAACCAAACAAAAAATCAGGCTTCATTTTAGAGACTGAGGATTATAACAGACAACGTACAAACACAATTGCTTCAGATATGACCCTAGTGCAAGTTGCTGTTGTGACATATAAGCCTGCCTGTATCAGCCCTTGGAAGGAATTGACAGGCTTGGTTGTCTCTGGACCCATCATGTCCCTATAAAGGCTCAGATTTCAGCATCCCAATGAGTTCATTTTCCATGGGAAACTGTGTTTAACCTCTTCTTTAGCTTGTTCTGGCAGGACAGGACCTTGTTCATTTTAACAGAAACTACCATGACTGCTGCTTCTCTGTGAAGGTGCATTACAGAAGGTGGCAAAAGTAGTGCCGATCAGCTGTATGGGAGAGCTTTCCCAGACAGGAGATGTCAGCCCCCTCTCACTGGTGTTCCCATCCCACCAGAGCCACAGATGGATAATCCGTTCACATTTCCCACATGTGCTGCCATCCACCAGCCCCTCCATTGCAAACCCATGGAACAAAGCAACAGCAAGGAATGGCCGCCAGCAATTCTTTTTCAGCTGCAATCAGAAACATCCATGTTAAGCTCTTCTTGCCAGACACAGAGGTGGGGAATCTAACATGGCAAATTTTCAGCTTTTTAACACAAAGTATTTCACTTTCTCTACTGTTTTAAGACTTTTGCAGACAAAGGAAGGTCCACTCTGCTGGGAGCAGCCAACCATGGCTGCTAATTAGCACTGCAAGGAAGAACATTTTTCTCTTATGGCAGGATTGGGATAATGTAATCCACTACAAGCAAAAAGGGTACATTAAATAATCGAGGTGAGAAATGACTGTAGAGTGGGAAGGTCTTACACAAGCAGAACAAGAGTTGCACCAAGGCCAGATCTGACTGCTGGAAAACTGTTTAAGCAATTAAAAGCCAGCAATGCAGTCTCTGCTTTTTTTTTTTTTTTTTAATAGCAGATAATGGACTGAATGCCTTACAGTCATACAGAACATTCAAAAGCCGTTGCATTAAAGTGATACAGAGAAGGCCCTTGCTGTAGAAAGGAGGTGGAGAAATTTTTAATCTTATCTGCCATGGGATTACTGGGTTTTGCAGCTCCCATCAGTCTTACTCAGTGATAGGCAAGCCCAACTCCCACCAGCAGCTGTGCCAGTCAGCTGCCAACCCTCACAGAGACAGCTCTCTGAGCCACATTTTTAAGCAAGGAGAAATCACAGTGCTCAAGTGGAAAAAGGGCTCTGGAAAGGAGTGGGGGAAGGAAGCATCAAGTGGAGAGGAGCAGACCAGGGCCTGCATTCTCATGAAAGGCTGGTTTGTAGAGAGGCAAGGGGAGAGAGACACAAATAACAAGGAGGGATGGGGCTTGCTGGGCTTCTCATGGCTTTTACCTTGTCACAGCAGCTGGTGATGGTAAGCAGCCCATGGACACACAGGAAAATCAGGGTCATGTAGCCCTTTGGATGTGCTTTGGGGTGTATTATGGCTTTAGGAGGAACAGGTGAGCTCAAAGGTGCGTGCTGCAGGAGAGAAGCAGGGCAAGGACAGCATCCAAGGCCCAAAGGCACATGCTATTCCTGTGGGCAGACGGGGCACTGCACCAAGATCTGCCCCACAAGGACATGCAAGTCTAGTCACCTCACCATGTACCTACCTCCTTAGCAAATGGAAAATTTCCCTGTATGCTGACTATCCAGAGAGCAAGAAAACTGTTTGGTCCAGCTTGCAGGTGAAAAGGAACATTGCTGCCTCTCCTTTGTTGCTTCCCTTCCAAGCCTTCCTCTGAAACTCAGCTGCACATTGACTCAAGCAATGACTATTGGACAGATTCTCTCTTTTGGCTCCCTGGGGGCTGGCCAGTGCAGGTGCAAACTCTATCATAGGAAGAAGCAAGAAACAAATGGCTCAAATCATTACCCAGACCTCAGCATCCTGTAGATAGGCAATGACATTGCCGATGTGTTTTCAGATGAATGTGGCCCTTCACAAAGAAACAGCTTGTCTTAGAATTAATCTAGGAACTAAGAGAGAAAACCCCTGCACTTTTATTGTTGGATTTTTGCCTTTAACTCCTTAAATTTAACTGTACAGAAGCAGTTTTGGCAGCCTGCAAGCTTTTTGGATATAACATGGAAACAGGCTTTCTTTCTCTTTAGGTCACGATGCATACCACATGGTGTTAACTAGAACAGCTTCTCCTGCTTCTTAGACCAGCTGTGTATTAGTATCTTTCCCTTAACCAGGGCAAGATGTCAAACTCCCATGCCTCTCTCAACAATTGCCAAGATTAGCAATTCTAATAATACCCAGCCTTGAATTTTTGATGGCAGATTTCAGGAGGATTTAATATTACAGCTTGGTTGTCAGATAAAGCTAAATCCTTAAACAAAATCTTCCTGCTCTCTTAAACCTTTCTGAAATTCTCTCAGAAATGTGCACTATGTGTTTTTCTCAGTATTTTTTACTACATGAGGAAGTTACTCTGCCTTCGTGCAACAGCAGGTAATAGGGTTTGGTGGCTCGTAATAGTCATAACGTGTAATCACACAGAGCACCATGGGCAGTCACAGTACATAACACATGGAAAAACAGTGTAAATGGTGTCAGTTTAAATGAAAAAACAGGGGACCATAACTCCCAGCTATAGTCTGGTTTCAGTAGCAGAGAGCAGGCTAGCTCAGAGAGCCTTTTATCAGTTCTTTCCTTTCTTTGATGTGACATAGGTTTAAAACTTATTATAGATAGAATATATAGATAGAAACCCTTTGCTAATTAAACCACTGTAAAGAGTTGCTCATGCTGTATTTCTAGTCCCTTTCACAAGCAGGTTTTTTAACACATGGCAATCTTTTCACTCCTCCATTCTCTTATCCAGTTTCTTTGTGCAATGACTTTTCAAAGTGCCTCAAACTGGCTCAGAGCTGGAGGTTATCTGCTTGGAGGTCTGGTTCCCTGAACAGATGAAAGAGGAGAGGAACTGCAGTGAGTTTTCCTATTTTCTGCTACATAAAGATGGAGAAACACAAATGGACCAATTTCCTACAAAAAGCTGCAATGCACAGAAAGATTTTGCAGGCTCACTGTTCCTAAATTTGTCATGTTGTAGGGCTATCAATAGATGCCAAAATCATTATGACATATATGGCCTATTGCTACAAATCTTCCGGATAGAAAGCATGGATAAGCTTCCTCAAGACCAGATCACTAAATCCAAAAGGTTTTACTATTTAGTAAAATTATTCAGTGCTATTTTGACAGAAATGCATTGTGGGGTGAAGGTGATCTTCCCTACATCCAAATGTCTCTTGGTTGTAGTATACTTTGCCAGGCTTTCCTTGTAGTATAAGCAGAAACTTTTTCATGTACAATAACTGTTTCAGATCTGTATGATCTAGAAGCCGCATTCAGCAATTTTGAATTTAAAAATTTATCAGAGCTTCTTAGGTAATTCTGGTAGTACTCAGGAACATTGTGTTTCCCTGAGAAGGGAAACCTTAAAATAAAAAATAGATCTACCACAAAATTGCCTTTTCAAAACTGTATTTTAAATGAATACTCTGGGAATTGCATTTGCATGCTGTTCCAGTCAGGAATATAAAGCAAGACAAAGCTTAAACTGACAGTTTTCAACAAAGAAGAGATGAGTTTGGACTGTCTTGCAGTATATTCTGAAGGAAAGAAGTCTGATACCGCTTTGAAACCTCCAGTTATCTGAACACTAACTGTTGAACTCTTTATAAAACTCCCTCCCTCTTGGGAACTGCTGACATCTACCTTGCTACTTCTGCCCACAAGCGAGTCCCAATGGTCTTGGGGCTCTTCATGAGCAGGTCATGTTTTGCTGCCCTCACCTCCTTCCTGGGTTAAAGAAAGTCACGTTTTCTCAGCCTCTTTCCAGACCAGCTTTTCCAATTCTTGGCTGATTCTTTCAACTTCCTGGGTTGCTTGCGTTTTTTTTTCTTCTTTTTCAAGAAAATAATCCCCTTGTGTGTGTAACTTTGGCCTGGCCACTGGGGGAGCATTACTGTCTCCAGCAGACTACATTTTAGCCCACCTTATTCTCGTGACAGAAGGATCCAGCCAAGTTTCAGAGCCTCCCTGAGAGCATTTGTGCAATCAATGGTGCACTCAGAGGACGGCCTTCAGCTGGTGCATGGGGACTCTTTGCTGAGCTGAAGCTAACTCTGCTAAATAACAGTTAAGCATGTTTTTTTAAGCTTTTTAGCTGGTTTCAGCAACTTGGGGGGCGCAATTCAAACAGAACTGCAAGGACACTTTATGTCTGAAGATGATCCATGTCTCAGCGTATCTGCTGCTAAGCTGCTGAGAAGTAAACTGTTGTTTGATGTCCCTTTCCTTCTCAGTCATGGAGACTATTTTGGAGGGTAGATCATGCTGCTCTGATGGGCTTCACTGAGATGTGTCTCCCCCCATTGACTGAGTTGTGGTCTGTAGGCCACAAGTTCTGTCCTCGGTCCAAAATATTACAAGGGTAATATATTACAAGGCCTTCAGCACAACATATTTTCAAAACTATGGCCTCCTGATGAGACGTGTCAAATTCCTCCTGTGAAAGGATGAAAGAGGTGCACTTTGGAAAGAGGGGCTTGGTGCTCTCTTTAAACTCATAGCAGCTTTGCCTTGAATACTGTGTGTGTGCATAATGCTGATGGAAGTTGAAGAGAGAGTGTCCGACTCCAAACACCTTTGCTCTTGTCCTGTTCCCTGGGGAAATCATAAATGCTGGTTGGTGCTGCTTCTCACACATGTTCCTCCCAGGGAAGCTACTGAAGCCCATGCAGCATGGAGCTCCAGCAAGGTGCTCTGCTTCACTGTTTATTGCTTTGTTTATGGACACTGGAGAGCAAAATCACCAGCAGGTTCATACCTTTGTGATATTTCTGCTCCAAGAGAGAGGTTGGACTAGAGACCAGTGGATGTCCCTTCCCACCAGCACTGGGAGTCCATGAAGCTAGGCCCATCACATGGGCCACAGAAGTGACCAGGATGGAGAGATCCCTGCAATTCCCTTTGTGTGGAGGCTGCTGAGCAGCCCAGGCCTTGACACTGACATTTGTCTCTCTTCTTTGTTGACTGGAAATGCCTCCTCAGCTTGCCTCTTGCAAATGCTGCATCTGTTGGGAAATGCTGCAGTCAGAAAAGATACCCACCGTGCCTGAAAGGATTTCACTGGGGCTTGTGGCAGCTTCACCACAGAGCAAAGAGCACAAGTTGACAAGGAGATGGAAAAGCTCTCCAGGCAAAGCAGATCAAAGGAGTGGAGAGAAGAAGAGATGCTGAAAGGGCCTGGGGCTGTGGTCAAAGCACTGTTAGCTCCAGTGAAACACAACTGAAGAGGGAAGAGAGGACCAGAGACTCTGGGTACAAATTCCCTCCAACACACCCCATGGAAACTTTCATCCTACACAAAACCACCTACATTGCTCCTTTCTGTGATCTCCCATTGCCTATGAACTGCACTGCTTCTGGGGTCCCTTTCAAACCTTTTCTCTTCCCACTTTTCACCTCCTCAGCCCTGTAAACCAGACATCACTCCACTCCAGGCCCTGCCATACAACCCCAGACCTTCTCCTCCCCTTCCCAGCAGCTGCCTTTCCTTTTTTTTCTTAGACCTACCCCACAGCTGTCTTTGAATACCAACCTCGGGGTCTGGTGTCAGCATCCTTTCCTGTCACCATTGCTGCCAAAGAGATTTGTCTCTGTCTCTGATTCAGGACTTTTCCTCATGGGGAAGAGGACAATTCAGTCTCTGAGAGGACCCTGTACTACTTAACCTATTACTCATGAGGCACAAAAACTGGGGGATTTGTGCCATTGGGTCAGAGTATAAGACTATTTGACTCTCAGAAGTGCTGAAGATTTGCAAGTAGGTCAAAAAGTAGATTTTAACCCTGCTGTGACCAGAGATAAAACAAGGTCAAAACAGTTTAGTTCCACCAGCACTTTTCTACGGCTAGTGGTTTTTGCTGTTTGTGTTTATAACTAGAGAACTATGCAGATGACATTCTGCCATATCCCTGTGTTCACAATGGTGAAGGACACTGTTAGTACATAAAACTGGGCTCCTAGTTGACACTTGCTTCTGAGCATTGCAGGATTGTAAAAGAGCCATCACTTACAAGGTCGCAGACACCATACCATGAGCAGCCAGGGACAACCACTGTGTCAACACCTTCATTGCAGCCTCTTTGCAAGGCACGAGGCACAGATCTCCCAAGAGTGGGGATGTGTTCCTACAACCCCCTTCTCCTCTGTTCCCCATCAGATGGAAGCTGCATCTGTATGGCAAAACACCAGCAACGCTGGCAGCCAAGAAAAGAGTTGCTAGGCAAATCTGAGCAGTGGGAGGATTTTCACATCCTGCAGCCACCTGGACTGCTGCTGCATACAACTCCCCTCCAGCTCTCTCCCTCCAGGGCTCTCAACCCCTCTTCTACACCCCTGTGCTTCCCCTTTCCATGACTAACTTATTTTTAGGGCAAACCTCTCTCTAACTCTCTCATAAGCTTATTCCTTACCCTTCTCCATGGGACAGCCTCATGGGACAATCCACATGTGCAGGTGGTGAGCAGCAGCAACTTCCAGTGCTCCAAGAAGACATCTACTTTCCCTGGGCTGAAGGCAACCACACAACTGTATGACACTGAGGTGATGAAAGGGGGTGTCCCTGAGAGACACCCAAGTGTGAGACACAAAGCCCACCAGTATAGCCCTTCACTGGTCTGGCTGTGCCCCATGTGCTCAGCAAGCTGGTGACACAAAAGTGTCACTGGCTCCTGGAGGTGCCGTCAAAGGAATAAAGCCCCTGCTGCCACAAGGTCATCAAATTACTGCAGGGTTCAGCCACCAAAAGCTAAACAGTTAAGGTGCTGTTTTTGCGTTGTATATTTTAACAGAACCAGTCATACCAAGACCCTGGCTCCATCCCTGGCAACACCTAACCAAACCAAGGCAGGAGGGTTTTGTACAAAGCCATGCTCTAGCCCACCTGGGTGCTAGCTCATGGTGGCCCTCCAGCTTGCAAAAGGCAGACCCTAGCATAGGTTGGCTGTAGCTTGGGCCAGGCCACGATCGCATTCCCTCGCCACCCCTGTATGAGCTTTACTGGGGAGGCATGCTAGCAATTGCATCCTCTCTGATGTGGAGTTGGGGATGTGTGGAAATCTCAGCTGGTGTCAGAATTTGTGAAGGGGAAAAGACATGTATGGATGGAAAACATCCAGTCTATTAGAAGAAGAGCACCCTATGTTAAAACTGCTGTGACTCCTGGCCTGGGGATAGAAAGCAAAAGGTGACCCAGAGCAATTAAAACCCAGTCACTGCAGAACAGCTGAGCAGGGACCACATCCCCTGCTTGTTTTTCAGTTTATTAGCATGAACTTAACTGGAGGGAGAGCTGGGAGATGATGGAAGAGTAGGAGGTTATTTGTAGAATGCCAGCCAAAAAAGAAGAAAATTTGGCGGAGGGGTTCAAAGGATGGAAATGGGTTTGCTTGTTCCAGGCATAGTCTGAAAATAGTCCTGGGGCTCAAGGTTATGAGACGGGGCTGCAGACCAGAATAAAATGCTTAGCTCTGAATGGACAGGTTTGAAACAAGGACACACCCCCTAAATGAAGAAAAGCCTGAAAGAATAATGTACATTTGCTTTGTGTTACACTAAAACATTTTTTTTTCCCCTCCATTTTTGGGGTTATCGAGATTTTTTCCGCAACATCCAAAATGCCCTTTGGAAACCACAGTTTCAAAAGTTTCAGAAGACTTTCAGCAATTTTCCAGACTCACCTGGATGAGACCCTGGGCTGATGCCAGAGCTGAGAGCAATGAGATGCTGGACTGGCTGGAAAGCCTTACTATATCACTCTGCAAACTGGAAACAGAAATAGGAGAGACAAGGGGGAAGACTGATACACTACTTTAGATCAGCTGTGCTAGAGGAAATTGATTGCCCAGGAATCATGCTGCTTTGTGACTGGTGACACTGTCTACAACCCATATATCCCAGAAGTTCCCAATGCCAGAGAAGAGAATAAAACACAACAGAACCCTCCTCAGTAATGTGTATTTTGCTAGATCTGACATTATGCTTAGCATTGTGGCTGACAAGGGGAAAAAAAAAAAAAAAAAAGAAAAAGAAAAAGCCCGAAGAGTTTTAATAATAGATTTTGGAGGACTTTGAATTGTCAGAGACATTTTCTAGCGACAGTTTGTCCAAATCATATTTGGCACTGGTAATATAGAACATCACCTGTCATTCTTCTAATTACTTTAGAGCCTTTTAAAAGAGCATTTTAAAAATTAATTAAGAACACCTCTGATTTCAGACCAAGCATGAGAAAATAAAATATCCCTGCTGTTGCATTTTAAGTGGCAGATTGTCCTGGTGTTACAGATAAGCTTTCTGAAAAATCCAGCATGCCAGCACCAGAACAGCCCTCAAAGATAGATAACTTAATTTTGTATCCATTTAAGGGCTTAGGAAGTGTAACATTTTTGAATTTAAGAAGACAAAGGACCTCGGTTAACGAATTATGTTACCAGAAGTCTTCACTCAATGGATTGGTTCCACTCTTTCCTGATTAAAACTTGAAAAGAAAATAAGGCTAGGCTACAGCTGGTTGTAGTCTGTGGTAGAAATCACCTGCAGAAGATTTCTTGTGTGCAAAACCAGAGGATATGAGCTCTTTGGAAGGCAGTAGAAATATCAGAGTTTTAGGATTCTTATTAGAGCTGAACAAGGTTGGTTTTTTTTTAGCAACTTATTTGATGAATTTACCTCTCTGCCCAACATCTGAACACTTTGTCATGTATAACAGTCATATTCATGCAATTTATTCAGGCACAGATTTTAGGGTCAGTGGAACAGTGTGTCCTGTTCTACACTTCAGCTGTTTTGCTTGGTTAAAAGTGGTCAGCAGCATCCTGGCGGGGTAGGTGTGAGAGGGAATCTAGGGGAGTGTACTGAAATTCACTGTGGATATACAGACAAGTAAACATAGAATCATAGAACCACAGAATTGTTTAGGTTGGAAAAGACCTTTAAGATCATCATGTCCAACCATTAACCTAACACTACCAAGTCCACCACTAAACCAATTAAGGTAGGGTAGTAATTTCATGTTTCCTGGCTTGGTGGCTGGATTATTTATAATGAAAGTAAAAACTAGGAATCATTAAGATTGGAAAGGACCTCTAAGATCATCAGTCCAACCATCAACCCAACACCACCATGCCTACTAAACAATGTCCCCAAGTGCCACATCTACCTGTTTTTTGAACACCTCCAGGGATGGTGACTCCACCACCTCTCTGGGCAGCCTGTTCCAATGCTTGACCACTCTTTCAGTAAAGACATTTCTCCTAATATCCAACCTAAACCTCCCCTGGCGCAGCTTGAGCCCATTTCCTCTTGTCCTATCGCTAACTACTTGGGAGAAGAACCAACACCCACCTCACTACAACCTCCTTTCAGGTAGTTGTAGAGAGCAATAAGGTCTCCCCTCAGCCTCCTCTTCTTCAGGCTAAACGACCCCAGTTCCCTCAGCCGCTCCTCATAAGGCCTGTGCTCCAGACCCTTCACCAGCTTCATTGCCCTTCTCTGGACACACATTGTTATTTACTGCAAATGCATTCTTGCACACGCAAAAAGTGTGCTTGCGTATGCACGTGTGTGTGATGGGGGACTGCAAAGGGCCTAACTAGGATCACAAACAGCAACATCTGAAACACTGGTCCAACCTTATTCCATCTCATATATGGATGCAGCAACAAGACCAATTGCACCAGGGGTGGAGGGGAAACCCAGAGAGTAAATCTCACAGGTTCACTGGATAAATGTCTCACCCTTGACTCTGTTCACTGCAGGTTTACCCAACACCAGTGAGGATGGAGTGCCTCTGCTGTCCTTCTGACATCTCAGAGAGAAGAGGCAGCCTGGTCCAGGGCAGCGGGCACTACCCAGGGTCTGGCGGGCATGTGTCTGCTCCTGATGCTGTTGCCTACCCCAGCGCAGAAGGCTTTCATTTGCCCATTCCCCAACTTTTAAACTAGGCAAACAGTGACACCTTGGTTTGTAACCACACTGTTGTCAGGTTATTACCTTTCTTCAGAAGAAGACTGCCTAGCATAAGGCTCAGAAGGCAAGTCAAGGGGCCCTTGTCCAGCTGCTCAGGCCAGTCTGAGCTAGGGTGGCAGGTTTGTACCACCAACCACCCAGGACTGATGTGCTCATCGGGGAAGCCAGCCATCTCCCTGGCTCCTTGCACCTCCCGCACCCAGCATGCAGAGGCAGAGCAGAGCTGCCCTCTTCTACACTCTCAGTGCCATTGTGCAGGGGTACAGTGTGAAAACAGGGTGGCAGGGGAGGCTGCTCTGAGCTGCAAGATATTTTCAGAAAGATCTGAATGTCTCCTAAGCCACCTCCAACAGCTGGTGGGAACCACCTGCCCACCAAGAACACCCCTTGGTCAAATGCACCTGCGTCTCAGCTCTTTGGGCCAAAAAAATCAAACCAGGCTAGACAAACCTGTTTCAAACTACATGGGATTCAGCCCAGATACTAGAAGTATGCCCCTCCAGAGCAACCTGTCCAGCTGCAGTGCTGAGTTTGTCAGCACAGCACTGGTGTAGCTGAGCAGCTGCTGCATCCCCACTGCTCCTGGGAGACCACCCACAGGCAGAGGAGAGAGAAAGTGAACAGAAAGACTCCTCCAATCTTGGCATGCTTGCTGCAGAGCATGATAAGTCAGAACTGCATGATGGTAGGGAGCCAGTGTGGGAAATATTTCCCTCTCCCTTCTGTAAAAAGAAAAATTAATAATAATGAGTAAGACCTGGAGCTCAGGCTCACCAGTGCTGTCCATTAAGCACAAGGTTGGCACATGTCACCCAGTGCATACAGCACATAGTCTGTCATCCTTTCCACAAGTGTAACAATTCTCCCTTAAGGTTCTTTTTCTGCTTTTCGCACGATAGCATTGATTAAAACCCCAGCCTGTGATATCAGGAACACTCTTCTCCCAAAGGAGGATGCCAGACAGCTGGATTTAAATTTAGGTTTGCCCTCAACCCCTCTGACCACCAAACAGGGTCTGTGCATATTATATCACTGCTGATAACTTAGACAAAATCAACTGCAGATGAAATCAATGGCAACCAGCTCTCAAATAGCCTGTTTCCAAAGGTAATGTATTAGCTTACTGAAAAGGGACAGCTATAGATTTATTTCTTCTGACACTCTCAGCCAAGGCTGCCTTCCCTGTCATCTCATGTGTGGAACATATTAAGGCTCTCAGCTTCCAAAATATGTTTAATTCTTGACCAAGAACTGCTCAGCAGATGGAGAGAAGAAAAAAAGATGGTAGTATCACTTTTCCCTTTTATGAACGTGAGAATGTACCTGTCTCCTATGCCAAACCTGTTCCCTGTCATTTGCTTTGGAAAGAGCAAAAGAGCAGCTAGGCAGCTCTATCCTGAAAAAATCTCCCAGCTAGCCAATCTTGGGCTTAAGTTAGTGGGAATAGTTGCATGTGCTAAATGAGAACATGCTTGATAGGAATATACAGTCATACTGCTTTCATGTAAAAGGCTCCCCTGCACTCAAAGCAGCATACTCTTGATTTGGTTGTGGTGGGATTCAAGATGCCTTTCTTTCCTGAGCCACGTCTGAAGCTGACCCTGCTTTAAGTGAGAGGCTGGACGAAAGACCCCCCGCAGATCCCTTCCTGCCTAAAGCCTAGAATAAAAGTGTTTATGTTTTCAATACTAGATTTTCAATGCTGCAGGGCATTTCCTTCAAAATTTCTCTATATTGCAAGTAGAGCTGAAGAGCATTTATCTTGCTTAACCCACAATCTTTCCTTCTTCTCCAATCCCCTTCCCACCTAGTACCGTTGTTTTATCCTACCAGAAGTTGGTGACATTCACTTACAATGAGCTTAGTTTAGGGGGTTCAGAATCATCCATAACAAAAAAAAAAACCAACATTTTTTTGGCCAGCTTGAACAGACTGATGAATAATTCAGGGTGATTCCTGCCCTGCTGAGGCAGTGTATTAGCCATAGGTTAGCCCCTGCATACGTAGCCCTCTTTGCCCTGAATAGCTGTGTGCAAGCAGCTGTTCCTCTGGGGCACAACTAATGAGTCTTAATTGTGTTCAGATGCCCAAAAGTGCAGTTAAAAAAGTCCACTCCTTTAGGCACAGGTCCTTCAGTCAAAGCTGCAGAAGTGTTTCTGCCATTAAAGAAATCTTCTGTGCAGCCACTTCTCCCTTCAAACCAGAAGACTGTACCTGCAGCACTAATGGAGAGAGGAAAGCAGATACCATCACTGCTGGTACTGAGGGTCCCTGGTTAGACTTGGCTATGCAGTGTATTGATGGCTACATGGAGCAGGATCTGCTAAGCACTTCTCCACCTCTTCACAGCTTATGAATTATAAACCTACAGGTCTCTTAATTTCTTAGGTTTGTGGTAGCACAACTCACCCAGCATAGGTGTATGGTCTTCCCTTTACAGTCTGCCATCAAAAGCTCACCACCAGTATCACTCATAGTCACTATCTCATTAAAGATGGCAATTATCTATTAATCTCTAATTGGCAGTACATAGCAAGGAAAATAAACAGAAAGGTTTCAGTTATTTTGCTTGTTTATCAGCAAACATTTTGAGGAGAGCCACAAATAACTCTAGCCCTAGTGAGTCAAAACCCACTCATGATGTCATTGGAGAGCTCTACCTGTTCTGCTGGTGGCTATGCAGTGTTTATGAAATAAATGCATACAGGCTTAGCTAATATCACTGCAGCAACACTCCCAGTCAGCTGGGAGGCTGGTGAGAAAATGGGGCAATAATTTACAGAAAGAGCTGAATATTTCTGCAGCCTTGCCATGCTTGTAGCTGCTGCACTCTTACCTGAAGGCTTGATTGTCTGATAAGTTTAAATATCTGCTATATAGAGAGAGCACTTGAAGGTCTATCACTGGAAATGTTAATGAAATCTCAAGATAGAGTCATCCTGCTTGTCTTTTCTGCCTTTTTTTTTCTTTTCTTTTTTTTTTGTGGGCTGTTGCTCTGTGCAAGCCTTCCCCTGCATGACCTCTCTGAATAAACAAGGTTAAAGCATGTAAATGAGAGGCTCTTCAAAGGTTACTGGGAGAATCGACCTCAGAAACTGTTGGAGATTTCCTTGTTGTCATAAAGCTTCCAGAAACATCTCTGGAGAGGCTCTTACTCTGTCCTTGTGGTTTGCACATAGTGACTCACGTGATCCCATGTGGGCTCAGATGAAATGCAGTCATCTTGAATTCTGCAGGGATATGTATACAAGCTGAGGAAGAGAGTGGTGTGTCAGTTGGGTCTGTACTGCTTCATCAGATGCATGGTTCTGGAGGCCCAGGACAGTGTTAAACACAGGATGAAATTTTTCAGAGCACCTACGAGATCTGGGACTTCAGCTTTCATCACACTATAGGGATTTGACGATTCACAGTGTATGAATTGCCTTGAAATTGCAACCCCTCTTCACTTATGGTTCAGAGGAGACGCAAGCTGCAGGGGCAGTCTTCCCATTCACACTGTCCTGCTCCCAGCCTCCTCCACTTGCAAAGAGGAAGAGCATGTGAAATGAGATGGAGAGAAGGGAAGATGGCCAGGGGAGCCTTCACTTGTCATATGCAAGGAAAGACACATTTCTTACGAGGATCTGAGAAGGAAGAGCCAGCTGGATTTGTCCTGCTGTCATCACATCCTTGGTGTCTCTCCATGCACAACCTACTCCAGTGAATTTAGGATGCAGATATGCTCATCTACCCTTCAGCCAGGGATTGTGTCACAGTAGACTCTCATAGGAGGAGGATGAAGTTGCTAACTCTCAGCATAGAGATATGTTATTTTTTTTCCCCTTTTTTATGATCTGAGCTGAACCTCACTGTCTTTCTGCATGCCCAGCTTGCCATCAGAGCTGGAGTGACATGTGTCTGCCTCCTTTTTCTTCACCACCATGACTGATTTACATGACCTTGTCTTTACCCTTGTGTCCTGGCAACAAACATGAGCCAAGTCTTGAGCTGAAGGTGGAAAGGACTTCTGCAAAGAGCAAAGTAAACTGGGGTGACAGTAATATCCATCTGGGAGCCTGTAATAACTGGGCCCAGAGTAAACCCCATGGGGATGGGGGTCCCAGCTGCCAGCACGGCAGCAGAGAGCTGGTAACCAGGCACACACTCCAGGGAATGATGCCTGTAGGAATTAGAGGGAAAGCAGAAATAAATGGCTGTTATACCTTTTACACAAGGTCCCTGCAGTAGTGTGCCAATTGGGGACTTTTGAGACAAGTGGGATGGGATTGGATGGAATTTTCTAGTTGTGGAGTTTCATCCTAACTCTACTGCTTCAAGGCCAAGGGCAAAATCCCATGCTGGGTGTTGAGCCCTTTTACATCATAGCCTGTTCTGTCCTGGCAGGCACTGTATAAAGGGCTTACAGGTCATCAGAAGACTGTTGCCATAATGACACATCTATACATTACTACAGGCTCCGGGATTTCATGCAAATCCTTTTTGGATTGAAATAGAGAGACAGTGAATGATTAATGGATACAACCTAGAGATGCTGGTTTTGGCTAGAGATGTTCTGCCTTGCAGTCAGAGGGCAACTTGCTGATTGACATCTGGATAGAAAGGGATAAGACCAGAGTGGAAGATGGGGACAGGTCTCTGTTGTGACAATCTGGAGTTACTGAGGGAGGAAATGCTGCCTCTGACTTCTGACTGTGGCAGAATCTCTTACTGCATGAAGTCTTAAGTCTCTGTTGAAACTGCAGGACAGCAGCACAGTGCTCTCACCCATTTTAATGCAGATTCTCTTACCATCAATTAGCCATTCAGAACTGCTTTGATTTCAGGTGGATGTCACTTCATTGAGCACTTGTGAATGTCAGATTGATTTAGCTACATTGCTCATTTATATATATTTTTGCAGAAGAAGTTAAAGTACTTGACAAAGCCTTCAGAGAAGCCTCTGTGGAAACTGGATAAATTAAAGGAGTCAGACTGCAAGGTGAGGATCATTGCCTGGCAGGAAGCTGAGTGTCTCCTGTGAGTCACTGTGTGTGCTGAACTGCCAAAGGTTTCAGTCTGGCAAGCAGGAAAGGCCAGCCTGCATGTGAGTCACCAGCCCTGATGCTGGATTTACATTACCACCTCACAGGAGCCAGTATCATAAATTCCCCTGCAAATCCGGGCAAAGCTTTTCCCATAGCAGTATTTTACACCCAAGGTTCAGAAAGCTGTGCTTGATGTCCTTTAGCAGAATAGTACTTAGCTTGAGGAATGAAGAAGTAAATACCTACTTGGAAAACATAGGTGGGAACGGCCCTACCTAAATGTTTCCCTGGGTGGCTCCTTTCAATTCCTTCCCAGCCTTTGGCTGCTGCTCCACCACTTCTGGTCTCTGCTTGGTGCTTCCTACTTGCCCAAAGCTCCTAGTGGATCTCTTAGTAGTTTTGGACCAGGACTCATCAGAAAATCTACTTGCTACAAACAATTTTCTCTACTGGGGGAAGTATTAGAAATGCTTCTGTGGTTTTAAAAGAACTTAAGTTATGACATGTCAAAAAAAACCCAAAACCCAAACAACCAAAAATGCATAAAACGTTAACAGAGTTATGAAGAAGATGGCACCTCACTCCCCAGCACTGCTCATCCTAAGAAATATGAATCAGTATTCATCTAGGTTGAGTACTGCTGCAAAGAAAGTATGGGCTGGAGAAAGTATGGTCTTCATTTACTTATTTGTTTAGAAATAGTTTTGTTTATTCCCATCTCAATTTAATTTGCACTCTCTCTCTCTCTCTCTCTCTCTCTGAGACCTCACCATCCTTTTGAATCTGCATACGAGTGGAAAATCAGAGGATTCCTTGGCCTGCCAGACACATCTCCCATTTCAGGCACAGGCAGCCTTCCACACCCTGTGTTCAGGAGATGCACTGTCCTCCCTGAAAAGAGGTGTTGTGCCCTTGTGTCTATGAAAGAGCCTTGCAGGGTTGTCCCTGGTGCACTGTTCCCAAGCTGCTGAATTCAACACGACTTTGACATATTGTTGACCTTCATGAGTCAGATTACGGCACTCCTTCACACAGTTCATACTCAATCACTGAGACTGCTCCTCCACATATATGCACTGGAGAAGGCAGAGGTCACCACCAGCTCCCTATTATACTAGCAGTGGAATGTAGTAATTACCCCAAATAACTGCTCTGATTTTATATGGCAGCACTGTTCTGTCTTGCAAGAACCTCTTCTGCATGTGACACATTTATAACCTCACTTTTCAGAAGAGGAAAACAAGTTGGGAGAGGTTGAGCCTCACCACAACTGGTAGGCAACATCAAGACTAGCAAGACTCTTGTTCCTGGGATCTGAACCATCTTATGGGAATAAGTTTTGAGGGGGTCTGCCCCTCTTTTTTGCTGCATTCCTTCCCAAGCCTGCAGGCTGATTCCTCAGAGCAGCCAGTCATGATTGCACAGAGCTTCCAAGAGCATGGACAGGCAGTAAGTTCCAACCTCCAGCAAACAAACCAGAGTTCATCTGTGCCTTGAAATACATGTCAGCTGAAAACATGACAACTGCCTTGGTTATCACTACAAACATCAGGCAGAATTTCTACTGGGAGTCTCCTTTCCAGTGCAGTCTTTCCAGATATACACACCTTGTGTGCACAGGCCTTTGTCATGGCACTCTGCACCACATGAGGTGGAAGGGTTCATCCCACTCCATGTGGGAGAGCCTTTTCCCCTTCCTCTTTGAGGCTGACTTTCCATCTTGCTTTTCCTCATATCCCTGTCTCCTGAGTCCCAAACTGAAATACCCATCAGTTCTCTGAAACGCTTACACAAAATGGAGCAGCTTATTGGAAAAATACTACTCAGAGAGATTTCTTCCTCCATGGTTGCTTCTTCTGTCTTCACAAAGGCCTTCCCTGGGTGCCTTGTTAGTTCTCTTAGGCAGGGAGGATTTCCATCTTATTAGCTGGAAAAATGCTGCTTCAGCCAAGATTTCCACAATGACAAATAGCACAACAAAAACAACAAGTCCTCACATTTTATAGCAGCATATTAGAAAAATCCATTTTTTGCAAGGTGGAAGAGGATATTACACAAGAGGGCAAAAGTCCCCTCAAAATCTCCTTGGTGGACACATAATCTGCTTGGTAAGCTATTTAAAAATCAGCACATATAAGGTATGTGTCAGCCTCCAAAAATGCTAAGTACCTAATTCAGGCTTTTGCACTGAATTGCAACAGTGGCCATGTATTTCTGTTCCCTGCTCAGGCAGTCCTATGCAGGAGAGCTGAGCAGTGAAGGAGATGATGCAGATACAAGCACAGTGCTCCTAGTGGTCCCTGCAGGCCTTCTCCGGAAGGGGAGGGCAGGGGCCTGGTCATCTCTGCATCCCACCACATGGGTGCAGGCACAGAGTGTGTGCAGATAACCCTACTCCTCCGCATTAAAGCTGCACACAGCTGAGCAAATGCCCGAAGTCTAGGCAGCTGAGGAGCAGAGCACCAGTCACTCTGGCAGGAGAGCTGAGCCAGAAAACCCTAGTAGGAGAACAAGAGATAAACATATTGTATTCCACTATCTTTTAGTCACTGCAGGCATCAAAGGAACAAAGCAAGAAACGAGAAATTGGCCAAATTCAGAAAACCCTTCCCATAGGAAACCCTCACATTTCATTTCTATTAAAATACGAAATTGGGTCCAAAGACAAATACTTCTTATCCTCCCAACCCTGAATTTTAGACTCACTTGCACCAGAAATGTTGAAATTTCTTACTGAAAGACATTTACTTGCATGGGAAAAAAAAAACAAACAAAAAACCACCAACCTGTTATTTTTTCCCTTCCATGGTTGCTCCAGGAACTTTGCCTTGCTTCAACCAGTACTCAGAGTTACTTGCTCACTTTTTCTGTTGCTAGGACAGTTATTGGGAAGGGAAATAACAGCTTGCCATGACGAGTCATGGCACTTTGTCACCAGAAAGACCATCCTGTGTATGCCACCATAACCATAATACATCAAGCTGTGGCAATGTGTAACCTTTTTGGAAAAAATCAAATTTCTTCCCTTCCCTGGAGAAGAATGCAGATTGGTTTGAATTGAAGATTAGCATCAGTTATAAAACACATCCATCTGCAAGTGAGTTGGAGATAATTTTTCTTCTTCATTTCTGATAACTGTAGGGACCATTAAGACACTTTGCATTTTCTTTTGATAGGTTTTTTCTCTTTGCTGATTTAAACTCCTCATTTCGATAGGCTGCACTGTTTATGGTCAGAGGGGAAGCAGTGGTGGTATTAAGGCAGAGCTCACTGAAAGCCCTGGGCTCCTGTGTTTTCAAATGCTAAGCTGAAAATGAACATCTGCTGCTGAAATGCTTTTACATTATTTTTTTTAAATAAATTTCATTTCAAGAGGTTCCAAGCAACCATCCTTTTTCAGCTGTAACACAAGAAATATTTCTGAAAACATCTGGGAACTGGCAAGATGATACAAAAGTAAGGACATATTAAGAATCACTATCGTTTATAATTAACTTGAGCTGTCACTGTGTTCAAAGACCCAATATTAGTTAAAAAACACACACACAGATGCACACGCGCGCGTGCACACCCACCCACCCCACCCCCGCCTCCCCAGTCTTATATAACTAAATCATGTCTGTAAATATGCAAAGCCAGGAGGTAAGGTGGCTATATCTCACTTACATTTTGTGCATTGTTTAAGAACACTTAGCTGCATGTGGGAACAGGTCAATCAACCCGCTCTGGAGAAGTGCAGGGCTTCGCAAAGCACACAGTGATGGAGCAAAACCTGGGACTAGGAGTTCCACCTTGATCACACCACTGGTACAGTCTCTAAGCTGCTAGAAGAAAGGTGGGACCTGACCCAGCTCTGGCAGAAAGAGCTTCTCACATTTTCTGGAATTAATTTTTTTCTGTACAATATATATCTAAAATTCTGAGAACTGTATTTCTCAAATAAAAAGTCCATATCTGGTTTTGGATTTCAAACAGTCACAGAACCAGATGGAACACTATCGCATTTTCAGTGAAATGTCCCCATTTTAAAAAAGCAACAACAATGATAATAATTTGGGAAACAGGCTACCACCAATTCAACCAATTCCTTCCAGAGAAGCCCACTGGAGACTCTTAATCCCTCCTGTGAATAATGAACCAGTGCTAACAATGATAAACCAAGGACTGGAAACATAGAAAAGTAATTAATAATGCTGCTGCATCTTCATTGTATTAGCAGAGAAAACAAGGAATGGCATTAACTTTGTATTTTGTGGACAGGCATGGGAAACTACCCAAAACACAGTATGTGTGGAATTCCATGTGTTGCATTCAGTAGCAATTAGTGGAAATTTTAGTTTCTGGTCAATTCAAAAGGCCTTTTGGCACATCGCACCTCCTCCCTGTATTTTATGAGCCCAGAGAGATAATTGTCTTTGTGTCCTCTTTGATTATTTCTCAGCATCCTTTCCAGGAAGATTTTCACCTAAACTTTCCCTATAAGAACTACTCTCACTTGGGACTCCCATTCTAGGCTGGTTCCCATCCCAGACAACAGGAGACCCCAAAACATCTCTGCATTTGTGTCCTGGGCCCCTTCAGATAAGCCAGCTTCCTCAAGCAGCTTCTGTGTTCTACAGTCTGACTAGTCCTTACTCACCCCTCCATTTAATTTAATCAGCAATAAGCTCATGTGATCTAAGCTTGGTATTTCTCCTGCTTACCAAGTCGAAATAGCACTGTCTTTGATGGACCATTAACTTCTTGGTAAAGAAACCTCTCAGCTCTTGCATCCCCTTATCATTTTTTTTCCTTCCCACATCTAGGATGTTCACGTCTCCCACCACACCTGGCAGGACTCATGTTCTGAATAAGAGCACAAAACTGCATTTCCCAGAGCAGAATTGAGAGCAGCACCACAGGTATGTGATCTAGCAAAACTAACGCAAAGGAAAAACAAAAAAAAGCAAAATCATAGAATCATAGAATCATAGAATCGTTTAGGTTGGAAAAGACCTTTAAGATCATCCAGTCCAACCATTAACCTACACTACCAAGTCCACACTAAGCCAATCAAGGGTAGATTAGACTAAACCATGTCCCGAAGTGCCACATCTACCCGTTTTTTGAACACTTCCAGGGATGTTGGTACCTCTGGCCAGAAACCGTTTCGGTGGCTGGAAATGGCAGGGGCCATGTCTAGATGTGGGTGTTCTGCAGTCAGTACTGTAGGCAGAGATGAAGCAGAGCAGAAGAGTATAAGGCAAACTCTGATTTGCTGGCCTGGGCTATAATGGCCATGGGCACTGCTGACTCAGCTGCCCCGACACATGCTTCTCACAGCTGGCTTGTGGCTCCCTCTTGTTCCTGAGAGTGAAGGGAGCTTCTCCCTTTGCCATGAGCTTGCACTGGGCTGGATAGGGGCAGTCCTATCCCTCCCAGACCCTGGACAGTGCAAGGAGCTGGCCTGCAGCCCAGCGACGCCCCTGCCAATGCTGATGGGGGCTAAATTTGCAAAAATTGGCAGTGGAGCACGCTAGTTCATAGCAATTACAAATGTGCTGGTGGGAAGGGGTCTCTGCAGGTCTCCAGTCCAATCTGTTGCTCAGAGCAGGACTATCTCCAGCATTAGGTCAGGTTGATTGTGTCTTTGCCTTGGAAACTTCCAAGGACAGAGATCACTCACATGACTTAAGCCCACACACAGATGCTTTACTGGTTGGGTCTAGAGAAGAAAGAGGACTAGATAAAACCTTTTGTACAGGTACCACACTAATCCACCACAGAGCACAAGTCCTCCACTGTTATGTGTTGTAATGGAACCCCATGGGGAAAAATCACATCTGTTTTTATCTTCCTGGAAACCTGTGGTCTCATCTGCTCAAGAACTTATTCATTCTCACCATGGCTAGTGCCTGCTTATCACAGGCAGAGAGGGATCACACCAAGTCAGTCTCTGCACCAATTTGCAAGGGAGGGAGAGCAGCAAGTTTGTCAGCAGTCTCACAGAGGGCTCCAGCAAGGCTCATTTCAATACGCAGAGCATGCACAACAGGAGGAGAAGAATGGAAATCTGGCTGTATGAACACCACTTAAAAGGAAGCAGCCATTGTAATTAGCCTGACAGTGAAACTCAAGTGCTGCTCTCCTTGCTCAAAGCTCAGTTTGTTGGTATTTCAACTGATTTGCTGTGCAGAGGCAGTGACCGTGGCATAATGATCCTTGTCAGTACTACCAGCTCTGCTAGGCACCTCCATGCTGCCTTCCCACTCAAAGGGATAACAAATAGCTGCCAGGCAGACAGACAAGTCACATGCATAGTCCTGTGCTTTCAAGAAGCACAGGGACCCAAAACTTGTGCCCCACAATAGCTGGGGTCAGCCACCCTCTTTTAAGAGGCAAATTAATTGCCAGTGAAGGACGCAGAAGATTTGTGCCAAAACAGGACTAAGTCATCGTTTGGAGCAGGAGAGGACTGTGTTATCCCACAACCAACGTTTCTTGCTATTACACAAGAAACAAGCTCTGCTTTCTCTAACCCTTTGTTTATTCACTTGCCATTTGAGAAGATCCAATTAGTTGCAGATTGCACCAAGCCCCAAGCTCTTTTTCTTTTTCTTTTTTTTCCCTTTTCTTTTTTTTTACATTTAAATCCTGGTCTAAAGAAACCAGAACGCCAACAGGGTTTCATAGACTCAGAAGGTACAAGCCTCTCTTTTTGAAGGAGCTTGATTTCCTAAGGATGTTCCCCTCCAGTCTCCATCACACCAGTCCAAAACAGCACATGGGCATGTACCTCAGTTCACTCTGAGTGTAACTCCTTTTGAAACTGTCTTGCCTTGCATAAGGATCATTTCAGTCAAAGCCCAGGATGTTTCCATTTGGCAATATTACTACAGTGTCTCAAGAGCTCATGGTGGTCTTCCTCAGTGCCCAGGTGTCTACAAACCCAGCCTCCAAACTGACACCATGCATCAGTTTTGCCACTGGTATCAGGAAGATGGCGCATAATGATAATTACAATCTGAACAAAATGTCAGGATCAGAGAGAAGAATGGGAACATGAGCAAATCAATCCACAGCTCCCTTGTGGGCATACTGTTCAAGTTTTCTAGAAACTAACCAAACCAAACCAAACCAAACCAAACCAAACCAGAGAGAGAGAGAGAGAATTCCCCATTCCCCCAAATTACACATTTTTTAATATGTCCCTTCATGCTGTTGTAAATCTAATATTCCATTAAAAAAGAGCTGACTTTTTTTTTTTAAGAGTTATTAAACAATTCAGCCTGAATTCCTGCAATTTCACTTAAAAGACTGGGGGAAACAGCTCCTCTAATATGGAAATTAAGCAAAATTCCATTTCAAAAATTTCCCCTCATGTTATACAAGTCCTAGAATGCCCTCTGAAATGCATCGATTTTAAGCTCAGCTTTAATGTCCCACATGTCATAATTCTGGAAACCAAGCAAGATGAAAAAATGACCAGGGTTGCACAGAAAGACGAGCAATGGGAGAACAGGGTATCTGCTCACAATATCTACACGTTCCTGGAAATTTCAAGTAGTTTGCTGCCAAGCCCATCAGCTTGACCTCAGTATTGTAGCCTGCTCTTCTTGTTACGTCAGAGCAGAACAAAGTTTGATTTCCCTTGGATGGCCAAGGGACCCGTCTTATGTAGAAGGCAAAAAGTAGTGTATGCCATTGTTGGTTTTGAAATGTTGGGGACTGATGCCCCCAGATTCCCCTGCACAGCAGGAAGAAGAATGCAGAGAATGGCATCCTGCCCTGCCCCTGGTCACAGGGGTCTTGCTGCCCATCCGATTTCTCCAAGCAGCTGCCAGACCTTTTGGCAAACATGGGAGCAGAGCATTCTGAAGCAATAGTCCAATCCTGTCTACTCACAAACCAACCCTCTTTGCAAAGATCAGTATATGACTGCCATTATAGCCCTGCAACCTCACCTGGGGCTCAGAGCTCTGAGCATTAACAGAGCTTTGACTCTTTGCTAGCCTGCCTTTCAAGAGAAAACTTCTTTCAACAAAAAAAGAGATCAGAATGACCTTTCTGATGCATTTTATTCCTTTAAGCCATGGGCAAAAGATGATCATAGCCATGGGTGGAGAAAGACAAAGAGGTGTTGGAGCTCCTGAACTTCCTCTTCCTTGATGTGTGGACACATCTTTCCAGCTTACTCTAACTATGAATGTGTTTGATACCACAGAGCAGTGAATGTAGAGGTGGCATCAATGCCCTTGCTAGTCCCATGTGTGATCTCAAACTGCTCTGAGGTCCATAGATTGAGCAGAGTTGCATTTCTCTGAGAAGGACTGCATGCATTTCTGGTGCTGCAGAAGGAACTGGTGTTAGGCTTGCCTCAGTTTATCATGCTCAGACCGGTGCCCAAGTGGGATCTAAGGTTTCTTATTCACTTAACTCACTTCAGCGGAGATGGGGCCATTTCCCAGGGTCTAATGAACAATACAGGGGACTGACAGCTCAGGGAGCAGCAAAGACCCTTAACCTTGTGGAATGCTAATCATCTGCTACCCATCAAGGATATTAGTAGCTGGAAATAACTCCCAAACAGCAACTAGATTTGGTTTCAGCTGGAATGAGTAATGGTGCTCTGATTGGACTTCCTTGGATCATTTGTAGAAAAACTGGGATTTTCACTTTAGCTACTCCTATCTGTCCTCTGTGTCTGAGACACCCCAAATTTTCAGATGCTCTCAGGTTCTGTACTCAGTTATCACAGAACAAAGGACTATGGGGCTGACTAGCTTGGTGACTATGCTTGGGTAGCATGGACAGTGCTTCATCCCACATTGCACATACACAAGCTTGTGTTGCATTTCACCTGCCCAAGACAGGGAGCAAGCCAGCAAGGACATGAGTCAGAGCTAGCTCTCTGCAAATCCCCTGCCATTCCTCCCTTTTGTCCCCCACCCCACAGTGCAAAGCTCCATGGTGAATGATGAGTCTCAGAGCCACAGCAAACACTTGCCAATATGAAAGAGAAAAATGTTTGAGCTGATGCCACAAGATCATTACTGATCTTGGCCCATAAGCTGCTGGGATCGACTGATGATGATACAAAATTGGAGGCTTCTGCAACACATCAGATGGAAAGCAGAAAGATCACGATGACTTCAAAGGTTGGAGTGATAAGAAAAACTGGGAGGAGAGGAGGGAGTTCAGTGGCACAGATTCCAAGGCTGTGTTTCCAGGTACTAATAAGCACAAGCATGAAAAGAATGAGTGGATCAAGCTAGCTATTTTCTGCACACGGACAGGCAACTTTGCTTACAGCCCTCACCAGGCATCCAGTAAAGAGCAAGCTGCTGGTATGCATGGGGACAGGAAGCCTGTTGCACAAAGGAGACAAGAAGAGCTTGGTGCACACAGCTGAGCAAAACAGAGGTGAGGAGGAACTGCTGTCACTGTCTACATTAGTCTAGAAAGTACCAGCTCAGGGAGGAGTGCAGTTTTGGGAAAGCCTTCCATTGTGTGCAGAGAACAGAGGGAGACTGTTCAATGTTCACCAGTGCCTGATCAATTTATCAGTGACAGTACACAACAATTTTGCCATCAACAGCTGGGTCTTGCATGGATGGCTGTGTTTCCGTGGCTGCAAATCATGCTGCAAAGTCCTGGCCTACATTGCCTTATCCCATCCCTCTGACCCACAGCATGACACACACTGGTGGGAAGGGTCTTTGGAAACCTCCAAGGGTAGACATCCCTCATATCTCTGGGTGGCTGCACCACCCTGGAGCAGGATGTTTTCTTACTGCCAAACCTGAGCTTCCAGAAACACAGTTTCTGGCTGTTATCCCTTGTTATAATGTCTATCACAACCATCCTCTCTGTAAAATCCTTTCAAGAATCAGTAGATGCTCCTAGGTTTGGGCTCCACAGGAGCAGAAGGGAATAAGGGTAGAGATAATCAGGCACTTCACCATACACTGGATAAACCAACACCAAAAGAAATCTGTAGAATTGCTACGGGCTGCTGAGACTAAGAAGACCCAATGAAGAAAGAAATGCACAATGCCAATATAAATAAAAGCATGTTAAAATTGTGAAACCATGCTCATTAAAGCTTATGAATTTTCATTTCTTTATGCTTTTGCAGAAATCAAAGTGAAAAAAAGATCACATTTTCCAAATCTTACACATAGTACACCTTCAAGAGTATGAATAATCATTTTCTCCACTTTTGATTGCTCAGGACTAAATGTACATGTTCAAGAGACTCCCAAAATTTTCCCTCATTTTCCCCCACCTTTAGGTTTGAAGGTTTTGGAGGGGGGTTTGTTTGTTTATTTGCTTGCTATCTTCTTTGTCAGAGGCAGAAAACAGCTAAGTTGCTTTTTCTTTTGATCTCTAATTTTTTTGAAGTTGAGCATATTGTAAAAGCTTGCAGAGAGAGAGGATGTTATAACCATCTCTGGAGCAGGCATGCAAGGACTAGCATGAGGCTGGAAGCCCAAAACCAGGCCAGCTGAAACTCACTTTGCCCAAAGGGATGGACTAACCTGGCAGAGCCACCCTTGATTCAGTCATTGAGTGATGGAGGAGATCAGACCAAGCACAGCAGAAGCACATTAATAAATAAGAAGTATTGTCTTCTAATTATCCCATTGCACAAATAATCTCTGCCAGAGTTTCAGGTTTGAGAAGAGAAAGGAAAACCAAAAGTTACATTGATGGCCAACTTGCCAGTGGAGATGGCACTATTTGGGTAGATAACTACCTCAGCATCACAGTCTCCAAGGTCTGTGGGCTGCTATAGCTGAGCTCACAGAGCACTGGGTCTAAGGCACCTCATCACTGCTGTAACACTGGCCACAGCAGTGAATGCATGCATTAAGGTGCTGAGTATTAAGGGCATTTCTCCACTACTAGTGCGGGATGCCCTATCCCCTGGTTTTCAGAAGTAACTAGCACAGAAATCAGACATGCATCCATTCACCTGCAGAGGAAATGAAGCAGACATCACCTGGAAATCTGCCATGTGGAAAAGGTTGGGGGACCTAACTGCTGCTGAGGACAACAGGAGAAATGAGTAGCAGAGACTGCTCAGGCAAATTTGCTAAGCTGTGGAAATCTTGCTAATTTGGGGGAAAAGGAATTCCTGCACTGAACTGCACCTTTTCCTTCATTTTAAAACAAACAGAAAACTTGCAGACCTTGAGGAAAGACGAGGCACTTCCATCACATTTAAAGCTGACTTTTTTTAAAATTTTAATTACACCACTGATGTTTTGCAAGGAACTAGGATCTAATGCAGAATGATAGTGGTGTTTGGGTCTGCTTAACTTCTGCGTGGCCCATGGTTTTGTCCAAGTCCCTCCAGATATCCAGGCCACCTGCTTTTATTCTCCCATTTCCATGCCTTATTACAGATGCAGATCAGTGCTCCCATTTTGTGCCATGCCTAGTGAGGAGGGTTTTCCATTAGCAATATGGCCAGAAGAAGCTGTTCCCACCACATATAAAACTTGCTCCATGGGTTACAGACTATAGGCTGGACTTTCCCACTAAGCCACTTCCAAATGACAGATCTCCAGTTTTGACCCCAGCATTACAGGATGCAGGTTTATGCATTGTTGTTGCTGTTCTTTTCTACATCTTTTCTGATTTTCTTTTTTACAGAAATCACATGAGGTGCGATGTGCTTCATTAGACTCATTGCCAATTGCATGAGATTCAACAAGGCCAAGTGCTGGGTCCTGCACTTGGGTCACAACAACCCCATGCAGCGCTACAGGCTTGGGGAAGAGTGGCTGGAAAGCTGCCTGGCTGAAAAGGACCTGGGGGTGTTGGTCGACAGCCGGCTGAACATGAGCCAGCAGTGTGCCCAGGTGCCCAAGAAGGCCAACAGCATCCTGGCTTGTATCAGAAATAGTGTGGCCAGCAGGAGCAGGCAAGTGGTCGTCCCCCTGTACTCGGCACTGGTGGGGCTGCACCTGGAATACTGTGTCCAGTTTTGGGCCCCTCAATATAAGAAAGACATTGAGGTGCTGGATTATGTCCAGAGAAGGGCAATGAAGCTGGTGAAGGGTCTGGAGCACAGGTCTTATGAGGAGCGGCTGAGGGAACTGGGGTTGTTTAGTCTGGAGAAGAGGAGGCTGAGGGGAGACCTTATCGCTCTCTACAACTACCTGAAAGGAGGTTGTAGTGAGGTGGGTGTTGGTTCTTCTCCCAAGTAGTTAGTGATAGAATGAGAGGAAATGGCCTCAAGTTGCATCAGGGGAGGTTTAGGTTGGATATTAGGAGAAATGTCTTTACTGAAAGAGTGGTCAAGCATTGGAACAGGCTGCCCAGAGAGGTGGTGGAGTCACCATCCCTGGAAGTGTTCAAAAAATGGGTAGATGTGGCACTTGGGGACATGGTTTAGTAGGCATGGTGGTGTTGGGTTGATGGTTGGACTGATGATCTTAGAGGTCCTTTCCAATCTTAATGATTCCTAGTTTTACTTTAATTAAAAAATAATCCAGCCACCAAGCCAGGAAACATGAAATTGATTATTACTCTACCCTTAATTGGTTTAGTGGTGGACTTGGTAGTGTTAGGTTAATGGTTGGACTTGATGATCTTAAAGGTCTTTTCCAACCTAAACAATTCTATGATTGTATAAATAAGCTGACAATTTCCCATTAATTCAATTACCTAGTAATACTACAAGCCTTTCCAGCTGCTGAAAAAAAAAAAAAAAACCCAAAACCAAACTAAAGAAATAAACACTAGGACAAATAGAGTGAGGTGACATATGGTGTTTTCAACCCCCTATGCAGAGGCAATTCTCTTATTATTTATCATGGCACTAGCTCCTCAGGCTCTGAATGCTTTTTATTTCTTACTAAACCAAAGACTAGGACCTATCACTTTTGAAAGCCCTGCTTGTACTGCCTCTGCTGACGTACAAAAACACTTACCATGTAACAAGAAATAAAGGCAGAAACAGGATGCAGATAGTGGACAACCATCAGCTGATCATCAGTTCAAGCCCTAATAACTGGAAGGTGTTTGGAAGACAATTCACCAGGAAGTGGTGTTCCCTTCTCTTCTTTTCCTTTTATTAGTGCAGGAGGGGAGAGAAAATGGAAAAGAAACCAGAGAGAAAGGAAAGAAAGAAGGAAGGTAAAAGAAATGCTATTTTAAAAATAATAATACTAATAAAGAAACCAAAAAGTTTAAAGAGATGAAACAAATTGCATGGAAGTCTTTGACTCATGAAGATATTCTTCCATGAAAATGCATTAAGGTATTACTAGAAACTCCCTGACAAAGTATACTCTTTGAGAACAGAGCCAAATGGAGATATTCTTACATGTCCTAAAAGCAGCAGACTAAATGAAACTTTTGCAGGGAAGTTATGTGCAGTGCTGTGCCACAACAGTTGTCATGCATCCAGCCGCAGAGCTCCAGATTTGCTCTTCAGAAATGATCCTACAGAATCAGTTCTCCACAAACAAGAATCCATCATTGCTGTTAATATCCCACACAGTCAACATACGTATTTGCTTATTTGAATAGGATCAAATAATTCAATACATATCTAACATTTGATACATTAATACTTCCTCCAGCTTTAAGTGGCAAAACAGGAATCTTATTTTTGTGTTTCTTGAGGTACTATTAAGTGTAGGTAGAGAGAAGGGGCAGGAGCTTTTCTCTAGGCACAGTATCGCACTACCATCGCCCCACCTCCCCCACGGTACTTATAGGTGGGTTTCCACTAACCTCATACTGCCAGGGCTGGCCCCACAGCCAGGTCCTAGCAGCTCTGTGAGTTTCGACCCATCAACTGATTTGCAGGAAAGCTGTCCCGTGTACACCTGCAAATGTGTCGTACAGTAAATACAAGCTAACTTCCTTACTTTAACCCTGATCTCCAGCAATTTGGCTGTGCACCTCCCCACACAAGGATAATCTTGAAAATCCATCCCCCCATCACAGTCCAGGATCCAAATCTTCTGAGTTCAAGTTCATGGCTTGAAGTAGCAGTTGTTAAATTTACAGAAGGCTTTTATTTGGCATTTTGTAAAACTTGCCTGAGCTATAGTTTTGGCTTTTCAACTTTCCCTGTGTTTGCAGGGGGCTGGATCTAAATATCGGCATCCCTCTAACTTACAAAATTTGTGAAGCATTTTTAGAGTGGCAGGAATATTACTGCTCTGTAAACATCAGATATTAAAGTATTAATTGTTATTTTCACTTCCCTTCTACTGTGCACAGTTCTGTACTTACAAAATAAGATTTTCTCTAATTTACACTAATTGAAAAAGAGCTCATTCAAATCTTGAAGTTTTTTTAGTGACAGAAGTCAGGTCCTTGGCAGGGTTTTACTAACGTCAGGTTCCCCGTGACCCATCAGCTCCTGTGGAAGACTAATATTGCTTACAATTTACCTGAGGAGTTTTGATCCTAAACCCAAGTGACCTCAGTGGCAGACTAAAGAGCAAAAGCAGCAATATCCTTTGATCATCTGGGTATTGGGCTGCCAAAAGTGCTCTTGCTCAATGTGAGACGAGGGAGAACTACTAATACTCTTCAGGAGTTAGCCCCAAGATGCGATGGATGTGTGACGGGTCCAAAACCTTCTTGATGGTGCATTTTAGAAGAACGTCCAGCTACCACTGTGAGCCAGAAGAGACACTAATCTTCCTCTTACTTGCTTCTTTGGTCTCTCTCTTACAGAAACCTCACAAAATGCAGAGACAACAGTGCTGTTTCACCAGCCTACCCCCCGGAACAGGAACTCAAGGCACAGAGACTGAGTCATTTGCTCAAGGCAGCTCAAACGCTGTGGGAGAGCCCACTTTGAACTAGGAGTTCAAATTCTCATCTGTTACCTTCAGCAGGTTGTTCTCTACCCCTCGACTGTGGCTAGAACAAGGGCAACTCAAGACCATCTATCATCTAATAGGAGTTCCCCTGGTTGCAAAGTGTGCCCATGGCTTCCTATTCTTTCTCTGTGTACCTCCAAACAGTCCAGATCTGTTTCCTCTGTACTCTCCTGTTAGGTAGTTGCAGGCACCAGGAGCTTCCCCTCCTCAGGCTGAACAAGCTCAGCTCCCTCCGCCTCTCCTCCCACAGAGTGCTCCAGCCCTGACCATCTCAATGGCCTCTACTGGGCTTGATCCAGTACATCAGTGCTGGTCCTGTACTAGGCAGACCAATGCTGAGCACAGCATCCAGATGTGGCCTTGCCAATGTGCAACTTGTATACCAGGATCCTCATCTGTTCTTCTGCAAAGCTGCTTTCTAATGTTAGCCCTGGTTTGTCCTCCTTTGTGGGGTGGTTGGGCTCCAGCTGCAGGACTTGGCATTTGCTTTGGTTGACCTCCCTAAAGTTCCTGCCAGCCCAATTCCCATCCTGTCCAGATCTCTCTGAATGCTAGTCCTGTCCTCCAGCACCTCCCAGTTGGGTATTGTCATGCTTTAGGGCATGCTCTGTCCCATCATCCGAAGCATCAATAAAGGTGTTACATAGTATCAACCTCAATACTGACCCTCTCAGAAACATCACTTGTAAGCAACTGCCACTGAATTTGAAGCTGTTGAGCCTGACAAGCTCCCTGAGCCTGATAGGCTACTCAGGACCACTACCCATAAACTTGCCTAACGCCAGTGCAAAGCAGTCTCATCTACCATGACTCTGAACGTATGTGTAACCCTTCTCATCAGTCACTTCAAAACAAAGAAAATAATTTCAGTATGTACAGTATGAAGAGTTATGACCCTTTTCTGGGCCCTATAAGACCAGTTTTCTTGGCAAGAGTCCTATTCTCTACCAGTAACCAAGCACTTCAAACTGCGGGCACAAATGTGTTGTGTGTATAATTGTGCATTTACTTCAGCATGCTCTCATACAAACTTAAAATCAATAGAAGAGAAAATAAAAGTAGGAAATGACCATTCAAAGTGTTGCCCAATTTTTGTCTGTAAATGAAAACTGCTAGGGTAGTACTGCAGGAGACTTTTTTTTTCCCCCCAAGAAGGTGAGCAGCTCTTCTATTTAAACAGTCTGACAAGCTTTGCTATCGGGCACTAAGGAAGGGAGAATCTTGCTTCCACATCTCCTTTTTTTATGCACTAACAGGAAAACATAGAAAAGTTGACATTTTTCCGACAAACCCTTGATCGGTGTTATTTTAGTTGCTGGCATTGGAAAAATTGAATCCTCACCTACTCAGTTCTTGCTTATGCTATATTAATATTTTAAGACATTTCAAAATATGCTTGATTCCCAACCATAAACTGGAGAAAAAAGATATTGGAAAGGAGGTTACAGATTTGAGCTCCTCTACTGTCAATTCTCCCCCACACACACCTGTGCCCTATGGCTGGTCTGTAAGTTACTGAAAGGGTATCCCAGGGACACTAAACATATATCTAAAAAAAGCACAGAGATATTTCCATCCATTCAGGCAAACAAACAAAAAAAATCAAACAGGGAGAAAAATAAAAGGAAGGAGAGGTGGTCCTCCTAGTGAGAAAGACTGGGAACCTGTAAGGTAAAGACATCAGTGTATGTTATATATATATAAAATATAACATAATATATATTATTTATTATTATTATATTGAATAATGCTTATTTAAGTCTATTTGACCAGAACTGTAATGCATTTAAAATCCAGCCATTGTTTCTCCTGGCTGCTGCAAAGCATATAGCTGTTATCTATAGCTCAGAAGATGCAGCTTGGACAGGCTGAGGATGAGCAGTAAGGAAAAGAGCTTGGGCTAATTTGAAAGGAAAACTGTCTCACCCAGCAACCCATAGATGATGTCAAAACCCAGAATTTTACTGTTTTGATTCACTGTTGAATGGTAGATGCAAAAAAAAATGTTCTGGATAGCTTGTCTAAGGTGGACTTAGCAGCTGGTTCTATGAGCATCCTCAAAAGCCTTTATAGGCTGTAGGTGCTGAGGATGATAAGAACAACCCTTTTCAGCCTGTTTTCCAACGTATATCTTATGAGGGCAGGAGAAAAAACACACAGTTTGATGCTGGCATCCACCCTTAAATCCCCACTGTTGATGTCATAACTTTTTGCCTGTATCTGGGTTGGAAGGGACATCTGGAGGCTTCCTTACCTACCTTGCCTTTGGAGCAGGACCATTGCCAACACTGGATCAGGTCTGCCAGTTTTGTCTAGCCAAATCTTGAAGCCTTCCAAGACTGAACAACCCAGCACCTCACCAAGTACTACAGCTTCTCCAAACACCCAAAATAATTTTCAAACAATACTCAAGGAAGCTAAAAGTGACTGTGACCTAAAAAGGCTAAAAGTGAGAGAGCCTTAAACAAATAAATATCTTCGAGATTAGCATGCACCTCAATGTATCCAATTCCTCCTTAATTTTTCACAGAATAGCCCAATGGGTAAGTAGCCCAAGAGATGGGAAAGCAAAACATTGCTTTTTAATGGACACTGGAGATTTTTTTGCAGACATGTCTTCTCTATGGGAAAAACTGAGACATGATTGTAACTGAATACAATACCTCTGGAAAACTTCTAAGGCTTCTTTGAAAAAAAAAAAATCAAAGAAGTGAAGAAATTCTTTAGTGGCAGCTAGACTATTGAAAAGCTGTACTGGGGGAGGGGCAAGGGAAGAAAAGGAGAGAAAAGCTTTGAAGAACAGCTCAAAAAATACCAGAGATTATTGTTACAAGGAAAGAACACACAGAGTCCTAGATGTCTTTCTGTAGCATCTCTGTTTCTTGGTGACTCAGACCAAGAGGTTTAGCTGTTGAAAATCGAGCACACCTGTCCAATTATTTCACTAATTTCAAGGCCTGTCTGATAAATAAATATGCTCTGAGTTTGACAGATTTCACTGGCAATAACATATCGTACAAACCAGAAAGAGGTTCATGCTGTAAAACAGTAATGTCATGACCAAAGGGGAGATTGCTTAATTAGTTCATTATTTTTCTCAAACACAATGGAAAAAATTAGCTGACTGCAGTATGGCTATGTCTGTGTTTCCAATAGTTACAAGACAAAAATTGTTTAAGTGGTGAAGATTTCTAGATTAGCAGTTCCTCTTTTTTTAAATGACAGTTTATTTTATTCAGATGATGTAGACTTTAAGAACTACAAAATCCCTAAAAACAACTCTCAAAGTAAAGGTATGAGCCCTCCTAACCCCAGGGCAGAAGCCATATGACAAAGTCAGGAGAAAGAATGCTTTGGGGAGGAGGCAGTTTCCAGGGGGACCTTTCTGAGTGCTGAGCAAGATGAGCTCCTCCATCGAGGGCCACTTAAATCCTAGGAGCACCTCTGTCTGGCATGTTCCTTTGGTCATGCCAGCACCTCCAGAGAGCAAAGTCAGCAGGACGCAGAGAGTTTCTTTGCAGTGAGCAATGGCTGCTTTCTTAAAGCTGGAACATGACACACAGTTCAGCAATGGCTATATTACTCCAGCAGGTTTTAATTGGCTCCGGCAGGTATTACCAGAATGACTGCAATCTGTTCTTGGGAGTGAGGAGATGCTTTCTATTAGAAGAATTGCCATTTCCTCCCACTCATGAGGCTGCCTGTGTAGTGAGCTGTTAGCAACAGGGCATGGGACAAGAGCGGTTTTCCAGACATCATACACCACCTTCCCCCACCCCATTCCAAGGATGGGATTGACATGACAGCTCCCATTTACTCACACTGAGGGATGTGCATCCTTTACTAGCTCATCCAGATGGAGACAGTTAAAAATGAGCGTGGTTTAGGGCTTTAATTATTTGTTTTTAAACCAGTGCAATCCCTTAATCCTGTGCAATCCTTACCTCCTTGCTGGGGGAGCAATAAGTATTTGAGAATGAACTGAATGCCCTAAAGCTGATAGAACTCCAATATGGCTTTTCTGGGGTCCGTATTTGTGGTGCCATGGTCACAAAATCAGGGTCTGTTCCTGCAGCCTAGAACCCAACAGACTGTCTCTAGCTCCCAAGGACTCAGCACAATACCATGTGCTAGAGACAGGAGATGACTCTTCCTGAGTGCCCCCTCTGAGGAGAGACACCATTTTAGTCCTGACCTTTGCATAGTACCAGCTACGATGCTTAGACCAGTCATTTTAAGGTATAGCCCAGCTGTTCACATCTGCCTAAAGCATCTTTCCTGAATGTGGACTTGAATGCACTCACAAAAGGAGAATTTGTTATGCCCACTAGGAGCTCACACCAGTGGCTGGTCCTCCTCCTTGCCAGAAAACAGGCTTTGTTTCTCATATGAATTTTCCTGCCTTTCATTTCCACACATTGTTTTTTTCTTCAGGTTTTCTCCACTAGATTAATAAGGCCCTTAATACCTGTTATTTTCTCTCTACAAAGTTCTTATACCCTGTAATCAAGCTATTTTTTGATCATCTTCTCAAAAACCAGACTGAGCTCTTTAAGAATTACTGCAAAGAATCCTTTTTCCAGAACTGTGCCCTATCTTTCCAAAGTCGCTGTAAAAGAGCAACATATGCATTGTGTAATTATTCCACATCCCAGAGATCAGTCCCATTCAGGAGTCCTGTTAGGTAAAGGCATGACCAGGTCGCACAGTACTCCAAATAAATCAACCTTATTGTTGTGTTAGCATCCATGATCCCTTTTGACTCATGATCCCTTTTGGGTTTAATCTGCTATAGTCAAAGGGCTCCCTGTCCCTAGCTGTGTTTCCCAGCCCTCTGCCATAGGAACAGCGAGGTTACTGCTTTAGCTTCATCAGTTGTCAGCCAGGCTCACTGCCATAAGCATCAACCCCAAGCTGTGAATTTACTCCCAGCATACCACCTTGTCATAGAGACATTTCCACCAGAAAAGCATTTTGGACAAAGTAGAGCAGTCATCACTTGTACGTTCCAGGTATCCTGAGGGTCAGGAATACAGCAAATTAACACTGTATGAAAGATTAAAGCCTTCAGAGCTTTGATTCAGCAAAGCAATTACATATGCATTTTACTTGTCAACACAAGGCTACTAAACAAAGAGCTTGAGCATTTGGCAAAAGCTGAGCAGAGAAATCATTGCTGAAACCAAATAAAATTCTCATGTAAGGTTTTTTCCTAGAGCCCTGCAAATTGGTCAATGTATTTGATTTTTGGTCTCCTTTTCTTCAAGAACTAGGAGAAATGCTTCAGGAAGCTGTCTCATGGAGACCAGTCTCTCATTCAATGGGCAGGGCTGAATGCAGGACAGGACGTTGTGGCAAAGTTGTCTGCCCAAAACGCTCATGGAAGATATTTATTTAACAAATGCAAGAAGCAACTACAATGGTCTTTCCCTTAGCGGTCAGGGGAGATTAAATATCTGAGAGAAGAGCTATGCTTTTTGCTCTTCTTGGCATTTAATACTATGGAAGCATTAAGAAGCTACAGGCAAGACCATGTTGAGCCCAGGGTGGTAGAGACATGGGAGACAACCCATGGGACTCTCCTGGCACAAGAAAAGACAGCTAAGACCAACAGATATGCCTAGATATACAACCAATGGTAGACTTTCATGCAAAAGCATTAAATGCAACAGAAACAAGTTTCATTCTGTGCAGGCACTTTGGAAAGTATCACAATCCTGAGCACAGTGGTTTATCAGAACAACAGTAAAGGACATACTGGAGGAGGGATGGGATGATCCTGAGCCCTGCAGCAGCACAACAGCAGGGTTTATTGCATGGCCTTTGCAGCCAACACAAGGTCAAGATAACACAAAAGACAGCACTATGCGAGCCATGAAGCTCTCTTCTACACCATTGTACTGCTGTCTGGGCATCTAAAGCAGACACTACAGTTCCTGCATTTGGCAGGACACTTTGAAGCCAACCAACCAGCCAAGAATGAGCAGGGAAAAAAGATTTGTTTCACCCAAAGCAGAACACTGGTTAATTAGCATATGAATCTTATAAATGCCTACTGAGACACTGGGAGCACCTGGATGGGAAGGCCTGATTTAAAATCCAGTTTCCAGTCCAATCTGTACCTGGACCTTGGCTCTCCAAATATGCAAGATAGTTGTGCTGCCAGATAAACCTCATCACAGTCTGTCTTCTGCCATAATTGAGTTTCTGCCTCATCACCCAATGGCTCAACGTCACTTAGGGGAGGAAAGTGTTGTTTCTCTCTTCAGTCATTTCCTCCAGATCCTCTGTCTTGGAAAAAAGAAAAAAAAAAGAATTTCTATTCTTGAGATCACGCCAATGTTTTAAAAATTAGTTTTGTCCTAAGTCCAGGATAGTAGTCCAGGATATATCACATCTTTCTAACCAAAGACAAGACATCAAGGGAGATACTGCTTGGTGAGTGAGCCCAGCCCAGAGAAAAGAATGTTATTGTTGCTCTATCTTAATTTTCTACTTTTTGGCAAAACAGAAATATCAGAAATATCCTGTGGGAAATATTGGCTTTTTAAAGAGATTGCAGTTTCCACTCCCCCAGCAAGGCTCAACCATTCCCAACCAGCTCTGCTCAGAGTAGAATTTATGGCCCTATACTTTTTCTATCTGGGTTTATCTATCAAAGCTTTGCCTTTTTCTAGTCAATTAAAAACATCTCTTATTTTATCATGCAGATGTGTAGGGAGTAAAAGGGCTCTCATATCTAAGAAGTGTCATAAAAAAGAGAGAGATTTTAAACTCTACCAAATATTTTTTGTCTCTCCAAAGCAATATACAGCCCTCTACACATATACATTTTTGCTACATTATGTACACAAGCCTACTAATGATGTCTTAATCTCTCAATTAAGAAACCTTTTTCTTCTCATCTGCAAAGAAAAGACCTTCTCCAAAGCATTTTGGAACCTTAAATATACAGGTATTGGGAAAAGGGATATTCCATATAATGCTATCAGGTGAGCAAGCTGCAACCATTTACACCTTGCCTGAAATGCTGCCCTTCACCTGGCTTTATAATAAGCACAGTCATTTCAGTCCCTTAAAGTCCCTTCAGATCACTTAAAGTCCATTAGCTGATGTCAGCCCAATTTGACACAGAGACCTGAAAGAAAAATTAATCTGTGTATAGTATTATCCATTGGCCAGACTGCAGAAAGAAACACTCAACAAGGTCCCCATGCGGAGACAAGCATAGAATCATAGAATCGTTTAGGTTGGAAAAGACCTTTAAGATCATCCAGTCCAACCATTAACCTACACTACCAAGTCCACACTAAACCAATCAAGGGTACACTAGACTAAACCATGTCCCAGAGTGCCATGTCTACCCGTTTTTTGAACACTTCCAGGGATGGTGACTCCACCACCTCTCTGGGCAGCCTGTTCCAATGCTTGACTACCCTCTCCGTGAAGAAATTTTTCCTAATATCCAATCTAAACCTCCCCTGGCGCAGCTTGAGCCCATTTCCTCTTGTCCTATCGCATGTCATCATCACCTGAGGTGGCAGCCAATCAACTGATCAGCACGTGTGTAGTGGCTGGCCATTTAGCACGTGGGCAGTCCTGGACTAACCCTGGCTGTTTCTGCACTAGCACAGCTGTCCCTGAGGCCACAATGGGGAGAGAAGTTTATTGCTGTGGAATAGAAACTAGCTTTGCAACAGATCTGCTGCTGCCTGCGTGGAGTAAGATGAGAACAGATGGCCTAAAAGCAGGGTTAACACTCACTGATGAGGACCTGGGAGGCAGAGGGAAAAATTTGACACTAAGGAGATGAAAACCACTCTGACAGCACAGTCCTGGGCTGGCAGCTGGGAAAGGATGGTGGCCGGTCAGCAAAGGAGCAGCACAGAAACAGGATCCAGATCACCATGTACAAACACAGAGTTGCCCACGGGCAGCCAGGTCTCTGCTGGACTAAATAAGGTCTGTCTCATGAAGGAAGAGTCCTTTGCTAGCAGGAAGAGAACTCAGCCCGCTGGATGGAAAGACAACACCTTGGGCACAGAAGATCTGGATCCCCTTGATTTGGGTTCCAGGTAGTGGGTTACTCCTCCTTTACACCAGGACAAGGGAGAACAGAAAGAAATGTCACTACCCACAAATACACTGCTTGCTGAGGGATGGTGAGCATGAGCAGGCAGCATGTTCAGCAGAGTAGTTGCATTGTCCAGATATGGCCCTTCCAGGAAGAATTCAGTTCCCCCACCACACATGCTATTTGCAGCTATGAAAATGTTGTCCATTTTTGCAGGGGATAAAAATTTGCATATTTTTCACTAACAGCTCAGCAGATGTTCTCTCTCATTCCTGACATTAGCTGACTACCGCTCAAAAATCTGGGTGAGATGTATCCATCCTTCCAGTCACATGCTGCCAGTCCCTAATGTAAAGCACGTATACAAACTGAATTAATCGGAACTGATCCTGCTCTCGTGCTTTCACAGATACTTCATCCTTCCTCCAACTTGTCTGCACTTCTCTCTCTCCCACTCCCTCCCCCTCCCAACAACAGTAAGCACAAAATCGTAAGAAAGAAAAAAGAACCAAAACACCACAACACAACATATAAAACAACAGTGCAACTTAACTGGACCAGATGGCATCCACAAGAAACTGAAATACAAGCACACATCAATTACTGCAATATTCAGCCCTCATAAACTGTCAACAAATATGTTCACATAAACAAGATCCTACATTCTGCATCCTAATTAATTTTCACATTTGTACAAAACCTCTTCCAAGAACAAGAAAAAATATGAAAGGAACACTTGCTCAGTGTTTTTTTCCTCAAGTAACTGAAAGAAAATTCTAGTTTTTCTATTTCAGAAGAATACTTAAAACCCATTCTCAATTTCTGTAATGAATTTGAAGGAGGGCTGATTTTACCCACAGGTGTGGCTTTTTGCACTTTAAACAGTGTAGAAAGATGTTGGATTAAGAGCTTGGATTCCCCCCGCCTCCCCTGCCCCGCCCTTTTTATTTTTTCCCTGCCCTGAGTGCCACTTGGATTAGCTCTGGTGCCAATGGCACTACAGCCAAGTTATAACACCAAGCCATGCTTGTTGCAGTTTTTTTCCTCATACTTGTGAGAATTCTTCCCAGAACATGTTTCTAAGCTGCTGGCAGTCATCTTGTTCAAATTTGGCATCCCTACTTTGCAGCAATTTCTCCAACAGCAGGGCTGTGGATTTTTAATTTGTTTTTTCCTTTTCTGGTAGTTCTGCCTTTGTGTGTCTTGGGACACCTCCTCTGTGAGGCTCAGGGCACCAGTTCAAACCACAAGTACACTGGGACACCAGTTCAAACCACAAGTACACTGGGGCACAGCATTCTGAGCAACCTACCAAGGCTTTAATGGCTTCTGCACAGAAAGACTCTTCTCTAAGATGTGACACTTTCCTGAAATAGGTAATAAATAAACAACAAAATCCACAAACTAACAAACCCAAAACCAAACAAACAAAACCCCAACAACTAAAGAAACACAAGGCAAAATTTATTAAGATCCGAGTGACACTACTTATCTAGCTGTAAAACCAGGTCCCATGAAGATGGAAACTCCCATCAGCCTCTAAAGGACCAGGGCGTAAAATTAACATGCAGTATTTTAGATAGAAATAAGCAGAGTATAGCTTATAACCAGGGGAGTACCAACTAAAAAGTAGGGAGAGTCCATAGGTAGCAGTGGTCCTCATTGCTGAATCTACAGTGATGGGGACCACAAATCCCTGGGAGATTTGTAATGGTCTACAGAGAGGTGCTCCCCTCATCCAAGCAGCATCAGCCAGAAAATGCTCTCCGCCTCTCACCTGTTTGTCCTTTCAGCACCAAAACTTTGTGCTGGCTTCCACCTGATCTTGCTGGGATCTCTCATCCCTATCCCAGGGACAGGGACTGCACCACTTGGGTGTTGGTCCTCCATACATACATGAGCAACCTGGACTCCCTTCCTCCAGGACTGTGGCCTGAACTCTTATGGTCCTGACACTCCTTTCCCAAGGACCAGCAAGACAACCCACAGGAGAATAGACTAGAGTTCCCTGCAACTTATGGCTTCTTCCTTGCTCTCTTCTATTCTACCTGTAATTCATTAGCTGAGCAAAGTTGTTCTCCATCTCTTCCCCATCCAAGATCTCAGGCATCCGCTTTCCCTTTCCCAGCACGACCACAGGGGTACAGGGAATGGCACAACACACATCTGGCACTCATCAGGACACAGAAAGCTCCCAGGATTATTGTTTTCCAGGCAGAACTTAATCAAGGTTTAAGGTCTATGAATGTGGAACTAGGGGTCCCAAAGCTGAATGGGACTTGGGATAGAGGCTTGTACAAGTAGGCTGCAACAAGGACTAGCATTTAGTTGTGAGAAGGTTTTACTTCAGTGCTACTTTTGCCAGTCCCTGGTAATAATTTGGAAAAAAACATGCTTATCTAGAGCCAGCCAATGCAATTAGAAATACAGGAAAAGCCTGATTGTTTTTCCATGCATGAAACATTAAGAAAATTAAGGCATTTCCCTCCAGTCCAAGTATTGACTGTAATTATAGATAGCAGGCACCCTTAGCTGCTATAAAATATTGAAGTGCTTTTATATTGCTACTGCTATAGTTTACTATTTAGGGACAGGAGAAAGGTTGCCATTTAATGAAGTGCAGTTTCACAGAACAAGGGAAAGGAGGCCCATTACTACATAATACTGCTGCACTTTCCATTATTAGCCTGAAAGCACTTGCCAGATGAATAGAAACAAGTTTAAACTTGCTTTATTATTTCTGTAATGCTAATTTGCTCTGAGCAGCTCACCCTCTGGGTAATCTCTGCTTGGAAGAGAGATTCCTATCTGACAAAACTGTATTTAGCATATTTTAGTTTCTCAGAGTTTCATGTGGCTCTCATGGTATGGCCAAGGAAGTCACCGGTCAGGGAAAATAGGTTGTCCTGCAAGTGTTTCCACACAGTCAGGCATTGTCCTTCAGCTTTTGGAATCAGGTGGTACCCAAGAATTTAACCACTGTCCAAAATCACTCTGCTATCTCCTAGTTTTTCAGGTGAAAGCTACCCTTGGAGAGACTGGTATATCTGTGACCCTGGACAAGTCAGATGGACTGGAAACAGGTGATCAAGGGCACCTGAGGACACAGACCCCAAAAGTCTTTGTGTTCCAACTTTCCTAGCTGTGAAACAGCACCTCTTTATTTCATACCTATGAACGAGAGGCACGGTGGTAAAGAACATGGGCTGCTTAGAGGCAAATAATGATAGTCCTGTCATAGAACACAGGCAGGAATTACTAATACTGAGCGCAGGTGAAATTGCCCAGGTGGCTTGTCAAAGTCTCCTGCATGTTACAGCAGGGCATGGGCATGACCAAGGAACTGCTTGGCTGAGAAGGTTTTGTCAGACACCGCCCCCCCCCCCAAACAACAAACCACCAAAATCAACCAACCCACCAAAAAGAAAGAAAGAAGCAAATTAAAGAAAACTCCACTAAAAAAATCAGTGACTCAAACTCAAAAGCTACAATAAACTATGTTTCACTTCTGAAAGGTGTCAAACATGGCAAGGCCTTTCAGCCCTACCCAAGAAGACTCAATCACAGCGCAGCACTTTCCTGAACCTGCCACCCTGAGCAGCAGCTCCCTTGGAGAGATGAACAGGCAGTTTCCTTTCCCTTGTTTAGACTCAGGCAAAAGGAGATTGATGGGCATCTCCTCTGCTCTGGGGAGGGAAGAGGCAAACACCGGGCACTCAAGACCTGCTTGATGCAGAGACAAGAGCAGGCTATTAGGATACTCCTAGTATCCTAGTAGTAAAGTAGACTAACTACGATACTCCCCAGGTTGCCATAGCTGCCATGTAAAGAAACGTGATGGTTTTCTGGCTCAGACAGATGGGCACAGGATCTCACTGCAGGAATCCCAGACCCAAGGGGACCAAGCCAAATGGTCTGCAGCAGGGCCCAGTAAGCATCCAATTTGTTTATTCAGATTACACTGTTTCACTACATTGTGCTCCACTGAGTTGGTTAAATATGTTTTACTTCCTTAGTTCACAGCATGACTTTAAATTTAAAAGGAAAGCACCAATTAAAATTCCTCAGGAGCAGTACCTGCAGTTTTGCCTTACTACAACTTTGTAGCCAAACTGTTAGAAAAAGTAAAGGTCAACCTCTGGAGTTTAGAATTTTCAAGGCCTATCAGAGAAAGTTGTCTAGGCTAAGCCTAAACCTGAATGTAATTAGTTCCAAGCCTTGAAGGAATAAACCTAGATACTAGAATAGACTAAAGTCATATTTAATTATAAGACACATTTGCTGACAGATTAGCTTGAAGAGATAAGACCTGGCTACAGTTGTGGTTTTTGCTCTACTAATATTATCAAAGAGTCATATGCAAAAGCAGAAGGCATCACTAATATCCTTTGATTAGCAAGATTAAAGAACTGTTTTTACAACACAAGGTCTTGTTACATCTTTTGTACTCACAGCCTCCTGCAATAGGTAAAACAGACAGATAGCCAAAATGAAGTGAGATTCATCTCATTCATGCATACATTTAACACACATCAGACATATATCCCAAGGGATATTCAGGGCACTATCTTCCACTGTTTCAACATTTCCATTTACCTTATTCAGACAACAGTTACCTTAACAAGTAAAAGGCTCCAAAATCTCTACATGAAAACAGTCCTGCCCAAAAACCACCTTACAGAAGCATCCTCTTGCCATGACATCCTAATTGCTCAGTCAATAGACATCTCAACACAACCAATTAACACATCTCAAGTCTTTATTTCCTTGCTATCCAATTAACAAAACCTAAAGGCTATTTCTTTGTCAGAAGAAAATCTCTGCTCTTTCCCTTTGTGCTAAGTCAACTTAAAAAAATTAAAAAAAATCACAGGTGGTCACAGCTCTCAGGGGTACAGTTTCTCCCTGCTGTTTGAAGTGCCACATGATCTTTATCAGGTCAACAGCCTGGAGTGTGGCATGGTCTGCAGCCCAGTTGATTTAAAAGGGTAAGCTTAGGTAAGCTAAGTTTGTATTGGGAAAGTCATTATAAATAAAGCTCTAGAAGTCTCAAAAAGTCTCTGAAATACAGAGATTAGTGGTTTCAGCAAAATTCCTGGTTTTAGGGAGTGGGACTTACAGACAATGGTCTTGCCAGAGTTGCACAGGGAAGTCCTAGCTTTCAGCCTGGTAAGAAAATGACTGAGGGCTATAAAGGTCTGGCTGGGAAGGACCAGCTCACAGATATAGATGCCTTGTGAACAGTTTTATGCCCCATCCCTGTGCCTTTTTCACCAGGACTTTGGAAAAGATCTTCCTCTTTTCTGCTGCTTATGATATTGGTATCTTCCAGACTTTGAAAAGTCCAAGGACCCTTTTTAGAAGTTAGACAAAGCCTTTGCTGTGCCCTTCTTGCAAAGCTCCAATGACCTGGTGGACGAACACCTCTGCACTGATTTCTTTCTGGAAGAAATGCCATGAGCATCTAGAGGAGTACAGCAAGCTGACTTACAAGTATATGGAGGGAGAGAATTATTTCTTGAAGATTATCTTCTGGATGGAAAGCAGTTGCCAGAGCAACTGGTTTTGCCACAGAAAGTGTTAAGTTTTGGAGCAATCATCTTTCCTGTAAAGAAGCAGATCTTTTGTAGTTGTCAAGAAAAAACCCACCCTCTGAAATACCAAAAACATTAATAAAATAATTTCCACACTCCATTAGGGATGTAGCCATGGTAAATAATGAGTTTATTTTGTTTTCTCCTACTGGCAAATTGCCTTTTAAATTTGAATCACTTCTCCAAAGCAGCTGCCAGAGTTCTTCTTTTTCTATAATGCATTTATATACTGTATATTAATTTCATTGCCAGTTTTGATACATATAAAATGGCATTGCATTAAAAATATAAATAAAGCACAGTGGCATGCCTGCTGGAATACAAAACACAGTAATGATTTCATCAGTACATCAAAGGAGATCACAGAGTGCTCTCCTTCCTAGCAAACATTTCTCCTGAGGAACCAAGGCAGATTTAGTCAGAGCTGAGCACGAGGAAAAAGTTTCTGTGCTGGACTTCAAATACATTGTGAAACATATTAAACGGAATTTTCTACTCTGAAAAGATCTCATGTTGTCTTTTGGGGAATAAATGCAGCAGGATGGCTATGACATAGTCGCCATCACAGAAACGTGGTGGGACGACTCTCATGACTGGAGTGCTGCACTGGAGGGCTATAAGCTCTTCAGAAGGGATAGGCAAGGAAGGAGAGGTGGTGGGGTGGCTCTGTATGTTAGGGAGTGTTTTGACTGCATAGAGCTCAACAGTGGTGATGACAAGGTTGAGTGCTTATGGGTAAGGATGAGGGGGAAGGCCAACAAGGCAGATGTCCTGTTGGGAGTCTGCTATAGACCACCCAACCAGGATGTAGAGGTAGATGAGGCATTCTATAAGCAGCTGGCAGAAGTCTCGCAATCGCTAGCCCTTGTTCTCGTGGGCGACTTCAACTTGCCAGACATCTGCTGGAAATACCATACAGCAGAGAGGCAGCCGTCCCAAAAGTTCCTAGAGCATGTGGGGGATAACTTACTGACGCAGCTGGTAAGCGAGCCTACCAGGGGAGGTGCCTCGTTTGACCTGCTGTTTACTAATAGAGAAGGGCTTGTGGGAAATGTCGAGGTCGGAGGCCGTCTCGGGCTTAGCGACCACGATATGATAAAGTTCTCGATTCTGGGTGATGCCAAGCGAAGGGGCAGCAAAACTGTTACGATGGACTTCCGGAGGGCAGACTTTGGCCTCTTCAGGACCCTGGTTGGGAAAGTCCCTTGGGAGGCAGTCCTGAAAGGCAAAGGGATCCAGGAAGGCTGGGCCTTCTTCAAGAAGGAAGTCTTAAGGGCACAGGAGCGGGCTGTCCCCGCGTGCCATAAGACCAACCGGCGGGGAAAATGACCAGCCTGGCTGAATAGGGAGCTTTTGTGGGGACTCAGGGAAAAAAGGAGAGTCTACCGCCTTTGGAAGAAGGGGCGGGCAACTCAGGAGGAGTACAGGGATCTTGTCAGGTCCTGCAGGGAGGAAATTAGAAAAGCAAAAGCCCAGCTAGAACTCAATCTGGCCATTGCTGTAAAAGATAATAAAAAAATGCTTTTACAAGTACATTAGCAATAAAAGGAGAGCCAAGGAGGATCTCCATTCTTTGCTGGATGTGGGGGGGATCATTGTCACCAAGGACAAGGAAAAGGCTGAGGTACTTAACGCCGCCTTTGCCTCTGTGTTTAACAGCCAGACCGGTCAACCCCAGGGTCATCCCCAGGGTACTCAGGCCCCTGAGCTAGAGGATAGGGATGGGGAGCAGAATAGAGTCCTCCTAGTCCAGGAGGAAGCAGTTAATGACCTGCTACGCCACCTGGACGCTCACAAGTCTATGGGGCCAGGTGGGATCCACCTGAGAGTACTGAGGGAGCTGGCAGAGGAGCTCACCAAGCCACTTTCCATCATCTGTCAGCAGTCCTGGTTAACAGGGGAGGTCCCTGAGGACTGGAGGCTTGCCACCGTGACGCCCATTTACAAGAAGGGCCGGAAGGAGGACCTGGGGAACTACAGGCCTGTCCGCCTGACCTCGGTGCCGGGGAAGATTATGGAGAGGTTCATCTTGAGTGAACTCAACAGGCAAGTGCAGGTCAACCAGGGGATCAGGCCCAGTCAGCATGGGTTCATGAAAGGCAGGTCCTGCTTGACCAAGCTGATCTCCTTTTATGACCTGGTGACCCACCTGGTAGATGATGGAAAGGCTGTGGATGTCATTTACCTGGACTTTAGCAAAGCCTTTGACACCGTCTCCTGTAATATTCTCCTTGGGAAGCTGGCAGCTCATGGCTTGGATGGGAGTAGTCTTCGCTGGGTAAAAAACTGGTTGGGTGGCCAAGTCCAGAGAGTAGCGGTAAATGGTGTTAAGTCCAGTTGGTGGCCAGTCATGAGCGGTGTTCCCCAGGGCTCTGTTTTGGGGCCAGCCTTGTTTAATATCTTTATCAGCGATCTGGACGAGGGGATTGAGTGCAGCCTCAGTAAGTTTGCAGGTGGCACCAAACTAGGTGGGAGTGTCGATCTGCTGGAGGGTAGGATGGCCCTGCAGAGGGACCTGGACAGGCTGGACCGATGGGCCGAGGCCAACTGTATGAGGTTTAACAAGGCCAAGTGCCGGGTCCTGCACTTGGGTCACAACAACCCCATGCAACGCTACAGGCTCGGGGAAGAGTGGCTGGAAAGCTGCCTGGCTGAAAAGGACCTGGGGGTGTTGGTCGACAGCCGGCTGAACATGAGCCAGCAGTGTGCCCAGGTGCCCAAGAAGGCCAACAGCATCCTGGCTTGTATCAGGAATAGTGTGGCCAGCAGGAGCAGGGAGGTGATTGTTCCCCTGTACTCGGCGCTGGTGAGGCTGCACCTGGAATACTGTGTCCAGTTTTGGGCCCCTCAATACAAGAAAGACATTGAGGTGCTGGCGCGTGTTCAGAGAAGGGCAACAAGACTGGTGAAGGGTCTGGAGCACAGGCCTTCCAAGAAGCGGCTGAGGGAACTGGGGTTGTTTAGCCTGGAGAAGAGGAGGCTGAGGGGAGACCTTATCACTCTCTACAACTACCTGAAAGGAGATTGTAGTGAGGTGGGTGTTGGTCTCTTCTCCCATGCAGTTAGCGATAGGACGAGAGGAAATGGGCTCAAGCAGCACCAGGGGAGGTTTAGGTTGGAAATTAGGAAAAATTTCTTTACGGAAAGGGTGGTCAAGAATTGGAACAGGCTGCCCAGAGAGGTGGTAGAGTCACCATCCCTGGAAGTGTTCAAAAAACAGGTAGATGTGGCACTCTGGGACATGGTTTAGTCTAGTGTACCCTTGATTGGTTTAGTGTGGACTTGGTAGTGTAGGTTAATGGTTGGACTGGATGATCTTAAAGGTCTTTTCCAACCCAAATGATTCTATGATTCTATGATTCTATGATTCTATGATTCTATGATTCTAAAAGACATGTTGATATGTAGAAACGTTGAAAACCTGCATGAAAGATTACGTTTACCCCTCTGCTCCATAATAAATGATCTCCTGATTTAGTTGCCTTTGTAAAGGACATCACAAAAATGACTAGACACTTTTCTGTGTAGCTTGCCTGATAAATCCACCCATGGGCATGTCCTCAGGGTATTCAAGTAGTTACAAATACTGGCATCACCAGAATTCGGGTCCTTGATGTTTTATTTACCGTTATAAACCCTGTTTGCAGCAGATAGTGTGAATAAAGCAGCTCACACATGGGGATGGAGACACGTAACTGTTCAAACAAGCTTTCCAAAATACACCAATGAGCACCCATCCCTGACACCCCAAGGGCAGCAGTTCAGTACATAGCTGCTGCTCAGGGCCACAGTAGATAGTGTAGATACAGACAGGTGGCATTTGGAAGGCAGCATTTGGACATGGAACAAGGCATGTCTGCAGAGACATGTGGCTTAATTAAAAATTGCATCTTTTTCTTAGATTGCTTTTGGCAATTTACACATGCTAAGGAAGAGACTGTTAAAAAAAAAAAGCTTCACCACTTCTACGTTGAGAGAAACTGTAAAATCTAGAGATATCTCAGCATCCAACTTCAAAGACAGAAATAGGTTGCCTCCACAAATGTGCTGTGGTTGGATGGGATTTGGGAGTCTTGAAGCCCCCTTTACAGATGTTAGCTCAGCATGTTTACCCATCCTGGGTACAGCTTCCTAAATCTTCCATGCTTTGACTGCCAGTCTTTGCAAGACCATGTGTAAGAAGTGAGTGTGGTTTTGGGCCCAGCATGAGTTCACCGAGTGGCACACTCTCCTCCTGGCCCCTGGATTAAATTACACAGACATGCTGCCTTCCTTGTGGACTTCCCAACATGAAGTATTCGTATGCTGCAGGACAAACCCTTCTCAGACAGAACTGAAAACCTCACAGGGCTATACAAGAAACGGGAAACCTGCTACAGCTGTAATTCCTTCCCCAAGCAAATGGCAAAATAGCTGAACAGCAAAAAAAAAAAAGAAAAAAACAGGAACAGGTTTAAGGAAAGAGGAAAAAGAACACCCTCCACATCTCAAGGTAGTATTGTAAAACTAAACACACCGTTGTTAAAGAAGATACTGGAAACTCTTGCAATGTAGTCAACCAAATATATGTGGAAATGTCTTTCCATTCAAGAACAGCTTCTAATAATGACAGCAAACACTTGCATCTAACAGCCATACCCACCCCCTCTAAGAGGCCTCTGCTTATTGCAAGTGGTGACAGGTGGGTGTAGTTGTGGAACAAAGGGAAGCCAGGGTCACCAGAGCTCCCAGATAAGCAACTTCCCTGCTGAGAGGGGAAACAGCAGTGCATGGAAAATCTCCTTATGGGAGAGAGTGCAAGTGATGCTTGTCTAAACATACAAGGACAAGGAAAAGAGATAAAGCAAGAATTTAAGGAAGCTCTGAGTGGAAAAAGAGTGAAGGTGAAGGAGAAAGCATCTGTACACAATTTTCCATAGAATACCTTCAGGTCCCCAGCATCTGGGAGCCTGGACAGAGTCCCCCATTCCTGACAGCCAACAGAGGATGTCAGAGTATGAGATTCATAGAAGAAATTGTCACAGTAACAAGAGCCATGTTAAGACCCTAGGTACTGTCACTCAAGACTCCCAAGTTTGGGGTTGCAAGGATCCATCAAGGTGAAAGCAGTTGGGAAGAGAGCCTGTCCCACCACTGAAGGACTTCTGCAGCCACTGAGTAGAAGGATTCTTGCCCACCTACTGGAGTTTAAGCAGGGTTTTCCTCTGAGATAGTGAAGTGACAATAGAAAGAACTCACACAGCCTCTACTCCCCGGTAGACCTGGTATGCTGCTCAACTGAGCCCCTGGAGAATCCCTGCTGCTATGATCTTGGTCAAGACAAGGCCAACAAGTAGAGGCAAGTTTCACAGTTGAGGTGCTCTGTTCAGTGATTCCCTACCTTGGCATGGAGTCTGAAGGAGATGCCAGTCTATGCCCCTCTTCTTGCTTTCCTTTCTCTCCAGGCATAGACCTGCTTTGCTCTCACTCCCATGCTCTGCCCAAGAGATACAAGCAAGACCGGGGAAGCTCCAGAAAACCAAAATCTCTGCATAACATGTCCGGCCAGGTAGAGAGCTGGAGTTTCCACATCTGCCCAAGGCCAGGATGGTGGTTTCTGCCAGCACACCTGTCTGGGGCACATCCCATCTTCTTTCACCAGCAGGCAGTCTCATTCTCTTTAAAACCCCAAGGGCAGGAACAAAATCCCATTAATACTTTTCTCTGATACGTCTGATAGATAAGACTCACAGAAGCACTACTTCAAGAAACACCAGACATCTCCACTCCAACCTTCCACTAGAAGCAGGACTATCACAAGGATTGGGCCAGTGCAGCCACAGCTTTGGAGGGAGCCATGATGGAGGGAGCTGTCCCAGATGAGGGAGAAACTCTCCTTCCAAAATAGCTTTTAAGTAATTTGTCTGTCTGGGTTGTGTTTGTCTCCTGGACTGATTTCCTGCTTTCATACCCTCCCAGAGAATGTCTCTGTTACTTGGCTTTCTTTGCTTTCCTCTTTCAGGGCTTGCCTGTTCCCAGGTTTTCCAGGCATGGCATCCCAGTCCCCAGTAATCCCAGTGGATTTGGATCAGGCACTAACCCCATTCTGTCTCACACCATCCCTCTTCCTTAGTCACTTTCACTCTCCCAATGACTCTCCTTCTCCTGCAATGCATTACTTTTTCCCCAAGCTTTTTCCTACACTTTTTTAAAAACTGGAACTTTCAGTATCCCTACTGCCCTAGGAAAAAAAAAAAACAAAATCACAGGAAACTACTTCCACATAAGACAAAGGGGAAAGCAAAACAAAGCAAAACAAAACAAATAAAACTTTGCGTCTTTACATTTAACTAATAAAAGCAGAAAAAAATACAGGCAGAGAGTCTCCAGCTTGAAAAAGGTTCCCCTCAGAAATTTCACATGAGGAGACAGAGCCATTGTAGAGCATGGCTCTGGCTTTTTCTCTGTTAAAACCTCATTTTTTCTGTATCCATAGACATCTAGCCACAGGCAGGTTTCATCCCAAGTTGTTGCATTTCCAAAGCTCACATGACTGTTTGCAACTGGGCTTGCAGACTTTGATTACTGAGTTGAAGTGATGGATATGAAGCAGGGGTGGGACTTGTTTACTTCTCACTGTCTGCCAGGCATCCCATGCTGCTTCACTGTTCTGAGTCTACTTCTTGTTGCAACTGGGATATTATTAAACCTTTCAAGGGATAACTGCATGCTAGGAAAGCAGGCACTGGAGAAGATTGATGATTAAACCACCTGTCACTCCTGAGTAACATCTACTTGTTACTTCTCCCTCCTGCTCCTTGTTCCCCTCCTTACCTTGGAAGATCCTTGTCACATACATTTCCTTCTTGTTTGTCTCAAAAAGTATTAATACACATAAGATCTACCATATTAAGCATGGGTGATGTAACATCACAGAAGGATTTAGATGGGCAGGGACCTCTGCAGGTCTCTGGTCCAACCTCCTGCTCACAGTAGGACCAACTGCTACATTACATCAGGATGCTCACCCCATCAAGCTTTGAATATTTGCAAGGATGGAAACTCCAGAGCCTCTCTGGGCTTGTCCCAGCACTGCACCACTCCCAAGGGGGAAATTTTCCCTCCCCCTCATGTCCAATTGGAAATTCCCTTCCTACAACTCATGCTGTTCTTTTACCATGTATCTCCAAGAGCAGTCTGGCTCTGTCAAGAACCACAAAACTAAAGTTTTTGGCAGGATGAGACTTCTGTATGCAGAATACAAGAGTCCTTTGTCTTTCTTCTACCAAGACAGCTTTCTTGCCGCCTCTCAGCTGCTTTCCCAGGATACACAGTTGCCATCAAGGCACTGTACTGTCCTAGAACAGAGCTGTACAAAGAGGTGCACAGGGTGGCAGTTCTGAAAGGTGGCAGGAGCCAGGTAGAAATAACAGCAAACAAAAGAGCCAGACAGTTTCACCTCTCACTGACATGCTTTACAAATGTTGTCTTTCAATCTACCATGAAAAGTAACCTTTTCCTTTTGGAAAAGACCACTGAATGAAAACATTAGGCCTTTGAACTTCAAACTTCAGAAGATGGAGACAACTGATTCATGTGGTGATGATGTGTTTTATCTGTCCTGCTGAGAAAGGAATGAAGAAAGAGAACTTAAAAAAAAAATCTGAAGGGGAAGAAACAGTGAACAAGTTACCAGTAGTTTTAAAAAGCTAATTGCAATAATCCCGAACACAAAACTAGAGTGGAACACATTCCCAATTGTAAAAAAACTTCCTTAAAAATCAAGTTGCTTAACTGTAACCAAAGGATTAAGATTGATTTAAGAAAAAAGGTAGGGGTTTTAATTAATTTTTAGAAAAAGGATATGTTAAACACAGCTGTAATTGAGGGCATGTGCTCTCAAAGGGCATTTCTGAAGCTTCCTGGAGAAAGACTGAGAATAGGGCATCTCTGAAGCTTGCTGGAGAAAGACAGAGAATATGTCATTATATTTTAAGAGTTGCCACATGCCTTGGTTTCCCTATTGGCTCTGCATGCTTTTTATCATGTCAAGAAACTGGTCAGAGCCTTTGTGTTGGTCTGAGACACAGGAACCCAAATATATTTTTACCTACTTAGGTACTCCAGATTCACTGGCCTTTGGATACTGAATATGGCCACTGACTGTGCTAAATGAGTTTTTAACAGCAGTAAACGCTACATTAGCTGCTTGTGAGCCTTTAACAACTAGCTCCAGCAGGGACAGGACAAAGACTCACAGCACTCCTCAGTAAAAGGATGGGGAGAAGAGAAAAGGAGACATGACAGAGACAGGAGAACAGGCTAGAATAGGCTAGAATAGTTGGAAGGAACCTACAATGATCATCTAGTCCAACTGCCTGACCAATTCAGGGCTGACCAAGAGTTAAAGCGTACTGTTAAAGAGCATTGTACAAATGCCTCTTAAACACTGACAGGCACAGGGCATTGACCACCTCTCTAGGAAGTCTGTTCCAGGGCTTGACCATGCTCTCCGTAAAGAAATGCTTCCTAATGTCCAGTCTAACCCTCCCCTGGTGCAGCTTTGAACCATTCCCACATGTCCTCTCACTGGATTCCAGGGAGAAGAGATCAGCATCTCCCTCTCCACTTCTCCTCCTCAGGAAGCTGTAGAGAGCCAATGAGGTCACCCTCAGCCTCCTTTTCTCCAAACTAGACAGACCCAGAGTCCTTAGCCGCTCCTCATAGGACATGCCTTCCAGCCCTTTCACCAGCTTTGTTGCTCTCCTCTGGATGCATTTGAGTACCTTAACAACCTTCGTAAATTTTGGTGCCCAGAACTGCACACAGTACTCGAGGTGAGGCCACACCACTGCTGAATACAGCAGGATAGTCACCTCTTTTGACCGCCTGGTTATATTGCGTTTGAGGGCTGTTTGCCCTCTTGGCTGCCAGGGCACACTGCTGACTCATATTGAGCCTGTTGCCAGCCAGCACCCCCAGATCCCTTTCTGCTGGGCTGCTCTCCAGCCACTCCTCTACTAATTTATACTTGTGCCCAGCGTTACTCCAACCCAGGTGCAAAATCCAGCATGTGCTCTTGTTTTCATGCCTATGATGATTTCCCAATGCTCCAATCTATCTAGATCCCTCCGCAAAGCGTCTTGTCCCTCAAGAGAGTCAACAGCACCTCCCAGTTTGGTATCATGAGCAAACTTGCTAACGGTGCATTCAACTTTGGCATCCAGGTCATTGATAAAAATATTGAACAGGACTGGCTCTAGAATTGAACCCTGAGGAACACCGCCGGTGACTGGTTGCCAGCCAGATGTAGCCCCATTCTCGACAACTTCAGCCAGTTCTTCACCCAGCACACCATGTACGTGCTCATCTCACAGTTGGATGACTTGTCCAGAAGGATGCTGTGAGGGACAGTATCAAAAGCCCTAGTAAAATCCAGAAAAACTACATCCACCGCCTTCCCTTCATCCACTAGGCAGGTGACCTTATCATAGAAGGATATCAGATTAGTTAGACAGGACTTTCTCTTTGTGAACCCATGTTGACTGTGCCTGATGATTGCATTGTTCTTTAAAAGTCTTTCAATAGCAACCAGTATGATCTTCTCCATAATTTTTCAAGGTACTGATGTTGGACTAACAGTCTCTAGTTTCCTGGGTGTTCCCTCATGCCCTTCTCAGAAATTGGAATAACGTTGTCTAGCTTCCAGTCATCAGGGACCTCCCCAGACCTCCCCTCTTCTCCTCCTGGAGAAGAGTCCAGGAGTTTGGAAAGGGCCCTTTGTGATCATCTGGATGTAGGCAAAGGGTTGAGTCCTCATCTCAGAGTAATTTCAGCACAAGTTTTGAAGAGCAAGAGCATGACCACTTTCAGTTCTGGGCCAAGTCAAAGGACCTAGACTGCTTTGTACTGAGGCACACCCAGGGTCTACAGCAAAGATTTGCCACTGACTGACCAGAGAAAGGTGGCCTTGTTCACACACTTAACTCATCCACAAGTGTTTTTCATGATCTGTGCCTCTGTCACAGATACTCATAGTAGAACATGTTATACCTCTGTTTCGCTGGCCTAATCCCCCACCAACTGAAGTGCTGTCAACACCAATGGATAACAAATGCCTGCTGCTTGATGCTAATCCTTCAAGATATGTAGGAACCTCTCCCTCCATGAAGAAAGTGAAACTGAAATCACCAAGCTTAGTCAAGGCACCAGAAGCTCTGTCTCTACAAGGCCAGATAGGGTTGCCATTACATAATTATAGACTATCAAATGCATATTTCACTATGCCTGTTGTCCTTTTAATGCAGGAACGACAACAATTAAAAAAACCCCAAACAACAAAAAAACCCACATCACCACCACACCCACCCTTCTTAAAGCTATTTTTTCTTTTGGTACCAAAGAAAAGCCCAATAAGGATCTTGGAAAATGTTTCTTCTTTCCTCTAATCAAACAAGCAGACTTAGAAGTTCTTGCTGCAAAACTCACACTTACCTTTTTGGGGTTTTCTGACATATTCATTTCTGGGTTAAAAGAAGCTGAAAAATCAATTGCTAAAGTAAAACCTAGTAATATGGTCTCCCGTAGATGCATTTGTTTCAACTCCCCTCTTGAATGAAGTTTCTCTGGAGAAAGGTATAGTATCAGACAGCAGAATAAGAATCATCTTTATAAAGGTAGCTGGTGAGCTGCAGTATTTTACAAAGGAGAATACTGAGCTTTCATAGTAAAGATGAATAATGGCAGCAGGAGGTGGCAAAACACTGCATCACACTGTCCTAGTTAATAGAACTGACACATCAACAGTGTGATAAAATGCATGTTTTCACATCATTCTGCAGCTGCCCATGATTGTAGGTTGCTTAATATTTTTGCACAGACTGTGCCAAGCTGGCCCCTACAGCCATGAACTGTGCAATGACCCTAATTAACAATTGCCACCAGTTTGTTTGATAGGGTTTCTCTAAAAGCTTTTGCACTCTGCAGCCCATGATAACATGGGTTATTTGCATTGCTAGAACAACCATGGGGAGGAGAGGAGAATTGTATCTAGCTGAGGAATAATAAGAGAGGTCTTCTCATCTCAAGCAAGAAGTGGGTGGCAAAGACTTAGGAGCTGAATTTAGCTAGGCAAGAGGGACCCCAGAGCTCCATAGTGCTGAGCACTAATCAGTTCAGAGAAGCAGTCCCAAACCCAAAGAATTTAAAGCCTGAGCCTATCAGGCTGTAGGGTTGTCCTGCCGTTTTCTTTTGATTTGGGGAACCTAAAGAAGCAGCAATATTTTGCTGATCAAACAGTACTACAGCTGATATAGCTATCCTATAGATGGTGACAAGACTGTCAGCTACCTAAACCATATACCACAGATCTCTGAAATGTATTTAGTACTTGCTGGTATGTTCAGGTTCATATGGTATGTTCAGGTTCTAGCTACACCTCACTCCCTTCCCCTTTGGGTTCACATATGTATCCTTGTAATGCTTAGGGTTAAACCAGCTTGTAGACAGCATTTTGATTCATATATTGCACATGATTCAGACAACCCATGTAGCCCCTGAGAAACTTCTCAGCCTCAACTCAAGTCTCTTAACACTCACTAAATACTCCATTAATACCTGACACATAGCACAACACACAGACTCCTGCAAAGCTGTTCACTTCTTCTTCAACAGGAGCAAGCAAAAGAGCCACAGACCAAACAAAATCAAGTTTTTTCTGTAGCTGCTGTGACTGAGATGTTTACTGAAGCAGTCTGATGGAAGTCGCTGAAGTAGCTTTGGAGATGATTGTGGAGGGGCCTCATGCAAGAAGCAGTTGTAATTAATGTTTATTTTAAATGGGAAAGAATGGGAATGTGTGTGGAATAAGTGTCAACAGATTGAAAGCATATAAGAGACAGCTGGTGGGAACAGGCTGAAGGTGAAGATGGGCAGCTAGAGAGAAAAAGGTGTACAGGACAGGTCTAGATGGATCTTCATCAACAGAGGCACAGACAGAGGTGTAAGAGGAAAAGTAAAAGGGAGAAGCAGTTATAGGACATGGGAAAGAAGAGACAGAAATATCCTCCATACTAGACACCAGAGGAGCCACAAGAGAGCAGAATGGGAAGCAGCAGGGCAGCAGGCAAGAAAACCAAGAAGCAGAGTTCTAAGGGCATCTCAGACAAACACCAAAGAATTGAGGTACATGGGAGACAACCCATCAGAAGAGAGGGCAGAACATTGGTTGTGCTCAGACAATGGCAAGGTACTTCACTGCAACAGCAGAGATTGCCAGAGGGCTTGGGATTTCTCCTTCCTTTTGAAAGGGCTAAACCTCTGATAATACCTGACTCAGTTTTAGTTATTTGCTGAAGCAGAGTAAATAAATAGGACAAATATTTTGAAGAATGTGACTCCTTGTCTGGCACAATTAAAACAGATCTTAAGCTCATTAGGCTTACTAAAGCACTGATAACATAGACTCAGGACACCTGTGCCAAGATGAGCACTCAGGGAACTGGTTTCATAAAATTCCAAGGCCAAAGGACTGATGAGCTAATTCAATGACCATATATGGACAAAGGAGGCCCAAAGTTCAACCAGTGGACAAGTGAGGAGGACTATTGGAGACCACCGGAGGACCCCCGAAGACCACCAAAGAGGATGACTACGCCTGCAGATTGGACATTTACATATATTAATGAGTTCCAGGAAATCTCATGTTTATGTACATGAATTCTTGGAAATCCTGTGAATATGTACGACTTTATAGTAGATAATCTTTGGAAGTCTGCCAAATCATTGGAGCACTCATGGTGGAACAATCCCCAGTGCTGCCCAGCGCTGTGATAGAGGATGCCTGCTTAATAGTAACTTTGTTGCTATTGAGTTTTATTTCAGGAACTTTCTGAATACTCCATTTCCTCCTACGGAGAGGTTCGGACTTTGAGGAATAGTATCCATGAATTTTTGTATCACTTTGCAACAGATACCCTCTAAAACATCATTCACTTTTTGCATGGCAAGAGGTGCCATCCAGGCTAGCAATGGGGATATGAACATTTAGGGAGATGTTAGCTTCTTTTTCAAGCATCCCACCTCCAATAGATGAACTAGGGAGGAAAATAACCCAACAGAATTAGTAAGCAATGGATAACAGTAAAGCTAACACACTGTGCATAATAAGAAAAAAAAGCCTTATTCCTGCATTGCCACTGTGTGAAACAAGAAAGCCTCCTGCACCATTGACAGCACAATCTTTTGAAAAACAACCTTGCTCAGCTCTTTGATTTTGTATTTAATTCCATATCTCTATTTTGAGAACACCACCTCACTCCTAAACACTGCACAAGGCAGCTTGAATGTAATTCTCCCTATCAAAGGTGCAGGCTGGTTGAAGGAGTCAGCCTGAGTTCATTGCTTTGATGCCCCAAGGTAAATTATAATTACCCTAAGAAACTGCAGAACAATCAGGAGACACAACTTTGAGCTGAAGGAGGGTCACTAGGAAATCATCCAGACTGCGAAGCACACAAAAAAAAGTGTCCTGTCTAACCCAGCATGCCCTCCTTTCCCAGCCCACCCCAAGAAAGAAAAAGGGAGGCAGCAATTACAACTTTGGCTCCAGCGCTCTGGCACAAATACCACAATCATTCTGAGCAAAAGGGATGTATTCAGTGCGCAAGCAGCAACTCCACCATAATTGCAGCAATAATTTTAAGGAAATTGTCCCCCATGTGTCACCTCCACCTGTTTTGTTTAAAAATCAGTCTAAGCATTATGGGCCTTGTGCAACAATAGTCTTAAGAGCAAGCATAGAGTGATGATTAGCTGGGCACAAAAGCATCTTAGGAGCCCCTGTCAGTACTAATATACCACACCCACGTACTCTGGTAACAACAGGCCTCAAGAGATTGATGCCTTAGAGAGACATTTAACACCGTCCTCCCCTCAATTTCTAGAAAGGACATTTCACTTAATCACCCAAAGCAAAAGCACCCATGCTGGGAGTGTGAGTAATCAGCAGTGCTTTGGAGTCTGAGATTCAAACTGAACACCTGGGTAACAGAGCCCAAACAAGCAGTTACACTCATCCCTGCAACCCCCCCAAGACTCAGACAGACTGCTCAGACCTGTTCAAATCATCAGAGAGCATTCATCTCCAACTCCACTTGGAAAGTGCTATTTCTGCAGAAGGGTGCATGCCCAAGACCCCAAGGATAGGCTGTTTCCCCTCCAAACAAGGTTTATTCTAGACCTGGAATTGATAACCTGAGTGATAGCACCCTACAGACTCATGGGAGGTTAGATGAAGAGACAGAGGACAAGCGACAAAGCAACCACTCAACATCCCCTCACTCTTGTATACACATTCTCATGTTGTCAGTAAGTATGTTAGTACCTGTGACTGGGTGTAGCAAATTTTTTCAAAAGGGTTAGGAGTTGCCTGGCTGGAATAATAGATTGAGTAGAGCTGATTTAAAGAAAGGGTTAAGTCACCCTGGCAGAGGAGGTCTGAGTTGTCTGGATGTGCTGGATGTGCTGGCTATTACTTTCAGGAGGGGCCCACTGCTTAATCCTGGAGCTCTTTTGAAATCCTCACCTGCTATAATGAAACAGAGATTACCAGTGTGAGATTTGACAATACCCAGCGTGTGGCCTAAGTTTTCAAACAGACTTCAACATGTGCCTGTTCACACTTAGGAACACTTCAACACAAGTGAGTCTTTTTGGTAATTTTCCAGTAATTTCCAGTATGTTCCATATCATATATGTTCCTCAGCAATACCCATCATAACTGAAATTTCCTTGGGCCTCACCATCTCTGTTTTTCATTGCAGAAAGGTACATTTTGTTAGTTTTGCTTTACTGGCTACCTGCTACAAAGTTTTGTGCCTCCAAGTTGTACAGCTGGCCCACAATACGCACACTCACACAAAAAAAGAAAACTCCTTTGGCAGAAAACAGAACAGGAGCTGAATAGTAAAATTTGCAGTTGAATACAACCAGTGGTCAGTATGGCTGCGCTCTTTATTTGCTCCTTTTGTTTCTCAAGGAAGCAGAAGGAAGATTTCAGTACTTTTTAGGTTTAATTTTAAAAGATGGCTATTCACAGAAGATGCTAACAGCCCTATTTTAATGTTGTTCCTAAAAGCAGAGATTAATCTTTCATTAAAATACTAGAAGGAAAATACTAAAAGGGAAGAGACTAATGCTAATTAATGCTAAAGATTTTTTACTTGCAAACAAAACTTGAAGAAGAAGTCTTACTTATCCATAAGATTTCATTCCAGAACAGACCAGGAGATCATCAAGTTTGACCTCTGCTATAACAAACCACAGGCCATCACCCAACTGTGCCTGTGCTAAAACAAATAACTTGCCAGAAGGAAGGTACCTAGTTGTAATTTGAAGACATCAAGAGCTGAAGGAGGTTTTGGAGGATGTTTTACTCCAACAGTTACTCAGTATGGAAGATGTGTGTTCAGCATCGAATCTGAATTTGCATAGCTTTGATGTTAGCCTTGTCTACCATACTGAAGTACTGTAATTTCTCTGCATTTCTCCCTATGATACATATCCATATGATAACCAAATTTTAACAGTGTTTGGTCAGAATGACTTACTCAACTCTTGATATTTCTTCATGAAACACCTAAGACATCACCAAATCTGAACGCAAATCTTTGTTGATGTGCTCTATATACTTTGAGATGGGGGGCTAAGATTGAAGTTCCTAAAAGCTGTCTGGGAGATTTAGACACCGGTCTTGTTAAAGAAGGGGAGAAACGTCTTTTCCCTCATCTCCTAACTTGGAGGACCGACAGATCTCTGGATGAGACACCACAGTGTAGCAAGGACCTGGGTTAGTGCAGGAATGACAACCATGTATGGTACTGATTGGCACTTGCACCAACTAAAGATGCAACTGCATCATCCCCTGAGCCAGCCTCCACAGCAGGCCAGCTCATTCACACCAAAAGTGGTAGGTAAGAGCCAGCCACAATTATAAAGTTACAGATACAGTTACAATCAATATTAATAGTCACAGAGTAGCTAGGGGTATCTCTCAGTACGTCTTCCTTCAGAGATAGTTTTGAAGCAGTTTTTTTTAAATCCAAATCTGCAGCTGTGACTTAAATTTTTAACTCAAAACCTGATCATGCTTTAGGTATGAGTCATCTTTCTACTCCACTGTGCCCCAAGGCTGGCAAACTCCTCTGCATCCCACAACAACAAAGCAACAGAATTGACCAGGGTCTGAGCAGCAATGAAGCAGATTCATCACCATGCCTCATGCCTAATGTTGCACTTCCACCACTTCAGACCCTCTTCCAGGGCATGCTCCTTCAGCACAAGTAAATTTGAACAGAATTTGTATGTGCTGTGAAAGAGCAAGGATAGCCACAACAAAACTGATAGCATGCATTCACTCTTCTATAGGTCCACGTTTCTATTGTGTTTGTATCATCTCTGGTGGCACTGGGCATGTGTCCTTAGTGTGAACTGATAGTTGCAAAGGAGAAGCTCCACTCAAGCTGGATGCATAACTCGGAGACCCTGAATAAGCCAAGCTTCAACCATCACCAAAGCAATGCACCAAGTTGAAGTTGTGTAGCCATGTTTCTGTAGTGCCACCATGGATTCATCTTTCTCCCACCAGGCCACCTGATGTGGGCATCAGCTTTTTTCAGCTCACGCACCAAGAACATGGGCAGCAGGCTGGCCCGAGACAGCAGGTGGAAAGGACATACTTGAAGAAAGACCAAATCACACAAGATAGAGGCTAGCTGTACAGCTTCACATAGGACTAGAAGGTATTCGGACAATGCAGCAGCAGGAAAGGTACAAACTTTCATAGGGAATTCTCCTTCCTTTTCTAGTTCCTTAACAAGCCAATTTGTCAATTAGTGGAATTAATTCCAGCACATTTACATCCATTAACTTAACTTTTCCCCACTGCAATACTTCCAGCTTCTCTCTGTGTCTCACAAGACATTTGTTGCTGATCTCCCCTTTCAGTTGCAGAGGGCGCAGCCTGCAGCTCACCTTGATGCCCTTCTGGCCAACTGCTCCTGACCTAACACAGCACTAAACTTCTGAGTCAATCAGGATTCTTTCTTTGGCCAGGAATTTTCCCAGTATTTGTAGGAAATTTGTTAATTCTGGGAACTATGCTCAATCATCAGACCAATCAAGTTTGTCAACCAGGGTCAGGAGTTACTGGGAGTGGAAGAAAGACCAGACAGACATAATGATCATGCAAGCCTTATTTCTTTAGGCAACCAGTCTCAAGCATAGTACTGCTAAAGCTGGGGAGCTGTGCTAATGCTAATTAACACTAGCCCATTAATCCTCGTAGCCTCTCTGGACCGCTGCTGGAAAACACAAGGCTTGCTTCTAGCAGCGTGCTGGCATGGGTACCCCTGTGTACCTGACTCAACAGTCCTTCATCCAGTGTGTAAATTACAGCACAATCAGTAAATTTATTCAAGTTGGGAGAGTGGTGAAGTACCCACTCATACCTCTCATTGCTATCAATATTGTCATCCTGCCAAGCAGGCTCAAAATGACAGCTACGCAGTCACGACATGAAAACAAGAACTGCTGCATCATACCTCGCTCTCAGAGGCATATTTTAAAAAGGAAAGAACAAAGATGCAGCAGTAGAGAGGTTATCAAACACATTCTCAAACCAGTCTAGCTTGGGTTGCCTATTGAGAGGCCATACACTCCACAACAGACACATATCCATGGCTAACGTGGTGATCTTGCACCCAGGGTTTAAATCCTTCCACAAAGCAACAGAGAGAAGGAATATGGAGCTAGAACAGCCTCTGTTCATTGTCCCCAAATTGTCACTGTCCAGTTTTCCCTCATCATCCTAATCCTCTGCCTTTCTATCTAGCAGAGATGACAAATTGCAGGTTTTCATAAAGAAGACATTTTCTTTGCTGTTCTCCCAAAGTAGAAAGGATTTCAGGGGGTTTTAGGATTTTCACTGAAAATTCAGTTCTGAAAATTTTTCCTAAATTGCCAGAGCACCTCTCCCTTCCTTGCAGAGGCAACTGGAAGGGCAGAGACCCTTGTACCATAGCTGTAACTGAGGCAATGCTCTCCTCAGCCACCCTGGGCATAATTAGGCTTTTACCCATTATTAGAGAATGATGACTCCTTTTTTACCCCCAGAAAAGGCGAGAATATGTGCCTGGGTGAGAAAGCTAGGATAGGCTCTGGATCCACCTCCAGATGGAGCCTCTGCAGAACAAAGATACTGGGAAGTTGAGGAAGCTCAAGTGGATGTATGTAATTCTAACTCTTCTGACCTCCTGCTTGCTCCCTTTGGTCCCCTTCCCCAGCCAGGCTCACTGCAAACAACAAGGCAGCTGATAACGCTCCCTATCCACAGGCCCACAGACCACCAGGAACTGAATCAGCAGTTGTTACAGCTCTGCATATCGAGGAGCTCCAGACCTACCCCATGCACTTTGTATGCTGTGCTGCAACACAGCAACATCTGGGGGGGGCAAAAAACATCCTCAGAAAGCTCTGCTCTTCCCAGCAGGCTTGGAAACTCCTACCCCCAGTGAACTTATGTACCCCTTTCTTCTCAGCACTGCAGCCAGAGCAAGGAAAAGTTGGAAATGAAGACAGGGACAGCTATTGCAAACCCTCCTTGAGAAGGAGATCCTGGAAAGGCAATGCTCCCTAATGGTTATGGTGTTTGCCTGCAACTCTAGACACGTTGCTACTACAGCCCAGTCCACCATGACCACGGGGTTACAGCATCAGTGGATAAGGGAAGCGCGACTGACGCCATCTACCTGGACTTGTGCAAAGCATTTGAGACTGTCCTGCACAACATCTTTGTCTCTAAAGTGGGGAGACATGGATTTGATGGTGGATAAGGTATTGGTTGGATGGGCACACTAAGAGACTTGTGGACAATGGCTCGATATCTGGTGGAGACCAGTGATGAGTGCGGTCTCTCAGGGGTCCATATTGGGATCAGTATTATTTAACAACTTTACTGCGGACACGAGCAGTGGGACTGAGTGCACCCTCAGCAAATTTGCCTATAACACCAAGCTGTGTGGTGTGGTTGATAGTCTAGAGGGAAGAGATGTCATCCAGAGGGACCTTGACAGGATAGAGAGGTGGACCCACATGAACATCATGAAGTTCAACAAGGCCAAGTATAACATCCTGCACCTGGGTTGAGGCAATCCCAAACATGGATACAGGCTGGGTGATGAGTGGATTGAAAGCAGCCCTGTGGAGAAGGACTTGGGGGTATTGGTGGATGAAAAACTGAACATGAGCTGGCAATGTGCACTAGCAGTGCAGAAAGCCGATCACATCCTGGGCTGCATCAAAAGAAGTATGACTAGCAGGCTGAGGGAGGTGATTCTACCCCTCTACTTGGCTCTCATGAGATGCTACCTGGAGTACTGTGTTCAGCTCTGCAGGCCCCAGCATAAGAAAGACATGGACCTGCTCGAGCAGGTCCAGAGGAGAGCAAAAAAGATGATCAGGGGGCTGGAGCACCTCCGCTATGAGGATAGGCTGAGAGAGTTGGGGTTGTTAAGCTCCAGGGAGACCTTATAGTAGCCTACCAGTACTTAAAGGGGGCCTACAGGAAAGACGGGGAGAGACTCTTTATCAGGGAGCGTAATGATAGAACAAAGGGTAATGGTACTAAACTGAAAGAGGATAGATTTGGATTAGATATTAGGAAGAAATTCTTTACCGTGAGGGTGGTGAGACACTGGAACATGTTGCCCAGAGAAGTTGTGGATGCCCCGTCCCTGAAAATGTTCAAGGCCAGGTTGGATGGGACTTTGAGCAACCTGATCTAGTAGAAGGTATGCCTGACCATGGCAGGGAGGTTGGAACTAGGTGATCTTTAAGGTCCCTTCCAACCCAAACCATTCTATGATTTCACGATTCTGTGACCCAGGAAGAACTGTGGCTGAGACACACAGCTTCCCCCTCTCCAGCATTGTCTCCTTCACCATGTTCATCTGGGGATACTCCAGCTGATAGCATCAGAAGCCTACGTGTACATTTCACTGTGGGGAATAATAACAATACAATTAAAATTAAAATGAACAATTCCTTTGTCAGGAGATTCAGTCCAGCTGTCAAGAGTATTCCTGTCTTCTGTTAAATTGCACTTCCATATTTAAAAAAAAATTTATTTACCCATTTTAACTGTCACAGTGCGACAGGGCACTTGGGTCCTGGCTGACAACCTCCATACTGACCAGGATCCCAATGCCCCAGGGAAACTCTCAGTGAGCAAACCTGTTCCTCAGTCCCTTGTTCAATGGCTGTTTAAAATATCACTTTCCACTGGACTGGAGAGAGGTATCAGCTGCTCCTGAATCTTCAGGAGATGTCCTAGTATATGCCTCACAGTACCAGTGGGGAGATAGCGGAGTGCAGGATAGTCCATGCATTGGAGGTTCAGGTGAGTGCTAACAGGATCCCCTTAGCTCAGCCTGCCCTTGCTGTGCTTGCACTGGTCCTTGGGGAAGGAGAGCCTTGCAGAGGATGGGATGTTGACCAGAGGAGCAGGAGGTGGTCTTCAGAGGAGGACAGGGGTAGTGCTTCTTCTCTGCACACCCAGGCTGAGAAGGTTTGCTCTGGGAAGGGCAGCTGAGCTAAGGGGATCCTGCCAAGGGGCAGGACTTCTTTCCTTCCCAAGCTTTCTCTGTGCTGCCAATACAACAGGACCAGTTGTTTACCTGTGCCCCACCCCCAAACCTGAAAAATTGTTGAGACTGAAGAATTCACTCAGTGGAGCTTAGGGGGAAAAAAAATTCCTACATCTTTGCAAGGACATGTCCCAAAGCAATGACTTTGTCTGAATTTACTTTTATTTATGCCCTTCTGGGGACCAGAAGAGCCATTTTAATCAAGCCTGGCTGGATGATATACAACAAGCTTAGCTACTTGCTAACTGAAAGCATTAGGGACCTGAGTTTTCTCACTAGCACAAGATAACAAACCTAGCATGCATGTGGGAGTACAATGTTGGTAGCACTGTCTCTATAGTATGATTAGGCTTAAGAAAGAGCTTTCAGCTTGTTTCTAGTCAACTACATATAGATTTAGCAGCTGCCTAGGTTCAGATTTACTGCAATTTATACCACACATCAGAGGGTGCAAAATAAGGCAAAGCCTACAATATTTCAGTGTCAGGCTTTGTGCCACTATATTTAAAGCTGCTGGCCTCCACCCATCATCCTTGTTCTGTGCCTGAACCAGAGATACTCATGATGCAGCTAATAAGCTCACTAAAACCTACCAAGAGCTCATGCCTTCCTTCCTAGGCTTTGTTTTCAAAGGCGTGCTTGGCAACTTCCACAAATGCCACGAGCTGTCTGAGCAGCAGTGTCTGCTTACATCCCTTCCTTGCAGGCTGTCTCTGGATTAGGCTACTACAAGTTTATCTAGCCCAGCCTGAATAGCCTGGGCAGTTCCTCCTTTGCATAACTGGAAAACTGGCTCTTGTTAGAGAAGCTGTCTGCAGAGGTGCTGTACAGCCAGGGCACTGGTTGTAGCACAGATAGATGCCTTAGAGTTGAATGCCTGCCTTGGAGGAACAAGGAGGCCCAGCAGGGCTGAAGCAAGCCTGCAGGCCCACAGGGCAATTTCTCTCCCTCTGTAGCTTGCCCTGCGAGGCTGGGCTGAATCACTTCCATGCAGCACTGGACAGGGAAACAGCTGCTGGGTCCAGTCTAAGCTTGACTAGGGCTTCACCTACCTGCCAAAATAACAGAGCAGACGCTGTCAAGGAGTCATGTAGAGGAAGAAATTCCCTCTGATAGGAGCTCGTCACAGACTCCAACTCCCTGTCAGAGGACAGACAACACAAACCACCTCTCTTCATAATGTATCCTGAGCCAGGTACTTCCTCAGCCTTATCCCCATCATCCCCAATGCCCATCAGCTAACATAGCTTAGGCAGGATTGCTCCTTTGCAGCATTAACTCATGGTCTGATTGTTAAACCCCTCAGGCTGAACACCACTGCTGCTGTATTTAGCTAAGCAGTGCTCATTAAGAGAGCAGAGATGAACACCACCACCACTGTAGAAAAGAACGGGTTTCCTATCTCAAGAGCTAATAATATTTCAGTCATTCCTGCAAACCCATGAAGCACAGAGAATCAAAGCAAGTTCCTGATAAGAACAATTTGGGGAAAGACAGGGATACTTAAGCCATAAATTCTATCTTGAGTGGGATATTCCAGACTATCCCAAGCAAGACACTTTCCATTTAAACATTTCTGACTCCTTACCCTTTAAATTATTCACAGAAATACAAGATACACAGACTACTCCTGACCACTTTCCTTAACTGGTCTGCAATATTTTAGATGTGATCAACAGCTTATCTTTAAGATCCTTACTGAACCCTTGCAGACTTTCTGAAGATCTGTTTATAACATTTTTACTTAGAGAAATCTGCCCATTAGCATTCAATGCACATCACTATATTTAGTTTTCAGGAAATATGATGCTCATTCCACAGGAAGATTGGAAAAAAAAATCTAACAGTGGCCTATTTCTTTATTATAAACATGTTGCTAAGGTATTTCCATTGATTTTCCTCTATATAATATACTTCTAAAGCACTGTAGGAGTATATTTAGGATCCAAAGCAAGAAGAAAAAAGTTTCTCTAGTTAACCTGAGTCTGGTCAATCAATCATGAAATAAAATAAGGAAAAAAAGAACCTTCTTACTGGCCTTATGAAGTGATGCACTGCAGTTCCTCAGAGCTGTGTAGGCCTCCTGCAGATTAAACAAAATTAATCAGAAAGGCTTGAAACAGGTTTCTTGAGAAGTGAAAACAGTAAGACACCAAGCATCTGCTACATCTGCTATTTGCCATTAATCACAGCTTTGCTGCTTCCATGCCATGCATGGGAAGGTCTCATGGTTTGAGGAGCAAGGTTGGAGAAACCCTTTCCTTTTCATCAGGGGCTGGACAGGAGATGCAAGCTACAGGAGAGGATTCAATGAAACAGCAAGTCTGGCCTCCCACCAAACTTGGCCCAGGACTGACCCATAAGCACCTAAGTCCAGGAATGAGATCCTTAGGAAAGCTCATCTGATACCACAGGGAGACCATCACCTCTGTGCAGATAAGGCTTTTTGTGGATACCAAACCTTATTCAACAATCACACCCTCATAGTTAAAAGCAAGCCTGTCAATATAGGTAAGAGCACTGCTCCAAGTACTCCCTGCCATTTCAATATGCAATGTGAATGCTTTACCAGCTCACAGATGCAACACAGCACTCAGAAGAGTCAGTCTCAGCCTCCGCTGTCTGCTTCCTTATATTCCTGCAGCCATTCAGTGGCCCTACCAAAAAGGTACACCTACAGTCAATTTCCACATCTGAATATACCATGAAAGCAAATTCAGGTATCCCAGCTCATCCACATCTCATTTTTATCTAAATCACTGTCGTGGTTTAGCCCCAGCCAGCAACTAAGCACCACGCAGCTGCTCGCTCACTCCCCCTACCCCGATGGGATGGGGGAGAGAATCAGAGGAGTAAGAGTGGAAAAAAAAACACTCCTGGGTTGAGATAAGAACAGTTTAATAATTGAAATAAGGTAAAATGATAATAATATAATAATGATAATAATAATAACAATATACAAAGCAAGTGATGCACAATGCAATTGCTCACCACCTACTGACCGATACCCAGACAGTTCCTGAGCAGCGATCGCTGCTCCCCGGCCAACCCCCTCCAGTTTATATACTGAGCATGACGTCATATGGTATGGAATAGCCCTTTGGTCAGTTTGGATCAACTATTCTGGCTGTGTCCCCTCCCAGTTTCTTGTGTACCTGGCAGAGCATGGGAAGCTGAGACTAGCATAAGCAGTACTTAGCAACAACTAAAACATCAGTGTGATATCAACATTCTTCTCCTACTAAATCCAAAACACAGCACTATGCCTGCTACTAGGAAGAAAATTAACTCTACTCCAGCCAAAACCAGGACAGAAGTGTACAACACCCCATCTTCTTGACTGTAAGGCAACAGAACAGAAGCAAACATGAATAATGTTGCTGGACTGATAAGGTCTGCTTGGAAATCATACATATGGTTTTCTTTGTTGATTTCCATTTTAAATAAATCGCCTCACATCCAGATGCCCAGTCCAGTTTCAGCCTTGAACAGTTTACCAGCCCAGATAAACAACCACAGCACCCTTCCCTAAAGGGTTTCCACTCTGAAAGCATCCTTTCATTCTCCTCAAAGCCAGGGTGGGCAAAGCTGTGTGTTGATACTAACTTGATTGTCAAAACACCAGCAAAACAAGAAAAGGGCCGGGGGGGGGGGGGGGGGGGGGGGGGCGGGGAGCGGTTGCTAAGACTTCCTTGGCCCTCCAAATGGGCTTGTCTCCAGAAAAACACCGAGTCTGGGACCAACTGGTCCCAGTCCTAGTGAGGTCTGTGGAGCCAGACCAGCCCAGCATGAGCAAGTGCCTCACTAAGCCACTGATTCCAGAGCTTACTATTTCAACTGTTCACCTGTTCTTAGTTACTGGGAGGCTGCACCCTCACGCTCACATAAGATCCTCATAAATAACTCCTTGCTTTAAAGCACCTCTTTAAGACCCGTATCTCCTTTTAACTACACTCCTGTAAGTCAACAGGCTGTCTACTACAGTCAATAAACCACATGAGCAGGGGTTAGTTCTTAGCATGGGGCTCAAATCCACCTCTTCTTTGCCTAATTGACATCTCTAAGTGAATAACTGTGTAGAAGTGACCTTTGGTGAGAAGAAAAACTTAAATCTCAGAAGTGTGTTCCTGTTTTTACTAACCCAGGCAGCTGCCTTCCCAGAAAAGTAATTCTCTTTTTTTTCCCAGCATAACTAAGAGCAGAGGCATCATTCACAACATTATTTTCTGGTTCTCCCTTTTCTACCAAAATCTACTGGATGTCAAAAAGGGCTGGATGAAGTTAACTAGAGCTTTTCTTTGAACAAATCTTAGTTACCATCAAGCCTGGAAACTCAGCAGCATCCTACAGATGACCTTGAAAGGAAGTAGTTTTGCTTTGCCCAACCCTGAGCAGAAGAGATTAACACTGCCTACACACACCCCACAAAAGCTTTGTTAGCAGGCACAACAGAGCTGAGTCCAAGAAGCACAGCAAAGCCACGTTGTTGGCTTGTTGAAGACATCTATCAACACCAAAACACTGCAAGAGCTCCAGGCCCAGCTGTCCTCACAGATAAGAGCAGCAAGTTGGAAAATGCATCGCACCCCTAGCTAGCTCCCTTGTTCCACTCATTGTTTGCAGGGTACTAGAGGGCTGCTCCTTACCCCCAGAAAATACAGTAATCAAGGAGAGATCAGCCATCTCCCAGACTAAAAACTCCAAAGCCTGGTAGTCTTATCCTTGTAAGCACTTCTCTTTCCCCTTCTTAAGGTTCCCTTCCCCATTTACTCCAGACTGTCTGGTCAGTAGGTGAATTCTAGCATCAGAAAGCTGCAGTATACCTTCTCTTGCCCATTTAATCTTCATCAAAAGCCATCATGAGTTATTTGTCTCCAAAAATAAATTATTCTCAACTGGATAGAAAGATACTGAAGTGAGTCATATTACTAACACACAAATGAAACTTTAAACCTGATGTCAAGCTTGAGACTCCTTCAAGACACCACCTGGTACTAATAATCAGGATACAGCCCTGTAAGATTCCACCTTGCAAGTAGGAGGTCCCACCTGAACCACTGCACTGCACTGCACTGCACTGCATGTCCACACAAGCCTGCCCAGCATAATACTGGAAAACTACAGCACAGACTGCCTATGAGCCTTTTATCATTTAATAAGTCATTTAATAACAAGTCATTTCCTAAAATGGCCAGTGGGTTACCAGTTACCTGACTGCTATTTTTCAGTTGCACAGAATAAAAGAAACAGCAGGTACTGGAGCAATCTTGGTCCAATAGACACACAACTAGAACCAATGGCTACAAGCTGCAATTTCCAATGAAGGTGGGATCCTTTGTCCCTTTGGATCCACTTCTGGGAGTTTTTCTTCTAGCCAAAAAAGGCTCAGGATCCCAAGGGAACATGTGACAACCTGAAGCATGTGGATAGTCAGAGCAGGTAATTGGAAAGTCTCTTTAGGCCTTAGACCCCGCAGGCGGTCATAAATCAGTGGGCAGCTTTCTGACTCAGCAGAGACAGCATCACCTTAAGTGACACTGACAAATGAGTCTGCAAGATTTGCTTTGCTACACTGCCTTCTGTTTAGCTTCCCCTGAAATTTAAACGCATAAAATACCATTAATATAAACAGGAAGCCAGGTGTGAAATGAAATAATTCAGATGCAATACTTCATCACAAAGTTATTGGTATGAAGTGGAGAAAAGCTTATTCAAACCAAAAGCCTAAAAAGTCATGTGAAAAGGAATATCTAGGTATGATTTATTTATAGGTCAGTTTGTCCTAAGCCACACCACATCTCGTGCAAAGAACAGTTTAGCTGTATTAATTGTCAGCTTTCATGAAACACTTGGGAAGTTTTCTGTGCTGAAAGTCCATACCAGACCCTGATCTCAGCAGAGCTGGCCCAGAAAGTGATGGCCACTGGTGCTCTCCTTTACTATCCCTCAGTCATGAGCCACCTGGAAACAGCCAATTCTCAGTGGCTAGGGAAGGGTCAGTGAGATTTCAGGCTGGCTCCTGACAGCTCCATGGGGTCACTCTGCTGGTCCACAGAGCAAAAAACTCCCTCTGTTCAACTCTGGGGTATACTGGAAGAGAAGGTGGAGATGGAAATCATGACTCCCATGGGAAACACAAGGAAAGCACTCATTAGCCACATTGCTAATCAATTATGTAATTCTTTGTATGTTTGAGATAGGCTGGTGAATAACTGTTTGAAAACTGTGGTTCATTTTAAATGAAAGTACCCAAAGAGGAGTCAGAATCTGAAGGACCTTCTGCAAAATTAATTCATTCTTAAGGATACGAACTAAGTTGCAAGTTGTACTGTAATGGTGCTTTGGCTTTTTAGTTAGTGAGGTACAAATTTGGGGAAGGACACACAAACAAAAAGGGAAACAAAAATCCTTATTGTAAAGAGGGAATTGAACTCCACTCAGAAAGCTTAAATGTCATTTACTTACAGTAAAAGTAAAGGTTATGCAAAGGTTAAAAGAAGAAAAAATGAAGTTTTAAAAACACACGTGGACTTCCTGGTAATGTCCCCAACATATTCTAGTAACAGCAAGCTGGATTCTTTACCCAAACCCTATCTATCCTCCTTCTTTCTTCTATCTTCCCAAATGTTCCCTGGTAGCAGGAATGCCTGGCCATGACATGTCATATTTTGGAAAGCAAAATCCAACCCTACTTGCCTTACTGTGTTAGATCTGAATATTTGTTTTTTACCTGGTAAATCAACAACATGACTGCAGAGGAAAGTTACAGGCTTATTGCTGGAATTACAATAATTTGCAAGTTCAGTGGTGTCTATTTGGAGACAGCAAGCCACTATTTTAACACTGTTGGCATTCTCAGAAATAATTTCTGGAGAGAATTTCTATTTACCTTAGTGTTACTACTCTGCATGGTTACTTCCCACGAGAAATATGGACTGTTTTAATAATAAGCCAGTCACCAGTTTTCCACCCAAGAAGTGCTATGCAGTCATTCAAGGCTGATTCCTTTGGACCCATTTATTATCTTGGTTCCGTGCTTTGTACCAGTGTTTCATTTGTCTTCCAGCTGAGCTCTGTGTTCTTTCTTGGCACTTTTAAAGATCCTTTTGAAGTATCTTCTTATTGCACAACCAATTGGTTTTTAAAACAAAGACATGGAAAAATCCACCGTGGCCATTTTTGTCCCAAAGGTCTATGACAGTCCCCAGCTATCTCTCTCTTCTACAATTCAGAGGTTCTTGAGATGAGAGTAGGGTGGCATTTTGTTGTTGGCTGAGGGCCCAGCATATGCCACATCCTCACCACACTCTATGCCCTCCCCAGGCTGGAGCTGGCAGACCTTCTGCCCATTTTTCCTCCTGTCTGTAGGAGGCAAAGGCCTTCTCCCTGGGAGGCCCTACTGCTTTAGCTGTCCTGATATCTGCTCCCAAAGGGCTTGGTGAGGGATGCTTACCCCAGCCTCCTGCACCCATGGTCAAAGTTTGCAACTCTGTCTGAGGTAGACTTCTACCTGAATACAGCATGCCCCAGAAGGACTGCTCAGAGGATAGTTCAGGGTGGGAGACCACACTCCAAAATCTGGAGATGTGTGGATGGCAAGGTGCTGGAGTTCTTCCTGGTGACCTGTTTACCCTTATAGCACAAAGTAGTCCAAGTTCTTCCATTTTGTCACCTTGGCTCTGACTAGAAAGACTCTTCCTGGAAGACGCAAGGCAGTAACAAAAGACAGACAAGGGAGACACTGCCAGTCTCAGCACTCTGCCCTGTGTTCCTGGGGTAGTTGTGAGGGAAGGAGGGCAATGTTGTGCCATGGAAGAGATGCCTTCTCTGGATCCTTTTCTTCCCCCAAAAACTCCCCTCTGTTCTATGCATGCTGCACTGTGCAAATGAAATAACATGTAGAGATAACCAAGGAACAGGGGTGAAACAGTGCACATGAATGTGGCTGATGGCGTAGCTGTATCAGGAGAGCCCTAGGACCACAGAACCCAGCCTGGTAGCACAGACCAGAGTGACCAGTGCAGAAATGATGCTTGAGAGACTATTTGCAGCATGCAGTCATCCTGTGTTGCATGTGCAGGCCAAGCAGGTTACTGAGTCTTGTTGTAAAGCTATAAATCAGAGTTTTCCTCTGTCTCTCTTTCATACAAACACACTCCAAACTCCAAACTAAGAAAACCAAATCAAACCCTCCCTAAAACAATCAGAAAGACAGGAAAACAGAAAAGTAAGCCCCCAGATCAGAGCAATTATGCGATTTTCAGCAGTCTGATTATAAAATCCTGACAATACAGGAGAGATGCATCTTGCTTTCATTCTGTGGGCTATCTTTCATTCACCTTTACACAACACAATAGTCCAACCCCAATGGAGAAAATTGCTGTGCACACTGTGAACTCCCTTGAACAATAAAATGCAATTCAGACTTGAGGTGCTTCTGTTCCCCTCCCTTTCTTCTCCAGACCTTTCCATAAAAAAACTTCTTGAGAAGACAAAGAGCTCTTTTGCTACTCCAAGTGAGGAAAATACCTTACCCCAGCCTGCTCTGTATCCCTGCAGTTTGTTTGAACTCTCCACTGATTGTCATGCATTTGACATTCTCACTGAAATCTTTTCTTCCAACACCAGCAGCAAGAAAAAGCCACAACTAAAGGCTCAGAGAACTAACTGGTAGTGCCAGCTCAGGTCAGCTCAAAATGTTCCGCAGACTACATGACTTCAAGAGAAAGCTCTCTGTGACATTTCTCTGTCTTGCATGATGCTAATGCAGTTAATGAGGGGCCTATTACACAGCAGCTTTGTGTAATCCAGGCAGGGTTACAGAGAGCTGTTCAGCCTAGCCTGATCTCCAGAGCAGAGCCAGGATTTGCTGCAGCCTGCACCATGAGGAGAGGAAGCTTACCTGATCGTGTCGTGGCATGGGTGCTGACAGCATCCCACATGCACGGTATCAGTTTCCCCATTCAGCCACAAAGCTTTTGAAACAGCTCATATTTCTGTTCCCCTGCTTTTGTGTACCTCCCCTCCTCCAACTTGTGTGATATTCTAGAGAAAAATAACCCTGCCTCTGGATGTCAGGATGAAAAAAAAATGTTTGCTATTTCCATTTGTAAATTATTGCCTGCTGCCTTTGAAGGGAATGAATCTTCTCCCCAGTACAGTGTGGTTCTGGTTGGATAGTACTTCACTTCTTTGCCCTGCCACAGACCCAGGTGTATTTGGAGCCTCACAGAAGAAAGACATTGCATTTCAGGAATCACGAACAGTCCATGTCTGCCCTACCAGGCGTCATACACAGGGCTCAAGCATCCTATATGTTAGCATGAGTAGCCACTGCAAGGGAACCTGCTGGAGTGCCCCTTGACAGCCTGTGCTGTGCACTCGTAGGTGTTATGACAGAGCTAACAGTCCAGGCTGTCAGGAGAAGACAAATGGTTTTGTTTGTTACACAAAATAAAAGGCACCACAGCATGGGAGGGAGGCAGAGCCTCTTCACGAACAGGATCTGCACAGTATGCCATGGCAAAATCCAACCAGGGTCTGTCCCATGCCGCATGAATGTGGGGTTCCCAGCATCTGAAGGGATGTAAAATTTACTCACTATCTATATTCTTCTTTTTCTTCTATCTTACTAAAACAGCTATTTTATTCCATCATTTGTTGTTAGGCCCTTCATACTAATATCTGGAAAGAGCCCTGCACTGTCTGTCTCTCACACTCCCACTGCAGAACACCAGGCCACTGCAAACAGGGTCTGAAAGCCATCTCCCTGCTAGAGTTTGCCGAAACCACCATTTAACACACCATGAGATGTGGCTTTGAGACATGGAAGTTTCAGTTCAAACTTGCCTCCTTGCAGAGCCAAGGCTGAAGTCTTTGGGTCAGGACATCTTGTTTGGCTACTTGATTTTCTTGTGCCCAGCAGAGTGGGGACCAGGGTTTCCAGGATCTATCACAATGCACACTGCTCGTGCATTATTTTATGGGTTCCAATAGTCTGTGAATCAGTGGTGATCATCTGGTGGCATGCTAGTACAGAAGATGCACCATAGCATCGCATATCACACATGAGGGCACTGGGATGGCATTTATCCTGTTGGCATTGGCCTTGCTGTTCCTGGAGAGAAGAGGTGCTTCTCTCATCATAAGGCCCACAACATCATGTTTGTATTTCAGGAGGCTGAGAAAGCACCAGAATGCCAGAGGACAAGTCCTCATTGAGGAAGTGTGGAGCAAGAAAGACAACACGCTCCACTGCAGCAGTAGATGTGATATACATTATATTGCACAAAAGCCTGGGAAAAAACTATGCCCATTATTGCTGGCAGGGTATTTAATGGCAATCAACTCTTGTCCATCCTTACCTTCAGCTCTGCAAACAGGGATCTCCATTGCCGAAGAATGAGGCTCTTGAAGGTGCTGTCATGAGGAAGGCTCCAACAGAGACGGTTATATTTATGAATGTCTTGTCCTTTCTATAAACATAAAGAGATGAAGATTGTTTTGACTTCGAATGAAGGCTTTGGAGTTAGCTAGGAAGTCCTGTTTTGTGTTACATGTTATGTGGGAGCACCTGAAACACTGGGACTGCTCCTGGGGACTGCTGCAGTAAAGGAGCAATGCATAGTTTCTTGCTAGGGACTGAGATGAATGAGAAAGCCTGTCATTTATGAGGTTATGTTAATTTAGCTCCTCTGAATCTCTCTGGCGACCAATAACATTGATTTAGGATTTTGTTCTGATGATAGCTGAAAGGTGTGAGCTAGAAGAATTGTCTGTGCCTTGCCAACTGCTTCCCCCAATTGCTTCCTGCAATAGCAGCCTTGAGTTCTTGCTTCTTTTTCACCTTGAGTCTTAAGACAGGATCCTGCAGGGTGCTAAGCTATCTCTCCGTGTTTCTTGCACCGGAACACCCAGTGCCACATGTGATGCTCCACAGGGGAACTGCCTGCTGTGGGTACCACACTACAGCTCTTGACATACTCTGAAAGTTAGATTTGAGCTGCATCTTCAAGTAGAAGTCAGTCCTTATAGAACTGAATATGAATTTACCACCCAGGTCCTGCAAAGCCTATAGTGCAATGCAGATGTTAAATGGTGGGGCAGATGGAAATCAAGAAAAAAGAAAAGGAAAAAAAAAAAACAACAAAATAAGCAAGCCCTAAACCTTGCATTTCTCCTAAGGGTGCAGAGAACTTGTCCCATGGGGAGGAAGAGACAGGGACACTACCTTTTGGCAGGTCAGGTTCAGTAGTGTCTGTTTGTACCATAGATAACTGTGCAAATCCCCTCTCTCCTCACAGTTAAAGGGGTTAATAGCTGCTCCCCTGTTCTCCCTTAGCCCAATGGGCATTTTTCATTCTCACCTGGGCTAAGACAGCACTCCTTGGCTCCCCCACATGGACAGTCCAGATATTAATTCATCTAAGTGGGATGTCCCACTGGGAAGGCACCTCTGATAGGGCCTGAAATACCAAAACAGCCTCCCTTTTGTGGACAGGGATGCCTTTCTGTCACAGCAGTTCTTTTGTATACCAGAGCATGGTGTTATCCTCTTGTGTTCCAGCTTAATGGTTTAATTTGTCCTGTGAAATTGTTACAGCAGGAGAACTGGACATGACACACTAATTCTCTTATAATAGGAATCATCAAAGCTCCTAAATTTAATCCTTGGCTTTGTGGTAACCTGGCTGAGAGCGAAAGCTCAGCAGATCTACAGTGAAACAAGAGCATGGACCAGCTACAACCACATGTCCCTGCTGCTTTGCAGTGTTCCACCTTGCAAAGCACCCCTAAACCTCAGGAGGCTGATCTTACAGCTGATGCATTGTCTGAGCAGAAGTAGCTACTGCAAATTTTGGGGATGGGATGGCGGGGCTTGACGTTATAAATCGTCTCCTTAGGAATTTTTCGAATTTTCAGTATCTTTTTCCTTCTGAAACAAGAAAAAACATGGAAATAAGACCCACATCAGGTCCTCTACTAAGGTGTTTGATGTTGTCTGCTGCTCTTCCTGAAACTTCATCTCTTTGAAAACAGGAACTGTGCAACCCCTTTGCATAAGAAGAAAGTCTTGCAGACATTGAAATAAGTGTAACTGCTGCAGAGCAACTTGGCTGATTCTGCAGAAAACCAGAAGCAGCAGAAGCAGTGTCTTGCAGACAATAAATGCTCCCCAGTCATCTCTACTCAGAGGTCTAAAGCTGATCTCTTTAATGCCACCATTGCGACTGCTTTCTTCCTAAAGAAACCACCTCAGGGAGAAGAGAGATTTCCTTACAGAGTATGCTGCCCACAGAGGCACAGAAAGCCACCTCTGATCATATTTTGACAATCTGCCTAGTCAGTTGTGGGCAGCTCCTCTGGTTTTAACAAAAAAAGCTTTTTGCCTTTCTCCATTTTCTCTTTTACTGTTTCAGATAGGGATGGACAAAAATTGGCTTCATCTTACACTGTACAGTTGAGGATGGCAGGATCAGTGGGGTCTTACCCCTTCAGACCTTCCTTATCAAACACATCCAAAACACATCGATGATTACTTAACCACCTGAATTAGCTGGTGGAAACTGGCTTTGCTCCAGAAACCTCCCCACAGCTGTACTGAGATATTGAGAAGGTGCAGGGGAAGGAATTGACAAATCAAAAGGGGAAACGTCACTGCAAGAACAGTTGGTAGGCTGGACCCATGGCAAAGAGGCTGGGCTGATGCCCAGTGTTAAAGAGAAATTGAGGGCAGGAGGACTGAAATACAACCCCAAACTCACAGCAGGCAAGAGTTCTCAAGCTCCAGGTTCTCCTCCCAGCTCGGACTTTGACCTGCAGGGCCCTACAATTTGGGACTGAAAGCCAAAGACAAGCTTCAGTCTTCCCTTGCTGCTGTGCATAAGGTTTCAGAGTTTTATCTCAAGGCTCCCTTCTTCTCCCACTCTGCCCATCTCCTTGCTTTTGGAAAAAGAAATTGCAAAGGTTAACCACCCAGACCACCTGCTGTGCCCTTGCTACTGTCCCTGCCCCAGCTATTACACAGCAAACAGGTATGCAGGAAGAGCATGTACCCTGGAACTCATGTTTTCAGGGTCTCTGTTTCAGCTCTATAGGGAGGCAGGGCTGACCTACCAAGCAGAGTTTTCCCCTGTGAAAATCAGAGCATCACCAAAACTTGAGAATCAGTGTGCTTGCAAAACAAATAAAGAGATTAGAAGACAGCCCCAGCTTTTTCCATCAGCATCCTCTCCTACTTCTTCAGAAATTCTACTGTTTCTTCAGAAAATCTGATCTTGGGAGACAGGATACACAAAACATTTCCTAAACCCCACATTTTCATCAAAGGTACAGAGTCTTTTCTCTCTTTGCCCCTCATACTCCATCATCCCAGCATCTTGAGCATCCTTGCACTCTTGAAGCCCTTCAGATTGCTCCATTGCTCTGACCATTTCACTGGCTCTCTTAGAAGTGATCTTGACTGTGGTTCTTTGGTATAAAAGGCATTTAAAGGTCCTTTTGAAGCTGTGGACCTCAGGGTTTCACGGTGTAGCAGCAGAGGCACGATGGCCCGTGTCAAACTAGCCTCTAAATCAGTGTGAGCGTTAAATCAACCCAAGGTGGGGCAATGCCCAAGGCATCAGGCATATCTCAGGCAGGGCCAGGTTCTTTGCTAGCATGAACAATACCATAGCCTTTCAATCCAGCACTCCCTTAAAGTGCACAATATGCTCGTATCCAGCCTGAGCTCCCTCCTGTGTCCTGCTAGAAGAGCATCACGGAGCCACTGCAAAATTGAAAGCATGCAACTACAAAGCTAGGAAATTAATATCTGGAATATCCCTTTAGGCTACTGGGTGCCTTTGCTTATCACTGCAGTAAATGCAGGAGCAAAGGAGCAGGTCAATCTCGCTTCACTTGGATGAAAAAGTTCTGAGTAATTTGTTTAGTTTAATGTTGCATTTTGATGAACAATGTGTCTGTCTTGGTGTGAGAGGCACAATCACATGTTGTGAGAGGAGGCCATGGAATAGGATTCAATCAGTGCACACGATGCCAGCAGGGAAATTAACTACAAAGGATGCATTTTAATTCGTCAATCTCAGTAAATCTGTCTGTATCTTTTTCCGTAAATACCACTGGGTACCTAGCCTAAGAGCATGTTGTGCCAGTAAACAGGGGAAAATAGCAGCCTAAAGGTAAATATGACAAAGATCAGGAGACTGCTGGGATTACAGGTCCTGCCAGCTGTGTTATCACGCTAGGCCCAGCTTCCCTCCCCTGGGGCGCAGCCAGCCCTCGCTGCTCCCTGGCAGCAGGAAAGTTTGTGAAATACTGATGTAAACAGTCTTTGTGTCATACCCAAATCTAAAAGCTGTTGGTCACCCCAGCTACTCAGAGTAGCCGTGGCTTCTCCACATCGGCACAAAAGGGACACAAAGATTTTCCCATGCTCGTGCACAGTGATGGACATTTTTCAAGAGCAGCCTGCAATGTCCTGAACTCCTCTGACTGACAGCTGGAAGCAGTTCTATCAAAGGCATGGCTGGAGCATACTGGAGTCCTGCAGAAGGAACAGGTGAGACGTGGCAGCCTCTACTCCTGGGAGCCATATCTTGGTTTACAGCCAGACCTGACAAGACACTCCGGTTGATCATTACCTGACAAGTGTCAGCAGTTCTTGTCTGTGACCATTATCCCCTTAATATAAAACAGCGGGGAGATTAAATAACCTTCTGAAAATGCAGCCAGACTTTGCTAGGTCTCAGAACAGCCCTTATGGCATTCTGGCCAGCTCTGCTTTTATTCCATTTCCTCCACTGGCAGACAGCATGGCTCATTGTGCGTGCGAGCATATTCAGAAGTGTGACATAAATGAAATGCACTCAGCTTTATAGGATATATAAGAGCCTAGATGTGCCAGGACCTTCAGTTGTTTTACAAGGCCTGAAGCAGAGAGAGTTAGATGCCGGTCAAAAGCTTTAGTTTCCTCTGTCTCTGTCCCTCTCATTTTCCCTCTTTTTAGAGGTTTCTTGGGAAATGAGGTAAGTGAAGTACTGAAATTCCCCCTTGGAGAGTTGATCAGCTCAATGTCTGCAAAACCCCAGACAGAGATCCTCCTGCTGATAGCTTTTTCCTCCCTGGATGCTTCTCTTCTGAAGCCTGCCCAGCAGAGCTGTGCTCTGCCTGCGCTCTGCTTGCCTGGCGCAAACCCTGAAGCCCCCAGGTGCCTCAGCATGGGCGCAGCGCCATCCAACACAACTCTCAGCCCCAGCTGTGTTTCTGAGGAACAATATGGCAAGTGTCAGCACACGCTCAGCTGCTCTGCCACTCATACGCAACCTCGCAGACCTACACTGCATTCCAGTGGCTCACTGAACACCCACAGCGATGGATGCAGATCACCTGCCAATCAATCCAGACTCTAGCCAAGTAATGAAGCAGGAAGCTTAACTGCCACAATGACCCAAGTGGGAAATGTTTAAGCTAATGTATACTTCCTCAAAGACATCATACTTCTAATGACTTATTCCTTTTTAGCAATTATCTGATCACTCCAGGACCGCACTGCAGTACAGGTTTGGTAATGGGCATCTGTGGTTCTGAAAATGGTGGGCTCTAAATAAAGCAAGCAGATAGAAAGAGGGGCAGAAAAGCTGCTAAAGAGAACTGGCCAACCTTTTATTCACATTAGCAACTACAAGTGAAGTCTCATAACTCCCAGCCCAGCTCATTAGTCCCTGCTGGCTGTGCACACTGTACATCAGCAATATTTTAATTCAGGGACAGCACAAGACTTTTTCTAAAGTAACTTCATTTGTTTGTCATGTTTCAGAGGAACACATATGCACTGGGTATGTTGATTCTATCTGGCAAGAGAGGGCATATGTGTCAGGTGGACACATATACCAGAGAAATGCAATACTACTAGAATATAGTGTTTGAGATGATAGGCAGTTTCAATTCTTGTTAACTCTATTGGATACATTTTCCCAGTGATCATCTTCTGGATAAAAATCTCAGCTTGGAAGCTGTCACACAGACAAGAGAAAAGGGCCTGTAATGAGAATGACTGCAAATGGAGCGCATTTTTCTGTATCTCTAGCCTGCAGATGAGGATCCAGTTTCCCAATTACCTCTTCTGTCTTTCCTCATCCTAACTGCTGCTCCAATAAGAAATCAACATCTTTTTCTATCAGATTGCTTCCAGGATCTTGGTTGTGCAACTTGTGAGCAGGAAGGAGTCCATGGTTTTGTGTGCCTAAATATAGGAATAAAGCACATCTTCCCCTCACAAAAAAATTCCTGCTGAAATTAAAAACAACTGCAGATGGACCTGCATGCCTATTTGCCTCTGTGAATAAAACCAGCATCAAGTGGGCTCTCTTGCTTTGGTTCCAGCTGATTCAGTAATTTCCTCATCTAACACATCATGGGGAAAAAACCTCAAACATCATAACTTACCCCTTAGAGATCATACAGCCAGTTATTTGCATGCCTGAATCTTCAGAAATGAAAATGAGAGGTATATGGTAAGTTATCATAGTGGCACTTACCAGAACAGATACCATATTGCAGGGTTTGACATGTGTACTAGCAGCAGACAGGCAAAAATATGCAGACATCAAGTCACTTTTCCAGCCTCTTCAGAGATAAAAGCAAATGTGTTTCCATAGGTACACACACAGAGAAATATTTATATAGACACATATTTGTGCATGTAGTTCTCGTCATACATCTCTTTTTAAACCTTTCTTAAATATTTTCAAATCTTCCTTAAATAAAGTATCCTTTTGCACCTCCCTTATACTAGACTTGAAAGAAGGTAAATTGCACAAAGGTTTGTAATATATGAACAATTCACATTTTCTCCATGAAGTTGCATATGATGAACTATTTAGTTGGCTAAATAAAGAGACTATCTCTCTCACCAGATGTCTCTTGATACAGTTTTCAATGATCCATCCAAACTGACAACAGGCACAACATTCTTCCATCACTTTTAAAAAGCTCAGGGTGCAGTTCACAGAATTCACTGGGATGCCCAAACTTCCCCTCTGGCCTTTATACCTTTGACTCCAAGTCAGCACAGAAATGAAGCAAACACTCAGCATTATGTGAATTCAAGCTAAGCAGGTATTTAAGCACTACAAATACCCAGACCCTTAACAAATTCCCTAGACGTGGCCTTAGGCAGTTTCACATGACCACATGGGCTGGTTTCCCCATATCACAGGGAAACTTCAATGAGTCGAAGTTTTCCTTAGTTTCTACCTTTCCTTACTGTCCCCCCAGCATGTTTGCCAGCAGTATTTTTGCACTATGCTTATGACAGCGGTTCAAAGTTGCTGTAAAGTACAGCAGGGCAGTTATGTTGCCTGTCAATCAAAGCTGTGACATTTCTGTTGTGGTAAGCTGGAGGAGATAGCAGTATCGGCTCTGATCTACTCCCCTTTCTCCTAACTCCTGCATTTCCCCTGACATTTTGGGTTCAGTCACTTCTTTCTAACACTTTGCTCTATGCAAAATTTTATTTTTTACTAAAAGACCCCAACCTAAACCTATCAGTGTGGAATAGCTCACGGGAACTTCTGTGGGAATTTCAGCACAGTTTTTTCATGTGGCCATTCTCCTGTCTTGGGGCAAAGAAGCTCTCCCAGGTACATATCAGACAGAAGGACAAATCACTTCATCCTGGAGTCTTGTCTGCAGAGAAAAGTGAGAGAATGAAGGTATCCAGACTTGAAGACCCATGAGTCACAGAGGTAGTGTTTCCAAATCTTTCAATTTCCAAAGCAGTTGGGGTTTGCAAAAATCATCCCAGAAGATATCTTTTTAAAACACATTTTCCCTCCTCATCAGTTCTACAGAGTTCAGCTGATGAGGTGTTTCACTCTGCATGAGTCATGCATGTCTAAGAAGATGCGCTCCAAACTCATGCAAGACGTGGCCTTGTTGCGTTGCCCCCAGTCACAAGCAGAAGGCAAAACTGGGAGAGAAAAGTGTTTTAGGACTTACCTCTAGAGAGAATGTTTTACAAAAGATAGCAAACTGTAAGAAGTAAACCACACCCTAAATCATTATTTTAGCAGTTAACTGGCACCAGACAAAACAATAGGAGATGAATATTACTGAGTTTTAAAGTTAGCCACATAATTAACCAGAACAGTCAGAATAGCAGTTAGTCCATCTATTCTGTAATAAGAAACAACAAAAAAGGATCTAGGGAAAAAAAAACTGGGAACCAGAGTTGTTTTTTAAAATGAGTTGCTACAAGGAACATGTAGCTTATAAAGAGAGATAAATTATAGGCATGTGCTTAATGTGAGTTTATGGTTTAGCCCCTAGGAGACAGAAGAAAGAAAAATGATCTTCGCTTTTTCCCATCTTTCAATCTAAGCCGCCTTGGAATGAACAGTTGGGGCTGGTTGTCCATAATTCCCTGGGAAGTGGCTGTACAGAAAACCTTCTGAACATCTGCAGGCCTGACACAGGTGCCGCACCCAAAGCTGTCTGATGAAGAAAAACAGCAGGTTCCCTGTGGCAGAGTCACTGCCTGAGTGTGAGGCAGTGGAAAGGAAAACCATGACCAATTAGCAAGGCCTAAAGTATTTTCACAGTGAGGCCCTTGGTTTTGTCCAAATCTGACAGAAATTCCACAGGAACTCCATCTCTATGTTTTGGCTGTTTAGCCATGTGCCTGGGGTAGTGCACGTACACTAAAGATGAGCACAGATGGTGTGGTTGGCCTGTACACCCCAGCATAACAGATGTTTTGCTTTTGCACGGTTGCAGGGCTGGTAGCTAAATCTGCACACAAAGGGGCGTGTGGGTGCATCAGTGCCATTTTGCTAAGCTGCCCATGACACCCCTGTCCATAGCTTCACCAGGGCAACACACTCCACAGCTGCACTGCTGGTGGGAGCAGGGCATTTCCAAAATGCTGTGCCCTGGAGATGGGGCACCATTGCCGGCGTCTTTGCTCTGTATCCACCTCCTGTCCCAGCAGCTCTGCGTGGACTCCTTGCACTGTGACTCCCTCCAGATCAAAATCCAGCACCAGGGAAGCCAGAGAAAGCCTCGCTGTCTCAACCCTGCACCAAAGCAGTTGCCACCAGCTTGACTACTCCCCACTTCCTTCACAATGAGCTCTTCCACTTTGCCCCAACTCTCTCTTCCTTCAGCACTGATGCACTCCCTCGCTTGAGGCCAAGCACAGTGGGCAGTGAGCTGACACCGTTCCCACCTGCACCTGAGCTGTGCAGCTGTCCCAGGTTAGCCAAAGGGCTTGTTTTATTTACCTGGTCAGGACTTGGGGGAGGAAGAGAGGTCACTGTTGGGGAAAACAGGCACCTAATTACACTGTCAGCAGGTGCAGACATGCTGTTGACCATAAAACGCAAAACAGATCATTAAAATGAACTCTCCCTGCCAAAGAAAGCAAAGCCATTGTCCTAATAAAGCCCAGAAACAAGGGGGAGACTGCATCCATGGCATGCTGTTGGACTGTGCATGGACCAGAAGAGCCATAACAAACAGGATCAACTTTGTATGCAGAGGGAGGGTGCATGGATGGTGGGAATCCAAAAGGCAGAGGCAATGCAGATGGGATGGTGCGTGGGGCTTGTCCAAAACCACTCTGAGGCTGCACACGTGGGATATGTAAGAAGAGCTTCCTGCGACTGTATTAAGCAGAAATCATGGCACATCCTGAAGTGACCAGTCCTCAGATGGACAACTGAGCCCAGTTGTCTGCTCCCACTTACATCACACACCTGAGAGTCACAGACATCTCCCAGGGGATCTCCGCCACTGTTTGCTATTGGAGATGCCACAAGCCCTGGGAAGCTGTAGCCTCTTTTAGGTCTGGATTACCCCACTACCAGCCAATCTGGGGAAGACAGGGCCTAGTTTCATGTCACAAATGGCATGGTTCCCCAAAGGCTTTTCTCATCTGAAAATGCTTGTCCTGCCTAGCAGTGTGCTTGAGACCAAATGTGTGTCTCCTCTGATGTCTCACTAGGGCTGATCTTACAGTGCAGTCTTTCTCACTGGTGCCATGATAAAGACTGCTCTATCCCTGTCTATCTCATTTCACAAAATTTCAAGGGATTTGGTATCTGTGAGACCACTGTCAAATTTGGCTAAGACTGTCAAGAGACTCAAGTGCTCTGAGGTGCAACTGACTGATGGGCAGTACAATTACATGTGCCTTGTGTCCTAGGAAACAGCTAAATGCCAGCATGTTAAGGCACTGCCTCCAAAATGCATAGGCTGCATCAGGAGCAGTCCAGAGACTCCTTTGTCTGCAACAACTCATCAGTACCCCCTCAGCCTGATTTTCAACAATCAAAAATCAGGCAGCTTCAGGTTTCAAGTCAGCAGAGAGTGGCTGTTTGGGCTTACAGTGTTGCCCGAAACACTATAATGCCAAAGGCATGTTCTTAAAATCCTTTGTATTGCAGAGAGGTGTAAAAAAACCTGCTAAGCTGAGGCTCTCTCTTCTTGGCCACAGAAGGAGACTTGCAGATATTAGTGTTAGTAAGCCTGGTGTTACCATGCACTGGAACCAGAGCTCTGGTGTCTCTGAGAGACAAGCATGGGGTATTATGGCAAGAAACATGTCCCACACCCTGTGCTGTACGGTAAAAAAGAGTCATAAGGACAGGCTGTATCTGATAGATGACTTCTCATGGGGAGTTTTTGAGCCCAAAGCCCTAATAAATGGCTCTTCACTGCAAGCCAGGGCCCCAGCACCTCTCCTATGCCACAGCCCTATACAAGAAAGGACCACAGGACAGCTGTTTGTAGGGCCCTGCAAGACAAGAGGGGCCATGCCATTGCACTCCATGTAGATGGAGCATGGCAATAACAGTAGGGACTCAAATATTCAAGGCCTGCATGCAAAGGCTGCAAAACTCATAGGGATGGTCAAGCTTTTGCTGGTTTTGTGGACAGACATGGTCATGAATCCAAGGGGTGCGCTGAACTGTAGCTGGAGGCTGTGTCATCTCTGATGGAGCGACATGTTTGTTCTTACTCACCATCTTTAGAATGCGCAAAGGAGAAAGAGAAGGTTATCCAGACTGATGCTGCAAACAGAATTTACTCTGAGCAATTAGTTATGCCACAGGGATGTGCATGTGGCTGCAGGCACTTGAAAAATAAGTGGGCAGATATTGATTTAGGAGCCTTCTGTAAGGCTTCTGGTTTTTTGAACTGTTGAAGCTGAAGGGCAGGTATGCACACAAACAGCAGTATATATAACTTACTGCTGATTATACAGCTACATGTATAAATTGGGCCATTGTCCAGAGCTAAGATTCATGGCTCCATATTTATCTTGCTCACCAGCATCCTTATGGAGGCAAAGGTTTGTATAAGGAAAGATGGAAAGTAAGTAGGGAAAACAGGGTGTAATCACTGTGGGGCAGCAGGAAGTTAATTTTGATGCTGCAGATAGAAAATCTGATGTATAAATGTATTTCAATGTACATGTTAGGCTTAGTGTGAGAGCGGTATAGCTAATTCCAAATTCTGACTTCCAAATGTATTAAAGTCTGAAGCAGAAAGAAAAACACAAGTTGTTTGTTCTAGAATATAACAACTGTAACATTGAGATCTGTGTCAACTTAAAGACACAAACTATGTATTTTAACCCACAACATGAAGGAGAAATGGGATACTTGTGAGGATAGTGAGAATAGTCCAAGTATTTCTCATTTCTAGAGAAATCCTATCCTACAGCTCTTTCCTGGCCCTATAGAATAAAAGTGAAATGAGAGCTGCGTACTTAACCCTTTTTGGCTGTTCTTAAATCCCAGTCCAAATGCCTTAACCATTAATATTTTTGCAGGCCCGCTGATCTGAATGAGAACTTAAAACTTGAGTGAAGACAGCGAGATAGAACCCAAATCTGGTTACATTGTTGTGACACTAATATAATTACTTTGGGGGGAGGGGATTAGAGTCTTTTAATGCCCTGATTTATAGGTTTGTGCAAAATACAGCATCAGTTTAGCTGGAGACATCTGGACTCTCCCTGTTAAATTAATAAAGGGGGTTTTTATGCAGAAGATTCTCAAAGGAAATAAGAAGTTCACTAGTGGGTGAAAAAAACGTGGAATAAATTTGAAATACTCAAGAGGGAAAGGAAAGCACTGCATAAAATTTAAAAAAGATGGGAAGTCCTTGATTAAGAAAAATAACAGAATGTAACACATGTCAAAGGCTAGGCAGCCATGTGTAATGACAAAAGGTGATACTAAACATTGCAGAACCCTGATTAGTTCTGTTATAGTGCATAAATCTGTGCATGTACAACTTCAGAAAGAAGATTTAAATGTCCTTCTCTAAGCAGCTTACCAGAGCTCCATTTTTTAAATCTTCACTATTGTTTCTTGCTAATTTTTACCAGATTCTCCTACTATCTCCTGTGCACTCTGGTTATGAGGTGTTAAAAGGATTAGGAGCCCATGGATTTCAAAAGCAGTTGATCTTTTCTACACATTCTTGTTCCAGTTAACAAAAGCTTCATTGCTAACTTAAAACCTGAATAACATAGGTTATCCTTTGCAAAACACTTGGGGAGAAGATGCAGGCAAACAGCTCTGTCTACTGCTGCTGACTTATAGCTACTCTAGGGTGGATAAAAAAGAAATCAGAGGTATGGCAGATTCACCACTTCAGCAAAACCGCTGCCCTCATTTCAGAATTATTTTGAGATCGTGATGCCCACCAGCACTAGTCAGTTGCTTGACCAAGAATGTCAGAAAGCAAAATAACTTCATTCTTGAAGAGTAAAATTTAAATCCCAGATGCCCTTATTCTAAAGTGTGATGCTACTTGCGCATCTCCAATTGCTGTGATCCCATGATCTAGAAGAACCAGTTCCACTAGGTCCAGGTTTTTATATCCAACCTCATAGCAAGGGACACCATTTCCCACAGTGCACTGCAATGACTCTCTTGGTGCACAAGTGGATTGAAGGGCAGCTCCACATCTGTCTGTACCTGGCTCTTACAGCCTGTATGCTAGACTTCTGTCACCATGGACCCAATGGGATATTGACCCTTGACAGAACAACTGCACAGTACTGAGGCAGACAATTGAAATTTTCTTCTGGTTACTGAATGTGTAAAATCAGGCTTGCAAAACTGGTATTGGATTTATGGCACACACCATCTCCACAATCCCATCAATACACAGACTGCTGATCCATTTGTTCCCTACCAAAATGATCCAGGCCTGGCATACGTGAAATATGAGGAGTGGTGGAGGGCAATGGACTGGATTAATCTGGTAAAGCAGAAGCCAAAGAGACATCTAAACCCAGCCTACAGCTTGGGTGGCAAGTACCAAGATAACAGAGCCAAACTCCCCTCAGCAGGTCCAGGTGGTGTAACAAAGGCAACAGCCACAGTTGCAGCTTGGGATGTTCAGGTTGAGCACTGGAAAACCTTTTTTGGTACATGGTGGTACGTCCCCAGTCATTGGTGAGATGGATGATCACCATTCTTGGAGGGTTTCAAAACTCATATAGGCAAAACCACAGCTGCTCTGATCTAGCACTTGGTGAGAATCCTGCTCCAAGCAGGTCCCCTCTGACCAGCATTTCTGTGAGTCTGTAACAGTGAATAACTGTCTCTTTTTCCATTCCACAAACAACATCTGTACCACTTTCTCCAAAACTGCCTAACACCATGTATTGGGTTTATGTGGCAAGGATTTGGTAATGGGGGGGATGCAGAGGTGGCTTTTGTGAGAAGATGCCAGAAGCTGCCCCCATGTTGGACAGAGCCACTTCCAGACGGCTCCAAGATGGACCCGCCACTGGCCAAATCTGAGCCTATCAGCAACAGTGCTAGTGCCTCTGTGATAACATATTTAAGAAAGGGTAAAAAACAGCAGCTAGGAGAGAGGAGTGAGAAAATGTGAGAGAAACAGCCCTGCAGACGCCAAGGTCAGTGAAGAAGGAGGGGGAGGAGGTGCTCCAGGCATCGGAGCAGAGATTCCCCCTGCAGCCCATGGTAAACACCATGGTCAGGCAGGCTGTCCCCCTGCAGCCCATGGAGGTCCACGGTGGAGCAGATATCCACCTGCAGCCCATGGCAGACCCCATGCCAGAGCAGGTGGATGTGCCCTGAAGGAAGCTGTGACCCTGTGGAAAACCCACATTGGAGCAGGCTTCTGGCACAACCTGTGACCCCACTGGGAACCCACACTGGAGCAGTCTGTTCCTGAAGGACTGCACTCCATGGAAAGGACCCACGCTGGAGCAGTTCATGAAGAACTGCAGCCCATGGGAAGGGCCCATGTTGAAGAAGGTTGGGAAGGACTGTATCCCATGGGTTACACACTGGAACAGGGGACCCCATGCTGGAGCAGGAGAAAAGTGTGAGGAGGAAGGAGCGGCAGATACAAAGTGTTATGAACTGACTGCAACCTCCATTCCCTGACCCCCTGCGCCACTCAGGGGGAGGAGGTAGAGAAGTCAGGAGTGAAGTTGAGCCTGGGAAGAAGGGAGGAGTGGAGGAAGGTGTTTTTAGATTTGTTCTTATTTCTCATTATCTTACTCTGCTTAATTGGCAATAAATTAAATTAATTTTCCCCAAATTGAGTCTGTTTTGCCTGTGATAGTAATTGGTAAGTGATCTCCCTGTCCTTATCTTGACCCATGAGCTTTTCATCCCTGTCCTATTTTCTCCCCCTATCCTGTTGAGGAGGGAGAGTGACAGAGCGGCTTGGTTGGCACCTGGCAGCCAGCCAAGGTCAACCCACCACACAACATTTCTCTCAAATCATCTAAGCAATGATCAGAATTCAGTTTAATTTACAATTTATTTATTTGATGGCCAAGCCAGTGTGAACCAGTTTTTAGCCTGGCCCGACTCACATGCTCCTTTCTCACCTTCAAATTTACTATTCCCGTGGTTATGTCTGTACAACTGCTCTTGGGAAACTTCTTGCCTGCAAACAAACTGGAGGCAGGTGAAAGCACCTTCAGCACTAGAGAAAATGTCACACACTGTACCCTCAAAACAGATATCCCTAACCTGAACTTCTCTTGAAAGTTGTTGCTTTTCTTTTCAGTTCTGAAGAAGGGTATGTGCACCCCACACTGGGTCTGTTTCTGCTGAGAATGTTAGCTAGTCTGATAGAATATATTTCCTTTCCCTAAAAAAATTGATTTACTCTCTTCAGCAGCCTCTTCCTATGACTCTAAAGGCTTGTCCATCCTTGAATATCATCAACATGTTAACCAACAGCTCATAGACAAAAAAATAGCATGGGTTGCTATAACCTTCCAGTCTGATCAACGAACAGGAAGAATTAGTTTTTTCCTTTCTGTCTAAAGGCTACATGACTGAATCTGACAATTTCTTGCTAAATTGAAGCATGTCACTTCAGAAGAGGTCTGATCCAAGATTTCAAGCAATGGAGACCTTCCCCATTCCTAAGAAAGTCACTGCAATATCTAGTTATCCACCTCAAACCCCCAAAATGCTAATTTCTTGCACTCTCCTCTGTGAGTTGAGCAGACTCATACTGCAAGATTCTTCCCACATCTGCAAGCTTCTACAGACCCCAGAGTTTGAAAGCAAAGGCAAAACCACGTTTTCATTAGGCAAATCTCCTGTCCCTCTCCCTGAAATTTGATTCTCATGGTTGACTCAGTTGCCCTCCGTAAGTAGTCAGGAGGTAAGATGACAATTGAGCTTTATTTCTGAAATTGGTTTGGAAACACTTCATCACATTCATGAACATTCAAGCAGAGAGGGACAGCAAAAGCACACAAACTTGTAGTACACATAAAAATGGAACAAGATAGGTAATGTTGATTGGGATGGAACAAAGGGGATTGAGAAAGACAGAGAACAACAAGACCCATCAATAATCTTTGACAAAACAGTTTTAATTTGCCAAACAGAGGAAGACTTGCACAGCCAAATGAAGCTTTTAAATGGATAGGTGGGATTGAAAGGGCAAATACTGGAAACAAAGAGATCTTGGCCAACAATGTGCGCTTGCAGCCCAGAAAGCCAACCAAATCCTGGGCTGCATCAAAAGCAGCGTGGCCATCAGGTCAAGAGAGGTGATTCTGCCCCGCTACTCTGCTCTGGTGAGACCTCACCTGGAGTACTGCGTCCAGCTCTGCACAAGTAGGACATGGACCTGTTGGAGCAGGTCCAGAGGAGGGCCACAAAAATGATCCGAAGGCTGGAGCACCTCTCCTACGAGGACAGGCTGAGAGAGTTGGGGTTGTTCAGCCTGGAGAAGAGAAGGCTGCGAGAAGACCTTATTGCAGCCTTTCAGTACTTAAAGGGGGCCTATAGGAAGGATGGGGACAATCTTTTTAGCAAGGCCTGTTGTGACAGGACAAGGAATATGGATTTAAACTAAAGGACCATAGATTTAGACTGGATATAAGGAAGAAATTTTTTACAATGAAGGTGGTCAAGCACTGGCACAGGTTGCCCAGAGAGGTAGTGGAGGCCCCATCCTTAGAAACATTCAAGGTCAGGTTGGATGGGGCTCTGAGCAACCTGGTCTAGTTAAAGCTGTCCCTGCTCACTGCAGGGAGGTTGGGCTAGATGATCTCTAAAGGTCCCTTCCAACCCAAAGCATCCTATGATTCTATGAAATAAGACTTGCAGAGCTCTGCGTAAGGGTACCTGTGTGTTCACAGCTCCCACCATTGGCTGCAAAAACACTAGGACAATACCCATTACCTGGAAAAGGCTGAAACAGATTATAGGATGAAGCAAGAGTTCACAAGGGACCGCTATAGACGTGTAGCCTGGAAAAAGAACATGGCAGACGTACCACCTGCTTTGGGAAACCCTTCAGCAATGCCGCAGAGCATGAGCAGGCCTTCATTCTAAAGGGAAATGGAGCATATATTATAGGTGAATTGGTAGCAAACAATACATTGGGAAGACACATTTCAGGACATTACTGGAAAATGGAGGGAAAGAATAGCTTGATTAGCGGGTTAGGGTTATGTTGAACATTTGATCTAGCCAACAGTCTGACCTCTGTGGGACCAAGACAGTAGAGCAGGATTTTTGAGACAGGTGAGCTTTCAAAAGGTTCAAATTCAAAGCTGAGAGCGCTTCCCTTATTCACAAATCGGGGCTCTGGAAAGGATCCCCTTCCTCTAGGACAGAAATACCTTGACCATGTTGGTGTCCTCTTCCTCTAGAAGTCATAGGATTAGACAAATAGGTGGTCCTTACAAATCTCAGGCGGGGACAAGAGTCCCCTGACCCTGCCAAACTTGCACAGATATATCCAAGAAGAAAGAAAAAGAAAATATTCTGCGAATTCCAAGGGTAGAACTTCTGGAAAGGTGTACTTCTATTCTTAGACAGGCTCAGTGGGCTGACAATAAAGTTGTAATGGCAATTAACATATCAGGGATGTGTGCAGGGAGGTCACAGCTTAGGAAGCCCTCACCAGCCTGTGAGACAAGGAATGGTAGCAAAGATGTCAATAGCGTCCAGGGGCTTGGCTTGGCTCACGTTCTGCACCAGCCACTTGGAGCAACATCTGTACATCCAAGGGCTGTGGAATACCAGATTTAAAAAGATATCCAGATGCCAAAAGAAAAATCCATAATGGGGTGTCAGGTGGGTTTAAGCTTGCCTGCCCATTTGGGCTTCACAGACACTGTCCATGTCTGTGCAACATTATACACTACAGGTAGACAAATGTTATCCCTCTTGGCCAGGCTGCATCACCCATAGGCACAGAGAAAATTCATGTTTCTCTGCACTAGCTTGAGCAGCTCTTGGTCCTCAGGGAGGTGCCTTCTCTGTTTCCAGACAGAACTCCTCAGCTGATGGCCCAAAGGTCGTGCCATGGCTTGCAAAGCCCTGCCATCCTATATCAAACAATATGGCATTTCACCCAGTTTGCTTAATGCAGAAGGGGCAGCCCCTCCCCATGGAGCAGACAAGCTGTGTCCCAGTCTAGTGAAACTGGAGTGTATCTTTGAAAAGGATATCTGCTCTGACTCCAAGGAGATGGCTCTTCCAGGTGCTGTGCTTAGCTAGCACAGAGATCCAGCTCTAATGATTCACTCACAACACAGCTTTTCTTTCCCTCCTGCTTGGTTAACCAGAGAGGCAGCAGCATCTGCCCATGAAGTGTGCTCAGAGTGTCTGGCTTTGGGAGCATACTGCACTGTGAAGAAAGGGGACCCAGGATGAAAAAAAACCCAGCTGCGTGTAGCTGAGAGAATCCATCACTATTTTTCCCTGACTTTGGCCTACTGTAGACAGGAGATTTCTTTTCTAAATTCTGACCTGACAAACTCACTTTGAGAACTGTTTATCAAAAGGGATCTTTTTCAGGGGGAATTTATTTTGCAGTGACAGAAAGATGCCATCGCATGCCCAGCCAAATTCATTTGGAAAGGCTCATTTGCTATAAACCAAAGCATGTTTTTTTCTTACCATAGACAGAAAAGTCTGTTCCAGAAGCAAACTGGAGCTTTTTTCTTTCTTTTGCCCTACAGCTACTGTCCTGACAGCCATTAGCCAGACACTCTAAATTTCAGGGAAGAAAGAAATGCCAGAATAGAAGCCAGAAGAAGTCTGAGTTGTAGCACAGTAAAACCTATTTTTTTCAGAGATCACCAACAAATCAAAGATCAAAATTCAGCTCATGGATTCAGGAGAGGTGTATGTGGGAATTCGCCTTCCTGTCCTGCAAAGCATTTTGACATTCTTACAGGAAGGATAAGATTTGGTAGATACAGATCTGTCTTAAAGAATTGTTTTTAATGTATAAACTTCTCCCTTTGCTGATAACTAACAACGCCACATTATTTCTGTAGTAGTGCCAGGCAAACCTGCTGAAGGTGGTGCTGTGTACTGGAGCAGAAATCCTCCCATTTTAAAGAGCTTGTAAATGAGTTAGGGAGATGCATAAATTAGCATAATTCCCAGGTTCCCTGTTTTGTGCTCTGCATGTGAATATGTGTATATGTGAATATATATCTATATGTGTGCGTGCATGCTGTTAGCAACTGCTGTCCTCCAAGATAAGTGAGCAACGACCAGTAGCAATACGAGGCTCCAGGCAGGGTTCACATGAAGGGCTGTACTGGAAGAAAGCCCTTGTGCTCAATGCAGCAGGCTGGGATTGGTTTTCCCCATGTGATGTTTCACAGTGAAGGCATATTTCCCAGCGGACTTCTGCAGCCATCCACAACTTCACTGCACAGCACAGGGCATTTTGTAAAAATCCTATCAGAAGCTTAGCTTCTAAGACCATCATGTTGAAATCTGCCCATGCTCAAGGGAAGACATGCACTGGGGAAGCTGGAGTCGGCCTTTTTGGTTGCCGGCAAAGGGCACGTTTCTGGAAATGTTTTAGAAAGACGATGTGGTGCACAGCCCCACATGGCAGACTAGTTGTGCTTCTCTGTTCAACCTTCACCTTTCCCCAGTGACTATGTAAGGCTGGCATGAAAACAGACCCAGAACTGTTGTATGCAACTTCCATTGATAAGTTAATGGTACCCACAGGTAGTTTGCAATGCTCTGTGAGCAGGAGGTTCCTCTGAGCATTCTTTTTATGAAGAAAATGAGTTTTAGAGGGAAACATGCTCATCAACAGGGCATGCATATGCACATATAAGCATATATCTAAGATGGACAGGGATGTATACTTAATGCCAATACACAGGGTTGCCTCTATTGACTACAGGCTCTGGCATCAGCTTGGCAAGTGTGGGAAAGTGTCTGCTGCCTGAGATTATTGGGAGTTAACTGCTTGTACTTGTGTAGAGACAGTGAAGAGGAAATATAGTGCTATGGACTCCAAAAAACCATCTTTCCCAACAGCAACTCATCATCTTCCTCCTCAAGAGGTATTCAATTCAGGCAGCTGCATATACCACACAGTGGCTCACAATTAAGACAACCCCACATCAAAAGGTCCTAAGAAATACAGTTCCGCAAGACAGCTGGCTGAACTGAATAGCCTAGAAGATTACCTCAGCAGGACATTTTTGTACCTTTTGAAACACAGAGTTGCCTTCAAGGACAGGCAGCAGATATTTAATGGTAAATCATATGCCAGAGACAACCTACAAGCAAAGCACATAATAGATAAAGGATGACCCTATCCATTTATCAAGATGTCTGCTCTTTGCCAGAGGAGACCAGGAAATCTGTTTGGGTTTTTTCTTTTCACTCTTTCTTTTCTCTACTATCCTGCTTGGGTTTTTTGCTTCCCCCTTTTTCAGCTTTACTACACTCAGGAGTGACAAGGCTTCAGAAAAGATGGCTTTAGGGATATTTCTGGTCATCAGGACAGTGAGTTGCCATTGGAGAAGGCAAAACATTTGTTAATTTTCTCTGAGGCCTCCAGGAAAGCAGCAGCTCTGTGTTGCCAGTGGCAGAATTGTAACCTGACAGTGCAGGTGCCAGCAAAGTCTGGCAGGGAGCTGAAAACTTCAACAAAGTCTTAGCTGGTTGGGGATGTGCAGGGCATACTCATCCTTGAGAAAGAACCGTTTTACATGTTTTACATGTTCACACCAAATTTCAGTTTTGATGAACCACAGATTTGAAGGCAGTAAACACACCATCCAAAATTTCTCAACCAGCACTAACTATAAGTTTTCTTCTCCTTAAACATCTGGGGTTTTTTAGACAGCCTAAAAATGCTTTCCCAGTAGGCACATGCACACAGAGCACGTTTATATACTGCATATATATGAGTACACATGGCTGGCCACAGAGATCACAGACAGACATTCACATCAACACAAACAGCACCAACAGCCTCATCTCAATCCCTTCTCTAGCTGAGCAAAATAAAGGTACCCTAGTGAGAATATATACGCACATATATACAAGGTGGATCCCTCCACTATCTGGGCTTAGACACCCAGTCTGCCCAGTGGACTAGACTAGTCCCTAGATCCCAGTCTCCCCAGTTGCTGGCATCCGGGGCCATATGAGCCCCTGAGACTGCAGCCCTGTTCCAGCTACTGGTACAGACCATCAGACACATGCAGCTGGCCAGGACACCCTTGGTTCCACAGACAACCCCGCTGTGCTCTTCCCCCTAGAGACACACAGATGCTCTCACACCCAGAGCTGGCTCTCAGAGACCCCCCTTACCTCCTTGCTCCCAGGCCATGTCACCTCCTTGCTGGCTGGTTCAGCTTGATCTCGGCTAGTAATCACACACTTGCACACCCGCACTCGCTCCAGTCACACTCTGACCTGTGGTCAGCTCCAGCTGCTGCACTCACACCCCCCCACACACAAGTGCACACAGAAAACAGAGTACCTCACCCAGGAAAGGGTTAGAAAACAATAAGAAGACAGGACAGACTACACTGCCTGGGTGCAGAGCACAACCAGATGAGTGTACTGACCAGCAAACTGTTTACATGTGACTGGCCCTTTTATGCCCTTACCCCTCTATTTTCCCATTGTTGTTACTCCCCAAATCACCTAAACACTCCCTCCCCCCTTTACCTTCCTTTGGTCCCCCCTCCCCGCAAGCATCCCTTAATAAGTCCTGTGCACTTCCAAAACCCTCTTCCCTTGCATCCCATAATCCCACACCCTAGGCAGTGACCTGATGGGTTTCAGCCCGACAGTGGGACTGATGGCAAAGCTGCTTCAGTCCTTGGGGATTTTCTGTCATCCTGCGATGTAGTTAGGACCAAGCACCTGTTTGGAACAGTGTTGCAGTGCATCTCTGGTGCTCCCCAGGCTCTCACCCCTTGTGCTGAAATGGTAAAAGCTGTGCACTCTCTCACCACAGTATGGGCACCACAGCACTTCACCCATCGCCAGGCTGCACAGCAGGCTCACCGGCAGTGCTGCCAGCATTAGCCCAACTCTCCTGACCCTTTGATGCAGCTGGCCCTATTTAGGATAATTCTTCCTAATGGGAGATGAATATGTCTGTCCTGCTTGGAGTCAGGCATTGCAGATACCAGACTCAAGCACCCCATATGACATGTACTCCCATCTCTCTACACCCTAAATTGTACATGCCGCTAGGTTTCACTGTATCGTTTTCCTCTGCAAAACCACCCAGATACCTCACCTACTTATAAACCAGTCATATCACAATACAGGATGTCTGTTGCTTTTATTTCAGGAATTTGTGGTGCTCTTTCCTTATCTGCATATGAAGGGGACCCACCAGTGGGGTTTCTGTGGCAGACATTGCTATTTCTCTGGCTGCAGAATTATAAAAGTGCTTTTCATACATTCTGAGTACTTCAGTGCTGTTGGTGCACACAATACTGAAGAACAACGGTTTAGCCACAGGGGAAGAGCAAAGCTGATCAGAGAGCCTAAAAAAAGAAAATTGCAGGCTTTAGTTTCAAAGAATCACTGTTTCATCCTTACTACTCTTTATTCTTAGGTTTGATGTTAATATTTGATGTCCAGTTATTTGTCCCAAAAAAAGCCCTCCAAAAAAAACCCCAATCTTGCTCTCTACTCCCTTACTAAATTTCACTGGAGATAAAATATAGCTCCTCTAGGGAGTTTGCTTCTCTAGCACAGAATTTTTTGGGTTTGTTTTTAAATAGAGCTGAACAAGGATTTTGTTGGATTAACTGGCTTTCTCATAATAAAAGCCTTGAGGAGCTCTAATTGTATACTTGGCTTTGTTTACAACAATTTTATCAGCTTGTCTTTTTTCTGTAATTTATTTCCCAGTGTTGTTATCCAGCACATGTTTATGTAATTTTTTTTCCAAATGTGCTGATTGTTCCCAAATGCCTGAAGGTGTTGCTGTGCTAATTCCTTGACTCATGTTGCTGTGTCCTGTACTGCTGTCTTTCTCACATCCCTCAGCAAAAAAATGGAGAATCAGAGGTGTACCTTTGTCCAGAGATCTGAGTGGCAGGTTGGAAGCAGCACAAGGAATGCAGAGGATGGATTTCCCAGATTTTGTGCCACACTGCAAAAGCGACAGCCCATTTTTTTCTGTTGAGATTAAAACTTCTCTCGAACTCTGACATGAGTAGAAATGACTGGATACAACTTTGTGTTTCTGTTAAAATACCAACATTGTGACATTGCTTTTAGCCTAGAAATATGTCTAGAAATAGGGAAGCTACACTCATCTCTTTATCTCGGCATTTCCCTTTTCTGGTATGTTCACATTGATGGGTTAAGCTTGAATATCTGGGTGTTATTTGAATGTGCAGTTAAATATATGACATAGTGTCTATACAGAGAGGGACATCTGTAGATACAGATACTTAAATATATGATGTATTTTTTGGAAGGGGGGAGAAATGAGAGTGAAGACATTTTCCAATCATAAGAAAACCATAAGCCCATATTTTAAGCCTAGTGGGCTGGAGAGTGTCAGTTTGACTAGAAGAATTAAATTTGATATGTATAGTTCTGTGTCAAAGTTTAGGACCCTAGGAACACTGCAGGTCTGAGCTCTAAACCAGCTCCTTGTACAATAGATATCTTAACAGCACAAATAACTATTAAAGACTGAGATGGGAGTAGGGAGAGAAAAAATCTCTAAGAATCAAGCAGTAGACAAACTTCAACATTCCAGGCCAAAACTAGTATCTCAGTATTCAGCTTACTTGAATTTCTGGAGTTTCTCATGTCTTCAGTTCCCTCCCTTTGTTCCCTCCTCCACATCATGCTTTTCTCTTGGTCACTTGTTTTCTTTTCCTTGCATTTGATTTTGTGACCACTGAAGTCAGTGTAAGCCCTCGCACTGGCTGAGACATCCTTGGACCTCCATATGCAGGCTGTGTGTGTGCACCTTGCTCCTCCCAGAGACCCTGCTCCAGGTGCCCTTGATGGTAGCTCTTGGAGCAGATCTGTCCCACCTTCCTTACCTTGACTCTGGCCACATATAACATACAAGATTCAGGTTTTGAGTTGACCTTGGGTGGTTTTAGTAGCATGAAAAGAATACCTTAAGCAACAATCTGTTTCAGTAACTGATCCCTTGAAGAGCACATTCACCAGCCACACATACATCCCACTTTTTCCCAGGTCTTAGGAAAGAAACTGCCCTCCTTCAAACTCCAGGTGCCTTTGCAGTCCCACAAAACATAGTAGCTGGTGAGCACAACCACAGGAACAACACCTGAGGTACACAGTCTATCTTCACTTTTTTTTTTCCTACAAAGTTTTTCAAATTTGGTTTGAAAACTTGCCAGATCTTGAACACAAAAGCCATAGGATGCTGAAGAGCTTTCAGCACAGTCAGTGCTTTTCTCTGTGAAACTAAAATTGTCCTGCAGTGCCTTTGGCTAGTCCAGCGCCAAAGTGGGTCCACCTCTCCATCCCCATGAGGCAACCCTAGGTCTTCTTACCAAACATGATGTTCCTGATATCTTGCCCTATCCAAGAAGACACAAAGAACAATTAATGGCCCTTCTATAGAGAAAGAGCAGCTTTTTTATGAATGTAAGGCTTTTACCATATGCCTCTTCAGTCTTCTCTTTTCTAAACTGTGCAATTCTTGCACAGATCGTTGCTCTCTAAGACACTAAATCAGCATAGCACCTTGATACCTCCCTGCAATTTCACAAAATGCTCCTCACGAATTTTCAATTCTGTAATAAATGCAACAGGTGGTCTTTGGAAGCAAGTATTTCTCCTTGTCTTTGTTCCATGCCCTGCTATCCCCAGATCTGGGTGCCTATCCAGCCCAGAAGAGCCTGAACAAGCAAGAATTAGGTTGAAGAGTCTCCTCTCCTGCACAAGGCAGAGCCTCATTCTCCTAAATATGACTACCACCCATGTCTCTGACTAAAATGCACTGCAAGCCGGCTCCTGGCCTTGTGGAGCTGGAAATGGGAGGAATGGGATGTAAATCACACCAGATGGTGGGGACTGATGAAAATGTGACAATCATTAGGGAGCCGAAGATCCTCTAAGGAAATTGGGAAAACAGGTCATGTTCCTCTTGGGCACTGAATCCTCTTCCAAACCTGTTTCTGCTTATGCCACATATCTCCTCTTTCCCTTCCAGCAGAATACATTTTTACCTGGTGAAGTCCAGGAGCCCCTGCCACAAAGCCTTGGAGATCATGAGCCACAAAACTTTAAAATGGAGATAGGTGGTTCACGGGGAAAGCTCCCTGTGAGTCCTGCATTTTAACAACCTTGTGTGTTTAAACACTTCCAGACCTCCTGCATAATTAGTTCATTTTCTCATGCAGACACATGCATGTGATTTTTCAGTGTGGGCCTGGGAAGGGCTTGCTTGGCTGTTCAGGGCTGAACTTACTGAGGAGAGAGAAGAGGAACCAAAGTGAAGATTGTGAAGGACACAAGCTCACCTATCAGTTGCAAAAGATGCCCCTTCAGCCTCAGTGCTCATGAGGCAGAGGGTTTTCATCCTTCATTGCTGGAAACTACCTTTACTCCTTGCCATCTGTGTTTAACCTTCATCCTCTCTAACCCTCCTGCCAACCTCATACCCACAAGAGAAGAGCAAGTCCTTCATACAATCCTCTCTTTAGAAGACACTTTGCAATGTCACTTCATTGACAGTTTCTGTTGTGTTATTTATCTCACTGCTCATGCATTCATATGGCCAAGGCAACATGCAAACAGAGCATCATTAACCTGCTCTCCTCTCTCACGGTGCATGTGCCTAGGTGCAAATCACCATGCTTTGTACTGAGCGAGCAGAGGCATGACAATGCTGAACAGCAGGACTTGCTGGCTCTGTCTCACATACTGCAACACAGATGATCATAACAAGGGAAAATAAATTGAAGTTGGCCTTTTCCAGTCAAAGTGACTGTTTGAAGGAAGTCTCTATTTTACCTTTGTATTTCACCTTTCACTTGACCAAGAGAGTTACTTACAATCTGCAGAACAAAGGCTAAACCTTTGCAAGGTACTGCAGTAAGGAGCCCCCTTTTTAAGTAAGCTCTATAAAAATCAGTCACCTCTTCAGCCAACAGATGAGAAGCAGGCATCCAGCCCCCAGAAAGTTGCAACATGCAATTCTGTCCACAACATCCTAAAAGCCAGGGACAATAGAAAAACACTGGAGAGGAACACCAAGACCACTGGATGATCCCATTTGACTCCTATGTGAATGACTACTCTGCTGATATCAGTGACTCTCACACAGCACGTGCCTGCCATGGTACCTAAACACTACTGTGAGACTAGACAGCCCACTTTGTCAAGGTCTGATGCTGTTTTACACTGCCCTGACAGCTTCCTGGCTTTGGCTTCTATTTTCATTTCAGAGCATGTTCACATTAATAACAGTGGCTGAGATGTGTGTTCTCATTATGAATGAAAATCTGCTCTCCAATAAACTAATCAAGCAACACATTCTTGCCTGAAGCAGCATTTTAATGGAAGAAAAGCTTCATGTGTATGTTACTAAACATTATCTCCTTACAGTTGCATACTGTTTCCATTAATAGACTTTCCTAATACTCAGCCATGCTAAGTCATTTTTCACTATAATGAGAAAGTAGGGACATTTTTGATAGGTGTTGGTCTATTTCACATGCCTATAAAATACATTGAAAAACAAAAAAGGAAATTCCTTTTATTCCTTATCACTCTATTCCTGTCCTTCCACCACAGAACAGTGGATTTCCCAGGCTCGCATCCTCACATCTACAAGCCTGCATCCTGATTACCAGTCAGAGAAATGTATAGTGATATGGTGATGCTCTCCCCAAAGAAGCTCACGATCTAGGGAAGCTGAAGATTGTTTTCTGTTGTGAATAGAAATTAATTGATCTCTTCTTCCTAACACCAGCCTAAGCTGCCTGCTTAGCAGGCTAGCTTTATTTATAACCATTTTGTTATCTGCAATGTGCTGAAAGACAGGAAAAGTGTTAACAGTGAAATACTTAATTCCCTCTACTGAAGTACTGATTTTGTTGTACCCCTTCTTGTCAGGAATGGGAGAGGTTCATTCACCCTGCCACAACCAACAAGCTACACATCTTTCTAATTGTGGGCATGGTTTCTTCTCTCTTCCACGTAAGAAGAGAAGTGGTCCTTGGTTCTGACAGCTAGGTACCAAATAGAAGTGTGAGCTATAACCCATGGTATCCTATCCACTCCCCCAGCCCTTGGCTCACTCCCAGCCTACAGACACGGACCAAAGCTAACCCAGGAGGTACTGACAGGGCTAAATTTAGAGAAGCAACATGCAGCAGGATGCAGTGGTGTTCCTGGTACCTGAAATCTAGCTCAGCAGCTGCAGTATGACAATGCTGCTTCTCCCTGTTCCCATACATGAAGTTGTATACCTCCCACCCCCTTAGTAGGTGCATGCATCCAACCAAGATAACATCTTGGTGCACAAGACAGATGGAAAACTGGCTGGCCAGTCAGGCTCAAAGTGTGAGAGCAGCACAACTAGATACCTGCCCAGCTTTATTATGATTGGCCTTTAGGAAGACACAATAACTACCTGAGCAGCAGGATTTGATCTGCCAGGGGGAAGGCTGGATACCAAGTCAAACAGAGATAATAGAAAACATCCAAAGATAACATCCACGTCCAGGGGAGCTTTGCATGGCCCCATCTGCTGCAGCCCTGAATGTGGGAGAGACTCATGTTAGCAGCACATTCCCCTTCAGCCAGCCCAGCCTCCCTCTGCTCCTGCCCAGCAGACTGCCATGGAGCCGAGCACAGGAACAGCACAGAGGGGTCACTGCTCCCTGCCCCCCTCCCTCCCCTCTTTGCTCAGCAGAGCCATTTCAATTCTGCAAACACAAGAAAATTAGCAGCTCTCAAGAAGTGAATTCACTTTTTCTTCCAGTAGCCAATGCCCAAAATAAAATATTGCAGCTATCGGTACTGTGTGGGATGGCAAATTACAATAACGCTTTCTAGGACACCTATGTTGTAGACTTGGTTGTGGCATACAGCTACACTACAACTTTGCCAACCCGTAGATTAGAAATTACAGTTTTACTCTTACTGATGACACCCTCCCACCTTGTGATGGATGTGTCTTTGCACTAGAAAAACATAAGCTATAAACGTATAGCTCAAAAACAAATTCTTAATAAGGAGCTGAAAAGTTGTTTTAGCTCTTTAAATGCAGCCTGTATATTAAAGAAAATAGAGTCTGAGTAAGGTAAAGAGCTGACGAGACTACCTGAGCAAACAGACAAAGGTCAGGAACTGAATGAATAACAGAGAGCCATATGGTCATGGCACTTACATATCTAATGTACAAAACTGGCAAAATCAAAGAAGTCCTTACATACTGAGCTCTGAACTACTCTGTGTTTGTCATGGGATTAAAAAATTGTGAAACTGGAACTACGTAGTGGGGAGAGGAACTTCAGTTCATCTTCTCAAGTCCTTCATTCTCACAGTCTGGTGCTTCTGTAGCATTGGCAGATGGCTGAAATCAAAATACTTCACAAGGAAGAACTTAACTCACTGTGGATCAATCCGCAAATGCACACCTGACATGAAAAATATCCTAACCTGTTAAGTGCTTAGAACCATTTTAAACTTCACTCTGGGGCAAAAAAAGAGGTGTTTGACTGAGTTCTAGTGAAACTCATCATCCCTCCCACCATGTGTCTACGGTTAATCACTACACACTCTGATTTTGCATGGCATGACATAGGAAACCTGCTTAAAGCTCTGTCTGAAAGGAAGTGTTTCAGCACTTGTGGAAACTATTTTCTCAGACAAGACCACTTGCTAAATTCAACCCACAAATAGTTTCTATCTCCCTGAAATGCCTTTTCTCTGCTAGTTTACTACTGATAAAAGTTTCTCTGCTCAGATCCCCCAAGCTGTCCCACAAGGAGAGAGAAGGAGAAAAAAAATGAGATTCAAGCCTGTCTCTGCAAATATGCTCTTCCTTGGGAGGGAAACTGGCAATCTGTGTTAGGCTTGCCAGTAAATCACCTAAAAAAAAAATAGCTGAAAAGACAAATTGGGGTTAGAGCTGGCACTGGGCAACAGCTGGATCTTGTCCTCTTGCAGTGTGATGCTGCACTACCCTGGGGATCAGCAGCCCATCTCTAAAGCCTATGGGCAGCTATTTGCCTGCTTCATGGGATTATCTGTGTGACCTTCCACTGCCCAGGAAGACAGCCATGAACCAGGGCACTGCTCTCCCTCCATGCTATACCATCTCCAAAAAACATGGTGGAAACTCACCATGCCTGTCCTCAGCGCCTTCCCCTCTCCTATCTCCACCATCTACCAGACGCATGAAGGAGCCATTACCTGGGGTTGTTTCAGCCCAGTGACATCAGTCAGGCCTCCAGCCTGCTAGTTCAGTAATCCGCTTTTAGAGAGCGATGTTTGAACAAGCAGCACATTTGCCAATATTCCCAGCAATGGGAACTAGCAGAAAATACAGCAGGACATTTCAGTAGAGAGAGGGATATTGATGGCAGCCTGAAAGTCTGTTTGTTTCACTTCTACATTTCCTAAACTAAATATCCCTAATTTCTACCCTTTTTTTTTTTTTTTTTGCCAGTACAGGTGGATTTTTTCCCCCAAACGCTGGAAGAAAAGGGCATTAAAACATAAGTAATTAGCTTGACCTCACATTTTAAAATAGAAATCTGTGCAAAACAGCAGCAAGACAGGAAGGTAAATCTGCTATGAGTTTGTCCACAACAAAAGTTTGCCCGTTACCAGAGACAATCCTCAAGCAGAACAAAATCAGCAAAGAAGCTGATGGAAATAGGGGCTGATACAGGTGAATTCAAAGGCAAATCTTTTTTCACCACTCCTTGTCCAGGCCAGGAACATGCTGGGAAGGAAAACTTCCAGGACAATTGACACTGAGTAACATAATTTCTCTCTCTCTTAACTCTTGTGGGCCACAGCAGTCTGGGCAGATATTGGGGGCTGACACTGGTATGTCTCCATAAGTAACTTCCCCACAGCTTGCCCTGTGCTAAGGTGTTACAATGCTGCTCCCTAGGTTTTGCAGCCCTGCTCTTCCAGGACTGTGGGATAGCCACCAGGATCTGCAAGGGCAGGGGAGAGAGCCAGCACTCACGAGCCCCTGGGGTCTGCAAACACAAGCACTGACCAGCAGGGAAACACATGCATAGGATTTTGAACCTTGATAAAGATAATGGGAGAGAGTAGCTGGCAAAGAGGAGGTAGGGAAGGTTTGATCAGGTAAAACCCATGCCATTGGCTGCTCACCCTTTAGGGCATCACATGCTGCAATATCCAAGGCTCTCCCACCACAGGCACATGACACGGCTGTCAGACAGGCCTTGCTGGTGATGCTGAACACACACTCCTTGCTACACATCCACCTTTTGGGTGTCACTGTGCACCAGAAGAGGGGCCCACCTCCCCACTCCAGGGAGCAAGCACAGGCTCCAATGCTGAATGGCATGTAAGCCAAGGCTCAAAGCTCAGCATATGTTTCCCATCCTTCCCTGCAAGCCTGACTACCCCACAGCATGCATGCTTGGCATTTCCTTCCAACCAACGTTTTCCACTTCTGATGAAGTGATATTAAAATAGCTATGCTATTTTCCCTCAATCATCCAGGGCCAGCGTTAACATCATGGCCGTCTTCTTGGAGATACAATCTAAAAGGTGCCATGAGTCTATGTTCTTGATTCTCCTGGGCACAAAGAGCAGAGATTCCCATTTCTTTCTGCATGTTCAGTTCAAGTGAACACTTTTCCCAAGAGGTTTTTCTCACATCACTACTTCTTTGTGGAGAAATAAGAGAATTTGATAAAAAGCAGGACCCATGGTGAGAAGTGCTCATGGGACATCACCAGACAGTGCCAGCAGGCCTGGCACAGCCTCTGGGTTCTTCCAGAAGCATCTGTTTTTCTCATTTCTGAGAAACACCCCATAATCCTGCATCCCCAGCTGAGATGGTTCATGAGACAAGACACTCCAGATTTTGGCTTTGTTTGCCTTACAGGGGAAACAAAATCAGCCATGAGGACAATGAGGAAGCAGTGTTCCATATAAGATCTCTTTTCCTGGTGCTTGCCATCTTTGTGGTTTCACCTGCTGGCCATGTGACAGAAGACGATCCTCTCTTTGCAGCCAGAAGAATTACCAAGCAGACTACAAACTCCATTAACATACTTCTATCACTACAGCTGCAGCAGTTTATCTCAAACATAAATAGGTTATACAAAGGCAGGGAAATGGCAGGGACACCATGATGAAATCATCTGAAGAAAAAAGAGCTCCTGCTGCTGAATTTGGTGTTAAAAAAAAAAGAAACTTTTTTAAAAGAGCTGAGGCATCTGCCACAAAAGAGAGAAGGGGAAAAGAACCAGAAAGAAATTAACACGGTCAATAACAAACTCCTTCCAAAGACCAAGAAAAAAACCCCAAAACAAACCTCAGAGAAAGATTTCCAAAAGGACTATTTAAAAACCTAAATGTTTGAAAACCTAACTAAAACATACACAAATCAATGTAGCATACAGAAAATGTATTCATTTCCTATTTCAGTGCAGGTAATTTCCTGTCTTTTAAAGGAAAGAGTCTGTCTGAGACAATAAGTGATTCTGGGAACAGAGAAATTAAAGGAGTCTTTGCACAGATTCTCTGATGTGTAATAAGGGCCAAATCTGTTCTCCAGTCTTTTCCTCAGTAGGAATGTAAGTAGGATTTCACCTTAACCATCTATTTTTATTACATTTGCAGTGCCCTGTTGCCTCTTCATCTGCTGCTCCAATGTCAAATTTCACTGACATGGGTCCAGTTCTAAAGTTTTGACCCTTTCCTACCCCCAAAAAATCTGCAAGATTTCCCCCAAAAGACTCTGGGGGGGCTGAACTAACAACCCTTCAAAATTATCATTAAAATGTATAATGCTATTGTAATAACTGCCCCCTTCTTTCCAATGACTTACTGCCATTCTTTCAACCTGAACACTTGTAAGAGTATGTGTTTGACTGTACAAATAACTAATGGCCACCCCAAAAAGAAATCCCATTGCTTGGTCATTTGTACATGTTCTTTTAATGAAATGAATTGCAGGTATGTGTTGCTGAACTTAACATATTAATAGTGTTGGATTAGACATTGTGCAGTAGAAGGGGTGCTGCTGCCAAAAACAACAAAGAGGAAAGCCAAGACATCAATTAAACTGTCAGTTACTATTAGTAGGATCATTTTGATTTAAGGCAATCCTCTCAGAATGCATCCTCTGTCATAACCAGAGAAAAACAAAAGAAGAAACACAGCTAAAAATCAGGCTCCCCATTCAGTTTGCTGCTCCAAGTGCCTTTGGAGCACTTGGAAATACTATTCACTGGAGTCCAAGGAGAAAGCTGAAGTTCAAATAAGCAAGTGTAGAGTTCATCTATGGGAGGAAAATTTACCTATTTTGCTGATTTTCTCCAAGTATGAAACCAAATTTGATGTTGCATTGTTATTGGTAAATGACCTTTAAAAATAAAACATAAGTGACTTTCAAGTCATTTGTAGTCTCTATAAAGTAGAAGGACTTGAGATGGATGACTGGTAACAGGAGATTGATTTGGGCACTAAGTAAATGTAAGTGGATGGAAAAAAACAGCCAAATGAAAAGAAAAATGGATTATCGGGGAGCCTGACAGGAACAAGACAAAGCCAAGGAAACAAATGAAATGTAATAATGAAATCAAGTTTTGCCTGTGATATACGAAAACAAGGGGGTTTTTGCTTAGCAGTGGACTGCAAGAGAAGGGAAGTGCAGCAGTTTGAATAGAGCTGTTTCTTTTTTCTCTGGTCTGGCCTTCATCAGAGCATGATGAGGAAGATGTATTTCCTAGAAGTGTGTATCTTCTACCTGAAAATAAATACTGGATATCTTCAAACTTGTTCCTGATCAAAGTTCATTGAAACTGCTCCCCCCATTCCCTTACAGGCATAGCAACCAGCCTTGCAGGAGAGACTTCGCTGTCTTGGGCAAGAGGGATGGGATGGCAGCTTAGGTGGAACATGCACCCTGGTAGCCCCAAAAAGCTCCATCCCTCAGCAGCAAACCACAAGACCACCCTCTCAGAGTACCACACTGGTGCCCTGACTGCCTCTCCTTCCACCAAAACAAATCTGATGTTAGTGAGAAAGAACTTGCCATTTCAAAGCCAATCCAGGCACTGCCATGGCAGGAGCAAAGCCATCAGACAGAAGCTTACCTGCAACCAGTCAGCTTCAACGTATTACTGGTTTAAGTCTATTTTTGCCAGGAGACACCAAAGGGCCAGGCAAGTTTGACCATAACAATCTGCAAAAACATCCTAGTGTGAAAGGGCCCAGAGAAAGGTTGACCTTACAAGGAGCTATGGAGCAGGGTTTCCAAGCTGAGACACACACTTGCAACAGAGACAAATGAGAACAGACACAGTTCACAGGCTGGAGATAAGGAGCATATTTTAAGTGCTGCACTACACTCCAGTGACCCAGATGAAAGGTCTGAAAAGATCCAGATGGACTCTGGCTTTGCTACATGAAAAACAAACTAGAAAACTGCAGTAGGCACCTGCCAGCAATAGACAGACAAGGGGATCCTGCTGCATGGGGATGGTGCATGGACAACCCAAGTGCTTACACACATACCTGCTCCATGTAGCCATGGGGTAGCAGGGACAGTTGAAACATGTCTGTGAATGAAGAATGAAGTTCTTCAGTCTATGAATGAAGAATGAACAAGAATGAAGTTCTTGCTCCAGATGTTAAGGCCAGCATGGGTTCATGAAAGGCAGGTCCTCCTTGACCAACCTGATCTCCTTCTATGACCTGGTGACCCACCTGGTGGATGAAGGAAAGGCTGTGGATGTCATTTACCTGGACTTTAGCAAAGCCTTTGACACAGTCTCCCATAATATTCTCCTTGGGAAGCTGGCAGCTCATAGCTTGGATGGGTGTAGTCTTCACTGGGTAAAAATCTGGTTGGGTGGCTGAGCCCAGAGAGTAGTGGTGAATGGAGTTAAGTCCAGTTGGCAGCCGGCCATGAGCGGTGTTCCCCAGGGCTCTGTTTTGGGGCCAGCCTTGTTTGATATCTTTATCGATGATCTGGACGAGGGGATTGAGTGCAGCCTCAGTAAGTTTGCAGGTGGCACCAAGTTGGGTGGGAGTGTCGATCTGCTGGAGGGTAGGATGGCCCTGCAGAGGGACCTGGACAGGCTGGACCGATGGGCCGAGGCCAACTGTATGAGGTTTAACAAGGCCAAGTGCCAGATCCTGCACTTTGGTCACAACAACCCCATGCAACGCTACAGGATTGGGAAAGAGTGGCTGGAAAGCTGCCCGGCTGAAAAGGACCTGGGGGTGTTGGTCTACAGCCGGCTGAACATGAGCCAGCAGTGTGCCCAGGTGCCCAAGAAGGCCAACAGCATCCTGGTTTGTATCAGGAACAGTGTGGCCAGCAGGAGCAGGGAGGTGATTGTCCCCCTGTACTCTGTGTCCAGTTTTGGGCCCCTCAATACAAGAAAGACATGGAGGCGCTGGAGCATGTTCAGAGAAGGGCAACGAAGCTGGTGAAGGGTCTGGAGCACAGGCCTTCCAAGAAGCGGCTGAGGGAACTGGGGTTGTTTAGCCTGGAGAAGAGGAGGCTGAGGGGAGACCTTATTGCTCTCTACAACTACCTGAAAGGAGGTTGTAGTGAGGTGGCTGTTGGTCTCTTCTCCCACGTAGTTAGCAATAGGACAAGAGGAAATGGGCTCAAGCTGCGCCAGGGGAGGTTTAGGTTGGATATTAGGAAAAATTTCTTCACGGAAAGGGTAGTCAAGCATTGGAACAGGCTGCCCAGAGAGGTGGTGGAGTCACCATCCCTGGAAGCGTTCAAAAAATGGGTAGACATGGCACTCTGGGACATGGTTTAGTCTAGTGTACCCTTGATTGGTTTAGTGTGGACTTGGTAGTGTAGGTTAATGGTTGGACTGGATGATCTTAAAGGTCTTTTCCAACCCAAATGATTCTATGATTCTATGATTCTAAAGCAGCTGCCCATGCTTTTATACCTTGCCAGGCATAAATAGCGCTCTGCTCTGCCCAGGGCATCCACCCTACAGCACACAGAAGGCACCTCCAAAGTCATTCATCCCAGCTCCTGCTTAGAGCGGGACTATCCCCAAACACTAGGTCAGGGAGACCATGGCTTAATCTGAAGGCTTCTGTCAACTGCCAAGGTTGGAGAAACGTTAGATCTCTGGTCACCTCTTCCACCAGTGCAGGGGGGAATGAGATTGCCCTTGGGTTTGTTTAAAGCTAGACCCTCAGTATCCTGAAATTTGCTCTACTGTGTATTTTGGAGGAGATGGCAGGTTTCTTTGTAAGTTCTGATACACGTTTGAAGTTGGGCATACAGATAGGTATTATGGATTTACACATCTCCGCTTGAAAAGCTTCCCACACCTGCTCAACACTATGACTGAGCCAGCACCCTTATGCAATAGTCAAGTTTGCAAACTGTGAATGGGAACTGGAACTGAAACCAAAGTGAGTTAGATTTGGGAACATTTTAGTTAAGTGTAATGATGGTTTGGAAGGACAGTTGAGACACCAGCCTTCAAAGGGGTTGAAAGTAGTCTCACGCTGTTTCAATGCATACAGTAACCAGCCAGATGTACTGTGACTTCCTTTTTGTTACTGAAGTCTGAACCCACTCAGTGCCACAGGGGTTTTGATTCACTCCTTGTATGAATTATCACAGATAGAGGGCCCTACAGTGCAAAAGCCATCTATGTAAAGCATATTCATAATATCCATACTAAAAAAGTGTATTCATCATATCAATATGAATAAAATTTGCCAATGGAACAAAAGTGCAAACAAATTATTCTGGACCAAGACATCACCAAATGGGAGAGCTGGCAGGAGGAAGAGAGGAAGCTTTAAGGAGGGCAAAAGCCATGCTTGAGCCACAATGGCAAGCCCAGTCCTACTACATTCAACACTGCTGAATTGAAGTCTCCTCTCAGCTCATGCAGACTTTCCAAAGGTCAAAAACTACCTGATAAACAAATAGAGGGAGAAGGAAACACAGTGTCTGCAAATCACACCTTGAAGAGGAAAGGGTAGGATGATTGCCATAAGAAAATAAGGCAACAGGAAAAAATCTGCAGATTTTATATTTAAGAAAAGTTCTCTTTGCATTGAAGGCCAGGCTTTAAGCTGTCTTAAGCAGGCAATGCTGCCCTAGCTTTGATTCATATCAGCCCTGGGTTTAGGCAACCAGCCCAACTAGACCATTGTGAGCACTTCAGTGATGGCTCAAACAAAGCTACCTTATACAGAAAAGGTGCACATGGCACCCAGCCCCTCAGAGAAGTCATTCGAACCCACAATTTAATTCCAAAAAGCCAAGACTAGGAGCACCCAACATGACTGTCAGAGGGATAGACTACCGTTTGCCCTCCCTTCTCAGATAGGGAGCAGGGAAAGTGAAACAAGTTGTGAGATGACATCTCACTTTATTATTTCCCATGTGCCTACACCTAACACAGTAAGACCCAAACGCATGCTTAAGATCTCCAGGCACAACTGCAATGTAAATAATGAATTAGCATAACAATACTAATTACAGACAGTGCTTTAGGCTCTAGTCAGCTAATATGGCAAATGTGAATTTTTCGTAAGATCATAACAATCCTGCCAGTCTATAACATCCTTTTCTCAGGTTTTTGCTGAAAAGGTAGGAACATCTATCTACAACTCATTTTCCATCATCATCACATTCTGACGGAGTTTTTATTACCTCTAGTAATGACTCATAAGAGTGGGAAACAACACTTATTCCTGCTCCACGTATAAACAGTAATAAAATGCCTTCAGTTTCTGTCTTCTGAACTGTCTGATTCTCAATCAATTGGAGGATATCATAATAAATTTACTTTGAAGAATAACAGATGTTTTCATCTTAAGTTAAATTTAAATTCAGCATCAATATCCCAGAAAGAAATAAGATAACACAGGATCTCTTTCAGTCTTTCGGATATGCTGAACTATCCCTGAATAAAACAGTTCAGAGCTGAGCCATGGATATATCTTGCCAGTTTAACTAAACACATTTCACTGTGGGACTAGCAGCTGTGTGTAGGAAAGCCCTGAAATATCTTTTTTTTCTAAATCCGATGTTCCCAGACAGAGGTAGTATCACTCAATTCAGATAACGAATGAATTGATACGCTTTACCTGATTGTGGCAACATTTGCCCGCAAAACATCCTTCCACTACCTTCCTCCCCCATGTTTTGTTGCTCATGTGTCCTGCACCATGTGGATGCACACACAGAAGTCTGCCACCCGTCTGCTTTGTCTGTCTCTTGCTGTAGGGACAGGAGAAAGTCCTCCTGCCATTGTGTACACCATATTAGAGCTGGTTTGGGGATTTGCCCTATTTTAAGGAAGATGCCCGAGTCCACAATTAGTCCAATTTCATATTCCCAAAGTACTGCAGTTGTGAATTTTGTAGCAAGGGCTATATGAGACAAAACCATGTGAGCCCAGAAACTGCCAAGAAAGCTTACTTTGTTGGTTCTTATCTTGCAGTTTTCACAGGGCTTTGTGAAAACACCCTGTATTATCCCTACCGCCAGGGCAACAGTGACATAAACTGACAAAGACTACCTGGACAAGACTTCCTTCTCTAGGATTTTTACATTGCTAGCACAGCACAAACAAAAGCAGCCAGGGGGTGGAGGGTGGGGAAGGTGTGGAAGCACAGAGATAACGGCCAGGCACTGCATCACCTTAGCCTGCTGAGGAAGCAGCAAAACTTGGTGTGGAAAGTCAGACTTTGCAGATCTATTTTCTATTTAGATTTAGATCTATTTTTCTATTTAGATTTAAACTAAAGAAGAACAGATTTAGACCAGACATAAGGAAGAAATTTTTTACAATGAGGGTGGTCAAGCACTGGAACAGGTTGCCCAGAGAGGTAGTGGAGGCCCCATCCCTAGAAACATTCCAGGTCAGGTTGGATGGGGCTCTGAGCAACCTGATCTAGTTAAAGCTGTCCCTGCTCACTGCAGGGGGGTTGGCCTAGATGACCTCTAAAGGTCCCTTCCAACCCAAAGCATTCTGTGATTCTATGATTCTATTTTCTGGGCTTTTCTCAGCACTTGGGCCCTGGGCGTAACATTTCTTCCTCACCTCCTCCAGTTCACATCTGTTCAACCCGCAAAGTCTTCAGGTTAGGGACGGTCTCTCCTGAAGGCCCCTACAAGCTAACCCAATGGTCCTCCATGTGAGGAAAGCGGCTCCCCTCCCCATGTGCTTGGCCAAGCCTTGGCTCAGCAAGTGTCCTGACCAACCCAAGAGTCTTTGTCCAAAATAACAGAATCAAGGTGTGTTGGGACACTTCAGGCACTGGATTAATCACAAGACCACATTGCTGTTACCTGACAGGTTTCACTGAGAACTGTGTAAATTTTGTGACTACTCTTCCGATCCAGTGCTGAGCTTAAGCCAGTGTTCAACAAACTTCTCTCTGAGGCAAGGCCTTTCCTGGGTTAAAGCTGGCAGCACACAGCTGATGTCCCCAACCTACTTCCTTCCTCGTGGGGCTGGCAGGTCCCCCGCAGCCTGCTGCTTGGCTGCCGCCACTCCCTGGGGCCCTTCACCACTATCACCTTCTTGAGGTGGCTGGCTAACAGCAGACTCAAAGCAGGTCTGCTGAGCACCGGGAGACCTACCCGACTGAAACTGCCAGACACACAACACAGAAAGTACAGTGAAGACCTGGACACAAAGCTTTTACCTCTGCTGTCACAGGAAGAGGAGGACGGCGAGAAGGATGAGAAGGAGTTAGAAGAAAAGCTCGATCAGGATTGACAGCAGCAACGCCACCAGGACGAGCAGTAGCAGCTGGAGCAGCAGCACCAGGAGCACACCCACAGCATGCCACAAAACAGCTAGGAGATACATGGGGCCTGCACCTGAACAAGTACAGGCTGCCTGGACAGAGGACACTCCCCGAGCAACGGGCCCCGGAAGCCGGACCCGCTGATTGGACGAGACAGCAAGGGGCGGAGCCTGCACCCGGCAGCGCGGGAAGTTTAAGCAGGCGAGAGCAGCCGGTCCAACAGGTTGCAACGGATGCCCGAGCAACATATATTTCCCAGTGGGCAGGTGTGCGGCAGCAGGCACCATGGTGACCACCCGGCAAAAAGCAGTGTCCTCTGCTTCTGCTGAGCTTCTAGCACCTGGTAGAACCAATGCAGCCACGCACACAGAGCACCCCCTCAAGTATGCGACCACCCAGGTTTCTGGCTGCAGGACATGTGAAGTGGTGTTGCTAGAGGTGGAAAGTGATTACAAGCAAGCCTGTGGGAGGTGTGACCAGACTGATGAACTGCTCTGCTTGGTGGCCAAGCTCCAGGAGGAGGTGGACAGACTGAGCAGTATTTGAGAGCCTGAGAGGGAGAACCTGGAGTAGGAACCTGCGCAAGCAGTCTTGCCAAGGTCAGAGAGACAACAACAAAACCTGCATTAAGACCAGCACCAAGAAGAAACTATGGTGGTTTATGGTCATTGGTGATTCCCTCCTGTGCAGACCAGAAGCACCCATTTACAGACTGGACCCTCTTTTCAGGGAAGTTTGCTGCCTCCTTGGGGCCTATATTAGGGACATCACCATAAAAGTGAAGAGCTTAGTACAACCTTCAGACTACTATCCATTCCTGCTCTTTCACATGGGTACTAATGATGTCACAACAAAAAGTCTAAGGTTGATCAAAAGAGATTTCAGAACACTAAAAAATTCAGGAGCACAGGTAGTGTTTTCCTCAGTCCTCCTTTAATGGGGGAGACTTTGCAAGAAACAGGCGAGCCCAGGATATCAATACCTGGCTCCAGGACTGGTGCCTCTGCCAAACCTTTGGTGTTTTAAACCATGGCAGAGCCTTTGAGACACAAGGTATGCTGGGGCCTGATGGGATCCACCTGTCCCAATGGGGAAAATGTATCTTTGGGTGTAAGCTGTCGGGACTGATCGAGAGCGCTTTAAATTAGAATTGATGGGGGAAGGGGATACCAGCAGGATTGCAGCAGGTAAGCCAAGGGTTGGCATGGCATTGCCTGAGGGTGGCAATGCTAGTACCCACTAGCATTTACATTGCTTCTAGGAGCACGGAGGGCTCAGGAGCATATCTGAAATGCTTATATGCCAATGCACGCATTATGAGAAACAAACAGGATGAACTGGAAGCATTGGTCAGTTCCCAGAGCTATGATATCATTGGTATTAGTGAGACTTGGTGGAATGAGTCCCATGATTGGAGGTCTACAGGCTGTTCGGGAGGGATAGGCAGGGCAGGTGAGCTGGAGGTGTCGCACTATGTGTAAGGGAAAGGTTTGATTGCACAGCCCTTACAGTTAGTGATGATGTGGTTGAGAGCCTCTGGGTGAGGATTAGGGGGATGGAAAACAAAGGAGATGTAGTGGGTGTCTACTACTGATTGCCCAGCCAGGATGTAAGCACTGATGAGTAATTCTAAAGGAGAATTCTACAATTAGTAGAAATTCTATTCTGCAATTAGGAGAAATTTCTGGATCAGTAGCCCTTGTCCTTATGGGAGATTTCAACTTCTGGGAATACCATACTGCTGTAAAGAGCAGGTCTTGGAAATTCTTGAAGTTTGTAGGAGATAACTTCTTGTCACAAGTACTCAGTGAGCCGACTAAGAAAGATGACCCCCTAGACTTGCTATTTGTGAATAGAGAAGTCCATGGGGGATGTGATGGAAGGTGGCTGTCTTGGCCACAGTGATCACAAAACTGTTGAGTTTAAAATTTTCACTGTAATGAGAAAAAAGGCCAGCAGAGTTGCTACCCTGGATTTCAGGAGAGCAAACCTTAAGCTATTCAGGGAGCTATTTAGCAGAGTACCTTGGGAATCTGCTTTTGAGGGTTTAGGAGTCCATGAGTGCTGGTCAGTTTTTAAGAACCACCTTTTAGAATCACAGGAGCAGGCAATTCCACTGTGTCATAAGTCAAGCAAGAGGAGCAGAAGACCAGCTTGGCTGAACAGGGAACTCCTTGTGGACCTCAAGTGGAAAAAGAAATTGTGTGAAGCAAGGTCAGGCTTCGCAGTAGTATTACAGAGTTGGTTCGTATATGCAAGGAGAAGACACAAAAGGCCAAAGCTCAATTAGAGCTGAAAGCTGCTAATGTTGTGTCAGATAACAAGAAGGGCTTTTTTAAGTACATTAATAGCAAGAGGAGGTCTAAAGAAGACATTGGACTGATACTTGATGAAGATGGTCATCTGTCTAATACAGATGAAGAAAAAGCAGAGGCATTCAATGCTTTTTTGCCTCATTCTTTAATAATACTGGTAGACCTTGGGCTGCCCAGTCCCCTGTGTCAGAGGACCATGAGTGTGGGAACAGTGACTTTCCATTTGTGGACACTGAAATTGTAAGGGACCAGCTGTATCAGCTGAAAGTTTGCAAGTCCATGGGGCCTAATGGGATTCATCCCAGGGTACTGAAGGATTTAGCGTATGTTATGGCAGGACCCCTCTTGATCATTTACCAAAGGCCTCGGGAGTCTGGGGAGGTCCCCACTGACTGGAAGCTAGCCAATGTTGTTCCAATTTACAAGAAGGGCATGAGGGAAGAAAAAGAAACTACAGACCTGTTAGTCTAACCTCAGTTCCTGGAAAAATTATCATCAAAAGATCATACTGGTTGCTATTGAAAGACTTTTAAAGAACAATGCAATCATCAGGCACAGTCAACATGGGTTCACAAAGAGAAAGTCCTGTCTAACTAATCTGATATCCTTCTATGATAAGGTCACCTGCCTAGTGGATGAAGGGAAGGCGGTGGATGTAGTTTTTCTGGATTTTACTAGGGCTTTTGATACTGTCCCTCACAGCATCCTTCTGGACAAGTCATCCAACTGTGAGATGAGCACGTACATGGTGTGCTGGGTGAAGAACTGGCTGAAGTTGTCGAGAATGGGGCTACATCTGGCTGGCAACCAGTCACCGGCGGTGTTCCTCAGGGTTCAATTCTAGAGCCAGTCCTGTTCAATATTTTTATCAATGACCTGGATGCCAAAGTTGAATGCACCGTTAGCAAGTTTGCTCATGATACCAAACTGGGAGGTGCTGTTGACTCTCTTGAGGGACAAGACGCTTTGCGGAGGGATCTAGATAGATTGGAGCATTGGGAAATCATCATAGGCATGAAAACAAGAGCACATGCTGGATTTTGCACCTGGGTTGGAGTAACGCTGGGCACAAGTATAAATTAGTAGAGGAGTGGCTGGAGAGCAGCCCAGCAGAAAGGGATCTGGGGGTGCTGGCTGGCAACAGGCTCAATATGAGTCAGCAGTGTGCCCTGGCAGCCAAGAGGGCAAACAGCCCTCAAACGCAATATAACCAGGCGGTCAAAAGAGGTGACTATCCTGCTGTATTCAGCAGTGGTGTGGCCTCACCTCGAGTACTGTGTGCAGTTCTGGGCACCAAAATTTACGAAGGTTGTTAAGGTACTCAAATGCATCCAGAGGAGAGCAACAGAGCTGGTGAAAGGGCTGGAAGGCATGTCCTATGAGGAGCGGCTAAGGACTCTGGGTCTGTCTAGTTTGGAGAAAAGGAGGCTGAGGGTGACCTCATTGGCTCTCTACAGCTTCCTGAGGAGGAGAAGTGGAGAGGGAGATGCTGATCTCTTCTCCCTGGAATCCAGTGAGAGGACATGTGGGAATGGTTCAAAGCTGCACCAGGGGAGGGTTAGACTGGACATTAGGAAGCATTTCTTTACGGAGAGCATGGTCAAGCCCTGGAACAGACTTCCTAGAGAGGTGGTCAATGCCCTGTGCCTGTCAGTGTTTAAGAGGCATTTGTACAATGCTCTTTAACAGTACGCTTTAACTCTTGGTCAGCCCTGAATTGGTCAGGCAGTTGGACTAGATGATCACTGTAGGTCCCTTCCAACTGGAATATTCTGCTCTATTCTAGCCAACATTTTCTCTAAAAAACCCACAAAGACTGAGGATGTCAAATCTTCTGGCCATGTCAGGCACAGTGTGGCTGTTACCTGCCTGTGCCTTGTCCTGCATAAAGGATGGACATTTTCCTCTGCATCAGCCAGACGAAGGGATTTTGGAGACAATGGCTCTAGGAAGCTGTTGCAAGGAATAAATTCTTGAAGCCACATCCCAAGTTTGCTCATGTTTCCATTATTAATAATTTCGTGAGACAAGGTCTTGTAACTTAACAATGTATACATAAACAGATGAACTGTAGGACTTGCTCCTAGATGGCTTTTATGAATACATACACTCAGTCTGACATCACATGAGTCACAGCTTATCCTATGGATCACGGTAAGTGTCCATGTATCTAGCAAGAGCTCATGATTTCTAGTCATAGCTGTTCACCTGAGGCATGCCTCACCATTTATTCTCTTTGCCACCCTCCAGGCAGTGAGCGGGAATAATGTCACGCAGCTCAGGTAACCAGCAGCCAGGACGCAAACAGGTGGCTGAACACCCACACTCACAGAATGATTTGTCCAAACCATTTAGTAAATAAGCCAGGTTCACTCCTGCAAGAGGAACCTGTGAGCCCTGGAAGGGACCACATTTGCCAGTAACATTATTTCTGAAGCCCACCACTCCAAAGCCTACAGAAAAACTGACAATCTGCTACATGTTCAAGGTTGGCCGAACACTTTATTCCTGCTGCTGTCTCAACATCTCATCTGCTTTCAAAGTTTTGGATATACTTTGGGAAAAGCTGAAGGATATGGCTGGGAACTGTTGTGTCTCAGTTCAGTTGGTTTTTGCAAGTGTTTTCTGTGCAAACACCATTAAAAGCAGTTACTGAGGCCACACAGAGGTCCTCCATTAGCAGCTTCCATTTCAGAGCAGGAAACCTAACCTTACACAGGTTGGGTGGCCCATACACACTTTTTTCCTCGCAGGAAACAAACCCCAAACCCACCACCACTCCAAAGCAAGGACATGGAGCATCAGGCAGCTGGCAACCCTGAATCACCAGGGTTTTCTTTGTGCACAACAGGATTTGCAAGGACCATGTAAATTTTTATTTCAGAAATACTATGAGCAAGAAGCCAATTTGCGACCTATTCCACCTTTCATTTCACAAATAATTCCAGCTACTATTCTGCACAGCAACTGTGCAGCAATCTTGTCTTCCTTTTCCACTCTGACATCCCCTGCAGCCTCTGCCTTCAGTTCATGGTGCTCTGTACCTAGGAGTGCTTTCACATACACAAAGTTTAGGCTAGGGATGATTTCTATCACCAATACGAGTCTTCCTGTTTTCAGCATCTCTTCTTGACTATGCCTAGATGTTGGTACCAAATGAATGGTCAAAATTTGGAGACAAGACTTTTGAGCAAGGTGAGGAAGTTGCTTTGCTACTGTGAGCTACTAGCTAGTTTGGCTCCATAATTCCACATTTCCAGTGGGCTTGGGAAATGACCAGTTTTGCATTCAAGGTGGAGTGAGAGAGATGAGGAAGCACAGTTCCTGTTGCAATATACTGACTGCAGTAGGGGATTTACTCTCATCAATGACAGCCTGGGTTTCTGTCACCATAAACTCCTCAAAACACTGGTGTGAAGAGGCATGTGAACATCTGCAGGTCAGAGCAGAAAGACAGCAGGTACACTTCTGAGGGAAAGGGCCCATATCATCTTCAGCAGCTTTGAAAATTTCTGTGGCCCTACACGTGGCATAAGGATTTGCAAGGAATCTGGGGACTGACGTGCTCCTGAAAATCTTGTCAGTTCCACTGAGGGATTGGTTACATAATTCAGATAAATGCCAAGCTCCCTTCTCTGCATTTTCAGAATTAAATGTGTCTGTTCAGTCACAACAATTTTTCCTATATTCTTCCTGCAAGCTAGTTGTTTCAAGTAAAGAAATCACTTGCTATCAAAGCAAAAAATCTCATTTTACCAATGAAAGCATTATTTCAATTTTCCATTTGCCATATGCTTTCCTTTTTTATGGCTTTAGAATATCCCATGTTTGGAGGAGAAAAAGAAAAATCTCACAGCCCTGGAAGGAACATTTCCTAACTGCACTTGACCGTGCTACGGTAAGATGAAAATTTTCATCAACAAAAATCACTCTTCTTGAGAAGTATGCTGGAAATACTCTGGTTCAGATTAAGTATCTGGAAGGAGAATAAATGAATAACTGGTACAGCTTTATTGCAGTCACTGTGCCGTTACAGAAAGTATCACAGCTTCTTTTGCAAAACCAGAGTGCAAAGATATCCGTGAATGGCAAATTCTAGACTCTTTTCAGCATTTGAGAACACATTTCTGGTTTGCAGAGTCTCCCTGGAGTGCAACAGCGAAGGAAGGGCCTGTCCCATATGGCTTTCGTGTGTGCCCCCTGCAATGCATTCCCACAGCCATCATTACAGGCATGCACATGTCGTGGTCCTCACTTGGAAACCCCTGCACATTGAGGAGCCAGTGATACTCATCACAGCTGGCCCTGGAAGGCACTGCTTGTGCTGTGCTGCATGCCCAGTGCGGCCTCCAGTATGTACTGCTCATGGCCCTTGGCCACAAGACAACCTTCACCAGCTCACAGCGATGGAGGAGCTTGCTAGCTCCCGCATGGTTACTCAGCAGCTACTCACCTGGGTGGCCTTGCCCTTACCTAAAAGTGCAGCAAGAAACTCTCATGGCAACATCCTTTCTGTTTGATGGTAGAAATGATGCATGGAGTTATTTTCTTGTAAGAAAGTCATATAATATGATTCAAATGACTGAACTAGTGGAACCTCTCCATGGATGAGGTCTGCATGGCACACTGTACCCTCATCAAAGACGCACTTAGTGCTGCACAGCTATCAGGGGTATCTGAAGGGACACAGCATTATCACTACTATCACTACTATCACTACTATCCTCTCCTTTACAGTGCTAGCTCTAATAAACAGCATTTAAATTACACTTCCATAGCATCCGAATGCCTTTCTTACTGTGATCATAATGAAGCAGCACCTCCTGGTGTATAACAACCTGTCAGTCCACACAGCTTCAGCACGTTCCTTATGAGCACATCAGGCTGCCGCAGTCCTGGCTAACTGCAAACTGAGCCCTATGATCTCACTGACAAATCAGCTCTCCTCCTAGAGAGGTCGTCTTCTACCTCCACACCTTCCACACTATGGCAAAGCAAACTCCAAATTAATAGATAAAAATAATGTATTTTTAAAAAGTAGCTTACATTTCTGACAGTACATGACACGCACAACAAATGCAGCTCTTGAAAGGGAAGAAAATCAGCATTCAGCCAAATCAAGGTCTTTCTTCCCTCTCACACCATCAGGGTGGAATAGTCCCATCTATGATTAATACTAGTGAATTACAAAAGCTAGTTTAGAAATTTCCAAGACTGAAAAAACTTATTATTCAGAAAAAATTTTTTGAATAGCTTCTATAGGACAGATGACCCAGATTATGTGGGAGGGGCAAGCACTGCTTCTAGCCTTTTTTCAAAACCCAAAAGAAGCTGTTACCTCCATGTAAATCCCAGTTTTCAGTAAGCATTCAGAAAGTAATGTAATGACTAGGAGGTCACTGGGATATAAGCTGACAGCTTTGAGATCTCTTCCCTTTAGTCAGATCTCATTGAATTCAGCAAGCTGTGAGCTTGCAAGTAGACAGGTGAACAGGAGAAAAAAAAAAAAGACTTTAAGTCCTCTTGGTCCCCCCACCAGAAACTATGCTAAAAATGTAAAATAGTGTTTAGAAAGGCCAACAACCCCTCCCCCAGATTTCTTGAACTTTCTGCATGTGTCATGAAAAAGTAGTATTATCATACATAAAAGCAAAAATATATCTTAAATGTGACTAGAGTACTTCTCCAATTAAAAACCAGTCTCTGCACAGCGCTGCCTTCTCCATTACACCTCATGGAATGCACTGACTTCCATCTAATTCAAGATGAATATTTATGACCACAGCACTGTATCATTACATTTACACAGGTGTTTTAAAGTTCTGTTTTGTCTTTTTCTAAACAATTGTAGTTTTATAATCCATTCACCCTGCAAGGCAAGGTACAGAGGAACTGCAAGAGGACAGATCTCAGTATCACAACTGCTGAGTCCCTTCCACAACTTTAGCCAAATCACCTGGGCTTCACAATATGGAGGCAACCTATTTGCACAGATCTTACAGCTTCTTGGATGCACTGTGCTAATACGTGTCCTGGCAGCTGAAGTGTCTGCCAGATTCATATCTTTCCAAGTCAGGAGATGGATTGCCTTTAACAACTTCAATGGTTTATCCTTCTCCCCTTGATGTAGCCCACATCTAGGAGTTCAAAAACATTTATTGCTCTCTGTAATTACCTACCAAGAGGCAACTGACAGTGTGTTGACATCATTTTGCCAGAGTTAAATCTTTTAGATTTCCTGAGAAAGCATTTAAAATCTTAATTATTGCTTAGAGATTAGCCAGACTGCCAAATATTCCAGGGCTTCTTATATATAAAACTCTATTTTATACAAAGTTTAAGGTGTTGAGTTTCTTTGCCTTGAAATTTTCCAATACCCTCATGTGACCTTGCCTCAGGGAAATAAAAAGAAATAGAAAGTTAATTCAAAACAGTCTCAGTCAGCACAGATATGTTCATTTCCCTGCTTCCTTTAGCATTGCCAGATCTGGCAAAGTTCTCCATAAAAGCAAATAGAGTCATCATAGGATCTCATTTGTAATGTATGGCTCCAGCCTCACTCTAGTAGTTATCATCTGACTGTTTCTGTCCAAAGACAGAAAGCTTATTCTTTTTTTGTGATGGACGACTATTACAGTAGCAAATTGCAGCCCTGAGGTGGGGATGGACTGCTGGATGTCTCTAGCCCAACTCCTACATGGTACTAGCAATACTCTCTTGGATTACTTGGGTCCCACTGACTACGTAATGGGAAATTCCCCTTAGAGATAAGGACAGCCCATACCCTCAGGTGAAATTCTGACAACACACTAAGGCCAACAGAAGAGCAATTTGCCTTCAACAGAGGCAGGATTTTGCATATCACATGGCATGTTTGTGACAGGTCAAACTAACAAGACTGTAACAGGACCTTGGTCAGACCAATAAAAAGAGACGGAGGGGCAATGACCAGCGGCATGCAGGTCTAGGTGGACAAGAGCAGATCCAGAACATGATGAATAGGAGGAAAAAAAGTGTGAAATGTGAGGTGTTTAAGAAAAAAGTTATGCTGGACAGGAAAAATACATGGATCCTGATGCCTCATTTCACATCCGCATTGCTGTGCCTCACCCTCTGATAGCCCCTGAGGGACACTAGCTTTCACAGCCTCTAACAGAGGACTTGCAACAACATATGACTGCCATTTTCCAGGCAATGCGGATGATGATTGTCCTGGAAATCACTGTTGATCAATAGCTCTCCCAGCACTCCTTTCTCCTAATGGGGTATGTATGTTCCTCTCCCAAGTGCCTCTGGGCTGGTGAGTTGCAAGAAGACTTGTGAACACACTTGAGTTCTTTACCTCACCACCCCTGCTGCTCAGATTAATTGGCACTTTTGGAGTTGTTTGCCATGAGAGTTTTGTTGTCCCTGCTTCACTGTAAACGCTGCCTTCCTTACATCTTCAAATTACAACTCAAAAGTCTTCCAGAATAGATGGTATAAATATGTCTTAAGTGACAGTGGTGGTTTTGCTTTCAATTAACATTCCTCATTACCCGAAAGTTGGCAGCGAGTTTACAGAGTGTCTTTGGTCTCCTTGGAGTGAGTCCATGTGTGTTATTTGCAAAATATCTGTGGATACTTATGGTTGGCTTTGCAAAGCTCAAGTGGACATGAAAGACTCAGAAGCTATTCAGCCTGCTGAGGAACTCTGTGGGTCACAAATGAAACAGGCATAGTGAGACATCAGAAGTGCCTAGCTGGGCACAGTCAGGTATTAAGTGATTTGCACTGAAAAAATGGAGTTTCAGTTAAATGGTGTTTTGCAAAAAAGGTCTTGTTTCCAGCTAAACATATCGAGTCTTCATCCAAAGCCAAAGTCTAGTATCTGAAAGCTAAATGGAGAGCCAAAAATTGCTAATAAAACATTGAGACTTGTTTTGGACAGGTTGTACTGTAACTTCATATTAGACCATGACCTTCTGAACCCCAAGAGGAAGGCAATTTGAATGGCTTATGCCACCCAGCGTATAACAAATTGTGGTGTTTTATACCTCCTCAGCAGGTTTTTCTCCTTGAGCAGGACAGCCAGTTCCAGTTGCATCCACTCAACAACCTTATGTGAGAAAGTAGTATCCTATGTGGTGAGGCTTTTCATATATTCAAAGGCACCCACATGATCTATCATTCTTTCCACCTTCTTCCTCTGAAGTGCATTTCTGATGTCTCCAAAGGTACAGACACCTTTTCTGGTCCCATGTATCACAATCATCATAGCATTGCAAGACTCATCTCTTCCTCATCAGCAAATCAACTTTGTCACCTGCCTTGTGGACATCCCCTCCCTTTGCACTTTTACCTCAGGATCTTTGGTGACTGCAATGTCAACAGTCTCAGAGGAGTTTAGAAAAGGGCTGACTGACATCCAAGCATCTGCAGGACTGCCAAACCTGTGTGCTCACAAGCAGAACCAGAGACTGAGGAGAGCTGAGCATCCATCACACTGTCATGGATGTTTCCAGAATTAACAGAGGTGTTGGAGACTTTCCCGTAGATGTTTCTGATCCTATTCACCTTCAGGACTCATGAATTCTACTCCTTTAGGAATCAAAAAACAACAGTGTCCAAAAGCACTGAAAAATCCCTGTGTATGAAGCACCTTTTCTCCATTTCTCCACTGTTCCCAGGAACAAAATATTAAACAGAGGCTGTGGAAATGGGTTTGGGCTGCTCACTCAAGGAACCAAAATCTGTAGTCATCTGAAGGCTGCCCTTTACAAATTGGAAGTTGTCATTGTGTGTCTCAGTCAGCTCAGATCTGCTTCCCCTGAAGTGTGAACACCCATTCCAATTAATTTCCCAGCTTGTGCAGCAGATGAAAACCTTAAATCAAGGCAAATGACTCTTAATTGTTTGTATTGGATGTCTTTGCAACTTCATGGACCACAGCAAGGACTGGAGTGACTGCGGAATATATACAGAACAAAAATTTAGATTTTACGTGATGGGATTTATTATTCAATTTAGGTTGAAAATTATTTATTAGTCATGCAGTCATTTAGTCACTTTCCCTCAGGAACTGGGATAACTTAGAGCCTCTTAAAAGTCATGTTTACCTTTAGCTTAATTCCACATGCTCTAATACCAATGTTGCTCACTCTGCTGTGAGCACCTTTCGTTGTCCTTAACAGACAAATGCTGCTTCTCCTGCTAGGGCAGAGAGCCGTCCCAGCATATGCAAGTAGCATGTTGACACAAGGGGCCTGGTTACTGGCTCATCGAGCAGCCCATTACTGTAAAGGAAAACGTGTTTCCTTGCATCCACTGCCTCCACAGCAGCACAGATTAGTCACAGCCCCTACCACCCATTAGAACAGTAAAAAACCCAGGACGTCAAGGCAAAAATTCCCATTGGAACTGTAGATTAACCTCCAGGACTACATTTTCAACCTTTCTAGCAAAGCAGTTCAAATTTTGTACTTTCAAATACTTACAGCTCATTCTGTGAAAACAGGGCAAAAAGGGGGGAAAAGCCTGAATCATTAAAAAAAAAAAAGTATTTTGCAATGTCTGAAACATATCCAGCTTAAACAAAACCCCAGGATCAATCAATAAGCTTTATGTCTGTTTTAAACCAATATTAATGAAATCACTGACATTTTTCATTCACTGTCACAGAATTGACTCCAAATTTCACCAAGGAGCAACATCTAGTCTAGATCATTGGACCCTAAAATTGCACGTGCAGAGTGTTTGGTTACACAATTTGAGACTTTGAGCTAAACTTAAGTGTCAATTTTGGCGCTGACCTTTATGAGTAGGAGTCTGAAATTTAGCAGTTGCAGAAAAAGAACAAAAACTTCTGGAGGAGGCAACACTCACCATACATAGTGGTGGTCAAGCAGCACATAGTTCAGAAAAGCATTGCAAGCTGCACTTTATGCACATTCAGTCAGTGAAGAAGCAGAGGAGACATCTAATAGTTACATGAAGGGCAGTTACAGCAACAGTGAGCCACACTCTTGGAATACGATGCAACAGGGAGCAACAGTGGAAAGCTGCAGCCTGACAGGTTCAGGCTGGGCATTCAGAGAAATGTCTTCCCCAGGATCTGGGTCACTGGAGAGGTTGGATGGGGAGAATCTTCACCACTAGAGGTTTTGCTGCTGAGTTGTGACAAAGCTGCAGCCACCCTGACCTAGTGTTTGTGACAGGTTAGATTACAGATCTCCAGCAGTCCTTCCCACCAACACTGCTAGGGTCTATAAAGCATGGCAAAAATGCCTTTCCTTAGCACCCCACATAACTTCCAACAACCAGCAATTTCAACACATCCTGAGTCACAGAATCTCTAGGTATACACTGCATCCTGGACAACATGAGGTAATCAGAGATGGCAAACTCAAGATAAACTGACTTATTCAAAATAACTCTATAGAAAAAAATCAGTTCAAAGAATAGAGAGAGCTGTCGGGAATTGGGAACAAGTTTCCAAAATTATTTTAAACAATGAGATTTTGTGCTGCTTAAAGGCTTTTCTAAAAGAAGTCAATGCTTTATTTAATTGGAAATAGGAAACCTACAAAGTTCACCCTTAAATATTTTTAAAAGCTTTGTAAACAGATTATCTGAGCACAGCAGGCATCACACTTTTGGTAAGTACAAGATGATATAAGCCTCAGGGAACTTCTGAAGATAGTTCATTCAATAATTCATTCACTTCCCTCTAATACTGTGTTGAAAAAAAGTTAAACACTGGCTCTGCTTTAATAAGTGAATGAACACTCTAAATGTAGTCTCCTCATAGGATTAATTCAATTTGCTATCTTCCTCAAAGTAACACTTTACAAGGCAATATCAGGAAAAAGGATCAGGAGCAAAGTACCATGCATGCACCACTAGACAACTTATCATCACACTAGCGCTAGTCCTTTCTGAAATACAGACACTGAGTTTGAAGTGCAGATATTACAGTTTGTGACACATTTTCATGTTTTGGCACAGCCTCTGAAGCCCTCGTCTAGACCTGATAATTTGGTACAGGCAGCTTCCTACATAGGAGGGAAGCCTTTCAAAAAACTTTCATCAAGATTTTATTTTGGGAACTGCTTGAGTGATTCTAGGCAAAGTTCAAGAGAATTATGTCAGCTGCAGGAACACAGGAATTTGAGGATAGGACATTCCATTGTGTTAAGTTTGCAAGCCCCAGTAGAACCCCTTGAAGAAGACAGCAGAGGAAGGGCAGGCTGGAAAGCACCCCAGGTCCCTGCTCTGGGAAACAGTGTGGTGTCCACATAAGAGCTGGGGAAGGGTATGGGCAAATGACCTGCAGACTACCATAAAAAGATAAGACTGATACTCAGTAGGTAAATTACCTCCAGAATAGCTCCCAAGAAGAATGCCAAGAAAAAAATTCCACAAGCCTACTTTGAACCCTTTGAAACGGCAGGAGGAAATAAATAAAGCAATCCCGATTATTCAATAATTTGAAAGTCCTTTTTCCTTTACAGGGGACAAGCTCCAATTTTCAAGCAAATGAGGGAAGTGCTCATTTTTACACAATATGACTTGGAATCTGAATTTATTTGGGATTAACTGTTTTGAAAAAGTTGCGCTTTGGTCATTTGATGGCACTTCTCTTCAACTTCCTGAAGTAAGCAGAGAAGCCACACAGGAAAATAGAGGTGGCTGGTTTTCAGAGAAGGAGGAAACACAGTAAGTGTGAAAGGTCCAAGGATGCGACAGGAGGAATTGTTCCCTGGTGTTTGGAGGAAGCTGCCTTCTCATTCTCTGCATGGCTTTGAGGGCTCAGGCATGGCTCATCTTTCACTTCCACACCCCAAACAGAGCATTTCAAACCTCACACAGCTGACCAGACTTCAGCCAGTGCCTTTTACTGCACTGCTGTCCTCTTTTAGTCCCCCAGACATCACGGTTTGGCTGGGCTCAAGCTGTTTCAAAAGCACGGTCCACTCCAAAGATATCTGAGCCCTTTCCTACACTTGAACATATTCAGAAAAAACTGCTGGTGTTTCAGGGTTTCATCCTGCCTTAAAATGAACTTACACATCTTGATTGATAAGCTGGTATAAATATATCCTTAGGCCTGGAAATCTGTCCAGCCAGGCTGCACTCTCATGCCTCTGCTCCCTACCTCCAAATACTCTCCTGAGGAGCAAGTGGCCTCTTACCATTTTCTGCACAACCCTGCGGACTATGTAGATAGCCCAACACTGACTTCAGTGACAGCTCACTGCTTTTAATCCTTGGAGCACATCCTCTGTCTTTTGGTCCCATGTGTGCCTTCCAACACTGTGTTGTATTTAGACACCATAATCTTACATTTTCCCCCTTAAAAATAAGATTGGAAATGCTAAGTAAATTAGACAGGCAAAGGTACTTCAGTGTGCTGATGAGTTCCTACCCCTGCTGAGGTAAGTCCATTAAAGCTCCTGAAGACATCAGTGTCACCAAAAAACTAGAATTTAGCTCAGCCTTTCCTTCCTTGCAGATAGTCTTCAAAACTATGGAGGCTTTGGGAGGGTTTAGAAGGGAAAAGGCTGAAAGAATAGGAAAGCAACACATCGTGTGGCATACATCTTCTGAGATCTGCTCTCAGGCATTTTACAGACCCCCTGTGCAACCTCCAACAGATATTAAGAACTATTAAGAAACTTTATGAAGGAGGACTCTTGATGTCCAAGTCAAACTTTATGTAAGTGGATGTTTATGGGTTCATTTCTTTTCCTATGTTGGAAAGCCCAGAATTGATTCTGTCTTGGGACCAATTTTGATTTAGCTTTGACAACTCCAGTGTCAGATGTAACTCTGCTGACATACAGCTGAATAGCATTAGCTGTTAAGGTTGGAATATTCTTTGCTTGCAAGATCTGCGGTTCATTTGGAAGCAGGAGTGCTGCTGTTTTCATTCCAACCATGGAGTCTGCACAGTCCTTCATGGCCAGAGGTCCATATTCCCTTTCACTGAAGTGGAATGGCATACATCATTTCAAGGTTTATGATTTCCCCAGCCTAGATCTGAGGCAGCTCCTGGCCTTCTGCTTCACTCCTTCCACTATCCAAGACAGGCAAAAGCCATGAAAGAGATTTTAGAAAAAAAAAGTCAGCCCTAGCTTGAGAAGTTATTCAGGAAAATTTGTAGAATCATTGAGTAACTCGGCCTCAAGTGTCCCTAGTCCAACTCTCTGCTCAAAGCAGGGCAACTTCAAACCAGATCAGGTTGATCATGCCCTTGTCCATCAAGTTTTGAAAATATCCAATGATTTCTGTTTTCCTCTCTTCCTGCTTTTCCCCCTTGTTTTGTTTGAATGCAGCAATTTCTCAGGTGATTCCTCACTAATACAATGCAAGTAAACAGAACAGGCAGTTAAAGGGTTCTTGTAATTCACAGCCATCTTACTGACCCTGTAAAAAGTGCTAATTCATTTGTAACTAGTCACATAGTGCTCTCATTTCTCAATTTCTAAGACTGTTCAAAATTATCAAAATGGATGTTAAGAAAAAAGTATCCAATCCAGTTTTCAGTAAAGGAATGGCAATATTCCAATATAATTCAATATGTGTAAGGTGAATTTCCAACACCAGAAAGCCAACATGGGTTAAAGAAATTCCTTAATAATTACTTCAATGCTGCAGATTTTTTGCAGTGCACTAAGGAAAGCTCCAGGAAGTCTTAATGTCAGGGTACGGCACATCACTTTGGTGAAAAGACACCATTTTCCTATTTGTAGTGTCCATCCTTTCTAACACCTGAACACAGAGAGGTGATCCAAGGACAATAGATTCCAGCACACTTTGCTTTGCTGAGTTTGGCATACCATTAATGAAAACCACCATCATTAAAATAAATCAAATGGTTAGAGCTGTACCAACAAAAGCAAGAAATCTAATCATTAAGGCCACATTCTCCTGAGTCAGTCTCCACTGCCAAATCCCAAATACACTGTCCTACTGTGACTTTCCTTTTTTATCCCACAGGGAAGAGATAGAGCTTTCTGGTCCAAATCAAAAGAAAATGTAGCTTTAGCATGAGTGGACACAATTTAGCCTGTTCTCCTTTAGCATTAGTCCCTGTGCAGGAATTTCAGCCATGCTCAGACATTCAGCGATCAGCTGTAATCACAGGAAAGGAAACTGTGGACACAGTGAGTGATGAATCAGCAATTGCGATGGATGCTCCTAGAAATCTGGATGCATCAGGAAAGACAGCCTGTGTGAAGTGGTCCCCACCCTTGCTAGCTACAGGTACCACCACCAGCAGACAGTGGGTACTAATGTACTCTTTCTTTCAGCAAGCTAAAGATCCTTCTGCCAACAGAAAACTAGAAACTGATGCTGTCTTTTTTTGCTAGATTTTCCCTGGCAGTTATAGCGAGTACAGTCAGAGCAATGGACAAATCCGCAGTGCTTGGCACCTTCAAAACTACCTGGAGTGTCTTGCTGGAGTCAAACAGGCCTGTTGCGAGCCCAGTATCTAGTAACAGCATAAATTTTGGTGGCCCATATTGCATTACTTTTTCCTGATGTACACGAGTTTCCTGAGAATTTAAAATAAAAGTAGTACTCCTATTTCCTGAGTATGCCTCTGTCCTCTCTATCACTGATTCATGTTAGTTCAAATCCTGGAGCACTGCAGCTCCAAACATATCCAGATGCATTGAGGAGCTGGAAATCATATGAAATTTTCTTTCTGTGATTTGGATAAAGGTATACTTATACGTACTAGCAAGAAAAAACTAGTAAGGTTACTAAAGGGCATAGATCTGGGAAATACTGCAGCTAGCTCACTAAAGATGTATGCTTGCTGTTCAGAGACAGCAGCATGACAAAGCATCAGTTTAAATATAGCATTTCAGAGAGAAAATCTTACAGTGACAAAAGTAAGAAATCCATGCCAGCAAAATACAGTCATTAAACCATACACTTGCATTGCCAGGGACAGGACACAGCATCTTCCGCCTCACACTGAGCCTTTCACCAGTCAGTGGAAGGAAAACCTCCCTTGCTGAAGAAAGAGCATCGTTTCTGTCTTCCACTGGCAACCCAAGGCACCTTGCTTGCCGAGCGCTCAGTTTCCCTCCAGCAGAGGGGAGTACAGCCTGTACAGCAGGAGCTGTCAGAAACTCCAGGAGACGGGAAGAGCTTGACATTTTCACCAAGCCTGTAACGATGATTTCATCTTGTGCAAATATCAGTAAAAACCACCACATTCCTTCTCATGTAATTCAGCACTGGAGGAAAAGCAGTCTGAGGTTAGCAAACTTTCAGAGGTAGTGAAGTTTGGAAAGAAGCTGGTGATAAATGAGAAAATTGCTACAGATCAATTCCCTGCTTACAAAGATTTACAAAGAACTGGTCACATATTTCTCTTCTGCACTAGTTGTTTATAGCGTTATAGCATTTATAGTGTTTATAGCACCAAGTGAATACATGGAAAATGTGTTTACAAAGTCATTTGCTGGGTCAGACCCACAGTTCAGTCTAAGTCTGCCTATTTTGCTTTTCTGTAACGTATCCACTCTCTACTCTTT